>NC_137176.1:13766400-14366400 GCF_951804945.1 Podarcis cretensis | reverse complement strand
CCATGCCAGTAGCCCAAACCCTGACAATGCTACGTTTTTGGATATCATGCATCGAATCAAGGCTCGGAATCCTAGTTCAGGCTCATGCTCAGAGCAGAGGACACATAATGAACATACATAACACAGTATCATGGACACAGTTGTCTATGTGTCAGGATGCTTTCAGCGGCTCCCAGCTGGTTGCCCAGGAAAGTATAAAGACGAGGAAAAGTTACTTACAGTACTTTTCTATTTCAATCTTTACAGCCTCTTGGATAATGCCATTGTCCTGAGTGAATCTCCACCCCCATCTCTCCCACTTCCTCATTCGTTTACACACACACACACACACACACACACACACACACACACACAGTGGTACCTCATGTTACATACGCTTCAGGTTACAGACTCTGCTAACCCAGAAATAATACCTCGGGTTAAGAACCTTGCTTCAGGATGAGAACAGAAATCAAGCTATGGCGGCGCGGCGGCAGCAGGAGGCCTCATTAGCTAAAGTGGTGCTTCAGGTTAAGAAGAGTTTCAGGTTAAGAATGGACCTCTGGAACGAATTAAGTACTTAACCTGAGGTACCACTATATATATACAATTTAGAATATTCATTTAAACAACCTTAAAATATCAAAAACTTCCTTTCATCTCTTTCCATGGTTCATTTTGCATAACATTGTGTATATTTTATATAAACTAAACCATTCAGTATCCCATTATTACATCCACCAAAACTTATTTACGCTGTTGAAATTATCTTAATGCTGCCAACGCTTTCAAGTGTACACAATCCCCCCCCCCATATATTCAACAAACATTTTCCAATCTTCTTTAAACATATGCTCTTCTTGTTCTCTTATTCTCTGTGTTAGGTCCGCAAGCGGCGCACATTCCATCAGTTTAAGTTGCCATTCTTATTTAGTTGGGACCGTCCTCATTTTCCATTTTGGGGCTAACAAAACACAGGCCGCAGTAGTGGCATACATAAATAGCCGTTTTTTGACATCTGGGAATTTCCACCTCATTCATCTTTCTCATCACCTATGGGTGCTGCTACGTGCCCTCTGTCTTTGAGCTCTTTGCTCTCCTACTTTTAAGGCTCGCCGGGTTCTGGGAGATGGAGGGTCTGGAATGCTTTCTAGTGTCAATGTGTCAGCCAGGTGTTGTTCTGACTCTGCCATGATTTCCCAATCCCCCCCCCCATCTGCCTCTGAACTACTACCTCCCTCAAACCCCTGTTGCAAATCTAAACTTTCTTCCTTTTCCTCCTCCCTGGAAGGGTCAGGATGGGAAGGAGGTCTCCACCATTCCTCCTCTGCCCAGTCTCTGACAATTAGTTTTCTTTAGCAGTGGAAACAGGTTTTCAGATTATACACAGCTCTTCTTCAGGCTTTGATTATGAGAGCAAAAAAACCCCATCCAATAGTCTAGATTGAAGCAACTGGGTAGCCAGGCTGATGGTTACTTGGTTCCAGAAGTTTACTGGCCATTGCTGTTGGCATGGAGATAGTCTAGGTTGAATGCAAACATGGCATTCTGATGTCATGTGTGATGTCACAAAGAGGATCTGCTTTAAGTCTTGGTAAAGCCAGAGACAGTTAACAGTCAGACTGCATCTCAGCCCTGTCAAGATGGATCTCCATAACAGGTGGTGAATAATTTTATTTGGGGGATATATTAACTTTTACTATTGGGAAAAAGTTTTAGATTGGTTTGCCAGTTTGTAACCCATCAAGTTGAGGCCAATAGATACGCATTCACAGCCCTGTATCCATCAAATAATCAACTTTATGTGTGACTTTGGGATGGATTCATACAACCACATTTCCTTTCTCAAGAAAGGTTGGAAGGTAGGTAGTTTGAATGTCTATTGCTCTCTGCTCCCTGCTCCCTGCTGTCAGGATGCTGTCCGTGGCTCCTGGCTGGTTGCCCAGAAGAGCATAAAGGCAAGGAAAAGTTTCATACAGTCTTTTTTTATTTAAAACTTTACAGAGAGAGGCTATAGAACCCAGCCTCTTGGATAATGGTGTTGTCCTGAGTGAATCTCCACCACCTGTCTCTCCCACTTCTTCATTCGTCAACCTCATCACCTCATCTACAAGTGCCACTAAGTGCCCTCTGTCTTTGAGCTCTTTGCTCTCCTACTTTTAAGGCTTGCCAGGTTCTGGGAGATGGTGGGTCTGGAAGGCTCTCCCATGATTTCCCAACTTTCCCCCTCATCTAACTCTGCCATCAAACCCCTGTTGTAAATCTATACTGTCTTCCTCTTCCTCCTCCCTGGAAAGGTCAGGATGGGGAGGCGGGCTCCACCTTCCCATTCCCTGTCACTATGATTTCACAGAGAGGAGGCAGCTCTGTCACACATCTTGCTATGGTGACAGTTATGCGCTCAAGTCTGGTCTGGTGCATTTTTCATTGAAAACTATGCTGCTGTAAGTAGGGACTCATGAATGTTCACAGTGTGTTGGGGCAGAAGAAAGCGGGAGCAGATGTTAGAATGAAGAGGAAGTGGGGACAGATGTGAAGAGTGGGATGCTAGTGCTACAATTTGATGGGAGAAGTGTGATCTTAGAAATGCATGAATTGGCTCTCCAGGATGTGCCAAATATCAGATTGCCATGTGGTGGGTCGTGTTCTGAAAAAAATACTCATCACTGAAAAAGAGAGGGGAAAGTCATCATGAATGAATGGGAAAGTAAGGTCTGAGCCTGAAAACCACAAATACAGTGAATAACAGCCATGGGGGGATGGGGAATCCAAGATAAAAAAATGAGAGCAGCTGCACGATAGATATGGTTTCCAATTTGTTTTAAGGAAACTCATTATGAAGGAACATGGTTAATGTTTCTTGATTAAAAACTGGGATAACCTTTCCACTAAAGCTTAGGTGAGGCTGAGAACAGATCTATTTCAAATTACGATTTAAAAAGGAACTGTTAATGTTGGATTGTTTGGGATGCTGCCAATCAAGTAAATTTATTGCTCTGGTAAGAGTGGACATCCTTTCATGTCTCAAGCAGCTACTATATATGTACGTGTTGCCACTGTCAAATTTATCAGAACCATCTTCATAGCATAAGGGATAACATTAACAGGAGACTTTATCTCTCATGAGAGCTTCTGCAGGCTGCAGCGATAACAAGCAACATGTCAATTGCAGATAACATTTCCTTTTCAGGACTGCTTTATTTTCTCTCTTGAGATTCCCAACTTTGTAAATCTGTTCACAGTTGTGTCCACTCATAACAATGTGTTTGTATAATCAAAGGTGACTTAAGCTCTGACCTTCAGCTATATATAACACATCTCAGCATGGGTGAAGTTTCACACTGCATATTCCAGTTCGACAAAAAGCCCTTTCCATCATTCTCCTCATCCTGTGAGGGAGCAGAGAGGGTTCTCTGGCTCCACCCCCTCGTTTGTTTATTTATTTATTGAATTTATATTTCATATATATATATAATATTTATGTTGCCTCAACACCACCACTCCTGCCACCCTTCAGGCATTGACAGCTAAACATCCGCAGCATTACTGTATTTTTGTTGGCTCCTCACATGATTTCATTCCCCAGGGTCTAAATCACACTGGGAGTTTACATGAGTGAAAAAGGCTCTCAACTTCAGAAGCTATCCCTTTCACCCATGGAAGGTAACAGGAATTGTGACAGGAGGTACACAGGGTCTTCGCTGCATCATTTGATGGATTAGAACACCTTCAATAGTGACAGAGAGGGGTTTTTTCGTTTTGTTTTTTAAAGGGTCTCCAGATTCTCTAATGTGCTGATTTTTAAATGTATAAACACAAGGAGACGCTTGCCAGTAGGGTAACCAAGAAGGAAAATAGGCAGGCAATATTCTACCCAATCAAAGTGTGATGAAGCCTAAATGGTTTAATTATTAGCATGTGTGGCAGGGGAGCTACTAAATCGATGTCTGAGGTCAGTAATGACCTGCATGAGGGTCAATGAAATGAAACTCTGTCTAAATAAATTGACAGGTTCTGTTGGTAGGTGATTTGTGTGACCAATGAGATGGTGTTCAGGCTATTGTAGATCACTCCCTCTAAAGGACCAGGTTCAGCGTCTCAGGTGATGACAGAGCCAACATTTTCACTGGATATCCAAGCGGTGTCTGTGGTATGTAATACCTTTCAGCAGCTAAGACTGTTGGACCAGCTGTGCCTTCTTATTCACATTCTGGTGATTCCTAAGATGACTGCTGCCATGCCTTGCACGTGGGACTACCCTTGAAGACTTCTTGGAGGCTTCCATTAGCACAAAATGCACCTGCCAGGCTGGAGACTGGCAATGGCGAACATATTTTCCCAGTGCTTAAACAACAACACTGCCATTCCTCTTTCAGGAATAATTCAGCCTGCAGGTCATAGGGCTAAATGGCTATTTGAAGGATGCTTTTTACTATATAAACACACCTGGTTCCATCTCTGCCCTGCTTGTCATCTGGATTTAGGCAGCAGCGCACATGGGATATGCCCAGAGGATGGATAACTGCGACCACAGGGGCTATTAATATAGGAGAGAATCTAGAAGGAATGTGGTTGTATATTCTAGCCAATGTAAGTTTGGAATCATGGGGTATGAAATACTAAATTGTGATTTAGTGTTTTTTTAATATATATATATTATTAATTTTAACATATAAATTATAAAATGTACTGTGGGTTAAAGCCTCAGCGCCTAGGACTTGCCGATCGAAAGGTCGGCGGTTCGAATCCCTGCGGCGGGGTGCGCTCCCGCTGCTCGGTCCCAGCGCCTGCCAACCTAGCAGTTCGAAAGCACCTCCGGGTGCAAATAGATAAATAGGGACCGCTTACCAGCGGGAAGGTAAACGGCGTTTCCATGTGCGGCTCTGGCTCGCCAGATGCAGCTTTGTCACGCTGGCCACGTGACCCGGAAGTGTCTCCGGACAGCGCTGGCCCCTGGCCTCTTGAGTGAGATGGGTGCACAACCCCAGAGTCTGTCAAGACTGGCCCGTACGGGCAGGGGTACCTTTACCTTTACCTTTACCACAAAACTTATCACTTATACAATCTTTTTAGACTTCCATCAGCATCTCTGATGATCCGCCGTTTTAACCACTTCTTATGCATTTCTTAACTTTATATTGCCTTTACATCTCTTAACAAATCATCCTCCCCCTTGTCCATTTTTACAATACTTCTAATAATACTCCTCACAAAACTTCTTGCAACCCTACAAACGTCGTCTGTTCTTCACAATTACTTTTCAAATAGTCCGTAAATTTACTCCAGTCTTCCGTGAATTTCTGGTCTCGCCGGTTTCGAATCCTTCCTGTTAGTTTATCTAATTCTGCATAGTCCATTAACTTCATCCCACATTTTTCAATCGTCGGTAACTCTCCTTGCTTCCATTTTTGGGCCAATAATATTCTTGCTGCTGTTATTGCATATAAAAAGAGCTTACATTCCTTTCTATTTATGTCACTCCCCACAATGCCCAATAAAAATGCTTCTAGTTTCTTTATAAATGTATATTTCAACATTTTTTTCAACTCATTATATATCATCTCCCAGAAGCATTTCACCTTTTTACATTCCCACCACATGTGATAAAATGTTCCCTCTTTTTCTTCACATTTCCAACCTTTATTACTGACTTTATACATTTTCGCTAACTTGACAGGTGTAATATACCAGTTCAGCCCCTAGTGTTAGCGCATATTGTCCTCATTTAAAGAAGGGTTCAGAGTGGCTAATTGTGCATCATTCAGCCTGGGAGCCTAGCTGTTGTTATTTTTAAAATTTGCTCCTGCTTTGCTCTTGCTTATCAAATTTCCCCATACAAAGTGGTGATGAGCATACTATTCTTCATCTAGCTGCTCATGCAAATTCTTGTCGGACTTGCCATTCGTCTCCCAATTCCCAATGCAAACAGCTGCTCAACTAGCTATTGCTTCCCTTCCCTTCCCTCTTCTGTTCAACTGGCTTTATTTGATCGCGCCTTGCATGAGAAGATGTCGTTCTTCTTTTGCCTCTGATATGCACAAACCGTTGGAGAACTTACTCCATTATTCAAGGCACACGTCCATAGATGCACACATGCCCCCCCCGCCGCTACCACCACTCGCCAATGCATGTAACAGTGCATAAATAGAAATTTTCTTTACTACTTTGCTTTTCTGCTGCTGCTTCTTTGCCTCAACTACTGCTATAGACTGCGGTGGACATTTAGAGCCATGGTAGAGCAAGAAGGAGCCATTAATTCATTTTCTAGTTGCATTAAATGGGATGGAGTAATTGCAAACTGCCAGGGTAGCTCATAAAATAGAAATGTGTATTCATGACTGAAAACCTGATAAGACAAAACAGGAAAACATATCCCAAATGATAAATGTTATGGGGACAGACTCCAGCTTCCTCTGCTCTACATCTTTATTTTTCAATTATAAGACGTGACAATTGATTACAATGTTATCTAATGGCTCCTTATCATCACCTCTGGAATTTGAAAGGAATAAGAAAAATGCTTTGTCTACTTGTTCTTTAGCTGCAAAGATAAAAGATGTTTTATTTCCTTTATAGGAGCTCATAAAAAGGAGAGGAGATAATTATACCAAATGGTTATGTAAATCCCAAGAGAAAAAGAAAATCGGCTCTTGTGAAGAATTTAAATAAGTTTTTGAATTCATTGGGAGATGCTGAATTTTTCATTTCATTGTTTATCAGTGAGGTTTGTAAAAGTTATCCAACTGGCCTAATGAAATATTAATTTGACTTCCATTACATTAAAGGAGAGAGCCATTTTTATGTTTAAAGAAAACGGAACAAGGAATATATCCTATATCAATGCAAAAATAAAATAAAATACAACCTAGATAAAATGTGTATAATTGCTTTGATTTTAAACTCTGATTTTTAAGAGTAGCAATTAAATGAAAGCGCTTTGGAAACATAGAGGTGCTCCTATTGTTTTAAAGCTGCCTTTATCAGCTTCCTCTTATGATACCATGAAAATAAACTGTAGTGTGTTGGAAAATGGAATGAGTTTTCATAGCTTCTTCTGTAATGGATTCCATTTTTTCTCTCTCATGTTTATGGCCTTCCACTCTGTGGTGCAACATAGACCAGGTGTAGTTAGATTGCTGATTATTCTAAAGAGCCATGGTTTTGAAACTGTGCTCTGCAAAAGCTTATTGGGATTCCTCAATGAGAAAGTCATGATGGTGGGCAAGCTTGCCATGATTGCAGATCCTACAATATGCTGCCATAGAAGTGGGCAGGTCATGCTCTAGAGCAGACTTCCTCAACTCTGGAGCCTCAGATGTTGTTGGGCTGCAACCTTTAGCCATGCAGATTGTGCATGATGAAGACTGTATTCCAATAACATATGGAGATGCAAGATCAGGGAAGGCTACTCTAGAGGGTTCTCTCACTTATGAACAGGGAAACAATAAGGCTGAATCAACAGATGTCCAGCAGTCTGTGTGAATTTACTGTGTATCCTAGTCCATATCCCAGAATAGGGATGCGGGTGGCGTTGTGGTCTAAACCACTGAGCCTCTTGGGGTGCCGATCAGAAGGTTGGCAGTTCGAATTCCCATGACGGGGTGAGCTCCCTTTGCCCTGTCCCAGCTCCTGCTAACCTAGCAGTTTGAAAGCACACCAGTGTAAGTAGATAAATAGGTACCACTGTGGCAGGAAGGTAAACAGCGCTTCCATGTGCTCTGGTTTCCATCACAGTGTTCTGTTGTGCCAGAAAGCAGTTTAGTCATGCTGGCCACATGACCCAGAAACCTGTCTGTGGACAAACTCCAGCTCCATTGGCCTGAAAGCGAGATGAGCGCTGCAACCCCACAGTCGCCTTTGACTGGATATAACTGTCCAGGGGTCCTTTACCTTTTTACCTATATCCCACAATCCCCTACACACTTATAGAGTTCTTTTAATATTATAAAGATCATCTAACACCCTTGCAGAAGAGTTGTCCAGTAATATGAGCACGCAGTCCTATTTTTCTAGAAAAAGAGGTTGTGGAACTCTCTTATTTTCTTATACAGTGGTACCTCTGGATACGAACGGGATCCATTCTGGAGCCCCGTTCGCATCCTGAAGTAAATGTAAGATGCGTCTGCGCGTGTGTGGGTTGCGTTTCGCTGCTTCTGCGCATTCGTGTGACGTCATTTTGAGCGTCTGCGCATGCGCGAGCGGCGAAACCCGGAAGTAACGTGCTCTGTTACTTCCAGGTCGCGTGGAGTGCAACCCGAAAATATTTATCCGAAAGCTACTTCAACCCAAGGTTTGACTATAATGGCAATGGTACCCACGCAGGAGTTGCAAGAGTTAAAATGGTACCAAAAAATGACATGAAAACTGGAGTTTTCTTGTTGTATAAGCTACTATTGAAGATATACACCACATCTTTAAGCTTATAAACAAATCCTTCTGGATAAGGAAATCAAAGCATTGGTGAATTCCACTTGCCCTAGGTGGAAGATAAGGCAAGTCAGCACCAAAGGTCAAGAATACCCCAAGTGCATTTTCAATGTACTGATTCATTCAGCCTCTCACACACCTAAACTGCCATAATTTGGGTCGTAATTGGCATAGCAGTGGGGAACTAGTGGTTTTTCCATCAGGATTTTTGAAGTAGGAGTTTTTTTAATTATAGAATTTGGCCTTTCTCCGTCATCCTCCTATCAAATCATCAGCTCCTGAGGTAATTAACCTGAGATCTTTTGCAAGGGTTGGTGACTCAACATATTGAAACCATGCATTTACTTCTGTCTGTTCTGAAAATGTAAACTGTTAATTTGTGGTGGGGAAGGGTCTTTTCCTATGCGTGCTTATCTAGAATTCATCCTTGTTGATAGCACAGATACTTTTGCTCAGCATAGCACAAAACAACCCAAACATATCTGAAAGGCCAAGGTGTGGGAAATGGCTGCATGGAAGCAAAAGTGTGATGTTCATAGAAGAAAAAGTTACTGTTCCATTGGAAGCAAAGTTCGAGTGAATTGGGCACTTCCTCAGAAGATGCACAAACAGTATGAACAAGACTAGCATAATTTCTTTTTTTCCCCTTTTTCTTTTTTATTGCGTGATTTGTTGGTCCCAAGTGAAATGGCACCGGAGTGCTTGAGCTACAACAATGCTTCCCCCCTTTCTCTCTCTCATTTATTTATTTATTCATTTATTTGACAAAGTAATAATCATACATAAATAAGAATAAAAATGTGCACCCTACCACCGAGACCATTCCATTATAACTATCCAACCTCCCAAATTTTCAACACCTCTTGTGATGGTCTGACCCCTTTCTGTTTTAACAGTACAAATTCTATAAACACCCTCCATATCTCCCCATAATCATTGCTCCTGGATATTCCCTGTCTTAATGGCACATGTTAATTTATCATTAATAGCTATATCCCACAGCTCTTTATACCATTCTTCCGTTTTATATTCTGCTTGCCCCCTCCTCTTCCTAGCTATCATAATTTGTGCAGCTGTAAATTGATAACCTCTGGACTTTTAGTCAGCTTTAACCAGGTGATTTCTGTTATCTCCTTAAACACCCTTTGCCAGAAAAATTGCACATATTTACACCCCCACCACATGTGAACATAATTCTCGGTTTCCTGGCATCCCCTCCAAAGCACAATTTCTCAAGCAGGAATTGTCTGTTCCTAAATTAGACGCAGTCCAATGGGCTGGGACTGCTGTAGAAGCCACCATCTTCTGGAGATGATATTGTCTAATGAAAACAGTAAGAAAGTCAGAAGAGGAAATCTCTCATCATCTTCTTCCTTGCTGATGGGGCACTGGACTATTAATATACTATAGAACATGGGTCCAAATCAGAACCCCAGTTCAGGAAACCAGCAGACTTGTACCGTCTCATTCGTTATTATGGGGAAATTTAAAGAAAGGGCCATAACCTTTATTCCTTTTGACAGAAATGGGTAATGTTTGTGGATAAAACTTGTCAAATTAAAAAATAGGTCCTGGTGTTTTGTGCTGGGCACTTTTAAAATTTGATTATTATTATTTTTTAAAATACATAATTTATAACTTTTTGGCTGAATTGCTATGGAGGTTCTTCCTTTGGTTTGGGCTGATTCAGAGGGAGACCACTTTGGTTTTGTCAAGTCCGGAAAATTTCAAAATCAGCCTGGGGTTACTCAAAATTCAATGCACACATTGTAACATGCACACACACACACACACACACACACACACAGTGCACATATTCAAATAGCCTGCAATACTATAACTACAATAAATGTATTGACAGTTTATACTGGATTAAGTTTTCTGAGTCAGAAAATCAAGTATAATTACAATTTATGGGGTTTTCTATAAAGCTTGTCTCCATGCAATTTGTATTTTTTAACTTGGAGTAAAATATATGTGCACTATATATAGTACTACTACAATTTCTTCTGCATTGCCATAAAAATTCAGATAAATACATGACAAAGTAAAAATGTGTGTGGATAAAGTAAAGTTAAGTACGAAGTGTAGTTATTCAATCTAAAGTTGCTTAATCATCATCTATTTCAAGTAGTTTATTACTGCACACAATTGCCTTTTACCATTATCGCTATAAGAATTTATAGCAAACTTTACAGGCTCTTAAACCTCTGATTTATTTTAATGTGTGAACCATTTTCCAAATTTCCCAAAGCCTGTGGAGTTGCAGTATTAAATACCTGATTCTTACAAATGGATTTTAATGAAAACAATTTCCTGAGATCTCATTCTTCAGCTTGTAGGCCAGTAACAGAACTGTCTAAGGCTATGAACAAAAAGGTCACATGAAAATTCCCATTAACACTGCAAAACAAATTCATGCCCTTCCAAATGTTCCTGCCTCTTTATATTGAAATAATGATACTCTGAATATTATGTATCTTCTTCTAGATTGTACAGCATTTGCATATGTACTCCAGAACCATATTTACTCAACTTAGAAGTCTAATTTGTCAAAATGGCCAATTCAAGACTCGATCAATGGCAAAAATGAAACTGTACAATACAACTACACACATTTTGCATTTCTACCAAAGGAGCTCAAGGCAGCATATAGCTGGTGACCTCACAGCTGCCTTATAGCAACCCTGTGAAGTATGTTTAGGCTGAAAGAATATGACTAGACTAAAGCACCTCAGTGTATGGTTACCAGACGTCCCTGTTTCCCGGGGACAGTCAATGGATTTACAAATCTGTCCCTGGACAAAATCCATCCCTGGAATGTCCCCGGATTTCATTTAATGTCCTGGGATTTATATTTTAAGTATTGTAGATTTATTAGTAGAGAATGAATGTTGTGTGATTGGTTCAACGGCACAAGACACATCATATGGGGACAGCGGCGTAGCGTGGGTGGGTTGTCAGCACCCAGGGCAAGGCAAGTAATTTGCGTCCCCTAACCCGGGGCAAGGCAAGTAATTTGCGCCCCTAACCCCTGACCTGCCGCTGCTTCCAGCTTCTTCTTGCTGCTGCCTGGGCTGGGGTATTTACGGTAAGGTAGCCACGGCGGCGGCGGTGGGTCCGTGTCAGGTGATCTGAGGCGAGTTGCCGCTGGCACTGCCACCCAAACGACGCCGCTTGCCCGGAGGAGGAGGGCAGAGAGGTGAGGAAAATGCAACATGGCCCAGCAGCAGCAGCGGCGGCGGCGGGGCTGTGAGGAGGGGCTGCCTGGCGCGCCCTCCGCGGCCCTGATGCGCGGGGACCACGGCGAGCGCTGAGAGCCGCTGCCTGCCAGACGCCTTCAGCCCGGACGCGCGCACAGCTCGTCGGTTCTGCGAGACATGGGGCTCTGCTACAGCCTGCGCCCGAGGCTCTTTGGCGACTCCGGAGGCGGCGAGCGCGCCCCCCCAGATGTTGCGCCCGGTGCGGCCAGCCCCCCCTGCACCTCCCACGCTATGCCACTGTATGGGGAGTTCCGGCGAGGCAAAATGGTGGGCATCACAGCACTGAGCAGCTCCTGAAGCCAGCCAGAGCCAACTGCACTACCAGGCTGGCTCCGGGCTTATGAGACTGCCGCTACTGCCACCACTGCCAAGGGGGAACCGGGGACACCCCACACGTCAATGGGGGGAACCGCTGACCCCCCCACGCAACCCAAATCAAGCTGGGAGCGAGAGCGCCTGGCCACCCTGCCAACTGCCCAACGGCGCTCTGGGGCCAGTAAAACCCCCGGAGCTGATGCAGTGAGAAGGAGGAGAGGAGAAGGAGAAGGAAGAGAGAGGAAGAGGAAGGAGAAAAAAGAGGGGAACTCTGACCTGGCCTGCCCCTGCCGCTGCTGCCACTGAGGAGGAGAGGTAGGAGAGCACTGGGATGGCAAGGACACGTGGCTGAGCCCAGGCCCGACCTGAGCCTACTACATGGCAGCTAGCACTCCAAGAGAGCAGGCTGAGGAGCAGAGGAAGGCTGTGTGACAGAGACCACAGAAGAGATGATATTACTTTTTTATTTTAAAAAAATATTTTTTAAAAATATTTTATTCCTCTTTTTTAAAAGAAAGGGGGTGTTCCTGGATTCTTTGGAAAATATCTGGTAACCTTACCTCAGTGGGCTTTATGACTGAGTAAGATGTGGATCTGGTAGGTGGATGGCAATGAACACAGAGGGGCTGATTTCCATGTAACGTTGGGGGGAGGGCTCACTGTGTTTGTGTGGCATCACACACATTGGTAGGAGGCTGGGAGGCCAGGGGAGTCTTGCCACCACCACAGGTAGGCCCAACGAGGCCTTCTGCCACTGTGGGCCATGGTTCCTCAAGACTGGGGGGATTCAGCCCCATCACCACATACTTGGGGGGGGGTGAGCTATCCTCAGCCCCATAGAGTTGGCACCTATGAACAGTTATTAAAAGGTATACATTTGACCTGTCACTCAAGCCTCCCTGTTGGCAGCTAGTTCATGAACTCAAAGGATGCAGGTGGCGCTGTGGTCTAAAGCACTGAGCCTCTTGGGCTTGTCGATCAGAAGATCAGCGGTTGGAATCCCTGCGACGGGGTGAGCTCCTGTTGCTCGGTCCCAGCTCCTGCCTACCTAGCAGTTTGAAAGCATGCCAGTGCAAGTAGATAAATAGGTACCACTGCAGTGGGGAGGTGTCCTGTTGTGTCAGAAGCTGACCACATGACCCGGAAAGCTGTCTGTGGACAAATGCCAGCTCCCTCGGCCTGAAAGCGAGATGAGCGCCACAACCTCGTAGTCTCCTTTGACTGGACTTAACTGTCCAGGGGTCCTTTGCCTTTTTTTTTTAACCTCATAAACTCAGACTTTTATAGCAACATTCTAGGAGCCACTGTTTTCTTCTGCACCCAAGCAGGTGAAGTATGGTCAACAGCTAGAAGCCACCAGCTCTCAAGGCATTCAGCAATCATCCAGCTATAAGTTCTGAGAATGGTCTCTTCACTTGTCACAATGCAATACATTTCTCATCTGGGTCAGTCGCTTTGGGACTATATGTGGAAAGTGACTAATACATTTGATAAATAACAACATCATAAGGTGTTGGTGTCATGGCTTGCATTAAGAATACTGTGCTCAGTGGTGCTCTGATTCCATCAAACAAACACTGCCCCAGAGGCAACATCAAAGCCCAGTGGAACAACATCAAAAAGGCAAATACAACACAGGTTTGCCCTCTTTTCATAAAAGAGATAAGCAGGTCTCTGACTGGTTTGAGGCTGGCATTAAGGACATGGAGCCTGTTATCACTGCAATGCACAAGGCTCCTATGAACTACAAGTGTTCACTCTATGAGAATATGCTTGCTGCACAGAGAAAGGTAAGGAGTGGTGCCCAGCAGATTGCCAAATGATGTGCCAATGACTACTGGCTAAAGCTGTGTCAGAGCATTCAACTCATTGCTGGTAGTGGCAACCCTTGCGTAATGTACATAGGCATGAATACAGCCTTTGGATCAACAGTCAGGAAAACTGCACCACTGAAAACCTTGTCTGGAGAGCTCATTACAGATCGCAGCAAGCAGATGGAGCAATGGACAGAGCACTATCGAAAACTGTACTTGTGGGGAAACATGGCTTCTGACACATCAATTGACAGCATACAGACTTAGCCTGACTTGGAAAAGCTAGTTGTCTCTCTCTCCCTTGATGATCTGAAGAATGTCAACAACTCTCAGATATGTTGTAAAGCCCCAGGACAGGACAGAATCCCAACAGAAGTGCTGAAAGCCAGCCTCATTCCTCCCTCATAATGCACCTCCATGGCCTTCTCTTCCACTGTTGGGGAAAAGGATCCATGCCATAATATATGTGCAACCCCAGCATTGTGACCCTCTATAAAAACAAAGGTGACCAACACGTTTGTAACAACTACTGTGGAATCTCCTTCTTGAGTACTGTGGGGGAAGCCTTTGCCCATTTAGTTCTCTGCAGATTACAGTCACTCACTGACAGGGTCTATCTCAAGTCACAGAGGTGCAGAGGTCATAAGTTGACATTATTTTCTCACTGCACCAGCTGCAAGAGAAACGCTGAGAGCAGAGATGCCGCTTTTACATCATCTTCATAGACCTGACAAAGCCCTTTGACCTCATCAGCCAAAAAGGACTCTTCATGCTGCTCAACAAGACAAAAAAATTCCTTCCAGTAGCACCTTAAGGTAAAGGTAAAGGGACCCCTGACCATTACATCCAGTTGTGACCAACTCTGGGGTTGCAGCACTCATCTCGCTTTATCGGCCAAGGGAGCTGGCGTACAGCTTCCAGGTCATGTGGCCAGCATGACTAAGCCACTTCTGGTGAACCAGAGCAGTGCACGGAAACGCTGTTTACCTTCCCACCGGAGCAGTACCTATTTATCTACTTGCACTTTGATGTGCTTTTGAACTGCTAGGTTGGCAGGAGCAGGGACCGGACAACAGGAGCTCACTCCGTTGCGGGGATTTGAACCGCCGACCTTCTGATTGGCAAGTCCTAGGCTCTGTGGTTTAACCCACAGCGCCACCCGCGTCCCTTAGTAGCACCTTAGAAACCAACTAAGTTTGTTACTGGTATGAACTTTCATGTGCATGCACACTTCTTCAGATACCAACCTAAAGTCTATAAGAGTATCTTGCCCTTCCACAAGAACACAAATGGCACCGTCCAGTATGATGGTTCATCCTCAGATGCCTTCCCTATAAAGGGGAATGTGAAACAGGGGTGTGTTCTCACCCCAGCCCTTCTCAGCATATTCTTTTCCTTGTTTCTCACCTATGCCTTTAGTTCAACTGAAGACAGTGTGTACATTCCTCCAAGGAGTGACAGGAGTCTGTTCAACCTGGCAGGTCTCCACACCAAGCCAAAAGTGTGGTGGGTTCTCATCCGATAAATGCTCTTTGTGGATGGCGCAGCCTTGACAGTACACTCCAAGGAAACACTACAGAGACTCATCAACTACTTTGTCCAAGCCTGCATGTAGTTTGGCCTCACCATCAGCCTGACGAAGACCAATACCCTAGATCAGGACATCGCCAGCACTCCATGCATCAGCATTGGTGACCACACACTTGATGTGGTGGACTGTTTTGTCTACCAGGCCCCACCATAACCAGCAACCTCTTCATCTACACTGGGCTGGACAAATGTACTGGCTAGGCAGCTATGGCAATGGCTCGCCTCTCCAAAAGGCCATAGGAGAATGAGATGTTGTTTCCAAAACCAATGCTAATGTCCAATATCAAGGGGAAGGTCTACCAGGCTTGGTTGTTGAGCATGCTGCTTTATGGAAGTGAGTTGTGGGCAACATTCACCAGCCAAGTGGGATGCCTCAATGCCTTCCATATGTGTTGCATCAGGAAGATTTTGGGCATCGCATGGCAGGACAGAGTCTCAAACAAAAATGTGCTCTCCCAACCCCACATCTCCAGCATGTTTTCACTCCTGTCTCAACGACGTCTATCCTGGCTTGGTCATGCATACAGAATGAAGGCTGGCAGGATCCCCAAGGACGTGCTCTATGGAGAGTTGGCTTCAGGCAACAGGCCCATTGGCAGACCAACTCTGTGTTACAAAGATGTTGGCAAACAAGATGCGAAACCAAGCAACCATATGGGCATCCCTTGAGATAACCACAGTGCCTGGAGACAGACAGTAAGATTGTGTATCTACAGTAGTGGCCAGGGGAGGAATGACCACTGGGAGGAGCACAGAAGGAAGAAATACCATGGTGTACCTGTAGCAGCAAAACCGGATGCTTTCCTTTGACCCCTGCCTCTGCAATAAAACATGTCTCTCCCATATTGGTCTCCACAGCCACAGCAGGCACTGTAACTTCCCAATGGTTTGACGTTATTCTTGAAGGTGTACTCTTCCACTGTATTCCGATAAAGATGGATGCCAACAACCACAGAAGTGTCTCCTCGCACATTTTTTACAGCAACCACACTATTTGCCATTATAAATGAACCTTGCTACTGGCCTGTGGTGCAAACCATTTTCTTCTGGTGCAGGGGTGGGTCAGCTTAGTTGGGAGCGCTAAGAGCAGAAATCGCACATGGTGCCACTTCTGCTGGGCTGTATCGTTACAGGCTGTCAGCGTTCAAATACATCCAACTCCCCCTCCCAATGCTCCTTCAAGAAACAAAGCAACACGTCTGAGAGGTGGATAAAGTAGAATAGTTAAGCCTGAGATATAATGTTCATGTGTTTCGTGTGCATTTAAATATGCAAACCCTGCCTGCTATCTAAAATTATAAGAGTCCAGTAAAAGTTGTACCACATGAATGTTCTGATAATGTGTGTGTGTGTGTGCGCGCGTGCACATCTATGACCGTAATAAAGTGATGTTGTTTGTTTGTTGTTAATAATAATAATAATAATAATAATAATAATAATAATAATTCAACTTATACACCACTCTATACCCGGAGGTCTCAGGGCTGTTCACAACAAGATCACAGCATATAAACTCAAACCAAAAACAGTAACCCAGTAACCCCCCCCCCCAAAAAAAAGCTACATTCTAAAAGGGTGTTGGATGGCAATAAGATCAACCAAAGGCCTGGTTAAAAAGGAATGTTTTTGCCTGGTGCCTAAAGGTGTATAATGAAGGTGGTGTGTGTGTGTGTGTGTGTGTGTGTGTGTGTGTGTGAGAGAGAGAGAGAGAGAGAGAGAGAGAGAAATGTCAGTCTCTCACCCCAGTCCATAGATTGGAATCTGGTACATAATGCCTTGCCTCATTTGTTGCTGTTGTTGTTGTTGTTGCTGTTGCTGTTGCTGTTGCTGTTGTTGTTGTTGTTGTTGTTTTGTAGTATTTATTGAATTTATATACGGCCCTATACCTGGGGTCTCAGGGTGGTTCACAGAACAAAATCAAATTATAAAACCAGAAAAGATATAATCAAAATAAAAACAGCAACCCAATAGCCCCTCCTCACAAAAAAACCATATTTTAAAGGGGTCTAGGATGTTATCCCATATACATCCCCATGCAGAACCACATGCACAAGATTATGTAGTCATATGTGGCTCCCAAACTTCTCTATATCTGTATATGTCTGGTATAGAGACATCCAGTACAAATAAACTGCACTACACTAAATGTAATACAAGTCTCTAATTCTGTGCACCAAATTCATCTGGAATCACATGGTTCAATAACATAAACCTAATACATGCTTGAATCATTGCATCGCAGGATCATTACTTCAGTTGGTACTGCTCCGTATTGCCCGCTCTAGTGAATCTAATATAATCAGTAGATTAACCAAATAAAAGGTTTATTGATTATCTTTCACTTCCTTCAGAAATGCCCTTATACTGGGGTTTTGGTAATATTAAAATTTATTAAAAATTTAAGCATGGATTAATGTTTAAGGAGATGATAAATTAGCTCTTTAATTAGCTGGCAGTCCTGCTACTCATAAGTAAATGATTTCACAGAAGCAGCTCTGTCATAAAAAAAATCAATCCCATTAAATCTTAGGCCAGTTGGTAACAATTTACGTCACCCTATTAGTGTTTTTGAGACAAGCTTTTGGAGGATCAGATTTTCATCATAGCTCTTCCTACTGCTGGGATTAAACCACTGAACCAGCTTATTCATTGGACGAGTTGGTGATCTTTGACTGCCACATTAACACCTCTAATTGGCACAGAAGACGTTTTCCTGGTGTTTGGAGTATGTGGCAAGGAAAAAGCGGCGGCTCTAAACAAGATGTGACCTTTAGCTGATTACTGAGAGTATTAATATGTCAGCTAAAGGTCGCCGTTTGCTAGCAGCAAGTGCAATTAACTACAAAATTGTCAAAATATAGGAGTTTTTGAGCACTGTATGATCATTCTTCAAAAACATGATATAACAAGTACTTAGTTTAACAAGAACCTTTCTCCCAAATTACCTTACAAAATTGTATTTTATGAATGATCCGCACTCCTTAGGCAGGATTCAAAGAACTGCGGAACTACTGTAAATTTACGAACTTGAGCAAGCTTTTGACTGTCTTCATTCTTTCCTTCCTAAATACATTTCATTTCTTTCAGAGAGTGTATCACCCCACAATGCCATATTGTTGTTTGTGAAACTGGGGGCCTGTTGGGCGTGAGGAGAGAAACTGTTTACGATATGACACTACACTCAGCTGTTTGTTTATTTAAATCATAGGTAGGCAAACTAAGGTCTGGGGGCCGGATCTGGCCCAATAGCCTTCTCAATCTGGCCCGTGGACGGTCTGGGAATGAGTGTGTTTTTACATGAGTAGAATGTGTCCTTTTATTTAAAATGCATCTCTGGGTTATTGTGGAGCATAGGAATTCGTTCACCCCCCAAAAAAATATATAGCCTGGGCCCCCACAAGGTCTGAGGGACGGTGGACCGGCCCCCTGCTGAAAAAGTTTGCTGACCCCTGATTTAAATGTTCTCAGGGAGCATAAAATACACCTTTGGATCCTGGCTTGCGTTACTTGAATGCGCCTGGTGTTCATTTATAGCTTTTGCAGAATTCCATGCTGAATACTTTCCTGTACAATTTTTGGGTAGTGTGTGTCAGGGACTGGGCAGAGGAGGAATGGTGGAGACAGCCTCCCCAACCTGACCCTTCCAGAGAAAGAGACAGTTCAGAATTACAACAGGGGTTTGAGGGAGGTTACAGCCCAGAGGCAGATGAGGGGAAAAGCTGGGAAATAATGGGAGAGGAGGAAGAAGACGTACCAGAGGGTCCACAGCTGATGGACACAATGTCTTTCAAAAGCATTCCAGGTCCCTCTCTCCTAGAACCCGGTGAGCATTGAAAGAAGGAGAGCAAAGAGCTCAGAGGCAGAGGGCACTTCTCAGCACCCATAGTGATGATGCATGAAGGGAGAGAGGGATGGGGTGGAGACCCACTCGGGGTAATGCCATTATTCCAAGAGGTTGCATTTCCAAGCATCTCACTGTGAATATTGAATAAAAAGCAGTTGGTAAGAACTTTCCCTTGTCTTATCCGTTCCTGGCAACCTGCTGTGGGGGTGGGATCCTCTGCCACCTGACAGTGTGTGGCATATTTGAGCCAGTGTGGTGTAGTGGTTAAGAGCAGTGGACTCGTAATCTGGTGAACCGGGTTCGATTCCCTGCTCCTCCACATGCAGCTGCTGGGTGATCTTGGGCTAGTCACACTTCTTTGAAGTCGCTCAGCCTCACTCACCTTACAGAGTGTTTGTTGTGGGGGAGGAAGGGAAAAAGAGATTGTTAGCTGCTTTGAAACTCCTTAGGGGGTAGTGATAAAGCAGCTTATCAAAGCCAAATCTTCTTCTATTCCAAGGAAACAAATGCATTTGTTCACTAAGCTAGCACATTAAGGAGGCGGGTTCAGCCCAGAATTCTCCAGGACATGATATTTTATCCATTTGCATAGGTGATCTGGTGTCTGGGATTATCAGGATATAGCAGTCAGAGACCCACATTGGCTATAGACAAACATTACCCACCAGAAATGGTATCAACTCTGGCCAATGAGTGCAGAAAGTTACAGAGGACTATACCTGTAAAACAGATGACTTAATAAAGTCTATTTCTATTTCGGTACTATGTGGCCTTCAAGCAGACATTGAGGAATTATTTTTTCTGTGAACAACTATCCTGGTAGCCAAACTGGAAAGACACTGACCTTTACTCTTTAAAATGAATTGAAGGGGCAGTCCTGGCTGTAGTCCTGTGACATTTCCTCAGTCTAAATCAAGCCCCAAAGCTGCTATTCCCAACTGTTTGACCAGGGTCTTCATCTATGTGCCCAGAGATTTGAGTATCTTAATACTTGGTTTGATACTCAAAATATGAGACCACCCTCATGGCTGATCTGTATCCTTGGCAATATTTCACAAAGGCAGCCCTTGTGACCTCAAGATAGGTTTCCATGGTGAAATGACTCAGCAACCATATTGTCTGCCCTGGCCTGCACTGCTAGAAAAGAGCTTGTCATGGCGAGAGGCAGAAGAAAACAGGTATGTTGGCCATCATGTCTAATGCTACCACGCTTGCTAGCCTCTGGTGTTTCAAAAACTACAGTGGTGCCCCGCAAGACGAACGCCTCGGAAGATGAAAAACTCGCTAGACGAAGGAGTTTTTCGTTTTCTTAGCCGCTTCGCAAGACGCAAGCTCCGGGGATAGCGGGGAAGCGCAGCGCGTCTTCCCCGCTGTCCCCAGACCTCTTTTGAAGCAAGGGGCGGCGGGGAGAAGATCGCTTCTCCCCGTTGCCAGCCCCGCAATCTCCGGGGACAGAGGGGAAGGCACGCGCGCCTTCCCCTCTGTCCGCAGACCCCTTTTGAACCAAGGGGCGGCAACGGGGAGAAGCGACTCTCCCTGCCTGCCCCTTCCCTTGCTTTAAAACAGGTCTGGGGACAGAGGGGAAGGCGCGTGGCGCTTCCCCTCTGTCCCCGGAGATTGCGGGGCAGGCAACGGGGAGAAGCAATCTTCTCCCCGCTGCCCCTTGCTTTAAACAGGTCTGGGGACAGAGGGGAAGGCGCGCGGCGCTTCCCCTCTGTCCCCGGACAGTCTCCATAGGAACGCATTGATTGATTTTCAATGCATTCCTATGGGAAACCGTGCTTCGCAAGACGAAAAAACTCGCAAGAAGAAAAAACTTGCGGAATGAATTAATTTCGTCTTGCGAGGCACCACTGTATAAGGATGACACATGGAATGTGGAAGAAGTAGAAAATTGGGTTTGGGTCATGGGGTTGAGAAAAGGACTGATGCGTGTAGGCTGAAGAATGGATGGGCATGGGGACAAGTTATCTGAAGGCCTTGGAGGGGAGGGTCAGTTTTGTGTGCAGTATTCAAAGGTAGACCTGGTTTAGGTGGAAGCATAGTCTTTGGATTCTGCTGGCATCTGATAAATATTGGCTACTTAGACTAATGTAAGCTTTATAAGGACACATGAAGAGCTCTGTGAACGGTTGATCTAGTCCCGCATTCTCCTTCCCAAAGTGGTCAGCTTCTGTGAAATCCACAAAGTTGGACATAAAGGTCATAGCCTCTTGCCCATGGTTGCCTCCCATCCAATGGAATTCATTGACATAGGAAACATTTGGCACCTCAGGTGCCGTGCAGCTATGGACCATCCATCCACTTTTATCCAGGTCAAGAATTCCCACATGAGCAGTAGAGTCAGGAAAGAAAGGAGGGAAGCAGAAGAGAGGCAGAGCTGGCAATGGGCTCATGAGAGAGCAGGAGGCACCTGCTGAGGCCACACAGAGAAAGGACAACACACAATTTTTCTCCATCTGGTTGTCTTGACTGGCTCCTTTGATGGTATTCCACTGCAGGACCCACCTTTCTTCAGTTTCCTCATTGGCTGATAGGCCTTCAGCCTAGCTCTGCAGCCTGGACAGCAAATCAGAATGCAAATTGTTGTCTGCTCTCAACCAATAAGAATCCTTCTTGCTTTTCTAGAGCTGAGGGATGTGTCACTCATGCTCTGAAGCTGAAGAGGGGGCAGGGGTGTGGGGTAGCTTCAGAATTTGCTCCAAGTTCTGTTTTCACATCACGTTTGTCTCAGTTTCCTTCTGAAAGGGAGCCTAAGCCTATAAAGAATGGCATTTTTTTTCCTTGTTAACTGACTTTTGCTCTGCGTTCCTCTTTTCTTTAAAATGACTGTTTTTGCAGCAGGGTTCCACTACTGGCCCTTTCTCAGCAGCAACATCTCTCTTTAAAAACTCCTGAGTTCTAAAAGCAGCTGGCAGGATAACTCGGAGGGGGTGGGAAATGCTTTTTAAAAGAAAGAGAAAAGGCCCCATTGCACACACGGCTCTCTCCGTATGCTTCTTGGATCACAGCCCAGGTATTGGGGAAATAAATTCTTCAATTAAAAGGTTTAACAATAAGAGTTAGTTGATTCTTGCATTTCATTTTTTTGTTTAATGAAGGTAACAATGGGTTTTCCAATATCCTTGTGAATTTGACAGCCAATTCAACTGTATAGTGGGGTGGGGTGTTTTTTTTGTATAAACAAATTTGCAGTATGATATATTGGAAATCTGAAAGAGAGAGCCAATTTATTTCTCTGTAGATCAATCTGAAATAAAATGTTTTCCAGCTTTTCGTTCCTCACAAAATGGTTTGGCAAGTTTCCCCTTTGGAAAATGATACTGCCATCTGCAGCTGCTATGCTATAGATTGCCTGTTGGTAAACAATTACACAAATCATTTAAATAAATGCAGATGAAAACTGAATCCGGTATTGATTTTCCTTGAATACCCTTTGCCAGAAGGAATGGTTGTAAATTGACAAGAAACTGAAAGTGTCCTTGACCGTATTGCACAGCACAATGCATGTCACTGTATTCAGAATCCTTTGATGAAATTTCAGTGTGCTCATTTTACCAAAAATCCAGACTTTAATAATTCCAGTCAGTAGCAATAGCCCTGATATACATTTATTAAGAGAATTCCATATTGCTTTGCTTAGCTCAGTAGTAGTAGTAGTAGTAATAATAATAATAATAATAATAATAATAATAATAATAATAATTTATTTATAACCCACCCATCTGGCTGGGTTTCCCCAGCCACTCTGGGTGGCTTCCAACCGAATATTAAAAACAATACAGCATCAAACATTAAAAACTTCCCTAAACAGGGCTGCCTTCAGATGTCTTTTAAAGATAAGGTAGCTGCTTATTTCCTTCACATCTGAAGGGAGGGCATTCCACAGGGCAGGTGCCACCACCGAGAAGGCCCTCTGCCTGGTTCCCTGTAACCTCACTTCTCGCAGTGAGGGAACCAGCAGAAGGCCCTTGGCACTGGACCTCAGTGTCCAGGCTGGACGATGAGAGTGGAGACGCTCCTTCAGGTATACTGGACTGAGGCCATTTAGGGCTTTAAAGGTCAGCACCAACACTTTGAATTGTGCTCAGAAACAGACTGGGGGCCAATGTAAGTCTTTCAAGACCGGTGTTATGTGGTCTCGGTGGCCACTCCCAGTTATCAGTCTTGCTGCCGCATTCTGGATTAGTTGTAGTTATCTGGTCACCTTCAAAGGTAGCCCCACGTAGATCGCATTGCAGTAGTCCAAGAAGGAGATAACTAGAGCATGCACTACTCTGGCAAGACTTCTTAGTATTATATTTATTACTTTAGGGAGGACTTCGTTCAGTATCCCTCTAATTTCCAAAAACTTGGCGACATCATCATGCACTGTATTTTTCGCTCTATAGGATGCACCTGACCATAGGACACACCTAGTTTTAAAGGGGGAGAACAAGGGAAAAAAATCTCTCCCTTTCTGCGCAGTGCCCCTTCAGCGAAGTGGCAGAAGAAATGGAGCCCCTTCCATTTCTCCTCCCACTTCGCTGAAGGGGCGGTGTGCAGCTCTCCCTCTCTGCGCAGTGCCCCTTCAGCGAAGCAGCAGGAGAAACGGAGCCCATTCCATTTCTCCTCCTGCTTCGCTGAAGGGGCGCTGCACAGAGAGGGAAAGCTGTGCAGCACCTCTCCAGCGAAGTGAAGCCAGGAGAGCAAGAGGGATCCCTCTTGCTCTCCAGGCTTCAGCGAAAGCAACACGAGGCTTCGGGTGGTGATCCCTGAAGCCAGGAGAGTCTTGAAGCCAGGAGAGGTGGCACCAACCCCTCTCGCTCTCCAGGCTTCGGGTGGTGATCCCTGAAGCCAGGAGAGTCTTGCTCTCCTGGCTTCAGCGAAAGCAATGTGAAGCCTCCGGAGCACGACGGGAGCTTCGGAGGCTTTGCATTGCTTTCGCTAAAGCCATGGAGCCTGCATTCGCTCCATAAGATGCACACACATTTCCCCTTAATTTTTGGAGGGGGGAAAGTGCATCTTATACAGCAAAAAATATGGTAGATAACATCATTGCATAGTGCCAGTTATCTGGAGTTGCTTTTTAAGTGGCAATTTTGTAGTTGATGAACCAGGAGCAAAGGGCCAGCTATCATGGTAAAAGCAAGCCTCCATTTCCAGAGCTGGTGGGTGCCATGTTCTGGGAAGGGCTATGAATTTTGTGCCATCCTTGTTACCTTCTAGAGGCAACCTATTAGAAACAGGATACTGAACTAGGTGACCTTTTGCTGTGATTCAGCAAGGCAGTTGCTTAAATGTTCTTAAGTCTCCCTTATCCGCCCCACAAGCATTCACATGTAGTTCTCCCACTGCCTCCTTTGCAAAATGAAATAGGTCTTTAAGATGGGATGGTTTTAAGAGTTCACAGGACTTTTAGAAGGAGTCAAAAGGCTGTGTTCTTCCATGGCTATTCCTGATTAGAAGTTCAGAGTCACTTTGGCGAGAGACAGTTGCCTTGTAACAGACTTGTCATAGGAAAGAGGGTTGTTGTTGCAGTTTGCTCATTGGAGGCAACCGGAGTCTGTCTGCCTGGTTGGATTTGGCAGTAGGTTTTAAATGGATTAATTTCCTTTAAATCCTTAAGAACGACTGAGCAGAGGGGCAAGGGCCCTTTCAACCCCAAGACATGTGAGAAGCTAACAAGCCTGCCCTGTGAACATATCCAAGAGCAGACTAAATAAGGAGTTGCATTTGCAGAAATGCTTTTGGAATGGCAAAATCAATGGGGTTATTTGCTGACATATTCCAGTCCTCCCCCTAAGCTGTGTAAATTACAAGAGATAGTCATCAAAGTATTGATCAACCAATTAGTCATCACAAGTAATTACAGCCTTGGACTCTTGAAGAAAATTTAGTTCACTTAATTACTCTTCAGACCCCAGCCCCGCTGTTTATTTTGGGCCCAGGAATGCTTCGCTTGTGTAATTAATCCGGAGGGGGAGTAAAAACTGAAGCAGGCAGAAGCAACCGGAGCTGTACATTTCATATTTCTTACAAATGAGCTCAGGTCGCATCATGCCAGTCAGCAGGCAGGCAAATAGATGACACTTTGCTCCTGATGCTCTCAAGGAGGATGTCAGATGTCGTCTCTACTGCTTTTGCAGGTTTCCAGGCAGAAGGCTTCCCCCACCCTCTTCCTCCGACTGTGTTAAGAAATATGTTTGCTGCTTTGTTTTGCATTGCTGTGACATTGGGATGCTTAAGATCAAAACCTTCCTATCTGAGGAGGCAGCTCTGGCCAATTGCTGTCCATCAGATAATACTTATTAACCTCAAGCCTCTCTCCTTGTCAACTGTTTTTACAGACTAGCTCTGCTTGCTGCCCTGGGGTTCTGCAGAAACTCTGCCAGGCTCCACAAAGGTGAGCGATGCTTTGGTGTGTGCATGCAACAATTTGCCTTCTAAAAACAGTTTGATTCTCCCAGAGAACTTCTTCTTTCCTTTGACTTTTCATTAAAAAAGAGAGAGGAGAAAAGATAGAAGTTGGAGATAATTTGGCTTTAGAATCTCCATACCTAAAAGAAACAATCTGCATATTTATGCTGCTACCAAATAGCTATAGATGATCGAGTGAACAGTCCCAGTCTCAGCTTCTCTTCTGGGATGGCTTTTTCCCAGTAGTGATGTACGGAAGTGAGAGCTGGACTATAAAGAAGGCTGATCACCGAAGAATTGATGCTTTTGAGTTATAGTGCTGGAGGAGACTCTTGAGAGTCCCATGGACTGCAAGAAGATCAAACCTATCCATTCTTAAGGAAATCAGCTCTGAGTGCTCACTGGAAGAACAGATTGTGAAGCTGAGGCTCCAATACTTTGGCCACCTCATGAGAAGAGAAGACCCCCTGGAAAAGACCCTGATGTTGGGAAAGATGGAGGGCACAAGGAGAAGGGGACGACAGTGTTGAACAGTGTTCTCGAAGCTACCAGCATGAGTTTGAATAAACTGCGGGAGGCAGTGGAAGACAGGAGTGCCTGGCGTGCTCTGGTCCATGGGGTCATGAAGAGTTGGACACGACTAAATGACTAAACAACAACAATTTCCCATGGCCTCTGTTTCTGCCAGCTGAATAGGTAGGGATAGCTGGACCACTAGTTTTGGTCTGTATCAGGCCAGCTCCATAGATCTTAGATTTTTAGGTCAATGAGGAGGGAATATTCTGGAGCAGGCACTGGGAAATGATGGGAAATGGGGCAGAGAAAAGGATTGCTGTAATATTTTCACACAGTTCAAAAAACCAAATATAACTGGGGTGGCAGGCCTAAGAAATATTGTGTGTGAAATTCACATTGACATTTCTCCAAAAATGAAATGTAAAGGAAATTCAGATTTTGGGCCTCAGGAGAAACATCTTAAAGATGTCAAAGGAAGCTAAGAGTGTTTTCATAGAATCATAGAATTGTAGAATTGGAAGGGACCCAAGGGTACTCGAGTCCAAAATGGCAAAAATGTATAAATCTAAATCAAATAAGTGTTGGAAATGTAAAGAGAAAGAAGGTTCTTTTTATCATATATGGTGGTCTTGGTTACAGATAGGTAGCCGTGTTGGTCTGCCATAGTCAAAACAAAAAAAATTCCTTCCAGTAGCACCTTAAAGACCAACTAAGTCAGTTCTTGGTATGAGCTTTCGTGTGCATGCACACTTCTTCAGATACACAGGAGCAGCAGACACATTGGCAAGGTGGTCTTGGAGTAAGGTTAAAGCTTATTGAGAAATGATATATAATGAACTGAAAAGGATGTTTGAAATAATGTTTGTACAACAAAAACCAGAAGCTTTTCTTTTGCGAATTATGGGGACAGAACTACTCAAACTGTATAGAAACCTATTCATGTATGCTACTGCAGCGGCAAGAACGTCACTTGCCCCAAAATGGAAAGAAGCAGAAGTCCCAGGAAAGGAAGAATGGATACAAAAACTTATGGAATATGCAGAAATGGCAAAACTTACTGGAAGAATAAGAAATCAAGATAACAAACGTTTTATAAAAGAATGGAAATGATTTATTGAATATGTACAGACAAATTGTAAACAGATAAGAACATTGGCAAGATGATTGAAATAACCTGCAGTTTGATAGCAGTATATATTTAAAGTAGATGAATAAATGAGCAAATTAAGTAATTTGGATATGCTTGTTGTTTAGTTGTGTCCGACTCTTTGTGACCCCATGGATCAGAGCACACCACACACTCCTGTCTTCCACTGCCTCCCGTAGTTTAGTCAAACTCATGCTGGTAGCTTGGAGAACACTGTCCAACCATCTCGTCCTCTGTAGTCCCCTTCTCCTTGTGCCCTCCATCTTTCCCAACATCAGGGTCTTTTCCAGGGAGTTTTCTCTTCTCATGAGGTGGCCAAAGTGTTGGATATGCAGAAGATACTAAAAATAAAATTAAGGAACCGCAGAAGGAGGGGGGAGGAAGTCAAGTTTTGAAAGGTTAAAATGATTGTAAAATTAGTGAAGTTTAAAATTGTAAAAATTGTAAAAATACTGAATACATCTAAAATTAGTGAGATGTATATATATGGTAGAGGGAAGCAGGTGGCGCTGTGGGTTAAACCACAGGGTCTAGGACTTGCCAATCAGAAGGTCGGGGGTTCGAATCCCCATGATGGGGTGAGCTCCCATTGCTCAGTCCCTGCTCTTGCCAACCTAGCAGTTTGAAAGCATGTCAAAGTGCAAGTAGGTAAATAGGTACCACTCCGGCGAGAAGGTAAACGGCATTTCCGTGTGCTGCTCCGGTTCGCCAGAAGTGGCTTAGTCATGCTGGCCACATGACCCGGAAGCTGTACGCCGGCTCCCTCGGCCAATAAAGCGAGATGAGCGCCGCAACCCCAGAGTCGGTCACGACTTGACCTAATGGTCAGGGGTCCCTATAGTAATCCAGTCCAACCCCCTGCAATATGTCACTTCAGGGCCTTCTGATGTCTACTGCCAGTACAAAGTCTGCCACACACCCATTTTGCAGGTGGAAGGGAATGGAATTTGATGGCCACAGGAGATCCAGGATAGCTGAGAAGAGGAAGATTTCTATCAACTCCAACCCTTACAGCCTGGCAGAATGGGGTGGCTTTGATTTCAAATCAGGGACTAATTATTTTTCCAAGAAACGAGGGGGGGGGTAATGATATGCATTTTGCTCCATGGGTAGAAGCTATTTGGGAAAACAGTTACAATCAAGAATGTTGGAACTATAACATTTTCTGCCAGGTGATTGCTAACTGAATCGAACGTTCCCCATGCACACACAAAAAGCAACTGTTTACAGCTGAAAGCCCATTTCAGATTGAAGAGAATAAACAGGGCTAAGTGAGTTTAGAAAGATGGACAAAATCTCTCTTACAAAATAAACACAGATATTGCTACATCATAACAGGCACTTAATGACCAGGTCTTTTTGGAGGATCAATGGAGTAGATCAATACCATAACCCTGATCCTCATGGAAACAAATGGGGCTTCTGATAGTTCAACGCTTTGTGGAAAGTGCATGCTCTTCTTTCTGTGCCTTGATATATCATCTGTAAAACAAGATCGATACTTTCCCCTTTACTTGTAAGACTACCGTGCTATGGGGTACAATGAAGTTATATCCCCTGCAGTGAGACAGGTGTCAGCTGGCTACTGTGCGAAGGCCTCTAAACATTGTTATGAATTACATATCTGTATAAGCAAAGCCCCCATGTGGAAGACAGTAATACGCCGCAGTGGTGTTCAGCTCTTTTTAAGGCACACTTGTCTAAATGTAAAAAATGGGGCATTGGCAGACGCAAATGCCTCCTTTTTTAAACAGCGCTTTCAAAGTGTTGCGTGTCGAGGTCCCCAGGTCCACCCCAATAACTCACACATCACACAGAAATTTTTGTTTAAGATTTTTGGCATAATTTTGGCCACAGCTTTATTAAAATACAAATTTGTGAGTGGTTGCGTAGGCATTGGTTGCAACTATCTGCCCCCACCATGGGGGACAGACATTCCGCACAATGCGAAAGTCAGAATGGGGGAATACACTTGGGGGTTACGTGGAACAGGGAACCTGCCCTCACCCCAAATGCAACCAGGAGCTCATTGCTATGGCCCGAGCCCCCTTGACAGAGTGGACAAGCAATAGTTAGCTCCCAATTCCTTTAACGGAATCCCTTGCAGCAGCAGCATTAGAGGGGCAGGCACAGCCAATCCATGCCCCTCAACCAACCAAACCATAAACCAATGCCTAACCACGAACCTTACAAGTTGTGACGATTTGCTACGCAGTAGGCAAAAATCAAATGTCCCCAGCCAATCAGCCAGATGGACAAAATTCCTACCAGGCCCCCGCTCCAAAGCAGACAACCCCATGACAGGCATAGCAAGGTCAAAGCGAACAACCCTATTCTAGGGAGGGAGGGACGGGCAATCCAATGCACGGGCGAAAAGAGGAAGCCCTAGCCTCGTGCAAGGAGTTTTACTATTTCTGGCTGTCAATCAATAAATGGCAACATTAACTTCTTCCCAACAACAAGGGAAGCTCCAATCGCATCAGTGGCCAACGATCAATTAGCCCGCCCCCCAACTTTGGAGTGTCCTGGCGGCCCCCACCGCAACACGTGCTCTCCATGAAGGAGAACACGCTTTCTCTTACTCCATCCTGTGCTCTTTTGAGACTGGTTGTTGTCATTTCTATTTTCTATCTGGGATTCTGAGGATGAGGGATTTTGAGTTGCACCCTCTCTCCTCACTGAATTAAATGATTCCCTGCCTGAGGTGCTGTCCTAATTTGCAGTGATAAAACGAGCTTGGGCTGTGCTACTACAGAATATGGGTAAAAAGGTAAATGTAAAGGTACCCCTGCCCGTATGGGCCAGTCGTGTCCGACTCTAGAGTTGTGCCCCCATCTCACTTAAGAGGCCGGGGGCCAGTGCTGTCCGGAGACACTTCCGGGTCACGTGGCCAGCGTGACTAAACTGCTCTGGCGAGCCAGCACCAGCGCAGCACACGGAACGCCGTTTATCTTCCCGCTATAAAGCGGTACCTATTTATCTACTTGCACTTGGGGGTGCTTTCGAACTGCTAGGTGGGCAGGAGCTGGGACCGAAAGACGGGAGCTCACCCCGCCGTGGGGATTCGAACCGCCGACCATGCGATCGGCAAGTCCTAGGCACTGAGGTTTTACCCACAGCACCACCCAGCTGTTCTAATTTGCAGTGATAAAACGAGCTTGGGCTGTGCTACTACAGAATATGGGTAGGACTCCCTTAATTTAACGCTTCTCTCTCTCTCTCTCTCTCTCTCTCTCTCTCTCTCTCTCCTTCTTCTTCTTCTTCTTTTGCGATCACTCATAGCCAAGTAAGATTGTCTTCCATGAAAACGGTCTTAACGGTGAGTCCGTAAGTGACTGTGGAGGCCAGTTCTGGATCCACACGTCCTTCCACAGGTTTCCGGGTGGGAGTTGATCATGGTGAGGGTTTGCCAAGCGTGTCTCCCTCTTAGCATGATTCTCCCTTTCATTCTGATTTTGAGCGTGAACAGAATGGAAGCATTGTTTTCCTTCCTGCCACAGCAGCACCTATTTCTCTACTTGCACAGGCATGCTTTCGAACTGCTAGGTTGGCAGGAACTGGGACAGAACAACGGGAGCTCACCCTGTCACAGGGATTCTCTTCCCTTGCTGAGTTCAATGAGTCCCTAAATTGTTTGGATGGCATATTGTACAACCTTCTTCCAGCGACTCCTGCAGCCAAGCTGGTGCCAGATGTATTGCTCTGCTTTCCTTAGTACCACATCAGTGAGGCTGAGTGGGGGGGGGGGGTCTTGTCAATTGGGCAGCCCAGGATGTCCATAGACACTGCCCAGGCTTGTGTCCTGGGGAGATCGCGTTGGTGCTGCTTAAGAAGTGGTTTGACTTCTGCCCCAGAGGGCTATTATATGTGATGAATTATTTTTGTTCTAGTGGAAACAGAAGGTGATGCTTACAAAGTTGGCATTCCTTCCAGTAGCACCTTAAAGACCAACTAAGTTAGTTCTTGGTATGAGCTTTCGTGTGCATGCACACTTCTTCAGATACCTGAAGATACCTGAAGAAGTGTGCATGCACACGAAAGCTCATACCAAGAACTAACTTAGTTGGTCTTTAAGGTGCTACTGGAAGGATTTTTTTTATATTGTTTTGACTATGGCAGACCAACACGGCTACCTATCTGTAACTGAAAGTTGGCATTGTTGCCTTCAATATTCTTAGCTAAACCTACTGGAAAACAAATTTGCTTCCTTATCTGTTTTTATTCTAAGGTTTTCTAATCTTTTAAACATTATGTACAGGGCTTTTTTTCAGCCGGACCAGAGTTGTAATTAGGTGATCTTGCGTCCCTGGCAGAACTGTCTAGATTGCGCCCCCTAGCCATGGACAAATTAGCTCTTCTTTCTGCCTCCCCCCCTTCAATTCACCCTCTATTTAAAACATTTTCTTATGAGACAATAACCCATATTTTTATTTATAAATGTATTTATGGACATATTTTAAGCTGATTTTATACACACACACCCTCGCCTGCACCCCTAACAGGGGCCCATCCCCCTACCCCCTAGCTATGGCCCTGGCCGGAACTTACTAGAATTCAGTTCTTGCACCTCCTAGGTGGGTGCTATTGCCATTCTAAGAGAACAAGGAGGGTGTTCGTGGTGAGTTCTGGCACATCTTTTTCTAGAAAAATATTACTGATTATATAACAGTAATTATTAAAACCTCTATTTGCTGAAGAAAGAAAGTATGTAGTGCTTCATTTTTTTTCTGATAAAGTTGGGGATTAGCAGCAGAATTTGATAATGTTCTAGATAATAATTCCCATCTCAAGTATTTTGTTCATTGAACAGATTAACTGACATTTGAAATACTTTTTTTCTTCTTTGGGGAAATTGAGAGCCTTAGATTCCTCTTGCAAATAGAATGATTTCATTTAACTCCATGAGAAACTTTCTCACCCCAGAGCTAACTGTATTTTCACTTTATTAACATATAATTTATGTTCTGCCTTCAAGTGGCTAGAAAATACTCAAATGCATTTTGCATAATCCTGATTATTACAGGCTTTGACTCTCCCCACTGCAAACTAGTATGATAAAAGGTATGTTTTTGATTATTGACAGTAGAATGAACTTGTGCACAATAGGTAATAGGCAATCAAGAATCCGGCTATTAAATTTCCTTAAATGTTGGAATTCCTGTACAAAATAATCTCCCTCCCTTTTTAATCAAAGGAAAATATGTGAATTAATTACTCTTGGCACAGCTAATTATCCTGGTCTGATTCAATTTATCTATCAAAACTTTCCTCTTGAGACTGAATTGATATAGTAGTCAATTTGGAGGAACTTTCAGTGGATGTCCTTTGCTATTTGTTCCTATTCAGCATGAAAGATCGGGTTTCCCCTGAGAGAAAACAGTGGAGCAAATGGAGGTGTGAAAGGAGCAGGCAGGGTTTGTCTGTGAGTTAGGGACCTGAGTTTTAGAATTAGGGACTCTATATCTGAGTGGGCAGCAGGGGGTCACTGGCTATTTGAGCAGACTCAGGTAGGGTTCTCTGTTGGAGGGAACAGATTGCAAAGCGGATCTCAGTTAGAGTTAGGAATAGTTTTTGGCTTGGCAACGTATTATCTATGTGTCTGATGGAAAGTCTAGACCTGCAAGAGGGGTGGAAGTATTTTATGGGTAGGTTAAAACAACAGCCATCCTATAAATAGTTTCTCTGTCCAGTGGCAGATTTAAAGTGTTGAGTTAAAATGGTTACTCGTAAATCATCACTGTTAGGAATGTCTATTTGAAACAAAGTGTCATGCCTTGGAAAAGTAACCACTAAGCTACAGCCACTTTTGTTGTTGTTGTTGTTGTTGTTGTTGTTGTTGTTGTTGTTTTTAAAGATTTTCTTGTTTTACAGAAGTGTGTGTAATGTCTCTTGCATTTTTTCCATGTAACATTTTTATAAGTCAGTTTCGTTTGTTGAGACATTAGGGGGAAATAAGGGGTGGAGGGGGGGGGAAGATGGGTTTGGTGGGGGTTGGGTGACAATGTTTCTATTTTGCTTAATGTATCGTATTTTTCGCCCCATAGGACGCACTTTTCCCCCTCCAAAAATGAAGGGGAAATGTGTGTGCATCCTATGGGGCGAATGCAGGCTTTTGCTGAAGCCTGGAGAGCGAGAGGCATCGGTACGCACCTCCGGAGGGCTCCCCGTGCTTTGGGCGGGTGTCCGCAAGGCTTGGGGCAGCAGCCGCGGCGGGGGGGGGATATATTTTTTTATTTATTTCCCCCCCCAAAAAACCGAGGTGCATCCTATGGGCTGGTGTGCCCTATAGGACGAAAAATACAGTATGTAGGTTTTGGTGTCAGCGTTGCTTGTGCAGGTTCTCTGCTGCTCACTTGTGTTCCTTTGGTGGTGAGAGAGGTTGGGGTTGGCCTAGGGTGTGGCTGTTCATTTGTGGTTGGCTGTGGTGGTCTTTGTTTTCATGTGTGAGTGGGGTGGGTGGGTGTTTTGGATCAGGTTAGCCATATTGATTTGTATGCTGTTGGTGGATTTTTGTCATTGTCTTGTTGGGCTTATTGGTTAATTTTTCTAGCAGGGCTGTTTCCCGTACTATTTGGTGCCATTGGTCCATTCTTACTCCTGACAGGTCTCTCCAGTGTCTGGTTATGGTGTTTCTGGCTGCTGAAAGTAGGTGGGTTATGAGTTGTGGTGTGAATGGGCATTGTTGTCTTGGAAGATGTTTAGTAGGGCCAATTCTGGGTGATGTCTAATACTTGCTTAGTTATTTTACATATTTCTCGTATGGCTGTGGTCCAGAATAGTTGGATTTTGGGGCACTCCCACCACATGTGGAGGTATGTGCCTGTGGAGGTGCGCCCTCTCCAGCATTTTGGTGAGGTTCCTCGGCGTATTAGCACTAGTTTTCTTGGTGGTAGGTACCACCTGTAGGTGAGTTTCAGAGTGAGTTCTTTTCTTTTTGTTGATATGGATTTAAAGGGGGGTTTAGACCACACTGAGTGTAAGCAAATGAAGTTGTTATTTTGCTTTTAAAATGAATAATCATTGCTTAGTTCTTCCGGGACAGGGCTGAATGATGACAAGTTCCCCTTAACCTGCTTATAATATCTTGCCGCTGGTAAACAAATACACTACCATGAACAGTCAATACCAAAACCTCTGTTGTGGGAATAAGTGAAGGAGATTCTATCAACAAGGCACCCTAAATAGTGTCCATGCTACCCAGCACTCATCCTGAGGGTGAGTCTTGCACCATTGTTACAATTTTCGGCTTTTAGATGAGTGGACATTGTTCCTGCTGCTGTATTGTTGTGTTATATGGAACACAGGTGGCTCTGTGGTCTAAACCACTGAGCCTCTTGGGCTTGCCAATCAGAAGGTCGGCAGTTCAAATCCCCATGACAGGGTGAGCTCACGTTGCTCTGCCCCAGCTCCTGCCAACCTAGCAGTTCAAAAGCACACCAGTGCAAGTAGATAAATAGGTACCACTGCATCAGGAAGGTAAACAGCATTTCCATGCACTCTGGTTTCCATCACGGTGTTCCGTTGCGCCAGTCATGCATTTAGTCATGACCCAGAAAGCTGTTTGTGGACAAATGCTGGCTCCCTCAGCCTGAAAGCAAGATGAGCACTGTAACCCCATAGTCACATTTGACTGGACTTAACCATCCAGGGGTCCTTTACCTTTAACCTTTTGTTGCAATCCTATTTTGTTGCCCTTTTTGTTTCATTTAGTTTTGTGCTTTTAATTTAATGGTTATCATGCATCACCAATTGTGTTATTTTATGTAACTTGTCCTGGGATCATTTGGTGAAAACGTGCAGATTATAATTAAGTATAAATAACAAGAACACACATACACAAAGACCATGGTATAATTGTATATTTCCTCCCCTTAAAAATATCAATTGCATGCATTTTTGTCTAATTCTACATTTCTTTGTCATATTGTCCAGTGACACCAAAAATTCTGGGAAGAGAGTTGATGTTTTTCATTATCAGGTTACTTCTTTATTGGTAACTGTGTGAAGGCACTGAGAAAAAGACAAGGTCAACAAAACCCCAAAATGCTTTTTATCATAAATCCCTGGCAAAGGGATTGATAAAGTTGCCATTATCATATATTAGGCAATTATGAATGAAAGCCATTAGGCAGTCAAAATGGAAGGATGGGTACAAATCGGAACTTGAGGGGGTTTGTTTTTGAGGACATGGGATTCTTATTTTGATTAAAGTAGTCCCCTTAGTATGTTGAGGACTCCCTTGCACCCATAGAGACTTGTAAGATTTAAATATGCTTATTCCCCGATTATCTTAACAATTTTGCAGAGGTACCATTTAGGGAGGGCATCAGATTGTATGTGAGTATTTCCATGGAAAATATCTGTTACTGGCTAACCAACTGGTTCTGCACTTGGAGGGATATGGGTGGTGGTGTGGTCTAAACCACTGAGCCTCTTCGGCTTGCTGATCGGAAGGTCAGTGATGCGAATCCCTGTGACGGAGTGAGCTCCCGTTGCTCTCTCCCAGCTCCTGCCAACCTAGCAGTTCAAAAGCACACCAGTGCAAGTAGATAAATAGGTACTGCTGTGGCAGGAAGGTAAACAGCACTTCCGTGTGCTCTGGTTTCTGGTGTCCCGTTGTGCCAGAAGTGGTTTAGTTATGCTGTCTGTGGATAAATGCTGGCTCCCTCGGCCTGAAAGCGAGATGAGCACCGCAACCCCATAGTCGCCTTTGACTGGACTTGACCGTCCAGCGGTCCTTTACCTTTACCCTTTTACCTCTGCACTTGGAGTTACTATCCATAATAAACAACAAACATTAGGCATGCATGCCAAAGTCACACATTAAGGCTGTACACAGTGGGGCAGAAGGAATCGCACTTGAACCAGCCTCCTCGGCTCTGATGGAGGGGAGGGGGGGTCTTCTGTTTGGTGTCTCAGAATAACACCAGGCTTCCCTTCTGATCCAAGGCAGAGGGTCACCTTGACTTAATTTGCAAAGCATGTAATGTCTTCTCTATTGATTCCAAAGTTGTCTTAGTATCTCTGAGGCAGGGACCCTAATCTTGAATGAAGTATGAGTCCAGGACAAATGTATAGCTTTAGCACGTATCCCTTTTTGCTTTAAAACAACTATCTGAACCATATTGATAACTTTGAAATAGTTATTGTGTTAAGGATATATATATATATATATATATATATATATATATATATATATATCCTTAACAGTTGCTCTTAAAATATACTGCTTTTTGTTAAAGAGGAGCACAATGCCGAAGAAGCCAACTAAAAGTGTTTTCATAATGCCAAAATGAACTAACTCCTGCTTGATACAATACTGAACAAGATCAGTTAGATATACCATTATCTACTTTGTGCTAGCGAGGTGCAAGAGATAGACTTTCATGTGTAAAAACCCAAATTGCAAGTCCTAGTTCTATTGAACATTTGGCATACACAATATCTCCTGATCTGCCTCCTTTGATCTTTGGATTATATTACCCACAATATGATTGAATAAGAAAAGATGTAGAGTTTTCATTCTGGAGGGGAAAGAGCTTTTCTAAATAATACGGCTTAGCTCATTTTATTAAAATCTTTTGCATGAATCAAGGGTCACGGGAATTTTCTCCTTTTGAACGAATTCTAAAATGAACAATAAAGCTTATAGAATTAATATCCAAAACATATGGGATTTTGATTAATTAGAAGAAGGTAAAGCAAAAATATTCTAGGAAAGATTAGACATTTTGGAATGGTTTGGGGGCTCTATCCCACTCCATTTTACTTACTTACTTAAATACAGTGGTACCTCAGGTTAAGTACTTAATTCGTTCCGGAGGTCCATACGTAACCTAAAACTGTTCTTAACCTGAAGCACCACTTTAGCTAATGGGGCCTCCTGCTGCCCCCACACCGCCGGGGCACAATTTCTGTTCTCATCCTGAAGCAAAGTTCTTAACCTGAAGCACTATTTCTGGGTTAGCGGAGTCTGTAACCTGAAGCGTATGTAACCTGAGGTACCACTGTAGCCCCATTAAAGGTAAAGGTAAAGGTACCCCTGCCTGTACGGGCCAGTCGTGTCCGACTCTAGGGTTGCGTGCTCATCTCGCTCTATAGGCCGTGAGCCGGCGCTGTCTGAAGACACTTCCGGGTCATGTGGCCAGCATGACGAAGCTGCAGCTGGCAAGCCAGCACCAGCGCAACACACGGAAACGCCGTTACCTTCCCGCTATAAAGCGGTACCTATTTATCTACTTGCACTTAAGAGTGCTTTCGAACTGCTAGGTGGGTAGCCCCATTAGTTCTGTTCAATTTCTGATGCACATAGCCTGGGAAGTGTGGATCATGTCAGTTTGTATGGGAATTCTCAAAGACTGAATTTTAAAAAAGCCCACCAACCCTCTAAATATATTTCTTTCCTTATGTAATTCCATTTTATGAAACGCTCTAAAAATGCATGTCATTCCCCCTCCCTGATTTTGAATTAAAGACCACATGTTTGCAATTGCTGAGAATCCTGACTGACCTTCAGGGAAATCTCAGCCTTGTCTTCTGAAAGTTCAGCAACTCTTTCAATGGCCTTTGTTAGCAAGAGTCTAGCACAGGGGTAGGCAACCTAAGGCCCAGGGGCCAATCGCCTTCTCAGTCCGGCCCACGGATGATCTGTGAATCAGCATGTTTTTACATGAGTAGAATGTGTTGTTTAAAATGCATTTCTGGGTTATTTGTGGGGCAAAGGAATTTGTTCATCCCCCCCAAAAAAAAAATATAGTCCAGCCCACCACATGGTCTGAGTGATGGTGGACCGGCCCACGGATGAAAAAGGTTGCTGACCCCTGGTCTAGCAATTGTTTGAATGCATGTGACTTTTCATCCCAGCTTCATAGTCTAGGGATGAGCAATCTGTGGCCCTACAGATGTAGTTTGACTACAACTCCCATTTTCTCTGTCCATTGGCAATGCTAGCTGGGGCTTGTGGGAGTTACACTCCAACAATATATTGGGGGGGGGGCACACGTTCCTCATCCCCTCATGTGAGGGGAGAGACTCCATCAGGCAAGGCCTCCTTCCACCTGCCTTGCCCCACCCTCCGGCCCTAGGAGTCCTCATAAGGGAGCTGGTCCTGGAGGAAGAACTGTGAGGGGAGAGACTCCATCAGGCAAGGCCTCTTTCCACCTGCCTTGCTCTACCCTCCGCTTCTCAATGGGTATTGTATTGTTTTATGTACTGTGGCTTGCCGTTGTTTTATTGATTATAGTTTAGATATTATTGTAACTGTTGAGTGGATTTCTGTTTAACTTTTATATGTTGATATTATTATTTTATACTATTCTAATGATTGTTGAATGTTACTTTTTTGATGGAGGTTGCCTATTTTAAAGTTATGTTTTATTATCACATTTTTGTATTGCATTAGATTGTTGTAAGATGTACATTTTTTGTTTCTTCATTCTTATTTTTTTATAAATTTTTTATCAATAATTTTGTTAATACAACAAAGAAAAAAAGACTTACCTGGCAGGGGAGACACCTTGATCATTTTTTGTTTCTTCAGCTTGTAAACTGCCTTGAGTATTGTAAGATAGAAAAGCGGTATACAAATTAAAAATGATGATGATGATGATCTATACATTAATTAGATTTGCTAAAATCCTAAAGTCCCATGAAGCAATCTGTTTATTGGGGCAGCCATTGCTTCTAGGAGTAAAGGAAGTGTTCTTCTACTGAGTCAAACCATTGGTTGATCTACCTTAGTTTTGCATTTTCCTGTCATATCTGGAGATGCCAAGGGCTTAAAGAATCATACAATTGTAGAGATAGAAGGGACCACAAGGGTCCTTTAGTTCAACCCTGTGCAATACAGGAATCTTTCGCCCAGTGCTATTTTTCTAGAAAACAGTGCCGTAACTCACTATGAACATCTCCCTTGTTCTCTGGCAATGGCATCCACTTGGGAGGTGCCAGAATGGAGTTCCTGTGAGTTCCCCCTGAAAAAAGCCCTGCTTTTGTCCAATGTGGGACTTAACTTAGGACTTTTTGTATGAGAAGCATGTGCTTGAGTTACCTTTTTTTTAAAAAATATTTTTATTAAACAATTTCAACAAAACAAATTATTCAAATAATCAATTACATTCCCCCCCTTTCCCCCCATCCCTCCCTCCCCCCAAGACTTCCCTCAGTTCCCCTCTCTGATTTATTTGCACATATTGTTCTCTGCATGTAAAAACACTGTACATATCATTCCGTTATCTGTCTATATTCTATTAATAAATTTGTGGATGTTTATTCAAAACCTGCCACGGAGTCCAAATCATTTTGCTGTTTTTTTTTAAATAGTATGTAAAAAGTTCCCAATCTTCTTTGAAGTCCCGATTGTCCTTCTCCCGTAACTTATTTGTCAGCTTTGCCAACTCTGCTTGACTTATCTTTTAAGTGGGATGGTCATATTGGGTCTTCTGAAGGACTGTGTGGTTTTGCAATGACACCCCCATCGCTGCCAATTCTTAAAGGCATCTTTTATATCAACCAGTTTTTAGCTTGGATATTTTCTTATATTTTCTAGTATATATATGCTGCTACAGCAGGCTGGGCTGACTTATTTAATTTTATGTATGAATTCATTGTTTCTTTTCATCTTAAAACATGACTAAACTACTGATGTTGTATTGACCCTCGTAGAATAATTTCCCCCCAATGTACTCAACCAGAAGTCGAAATACGTGCATATCCCTTTTCGCTTTGAGACGCTGAAATGTATCTCCCTTCTCAGCTTCTCAGCTTTGGAGAACAAAAAGCCTCCCTCAATTCCATTGGGTAGAATGTCCTGCCAATACAAATAAATAATGATGAAAAAGTCAATAGAACAGCATATTATTGCTACTATATAATATAGTGGAGAACATAAATGTTAAATTAAGATGCCCTTGGCTCCTTGGTTTTCTACATGAGTTGTGGGTTATTACTCTGCAGAAATGAACCATCTAGCAGCATCTGTCACAGGAGGAAAAATTAGTCAAAGGAATAAGAGAACAGGAATGTGGGAGCTGATATGATCTAGGGCACTCTGTTGGTCTTCAGCTGGTGATTTGTGGTCCAACCTAAAATGGACCATGCTAACACTACTAGCACAATTTTTAAAAAAGGTTTCTAAGGTTTCTACTTTTTAAAGAGATGGAACGCATGTGAATGTCTGCATTTGCAGAGAGCTGGTGAAGAGAGAATGGGAGGTAGAGGGATAGATGGGGAAAATGTAAAGGTGGGTGTGATATTGCAAGTTAGGGTGGAAGGTGTACCCCAGCTTTGAAAAAATTAAGCAAATTAGTCTCTTAAGCTTAAGCCAAGAAATAGTATTCTCTATGAAATTGAATATCAATATACGTATCAAGGCTTTGAGATTAGACCACTGAAGAAGTCCGGAAAACTACCTTGGGAGTGTGCTAACCTGCAAGCCCCAGTAAAAGGGCCCCATCGGGGGTGAACAGCGGCCTCTTGATTACTTGGACTGCCAGGGCGAAACAGGTGCAAAACGCCTGTCTACAACTTCATTAACATCCATCTACAACTTCACTAGCATCTCTCGGTATTGTGAACACCAAATTTACCTTTGGTTGGTGTCTTCATGAACTTACCTAAAAAGATAAAGAAAACAAAAGACTGAGTTAAGCACTTGAAAAATCCATTGAAATCAGACATTATAAGTTCACCTTAGGTTGGGTAGTTCGCAAGTCTCTGTGGCTTTGCATAAGGTTTTGTATTTTTCTCAGAAGATTGATAAAGAAAGCATAATCATTTTGGTAATTATTTTGGCAATTAAATCCTGCCGTCCAGTCAGCGCTCCCCTGCGTAGCTCTGCTGGGGCTGACCTGGGCAAGAAAACAGAGTTGCAGCGGTCCTGCAGTCCGTGTGAGATAGAGGGATAAATCAGGCCAGAGACAGTTTGTTGCTATCTCTAAAAGTGTTTATCTACACAGCAATAAATCCATCAGAACTTTCCGGCATCTCTCCAGTGCTTAGAGCACACGCAGCTTCTTTGCAGCGTCTCTCAGTCTAAAGTGAAACCAACTCTCACAGACAAAGACGGACAAAGCCTGTGGACAAAGCCTGTGACGTATGGCCCTGCATCAGGCCCCTCCCAGATACAGGACACCAAGGAGTTTTAACCCTGTAAGCTCCAAACTCCACAATTAAGGTAAAGGTAAAGGTACCCCTGCCCGTACGGGCTAGTCTTGACAGACTCTGGGGTTGTGCGCCCATCTCACTTAAGAGGCCAGGGGCCAGCGCTGTCCGGAGACACTTCCGGGTCATGTGGCCAGCGTGACATCGCTGCTCTGGCCAGAGCCAGAGCCAGAGCCAGAGCCGCACACGGAAACGCCGTTTACCTTCCCGCTGGTAAGCGGTCCCTATTTATCTACTTGCACCCGGAGGTGCTTTCGAACTGCTAGGTTGGCAGGCGCTGGGACCGAGCAGCGGGAGCGCACCCCGCCGCAGGGATTCGAACCGCCGACCTTTCGATCGGCAAGCCCTAGGCGCTGAGGCTTTAACCCACAGCGCCACCTATTACTGTATGTATATTACAATTACCAATTACTGTATGTATATCCACAATTACTGTATGTATATTAGTCGCCAATGTGTTGCATGAGTTGTACTACTTCTATCAACAGCACAGGTTGCATTTTTCTAGCATTGAAAAAAATAATGGCACTGAAGGTTTTGCTGAATGAATGTCTGGCTTCAGTTCTTAGCACTGACGACTAACAGAAGTGCAGAGGAACCAACTCCCACGACAGGTTGCCAGGAATGGACAAGACAAGGGAAAGTCCTTACCACCTGCTTTTATTCAATATTCACAGAGAGAAGCTTGGAGATGTGGCCTCTCAGAATAATGGCATTGCTCCGAGTGAATCTCTACCCCTCCCACTTCCTCATGAGTCATCACTACAGGTGCTGGGACGTGCCTTCTGCCTTTGAGCTCTTTGCTCTCCTACCTTCAAGGCCCACCATGTTTTGGGAGTGGAGGGAGGTCTGGAATGCTCTCTAAAGACACTGAATCCATCAGCTGTCACTCCCCTGGTGCTTCGTCTTCCTCCTCCTCCTCTCCCATTATTCCCCAGCTTTCCCCCTCATCTGCCTCTGAGCTGTGATCTCCCTCAAACCCTTGTTGTAATTCTGAACTGTCTCCTTCTTCTCTGGAAGGGACAGGCTGGGGAGGCGGTCTCCACCATTCCTCCTCTGCCTAGTCCCTGACAGTGGGGTAGGGGAGACACAAAGCTAACTTTCCATTAGTGATGTCATCACCACTTACTGATAGGGAGAGGGGAGAAATAATGGGGAGGGAAGCGCCTGCCCCCTTACTTCCTCACCCCTCACCATCCCAGTAATTGATGGCAACTGTCCTGCTGCAAAGCATGCACTGTGACTCTGCCGCACTAGAGGAGCCACTTCTGCTAGCTAATAGTATCAGAAAATTGAAGAAGAAGAAGAAGAGGAGGAGGAGGAGGAGTAGTAGTTTGGATTTGATATCCCGCTTTATCACTACCCGAAGGAGTCTCAAAGTGGCTAACATTCTCCTTTCCCTTCCTCACCCACATCAAACACTCTGTGAGGTTAGTGAAGCTGAGAGACTTCAGAGAAGTGTGACTGGCCCAAGGTCACCCAGGAGCTGCATGTGGAGGAGTGGAGACGCGAACCCAGTTCACCAGATTACGAGTCTACCACTCTTAACCACTACACCACACTGGCTCTCAAAAGAAGTTTGAATCAACTACCTAAAAAGAAAAAAGAAAAAACCAGAGTGAGAAAATTGCTTTAGAAATTCCAGAACACACCCCATTATTTTTTTTACAAGGAAGGCAAGTAAACAAACTGAGGTCTGAATAGCGTCTTTCTCTCCACCCCCAGCCTCTGTTCCTTGTACTTGGTCCATTTCTGCCACAGATCTCCTACAAAACTAAGGCTGGCTAATGAAAGGAAAGAAAGAAAGAAAGAAAGAAATGTTGGAATGGGCAAGCCTCAGCTGAAGTGCCTGCAGGCAAAGGAACAGAAGCAGGTAATTAATGTGTTGACATAGGAGCAGATGTCAAAACTGATTTTGTAGCTGCCCTGATGCCAATTCCATTCTGTATGTCAAAAAAGGAGAGGCTCGTTTGTGCATATCCATTCTCCTCATTGTCCTCATTCTTTTGTTCCCAGAATGTTTTGCTTGGACAGTGAGTGGGAAAACAGAAGAAATGGACAAACCCACTCCTGCTTTTTTTTGGGGGGGGGGGTGGCAGGCACGCTGCCAGAAATTCTGAAATTGAGAGCTTCTCTTCTTAAAATCAACGCCCCAGTCAGAAAGGTCACATATTCTTTGAACCTCTGGTCACTGGTGTACGGGGGGGCGGCGGACCCCCCCCCCAGGCACCATTTGGGGGAAAGGGTGCCATCACGGCTGCCCCCTCCCAGGACACACACCGCACAACCCTGGACGTGTGCCACGCTCCCGTAGGCAACGCGCCATGCCCCCGCACCGCTCACCATGCCCCCACAGGCAACAAACCACACCCCCAGGACGCATTCCACACCCCTGGGACATGCCCCAGCCACGCCCCTGCCTGTTCCCTTCTCCAGGGCTGCAGCATGTTGATCCACCACTGCCAACTGGTTACTATTACCCCTAGTAATTATTTATTAAAGTTCTTCAGCACGCAAAACTAATGCATAATACAGGTAATACTCTTCCATGAGCCAATTCGTTCTCCTCCCAAACACTTTCATCTTATTCCCTGTACAGTGGTACCTTGGGTTAAGAACTTAATTCGTTCTGGAGGTCCGTTCCTCACCTGAAACTGTTCTTAACCTGAGGTACCACTTTAGATAATAGGGCTTCCCGCTGCTGCTGCTGCGCGATTTCTGTTCTCATCCTGAAGCAAAGTTCTTAACCCAAGGTACTATTTCTGGGTTAGCAGAGTCTGTAACCTGAAGCGTCTGTAAAACGAGGTACCACTGTATTGTTAGGGTTTTGTTTAGTTATGAAAAGTTTAAATAGACCCTCCATGTTTAGAGATAGTGTACCCCTGATTTCTGGACCAACACTGGGTCCTGAGAGCATGGGGAAAGTATAGAATGTGGTCCTGGAAGCAGAATTGAGATCTCTGAGGATCTCAGCTTTAATTTATTTAAAGAAGCCAAGTTTCTGGTCCCAGTGAAGAATGAAGTAAGCCACCTGTCCTTTCCATTCAGTTGCTCAGAAATAAACCAAATTATTTCAAAATTCAGGAAATTGCCTGGGAGTTTTTCCTGAACTAATTAAAGGTCAGTCTGATTTTTCCCACCATGAGGCTCCAAGCCCCTTTCACCCCAGCCAGCCTTCTTCCATCCCACTATAATAATAATAATAATTTATTTATACCCCACCCATCTGGCTGGGTTTCCCCAGCCACTCTGGGCGGCTTCCAACAAAACACTGAAATACAATAACCTATTAAACATTAAAAGCTTCCCCAAACAGGGCTGCCTTCAGATGTCTTCTAAAAGTTTAGTAGTTATTTTTCTCTTTGACATCTGATGGGAGGGCATTCCACAGGGTGGCTGCCACTACCGAGAAGGCCCTCTGCCTGCTTCCTTGTAACTTGGCTTCTCGTAGTGAGGGAACCACCCGAAGGCCCTTGGCGCTGGACCTCAGTGTCTGGGCTGAACGATCCTCAAACCTCATAAACTTGGTTGCTGTGGCTAACGATGACAAGCAAACACAGGTAAGGGAAAGAGACAGAGAGGATGCACATCAAACTCCCATATCACCCCTATGGAGGGACACAATTACTATGCACAGACACATCATTGAGTTTTGGAGGTTGCACAGACAAAAAAGTCTCCTCCAAACCACAGGTGTGTATTGTGGAAGAGGAAGTCCCAGCTCCCTCCAGGGATGCCCTTGTTCTAATGGGTATTTACTGATGGAGGATATTCCCTGCCTCCTTTCCAGTTGTTTTCAAAACCGAAGCCTCTTAGTTCAGCTGCCTGCGATGGCTGGCCCAGTTGAATTTAAGGGAAGTGGGGCAGGGTTGGTGGCTGGGGTCTGTTTTGGTGCTGAGTGGTTATGAGGGCCTCCCAGCCATCTAAGAATTTGTCTCCAGCTCAGATTTTAATCTGAGCCAGAGAACAATTCCAGTTGTTTACACTTCTCTCTTCTTTGACCTCTGGACTCCATATCTTGGTCTGATTCCACGAGCTTCAGTGGCAATTCCTAGTCTTTACGGCTGTAAAAATCTGCCATGAACCTTATTGGCCAGTGTTTGCTGACATAGATAAAAAATAGTCCTTTATTGTGAAACAACCAGTTAAAAACCCGTTAAAGAAAAAAATCCAATACATTTCAAGCCCCTTAGAATTTCCTTCAGGGACTCCTAAAACTGTTTACAGTGAGGACAAATACCTTCTTCCAGCCTCCTGAAAGCTCTGGCATCTGGAGAAGGGAGGAAATGCTTATTTCCATCTCTGTAAAGTGATCAGTGCCTTGTGTTTTCAATGGCCAGCCCACTTTGAAAGAGCAATAGCCTCTCTTGTGGGCTTTGTGCTATGTGGGTGCTGGCGCCTGCCTCACAAAACTGCATGAAATATAGTCCAGAAGCGACACAATAATATGATTACTTCATACGCAGCGGTGTCGAGTGTGAAATTCACCAAATGATTAACGGTATGAGCCTGCTGTAAAATATCATCCTGATGCTTTGCTGTTGCCCCGCTTGTCCAGTTTTTAGCGCTGCCTTTCAAACAGTCAGAAAACTAAACATGATTATAGCAAAACATGGCTTCATTAGTCCCCTCGGGGAATTAATTACCTGCTTTATCTGAGAAACTGTAATAATCCTCTTAGGTCGTGAGTTGTTAATCTATGTTAACATTGCAGTGTAGGTCAGAAGTGTGGAACAAGACAATCTATATCCTGAACAATCCTATTGGTAACATTTCTTTTCCATACAACAACCGAGACAAAGAGATATCAGAAAAGCAAGCTTTTAATAATTTTCTCCTTAGCTTTTGGGTACTGCTGACCAAAGGCAAGGACATACAGGGATGTGCACTTCATATTAGCCTTTTCATTGCAACTGTCATAGCAGCATCTACTATGGATTAAAGAGATCCATTCTCGATTTTTCTTAAAACTTTGTTGTGTCCTGTTCAAACCTAGTGCAGGAGCAGAATCACTTTTCCTTTTCTTTTTTTTTTGCAAACAATGCCAGAAATGATAAAAAAGCCTGTTTGTAATGTTTGCACCTACAGTTTCTGCTTGCAAAAAGGGGGAAGCAGCTTACCAGATGGGGTGGAGCAGCTATGCGAGGAGAGAGAGGGGTGAGACGGTGAAGTCAGTGCAAATACAATAGTGGAATCAATTTGGTGATCCTGCCAGTGGTTTGCACCATGCTGACCAATTTGGTGACCTTGCCAGGGGTTTGCACCATGCTGACCTGCCTGCCCTCTTTCTCCTGTTAAGCAACAGTGACCCAAAGCTAGGATAGCATTTCCACACTGTCCTGCCTCTGCAAAAAAAATGTTTATTCATTAAATTGCCTTCAGTGAAATTGTCGTCAAATGAAGCTGGCTGGTAGCATCTGGCCCCCTGATTTTATTTAGAGTTGCACAATATTTGTACCGAGGTATATTTTCAGTGCAAACATAGTCCTCAGAGCTGGGACCTGACTACTTGTTTTTTTTTTTTTTTTTAATAATAATTTTTATTAATTTTCCACACATATAATAAAGAACAATGTAACACAATATAACTTCATACTCATCGGTTCATAGCCTTTTTTCTTTGACTTCCCCATACCTCCCCATCCCTGCATCCTTGTTTAATAATTCTTTAGCAACCCTTAAGTCCGTTGTCTTAATTCCTTTTCGTAAATATTTCTTAGGTTTTTTTTTTTTGTTTACTGCTGCAATTCTTTACTTCTTACCCCCTGACATCTTAACATTCCTCAATTTTACAGTTATTTTTAAGATATATTTTAAAATTCTTCCAATCCTCTTCCACTGTCTCTTTCCCCTGGTCCCGGATTCTGCCCGTCATCTCGGCCAGTCCCATAAAGTCAATCACCTTTGTTTGCCATTCTTCCAGAGTAGGTAGTTCTTGCGTCTTCCAATACTTTGCCAGTAGAATTCTTGCTGCTGTAGTGGCATACATAAAGAAAGTCCTATCCTTCCTTAACACCACTTGGCCCACCATACCCAAAAGGAAAGCCTCTGGTTTCTTAGGAAAAGTCCACTTAAGGACCTTCTTAATTTCATTATAGATCATTTCCCAGAAAGCTTTAACCTTTGGGCAGGTCCACCAAAGGTGGTAGAAAGTGCCTTCAGTCTCATTACATTTCCAACACTTATTATTAGGCAAATGATAAATCTTTGCTAGCTTGACTGGGGTCATGTACCACCGGTAGATCATTTTCATAATATTTTCTTTTAAAGCATTACATGCAGTAAATTTAATACCGGTGGTCCATAATTGTTCCCAGTCAGCAAACATGATATCATGACCTATATCTTGTGCCCATTTGATCATAGCTGATTTCACTGTTTCATCCTGTGTATTCCATTTTAACAGCAAGTTATACATTCTTGATAAATTCTTAGTATTGGGTTCCAGCAATTCTGTTTCTAGTTTTGACCTCTCTTTCTGAAATCCTACTTTCCTGTCCTGTTTAAATGTCTCATTTATCTGATGGTAATGCAGCCAATCTCGAACCTTAGGCTTTAATTTCTCATAACTCTGAAGTTTCACCCTTTCACCATCATATTCTAAAATCTCATGATATTTTGGCCATTTAGAGTCCATATTAAGCTTTTTTACTTCCCTAGCTTCCATTGGTGACACCCACCTGGGGGTTTTACTTTCCAACAAATCTTTGTATCTAGTCCAAACGTTATACAATGCTTTCCTTACAATATGGTTTTTAAAACTTTTATACACCTTTACCTTGTCATACCATAAATATGCATGCCAACCAAAACTATTGTCATACCCTTCCAGATCCAAAATGTCAGTATTCTCAAGAAGTAGCCAGTGTTTCAACCAGCAGAAAGCTGCTGATTCATAATAAAGTCTTAAGTCCGGCAGGGCAAACCCCCCTCTATCCTTTGCATCAGTTAAAATCTTAAATTTTATTCTGGGCTTTTTGCCCTGCCAGACAAATTTTGATATATCTTTCTGCCACTTCTTGAAACAATCCATCTTGTCCACAATCTGCAATGTCTGGAATAAAAACAGCATTCTAGGCAATACATTCATCTTAATAGTAGCGATTCGGCCTAACAAGGAAAGTTTCAGCCTTGACCATATTTCCAAATCCTTTTTAACTTCTGACCAACATTTTTCATAATTATCCTTAAATAAGTTCACATTCTTGGATGTTAAGTTTACCCCCAGGTATTTTACCCTTTTTGTTATTTCCAAGCCTGTTTCATTCTGAAAACTCTCTCTTTCTTCCATTGTTAAATTTTTTTCCAACACTTTCGTTTTTTGTCTATTCAATTTAAAACCTGCTACTCGACCAAATGTTTCAATTAGTTCTAATACTCTTTTAGTGCTAGTGTCTGGCTGTTGCAAAGTCAATACTAGGTCATCTGCAAATGCTCTTAATTTATAATGTCTAACTCCGACCTGAACTCCTTTGACCAACTGGTCCTTTCTGATCATGTTTAACAAAACCTCCAGGACTGATATAAAAAGCAAAGGGGATATTGGGCAACCCTGTCGTGTACCTTTTTCTATAGGTATTTCTTCTGTTACTACGTTATTTACAATTAATTTGGCCTTTTGTTGAGAGTATATTGCACCTATACCATTTTCAAAACCATGTCCTACCCCCATCCCTTGGAGATTCTTTTTCATAAAAGTCCAACAAATGTTGTCAAAGGCTTTCTCCGCGTCCACAAAAATCAAAACTGCTTTCCTGTTAATGTCAACGTCCAGCAGCTCCAAAATGTCTATAATGTTCCTCACATTGTCTGACATATGTCTACCTGGGAGAAAGCCTGTTTGGTCCTTATGAATCTCTTCTGCCAGCACTCTTTTCAATCTTTTTGCCAAAATGTCTGCAAAAATTTTATAATCCACATTGAGTAAAGATATAGGGCGGTAGTTTTTGACCTGGTTCTTCTCAGTCTCTGTTTTCGGTATAAGTGAGATGAAAGCCTCTTTCCACGATTCAGGTGCCTTTTTCCCCTTCAAAATTTCATTGCAAACTTCCTTCAATGGTTGTATCAGCCATTCTTTCAGCATTTTGTAGTATTTGGCCGTCAGGCCATCTGGTCCTGGTGATTTTCCCAATTTCATATTTTGAATGGCACCCTCTATTTCTTGTTCTGTTATTTCTTCGTTTAAGATCCTTTTACTTTGTTCTGAGATTTTTGGTAAGCCGTATTTTCTAATGAATTCTTCTATTTCTTGCTCGTTGGTTGGCCCTTGTGCATACAATTTCTTAAAAAAGCTTTGAAAACAATTGTTGATCTCGTTGGGTTTGTGGATAATCTTTCCATCCATTTCTAAACTTGTTACCGTATTCATTTTCTGCCTTTTTTTCAATTGCCATGACAGAAGTTTCCCACATTTATCTGCTGATTCAAAAGTTTTTTGTCTCATTTGCTTTATCTTCCATTCTATTTGTTGGTTCATGAGTTCCATGTATTGCATCTGATGAAACTTTATTTCTCTCAAAATCTCATGGGACTTTGGTTTGGACCTCAACTTCTTCTCTCCTTCTTTTATTTTTCCTAAAATTTTTTCCTTCTTTTCATTTTGTTGCTTCCTCTTAATAGAGTTTTGTTGAATTAGGAAACCTCGCATCACGGCTTTACTTGCGTCCCAAATTATTCTTTTTTCCACATCTGTTTTCCTGTTGATCTCAAAGTAATCTTTTAATGTTTTAAGGGCCTTCTTATGGATCTCTTCATCCTTGAATAGGGTGTCATTCATTCTCCATCTAAAGGAACCAGTTGTTGTTAGTTTCATCTCCATCTTGACCGCGTTATGGTCGGAGCACGTTTTTGGGCAGATTTCTACTTTTTTTGTTCTTGACGCCAGACTACTAGAAATCCAAATTTGGTCTATTCTTGTCCATGTCATTTTTGCTTCTGAGAAGAAAGTTCCCTCTCTCTCTAAAGGATTCTTTGTTCTCCAAATGTCAATCAAGTCCATTGTTTCAGTCATTTCAAAAAAGATCTTTGGTAGTCTCCCTTCTTTCGAGATAACTTGTCTCTGTGCTTTATCCATGTTTGTTGAGACAACTCCATTCATATCTCCCATCATTAGGATTTTATAATCTAAAAAGTCAACTAATGTCTCATGCAACTTCCTAAAAAATTCAGCCTTCCCTTCATTTGGGGCATAAACTCCCACAATTAATATCTTTTCTCCTTGAATTTGTATTTCAATTGCCAGGTATCTTCCTTGTTCATCTTTAAAAATCAATTTTGGAGCCAACTTTTCCTTTGCATAGATCACCACACCTCTTTTCTTTACTTTGTCTGATGAGATAAATTCTTGACCAAGTCTCTTATTTATTAATAATTTCCTGTGTATCCTGGCAATATGGGTTTCTTGCAAACATATTATGTCTAATTGTTCTTTCTTCAAAATGTGAAAAACCTGTCTTCTTTTCCGAGGAAGGTTCAAACCGTTACAGTTCCAGCTAAGGAGTTGCAGAGACATTTTGTATTTAGGTAGCTGTTCCTCCTACTGCTCCAAGCTTCTGCTCTTCCTCCGATGGTGGTAGTGAAAGTCCAAATGACAAATTTGCTATATCAGGTGGTTCCCTCTCCTCCACGGTTCCTTTCTGCAGATCCTCCAGGTACTTCTCCAGAAATTGTTCTTTGTCCTGAATTGTTTTTATTTTAATCTTCCTTCCATTGAAGTTAAAGGACAGACCTTGTGGGAACTCCCATCTGAATGGTATAGTATTTTTCTTCAGCAGGTCTACTAAGCTCTTGTAATATGTTCTCACCTCTAAAATGTATTTAGGAATGTCCTTAAAAATCTGTATCTGACAATTTTGGATCACCAATGCCTTTTGATAATGCAAATTCAATATTCTATCTCTTTCTTCTTTTGATCTCAATGTAATTAGGCAGTCCCTTGGTTTTTTGTCCTGCCTTCTACCCAGTCGAAAGGCTGATATTATCTCAAGTTCCTCATCTTCCTCCCATTCCTCCTGCCAAAAAGTTATGATGTTCTCTGTAAGAAATTTCACAAGGTTGTCCCCTTCCCCTTCAGGCACCAATCTAAATTTTAAATTCTTCTCTTTACGTTGAAGTTCCAGTAAGGAGAGGGCTGCATCATGCTCATTCACTTTTTTAATAATAGGCCCAAATTTTTCCCTTGTCTCTTCAGCCGTTGTTATTGCACTTTCTGCAATCTTTCGTGTTTCTGAACTTTCCTGAATTAATCTATTTATAGAATCTGTGTTCGATGCAACACTAGCCGTATTCACATCCAACCTTGTTGTCAACTCTGTTAATTTTTTAGAATTCTCTGTCGATAGTTTTGTCAATGCTTCCAGGGATTGATTTATTTTAAGTAGAGCCTGAGTCATAGGATCCATAGAAGCTGGTGTTTTTTCCTGCACAGCTGCAGTTCCTGATATGGAGGCCCTTTTCTTGTGAGATTGTTTTGCTTTCTGCCTTGTTACTATCTCTTCTGTAGGGGCACTCATATCCTCAAGGTCGTTTTCACAGAGTTGATTCCCAAGTGGAAAATCCCACTGTTACTTTTTCAAGTGCAACAATTTCAGGTAGAACCCTCTAGAGGGAGCATTCAATTGTATCCAAATGGCAAAGATAGAAGAAACAAAGAGGCAAGGAAGTATAACAGTAGCCAAAAGTTTCCAATATCCAAATTGTAATGTCTCTATTTTCTGTGTGGCCAAAATGCAGCAAAGTACATCTAAGGTCCGATAACTTTGTTGCAAACAGATCCCCACTTCTCAAAATTTGACAGTCCACGTCCCGGTGTCTTGTTTGGGCAGCCCGACCCCGGGGGATTTGGCAATGGAAGGTCTTAATTTTCCATTAATTTTCCAGCAGGTTAACAACGTTCCAATCCCTTCCCCCCTTCTCCTGCCAATCTGGGGGGGAGGTTTTAAGTCCGATGTCAGTTTGACAGCTTAAAAAAATTAGAAGGATTCCCTTTAAGTGCAGCTTGATTTTCGTTGCTTTATCTTTTCTGCAGTTCCGGGGAGGCAGACTTCCTTAATTTTTGCCTTTCCCGTTTTCAGCCAATTTTTTTTTTTTTTTAAAAGTCCCGTTACTTTTCCAGTCTTACTCACGGGTGTTGTAGTCAAATTCCAATTGCAGGAAGGAATCGGCGCTCTCCGCTCATGGCGACGCGGCTTCACTCCGCTAGCTGGGTGACGACTCTCAGCACCGCGCTTACCCCGATGCCGCTCAGAAGCCTTTAAAAAGGCTCCCTCACAGTACCGGGGGGCGCAAAAGGTGCCCACCGAATCTCCTTTGTTCACAGGCTCCGCGCCTGTGATTTTAGGGGTCCCCCGCTTGCCGTAGCGGGTAAGACCCGAACTAGTGAAGCAGTCCTGCCTCGGAGCTCGAGGCTCGGACCGCCATTAAGCGCTGGCGCCGACCGGAAGTCCTGGGACCTGACTACTTGTACTGTGTGAAGGACACTGGTGGTGCTACAGAAAAAGAAAGAATGGATGCAATGCTTTCAGAACCTCCAAAACATACCAGGGAAAAACCCTTTCCTTGCCTTGTTTGTAAGCCACCTGGCTGCTTTTTCAGGAATATGAATCGGATGATGAAATGGACTGTGCTCCACGAAAGTGTTTGCCATCCAAAATTTGGTCATCTAAGGTATCTCAAGGCTGTTTGTTGTTTCACATATTATCCTTTGTGCTTGCAGTTCAGCAGCTGAAGCCTATGACCAGGAGTGGGCTGTAAGGAATGTCCTTAGAAGCTGCAGAAACAAAGAAAATTGCTCTTGTCAGTGGTGAACCACATTTGCAAAAGAAACTGTACTTGAAAGTGCCAGAGAATAACATTGTTTGACAATCTGTTCCTATTACTTCTTACTTGCACTAGGCATTGTGACTTTCGGATCTTTCAATCTTTGCAAACTTGACTGCTAGACTGTTTCGTGATTTTAAATTTAACACAGACCAATAATCACCCGATGAATTTTGGACTCCTCATACGGAACTCAACTTCTCTTTAGCACAATATAAATGAAATACAATCCCCATGCATCCAACTGATGGAGATCCTTGACTTTTTTCTTAAGGCATTGTAATTACTCCTTGATTCATTTTCCTTTGAATGGAACAGTTAATAGAAGTTATTTTTAGCGCTGCTCCTATGCAACTCAGGTTGAAATAAAATGTTTTATTTCCCCCAAGGAGCAATCTGTTTAAAATCATTTCTCAAGCCCGGCTACTATCAGTAGCACTGTCAAAACCTCATTATTACTGACTTCATGTTTTGAATTTTATTCAGCACCTTTTCAGCCACCGGTCACAGGAAGCTTTGGCAGGCCCAAATAACTGTTTGCAGTATTCATATGGGAGCATGAATAGAAATTAGGCAGAGCTAAGGCAGGATAAGGATGCAGTCAGACAGACAAGGCTAGCAGTGGCTGTGTGTCAACCAAAAGAGAATATCTCCATCTACCAGGGAGTGAGCTAAAAGGGCAAACAGGAATGGCAGCTTGAAACACCCTGTCAGGAATTGAGACTGGAACTGGGAGATGAGTTTATTTTGTTGGATAATGTCTGAATGTGATGTAAGTAAGGTCCATATAAGTAAGGGAATGAGAAAAGGAAAGAAAGAGGGTTGGGGATGAATGAAAGAAAGAAAGAAAGAAAGAAAGAAAGAAAGAGGCACAATGGGTAAACAATGTCTGTCCAGTTGCTGTAAAGCATTACAGTGGTACCTCAGGTTACATACACTTCAGGTTACATATGCTTCAGGTTACAGACTCTGCTAACCCAGAAATAGTGCTTCAGGTTAAGAACTTTCCTTGAGGATGAGAACAGAAATCATGTTCTGGCGGTGCGGCAGCAGCAGGAGGCCCCATTAGCTAAAGTGGTGCTTCAGGTTAAGAACAGTTTCAGGTTAAGTACGGACCTCCGGAACGAATTAAGTACTTAACCTGAGGTACCACTGTATAGCAGAGAGACAGAGATAGAGACAAACTATTAACTATCAAACTACATATTCTGCATGGTAGGTTCCTAGAGAAGCTGGGACAGGCAGCAGTTTTAATTTTATTTATTTCTTTAGAGCAGGAGTGAGGAAACATTGGCTCCCTAGGTGTTGTTGAACTTCAGTACCCATCACTGGAGACAAATAGTCAGTTTATGCATCCACAACAGTGACCAGAGGAGGAGTGACTCCTGGGAGGAGCTTCAAGAGATAAAACACCATGGTGCACCTGTAGCAGCAGAACATGGACACATTTATCTACCCTCTGCAACAAAACATGTCCCTCCCATATCGGTCTCTACAGCTACAGCAGGCGCTGTGACTGTCAGGGACTGAGCAGAGGAGAATGGTGGAGACCCCCTCCCCATCCTGACCCTTCCAAGGAGGAGGAAGAGGAAGACACTATAGATTTAGAACAGGGCGTTGAGGGAGGTAGCAGCTCAGAGGCAGATGAGGGGAAAACTGGGAAATCGTGGGAGGGCTGGAACAACACCCAGCTGACATGTTGTCATTAGAAAGCATTCCAAACGATCCATTTGCCAGAACCTGGCGAGCCTTAAAAGTAGGAGAGCAAAGAGCTCAAAGACAGAGGGCACATAGCAGCACCCGTAGAGGAAGTGATGAGAATGACGAATGAGGAAGTGGGAGAGATGGGGGGTGGAGATTCACTCGGGATGCCATTATCCTAGAGGCTGTGTTCTATAGCATCTCTCTGTAAAAATTGAAATAATAATAATAATAATAATAATAATAATAATAATTTTTATTTATACCCTCCCCTCCCCAACCAAGGCCGGGCTCAGGGTGGCTAACAAGCAATAATAAAAACAAGTTGAATGAATACAACTTAAAAACAAAATTAAAATACAACATTAAAATATTGAAACATTAAAATATTAAAATGTAGCCTCATCACAAGAGGAGAAAGGAAAAGAAAAAAGAAAGAGGGGGAGAGAATCAAATTGTCTCCAAGCCAGGACTTCCGGGTCAGCGCGATCGGATTAATGGCGGATTCCCTCCGAGCTCCGGAGGGAATCGGCTCCGCTGAAGACGGGTCTTACCGCGCCGGCGACGCGGGGACCCTTAGAAACCGCAGGCGCGGAAGCCTGCGGACTTGGTGACTCGGCGGGCACCTTTAAGCGCCTTCCCCGACCCACGAAGAGCCTTTTTAAAGGCTACGGAGAGGGTACGGGGAGCGGCGTGGTGCTGTGAGTAGACCGCTACTTCAGTGGAGCGTAGCCGCGAGCCATGGCCGGAGAGCGCTGACTTTTTTCCCTAAATTCGGACTGGAAAACAAACAACCCGTGAGTAGAATGGAATCTGGACTTTAAAATTTATACTCTTGAATTCGGTACAATCGGGGGATGTGCTAAAGGGAAGTCCGCACCCCCCTACCTACAAACGATCTAAAGCAAGGATTGGAGAACTAAGGTGGAGAGTATTGTTTTTGGTGTCAGAGAAAAGATATTTCCACGAATTTGACAGAAGAAGTCTTTGTGCTGGAGAGAAAGTGAGGAATTTTGGAAGTTTTTGTGTAAACCCCCCCCCCCGAACCCTGGAGCGTTTTGTGTGTAAGCCGGAGGAAAAAGAATAAGGAGTTTGACAGCTGTCAAAGGAGCTGTCAAACGGGTGGTTAAAGTTAAGAACTTTGTTACTTAATAACTCTCTGAATTAAAAGTGTTGCATTTGAATTGAAGTGGTTGGAAATAACGTAGCTTTAAATAAGAAAGTAACGATCTGTTGGAAAAGGACTATCAAGTAATTGGAATCCCCCTAGGGGGGACTAGAGACATTACAATGGCTGCAGAGGGAAAATTACTGGCAGAGATAGAAAAAATGTTCTTTCTCGTGGGAATCTTGCAAGAGCGGAGTACGGCAATGAACAAAGAACTTTTGACCTTGAATTCTAAAACAAACAACTCTGCTGAATGCACAAAGGATCTGACTAATAAGAAATCTGCAGCTGAATCAGAAGAGACTTTTTTGGAATCGGTGGGGAGGAAAGAAGGAGTGGAAAAATTACAGGAAAATACCAACCAGAAGCCTATATTGTCAGGAAATAAAGAAGAAGATCTTTGGATTACAAATCTGCGAAAGATGAGAAAGATGAAGGAGGAAGCCCCTGGAGTACTTGGAATACTGGAATTTAAAAGAATAAAGAAATATGAGTGGGACTCCCTCTTTGAGTATGGGAGATCAGCCGACCTTTTGCAGCAACTGCTTTTAAGTATTTTGGATGGAAGAAAATTTGGTGTGACCGCGATTGAACTCCTTCGAGACCTGAGAACCAACAAAAAGGGTTACCAACAAAATCGGCAGAGAGAGACTGACAGAGACTTAAAGGCCTCGGATGTGAGGAACCCGGGCTAGGAACTGTTTTTGTGGACATGAGGGATGGAAACCGGGGTAGGGAGGGAGGGGAGAACAGAATCTTAAAATTTTATGATTTTTGTATGTGGCCATTATGACATATAACTAATCAAAATATAAAGGGAGAAATTCGTGAGAGGGAAATTAGGTCGACCTTAGAAAAAAAGATTTAATGTTTATAAGAGAACTGGATAAGTTAAATGTGGATAAGTAAAAAGAATTAAGTTTTTTTAAAAAAATAATAATAATATGTTAAAGAAGAGAGATAAGAACTTGTTGAATTAATTATCGGAATTGGGATGTATGAAGAGGGGGTGGGGGGAAGTCAAGGAAAGAAAGTAAGAGTATGAAATTATGTTTTGTCTTGTTTTTGTTTTTGTATGTTTTGTTTTTGTTTTTGTTTTTGTTGTGTGTGTATAAAATGTGAAAATCTAATAAAAATTTTATAAAAAAAAACACACAAAAAAACAAATTGTCTCCAAGCCAAAGGCCAGGTGGAACAATTCTATCTTACAGGCCCTGTGGAAAGAAATCAGATCGTGCAGGGCCCTGGTCTCATGAGGCAGAGCATTCCACCAGGCTGGAGCCAGTGTTGAAAAGGCCCTGGCTCTGGTTGAAGTTAATCTAACTTCCTTAGGGCCCGGGACCACTAGGGTGTTGCTATTTATGGACCTTTAGGCTCTCCGTGGGGCATACCGGGAGAGGCGGTCTCGTAGGTACGAGGGTCCTAAAAAAGGACGGTAAGAAACTTCCCCTTGTCTTTATACTTACCTGGACAACCAGCTGAGAGCTGCTGACAGAATCCTGACAGTAACTCTCTAATGGTTTGACTTTACCCCCGAAGGCACTTTCTTCCATCATCTCCCAAGGCAGATGGATGCCAGCTCTCTCAACTCAACAACTCCCATCAACCCTAGGAAGCTCACTTTATAGCCTTATGAGAACTTCTCAGAGCGGCTTATAAAAGATTCCCAGATGAAAAACGGCAAGTCTGGTTTCAAGCAGAGGAACTCAGGTGACATTTCCTGCCCTCATTCTTGGGTCTGCCCTGATTTTGACCTTCACCCTCAAACCGTAGAGGCAGCAAAGCCTACTGAGAATCTTGGAGGACAAAGGAGTGGGAACTGAGCAGCTTGAGTTCACTCAGCTCATAATGGAGGCAAGTCTTTCCTTGCTGGCAACTGGCCGTTGCCTGGCAACAATTCTCACTGAGGACCGCGAAGGCAAAGGAGTGGGGCTGAACTACCAGAACTTGTTCAGCCCATGATGACCTTACATAGACATTTTCTATTGTCTTTGCTCGGTGTGCTGTGCAAACCAGCAGTTCTGATGGCTGAGAATGGGAAGTACAGCATAAAAGAGGCTAAGAGAAAGCTAAACCACAGTAAGGCTACAATCCTAAACTCACTTACCTGACAGTAAGGCTCTTGTACTTGGAGGTACTTGCTTCTGAGTAGACTTCTATCCTATGTATAGCATTACACTGCCAATGATCTTTAATATGGACTACCTAACCGTGCTTTTTCCTGGGGGTACTCAAAGGTACACGGTATTGTCATCTTTTTTTCTAGAAGAAAAGCACTGCAGATTTATTTTTATTTTTTTAAATATAATTTTTATTAAGTTTTCCTATTTTATTACATTTCAGTATCAAAAAATAACTTAAGACATTGCTTAAATAAAGCATCGACCTCCTTCCTTCCCTCTAACAGACTTCCATATCTCATTACCAATTTCTCCACATTCCTAAATTCACTTTTTTACCTTAAATCAATATTTTAACAATCACCTACTTATAAGTAAATCAGCTCCTTAATTTCCCATTACCAAACATTTCAACTTAAACCTACAAACGTATTCAACTGTTTGCAATTTTCTTTCATATAGAGTATAAATTTGCCCCAGTCCTTTTGGAACAAATCATCACAGCGATTCTGAATCTTTCCCGTCCGCTTCGCCAGCTCCACGTATTCGACCATCTTTACTTGCCAATCTTCCAATGTGGGGAATGCATGTTGCTTGCATTTCTGGGCCAGGAGTATTCTTGTGGCCGTTGTTGCATACATGAACAAATTTACATCTTTCATTTAGATTTCCTCAATTAACCCCAACAGGAAAGCCTTTGGTTTTTTGCTGAAATTATACTTAAATATCTTTTTCAATTCATTATATATAGCACTGCAGATTTATGTGTAGGGAACATAAGGACGAAGCTAAACTATAGCTGAGAACTGGGTCCCATCTTGTTTTCCATCATAATCTGGAGATTACACCCAAGATATACCTCCTTTTTTTTATTTAACTGCTAGGCAAATCTAGCCAGATGGGTGGGGTATAAATAAAAATTATTATTATTATTATTATTATTATTATTATTATTATTATTATTTACATGAACTGTAGGACAAATGTACACACTGAAAGCTGAATAAAGATGGATTGGAATTGGCTAAATATATAATATAATGGAAACATTCTGTGGCGGGGGGGAACTAGGTTATCCATTGGTGTCTTTCCAGTTTTATTGTTCTTAAATTTAGCTATAAAGCATTCACATAAAATGTTGTCACTTCTAATGCTCAAATGGCAGTGATGTTTAGCACTTACTTTGTGTCTTAAAATCAGTTCATGTACATTACCTCACAAATCCTTTTAATAGCCCTGAAAGGTAAGCCAGTCACTACTTTTCTAGTGTTGCATATAGAGGGTCTTAAGCTGAAATTTTTGGCTTGCCCAAAACCACGCAGTAAGATTTGAACGAAGGACTCTCCAGCTCACACTCAAGAGTCACTATGCTCAATCAGTTCCATGTAACATCACAGACGCCATTAAGTAGTATTCTGAGCAGGGATATCTCAAGACCCATGGAGGAATGTGCCAAGCCTTCTCAGAGCTCTTCTGGGTCTACTGAAATCGGTTGGCTGTTTTGCCCAAGCAGGAAGCTCATCTTGACATTTCACATTAGGTCAAACTCACTACATTAGATCGAGGCTTAGTCATACTTCAAGTAGACCCATAGAAATCAATAGGACTGACTTAAGTGCAGTTGATTTCAGGGGGTCTGCTTTAAGAAAAAGCAGCATTGGGGCACTGGTCTGAAATATGGTCCTGATCCAGATTGAGAAATATAGTCCTGATCTGAAATATGGTCCTGATCCTGGCCCAGAGCCGTCTTCTATCAAAAATTGCCATTTCGGCAGGAACGTAAACGGTGTTTCCGTGCACTGCTCTGGTTCACCAGAAGCAGCTTAGTCATGCTGGCCACATGACCCAGAAACTGTACGCCGGCTCCCTCAGCCAACAAAGTGAGATGAGCGCTGCAACCCCAGAGTCGGCCACAACTGGACCTAATGGTCAGGGGTTCCTTTACCTTTACCTTTACCTAGAATCAGAGAGAATCAGAGAATTCTAGAACAACCCCCTGTAGACCAACCACCTCCAGTGCAGGAATCATAGCACAAACATCTCTCACAAAACAAATTTGCTCCATCTTCGCTGTGAACAGCCCTGCAGATACAACAGAATAACAGAACCATTCACAGAGTTGGAAGGGAACCACCAGGGTCATCTAGTCCAACCCCCCGCCATACAGGAATATTTTGCCCAAGATGGGGCTTGAACCCATGACCCTCAGATTAAAATTCTGCTGCTCAGTCTCTACCGACTGAGCAATCACACCTGGATATGGTGATTTTGGGTAAGAATTAGGTGCAGGCCTCAATCCGGATTGCAGACATTGTTCCCCGTGGCTTTTTCTTTAAAAATAAAAGTGGCTGCTTTAAGCACACCCTTTTTTTCTTCCAAAGTGTGAGTAACATGGCATATAGTGGCCCTAAGCATTCATTAAAAAGTTGCCTTATGCAAAATGTGATGGCAATGCCTACAGATGTATTTGTAATGGCAGGAATAATGTGTTCTCTGTTGAGAATTTTATTGTCCATTTCTGAATACATGAAACAAACCTCTTTCTCCTCGCTGTATTCTACCTCCTTTTCTTCTGCTGCTACAATTTTGGGTTGTTTTCATGGCCTCTTCATGTTTCTCAATCCTTTATTGGCATGTATTCCGTCTCTCTTTGTCACCACTCGCATGGCACAGTCAGTGCTGGATCTGTCTAGCTCATGATTTTGTATTCCTAAAGGAGACTTTCATTTAAAACTGTCCTTCAGCTTTTGTCCTCAGAGATGGACGGGGGGGGGGGGGGGGAGAGTGAGACACCAAAACCCAACACATTCCTTCAGAAGCATAATTGGGGACAATGGCGCTGTGCACTCTGTAAAGAATGACATTCTTCTCTTCAAAGTTCCCTTAATCTTTACAATCCTTTATTTTCTGAATCACTATGTCATCTTAAGAAGGATGGTGCATCTGCAGATTCATATTATGAATAAAAGCCAGCCAGAGCCTTGGTTTTCTGCATGCAAACATTGAATTTCACAGCTGATGGACTTGGGTCTGGAGTTAATGATGTGCAGCATGAATACTTTATGAACATCAGATGAAGTGTTTAAGTGAAACACTTCTCAAAAACCTTCCCTGTTTTCTTCAGGGTGCTTTTGAATCTTTCAGTTCATCAGTCACATATCTTTGGGGTTCTGGTTTAAAATTGTAATATACTAGACAGGTACCCTAGATTTGGAGGGTTTTTTTTTTAATACACTGTCTGGTGTGGTCACGGGTGGCACTGTGGGTTAAACCACAGAGCCTAGGGCTTGCCGTTCAGAAGGTCAGTGGTTTGAATCCCTGCGATGGGGTGAGCTCCTGTCACTCGGTCCCTGCTCCTGCCAACCTAGCAGTTCGAAAGCATGAAGTGCACGTAGATAAATAGGCACTGCTCTGGCGGGAAAGTAAATGGCATTTCTGTGCGCTGCTCTGGTTCGCCAGAAGCAGCTTAGTCATGCTGGCCACATGACCTGGAAGCTGTACGCCCGCTCCCTCAGCCAGTAAAGCAAGATGAGCGCCGCAAGCCCAGAGTCATCCGTGACTGGACCTAATGGTCAGGGGTCCCTTTTCCTTTACCTAGTGTGGTCAGTGCTATTTTTCTAGAAAAAAAAGATGCCTGAACTCACCATGAATACCTCATTTGTTCTCTTATAATGGCAATTATAATGGTACCTGAGAGGTGCCGGAACTGAGTTCCAGTGAGTTCTGACTGGGGAAAAAAGCCTTGGGTGTGGTTATCACAGTTGTGACAGTCCTTACAACAGAATAAAGAGGAGCTTGTGTCTTCTTCTATGTGCTATGTGCAATGGTAATTGAACTTTAATGTGGGCTCTGTGCTTTCCATTCATTTGCCAACCATGTGAGCCAATTAGTTTCCATATGACCACTAGCTTTATTGGACGATACTGATTTTTTAAAAAATAGCACCAACTTAACAACAATGTTTTCAAACTCAGGCCATTATACAAACAATACTCTGTTTGTTGTCATTGTTTTGGAATTTACGTCGGATCCAATGTGCTAAAATGTGTAGTGAGGCAATGATATATCCTCCAACACTGTCAGGCTTCGGGGAATCGAATCCCTCCCCTGGTGGCAGTAATTAAGAAGATCAAATGAAAGGAACATTCTTACCAGATAGTTTCTTTAATAATCACAGCGAGAGACAAAGGAATGCATCTCTCTCTAAAAATGACATTGCTCCCAGTTAAGGTTCACCCCCTCCGTCCCCATTAATCTACGTAACTTCTATGCCGGGTAATCTGAGTTTGTTGCCTCTGCGCTTTCTGTTCTATCACTCTCAGAGCCCGTCTAGTTCTAGGTGAAGGGGGCTCAGAAATGCTGTCCAAGGATACTGAATCTGTCAGCCGTCTCTCTCCTGGTGTGCCCTCTTCTAGCTGTTCCTCACCCAGTATTTCCCAGCTTTCCTCCTCTGGACTATGCCCCTCTGCAAACCACTGTTCTAAATCAATACTGTCCTCCTGCCCTTGGGAAGGTTCAGGAGAAGGGAGTGGGGCGACTCCCACCATTCCTCCTCAGTCCAGTCCCTGACAAACACATTGCTGTGGAAAACCAGGACACACTGCTACATGAATCACATGAACTGCATGAGATCATGGTGCCCCTACATGTGTGGTTTTGGGCATCCTGCTCTTGAGAAAACAGCACCCATAAACGGGATGCCCCAATTTAATCGGGGCAGTTGAAGGGTATGAAATGAAGGTAGCTTAACATTCACTGTTAATGTTTCTTATCCTGTCTCCCTACTTATATAGCTTTCTGTTACATGTATGTAGACATTAGTAATGCCTAATGGTACCAGTAGCTTTCTTTAAAAGAAAGAATGATTTTTTGAGTTTCTCTCTCAGAGTCACATACTTAGTCTCATACGCTGCCGTACAAAACTTAGGTCATTCTGAATTACATAAATTTGATTTCATCTCTTCAGCTGTCATCCTCAGTTCATCATATATTAAGACCATGTTTTTCATTTATTTCTCATACAGATGAGGAAACAATACACACAACTTTCTCCAAAGAGAAAGTTATAATTCCACTATATAATTGCATTATAATTCCACCCCTACCATTCCACACCCAACCGAATGTTTAAATGTGTGAAATGTTTGAATGCTTATGTTTAAAGTTAGGGTTGTCATAGTGGAATACTTTTGTCAGTACCAGTGTCTGGGCAGAAATCGCTAAAATGTCTGGGAAAATTTGGACAGATATCAACCCATATTGGATGTCTAGATTTTGCCAAATTTCCTTAAAACTAGCTTAGTGGCAACCCTATTTAAAGTATCATTTTTTCTAAAAATAATAAATGTGAATGTTGCTTACTTATATTGATCAAGCAAATGCATATTTGTCAAAAAAAGGCTTTTATTTCTAAAGAAAATGATTTTTACAAACAAGGCTTAAAATAAACAATACAGATCCCTCCTGCAAAACAATGGGTCAATGGCACAACTGAAGATCGATGATGGAGTCAACTTGAAAAATAGCAAAATAGTAAAATGAAGTACTTTGTTCAGCTGTGTTTGCAGATACATTAAACTCCCAAAGAAAATAAGGACAGAAGAAGGGGTCACATCAAACCTAATGTGACACCACAAGACAGACAGATTACAATACACCTAGAGGCATGCAAATTACTGCTTGATGACGAGCAATGAATAACAGCAGCAGTACTGTGAAGAACTGCATAAATGCTGCAATGCTGCAAGAAGGTTCAGATCCAAAAATGCTATTTTTGCAAACCACCAATCATGGTGTGTTGTGATTCCCATTTCGTTAAGCTTCCAAGTTTGAGTAACGATCACTCGGTCAAAAGATGAACAGGTACAGAACAGCTAACCCCATACCTACTGATGAGTCCTTGTTTATCGTTTGGAACATAAGGAGCTGTAATTAGCACTATTGCCTAAAGTTTGCGAAGTGGGCACATTCATGCGCTGAATAATTTTGGAAGCTGTTTGTTTTTTAATTATGTAAAATGGTGTGTGTGTGTGTCCACATATTCACCCATATACTATTTTTTTAAAAGGTGGGGGGAATGGAATAGTATAAATATACCCATTTCATCTATATACTGCCGTTCAACAAAACTATTCCCCCCTTCTTTCCCATCCTAAATTTCCTCTCATTTTATGGGAAGTGATTCTTAAATGGAATTAATTAAATAAACAAACTCACCGGACCAGAAATACCAGTCCAATTCTAGATTGCCAGCACAATTGGCTGGTGCTGATGGGAGTTGTAATCCAAACCATTTGTAGGACATCTGGTTGGCAAAGGCTGATATGATATATATACCAATAGAATTGGATCCTTATGTAGTCGAAGTGGTACCATCCATGCATAAAAGGGGGGGGGTGGCAGGATAACGGTTTTACAAACAAAGGGTTCTGCCCAAATGTCCAGTCTAGAGGGGGCTGAACATGACGAGTGGTCCCAGTATGGTGACTGTTATGCAGAGGATAGAAAAACTAAGCAAAGAGGGAAATGCAATGGGTTATCCTCAAAAAGATAATGTCTGGAACCCTGAACCGTAAACTTTGATGCAGGTCCAACTTGTGGAATAAATGTCACAATTCAATGGACTAGGGACTTGTTCTCATTAAGGTGGTACATGGCTTATGTTTCTGAAGGACCAGCTTCTCCTGTATGAACTTAGCCATTTGCTGTGATAGCCATTAGCAGAGGCACCGACCTGCGCCCCAGACTGTGGGTGTCCAGCGGCGCACGTGCAACGTGACGTCATAACATTACTCATGCATCATGTGCTCATGACGCTGGGCTCCATGCTCGGCTGCTGCCCACTGCCTTGCCTCCGCTGGCTTGCTGCTGTGGTGGCAACTGAGCCAGGGCATCCACCTCCGCCACGTGGCCTCTGTTGGGGCCCTCTGCAGATGTGGTTGCACTCCTGGAAGTGCAGCCTGGCTTCCTGGGGTCCGGCTGTGGCTGTGGTGGGACTCGGTGGAGGCCTCGCGCTGGAGGTCTTGGCCTCGTTGCCAAAGAGGCAGCAGAGGTGAGGGCTGTAGAGGCCCTGGCCTGGTTGCTGTGGCAGCGGTGGGGGTGGTGCAGCCAGCCAAGTGCATATCTTTGGGATGAGACCTCCCCTACCCCCTCAAAATTTTGGGGGCTTGGCCCCCTGCCTACAAATATTGAGGAGGCTGAGAAACCCACAGCCCCTTAGAGATGGTACCATTGGTCACTAGAGACCTTTCTCCAAGCACCCCTGCTTTAGTAAACAGACAGGTAGCCACCATAGATTAGGATTTTCCTGTGGCTGGCGCCCAGATATACTGTATTTTTCGCTCTATAGGACGCACCCGACCATAGGGCGCACCTTGTTTTAGAGGGAGAGAACAAGAAAAAAAAATCTCCCCTCTCTGCTCAGCACCCCTTCAGTGAAGTGGCAGGAGAAACGGAGCCCCTTCTATTTCTCCTCCCGCTTGGCTGAAGGGGCGCTGCGCAGCTCTCCCTCTCTGCTGAAGCCAGGAGAGTCTTGCTCTCCTGGCTTCAACAAAAGGAACCCGAAGGCTTCGGAGCGCAGCGCAAGTTCCTGCTGTGCTCTGAAGGCTTCAGGCAGCTATCCCTGAAGCCTGGAGAGCGAGAGGGGTTGGTGCGCACCGACCCCTCTCGCTCTCCAGGCTTCAGCGAAAGCAACGCAAAGCCCCCAGAACGCAGAGGGAGCACTCCCTCTGCGCTTCAGAGGCTTCGCGTTGCTATCACTGAAGCCAAGGAGCCTTCATTTGCTCCATAGGATGCACACACATTTCCCCTTAATTTTTGGAGGGGGAAAAGTGCATCCTATAGAGCGAAAAATATGGTATTTAATTAACACTTACTCATCCCCACCCTCCCCAGCAAGCATTAAATCTGCTGTGCTTACATAAGATTTAACAGTCATTATCATTAACTTTCTTTCTGATCTCACACTTCAGAGGAAGCGCTTCAGCTCCTGCTATCAAACGACCCCCAACATGAAATTCCCCTTTTCCACAGCTGCTCCTAGATCAGCAGGGAAATAAGTGCACATAGCAGACAAATAATATATTGCATCTGTCTGGAAGTAAAGTGAAAGGTGGGAGGACAGAGCGTACTAGGTCCATGCTAAGCAGAAGGGAGAAAAGTCACTTGTAAGATGGTTGTTAGTCTCCACGTGAACACAGATTGGCAAAACCTTCGAGATGTACTCCTGGGACAGCTCTTTCCTCAATTCAGAGAGGCAGCTTTGATAGAATATCTTGTCTATCACTGAGGACTGAGTTCAAAAATTACATTCTGTAGAGGAATCACAGAGCCTACAGTTCCTCTTAAATTCTATCAGGTCAGACTCAGTATGCACCGCAGATTGATGCTTTATCCTGAAACAAGGTTGAGACTCATCATTCTGACATGTAACTGCTGGGCCCCTGAAAAACCCATGAATATAGATAAGAAAGGACGAGTGACTGAGTGGAGCCTGGCTTCTAAAGACGACATAGTGCTTTTCTCCCTTCACTATCTGCCTTATGCAGGTATCGGCAAGGGTTGGAGGGGGAAGGGATTTCCATAGATTTCTCTCTTTGTAACTTATATTTCAAATTTGATTTCATCTTCTTTCTTCTCCCATGGTTTTCTTACACCTTTGTGTCCCAGAATGTCTGGGGAAGTAAATAAAGAAAATATGGTTAGGATTGTCACCCCACTCTACTCTGTATGCTTATGTAACTCATCTGCCTTAAGAACGTCTTCTTTAAAATTAAAAGCCCCCTTCTTCCCCCACCAAAAAAAGAAGACTAGTGAGATAACTGGCTGATCTAAGTAGACAATCTGATCCTTCTTGGTATTCTTTTCCATTGAAACTCCATATATCCCAAATATAGGTGATATTTACCTGACTGTAGTATTTTCAATTCAATCTTCAGCAGCAACTTTAATAGTTTTTCTTATTTTAAAAAGTCCGCACAAGAGTACTTTGAGCATGGTGACTTACCACAGCCTTGCAAATATGTCTGCAAAAGCACTAGCTCAAGAAAATATCCCATTTGCTATATCTCCCCAATTTAAGTCTGCGGTAGGGAATTTTTTTAGCCGGAGGGACACATTTACTTCTGAATAGCCTTCTGGGGAGGGTGGGGGCTTGTGTCAAGAATGGGTTAGAGGCAAAGTGGACAGATCCATGAATGTAAATGTTATCATTGTACGGTAGGATAGTTTCTGTATACTCAGACACCCCTCTCTGTCCTCTACCCAGGCAAGTTAAGAGCCATGAGCAGAGTCTGAGGACACATCTCTGCCAGACAAAAAAACATTCAAAGAATGCAAGAAGCAGGGCCATTGTGGATTGTTTTCATTCCCATCCAGCCAGAGTTTCCCTTGAACTCCACCCAGTGCATTGTCCAAAACAAGGCAACCGGAACCTCCTAACTGGTGGGAGTGGTTCAAGGGAAGAACACAAGGTGCCTTTCCATAGGCTCCTAACTAGACAAAACACAGAGTAACAAACATGGAAGGACAATAGGAAATGCTGGCTTGGGTAGAAAGGGGAGCCAAACTAACTTGGGCTGGAAATATCTGTCCCAGGAGAGATCTCATGAAGACTGAATTGTGGGGTTCATGGGGAGAGGACTGTGGCATTTGCCTGTTCTTTTGGAAATGTCTGTACAGGGGGAGAGAAAGGTTTAATAGGTAGACCAATAGAAAAGCCCAGAGGTGGAGCCTACCTGTTTTTAAAAGGCTTAGCCAGAGGTTTAGACAGCTGGGAAAAAGCAGTTGGAAGACAGTTGGAATTAGAGAGACAGTTGGTTCTTGTGTGAGGGGAGGTAGAGGAGTTAGAGTGAGTTAGAGACAGGATAAAATAAGACTAAAAGGGTAAAGGGTAAGAGCGTTTCGAATGCATTTAAAGTTTATTTGTGTTTGCAGTAAACTACAATCTTTGTTGTTAACTTGAGAAACCGACTGAGACTAAGTGTTTTATCGGGGAGAACCTGGTTGGTGGCAGCGGACTAGTGGTGTACGGGTCAATAGTCTGTGAAACGATCGGGGGCTCCATACGAACACCACAACTCTCCTGCTTCCTTGGCCAAGACGTGTACCCTTGACAAAGGGAGAGTGATTTAGCAGGAAAGTGATCTGGAGTCATTATCCCACCATGGAAGCTGGTGGACACAAGTTCTGTGGCTTTTGATGTGGGGTAAAAAGTTGGAGGTGGGTTCTGTCGGTAGAATTAAACAGGGGAGAAAGGTCAGCAGAGCTTCTTCCTGAACTATTACTGCGGTTTTGTGTGTAAATCCTGGGTGGGAGTTCTTGAACTTTCATAGTGTTAATGACTTGTAGATTACTTTACTGATAGGGAGGGACAATGCTTACGGACACTTCTAGTGAAGGAACAGCCTGCCCACCTCAACTGAGACTGGGTGGCTTAGTCCTGGCTGACAGAAACAGCACTCCCACCCGACACACAAGCAGACACACAAACTTTTCTTGTATTATTGATATCCAGAAGTGAAGGAACCACCATACATGCAGGGGGGAGAGATGTCGGGCTACGGTTGTAATAAAAACTAGCCCACTTCATCATGGCTATGGGAGAGAATGAAGCATCAATTTCTTTATCTTTGTCACAGGAAAATCTATGTGCATAGTAGAACAGTAATTGGGTACTCATCTTGGGAAACCATTTACTGTACTGACAGTTAGCATCAATGGAGAATGGGAGGGGTGTAGAAGGAGGGACTAGCTAAGGAGGAAACCTAGAACATGCAGCAGGCAGAATAAGAGACACACTGGGCAGATTTTTAATTTTGCAGTTAGTGTTGTCTCATTTGCTCTAGAGATCAGAATGATTGCAGAATCCTCAAATGTTGCTTTAATGATGATTGCACGATCCAGAAAATGCCCAGGCACGTCTTCCATAATGGCACGGAATAACTACACCCCAGGAGCTATCAGACTTGGCAAATCACAATTTGCATGATATTTCCTCTTTTTAAATGGCTATTTCAGTAGGCTTGCATATGGACAGTAGCTGTATGTTTGTCCATCACTGTATAACCACTTTGGGCACGTTAAAGCATCTATCCATCTGCAACTTGCTTCTTGGCTCAGACAAGTGAGGGCATATATTGGCCAAGAAACACACCTGGTCCTGTGTTATTGCCTACTTTATGTTCATTATCTGCGTTTTCATGAACAATTAGGGGAATAAATCTTCTTCAGTGGCCAATTTTATAACCTGAAGACTCCTGCTGTAGATATGTTATGGGGAAGCTGATGCAGTTCTGGCAGTATAAAGTATATATCAGCAATCCCCAAACTGTGTGCTAAGGCATCTATGAGTCCAAATTATCTACCCATCTAGGGTCTGCCTGCTGTGCCTTTGCACAGTTCATGGAATCAGAGAATCATAGAGTCGGAGGAGGTCTTGTAGGTTGCTTAAGCCATCCCTTCTGCTTAGTGCAGAAATTCAGAAATAGAGCATCCCCAAACTAGTGGTGGTTGGTGCCCATTAGGACTGGTGGGCAGAAGGCAAGGAGACCAAGGGAGCCAGAACAAAGGACACCCTCTTTCCTGCTGAGCTTCAGAGGCAAAAATGAGGCTAAAGAGGAAGAAGCTGACAGCAGTGCTACCCACTGGACTGGTTGTAAGATGACAGGGAGAGGCATAGTGGGGGTGGTCAGATCAGAGGGTGGTGGACGTATTCTGGATATTAAGCCCATTCTACTCGGTCATGTGACCTGACAGCACACTGCAAATTAGACTGGAAAAATGGATGGCATAACTCAAAGTCTATTTCAAAGGCTTGTTTCACCTCTGCCATGCTTAGGCTAGCTCTTGTTGTTGTTGTTTAGTCGTTATGTCATGTCCGACTCGTCATGACCCCATGGACCAGAGCATGCCAGGCACTCCTGTCTTCCACTGCCTCCTGCAGTTTGGTCAAATAGGCTAGCTCAGCCAGCAGCAATTCCTCTGCTGAATGGAGTATGGATAACTTTACACTAGCTTAACTTATGCCACCCTTGCTTCACACCAGCTTCTTGTCTATTGCATTGTTACTTTAGGGAAATATTGTAGTGGGAATGTGGAAGACAATTGTATTTTGAGGAGTTAGGTGGCACGCCCCTTTCCCTTTAACATCCCCAGTTTGCGGTCTGCTGGATTCTTGTGTTTCACACACCTGTCGGGAGTTTCTTGGGTTCTTCTGTGTTGCAAGCGCTGGCTGGATGCCCGGCTGCAGGTAGTGGGAGTTTCTCAGCTGCTCTGTATTAGTTCCATCTCAGGGTCCTGGGCTAATCATGAGTAATGCCAAGTGCACTTGATTACATCAAGGCAGGCTATAAAAGCCATAGGTGGGAGGGGCCCTGTGAGCTTTTACCCAGTTCAAAGGACCTGATGCTGGGAGACAGACAGTCAGGATCTTTCTCCTGCTGCTCTACCTAGGGCTCCGGGCAGCTGAAGGGGAGATTGGGTAGCCCCTGTCGGGTACGTTTTATTTTATGCTTTGCATGCCTGCTATTTATTTGTAAATAAAACTGTTTTGGTTCTGCTTCCACCTCCTCATTCCTTTTGTCCTGATATCCTTCAAAAGAACTGCTGTATTTGGCAGCACACACATGCAGTTTGGCCATTAAAGGTAAAGGTACCCTTGACAGTTAAGTCCAGTCGTGAACAACCCTGGGGTTGCGGCACTCATCTTTCTCTACAGGCCAAGGGAGCCGGCGTTTGTCTGCTTCTGCAGACAGTTTTTCCGCGTCATGTGGCCAGCATGACTAAGCCGCTTCTGGCGAAGCCATAGCAGTGCACAGAAACACTGTTTACCTTCCTGCTGGAGCAGTACCTATTTATCTACTTGTACTGCGTGCTTTCGAACTGCTAGGTTGGCAGGAGCTGGGACTGAAAAACAGGAGATTGCCCCATCGCGGGGCCTCAAACAGCAAAACTTCTGATCGGTAAGTCCAAGCAGCACAGTGGTTTAAACCACAGTGCCACCCGCATCCTAGTTTGGTCATTACTCATTTTAAAAACAGGATGGTTTCAAAGAACATCTGCTGGAGCCAAGCATGTAAACATATGGATTTTGCTCCGTTCACAAGCCTTGAGCAAGCGTTTTTTCCCTTCTGCTGGGGTTGCCTCTGTCTGTTTGAGGCATCTGCACACAGCTTGTGCAGCGAGTGCCAGCGCAATTCACTCTTACACATGAATAAGGGTAAAAATAAAAAGCTATTTTCAAATGTAAGAGCAAAGCGTGCCTCCAGTTTTAATGCCGAGTGAGAGAGCGGGAGGGAAGGTTTGCCTGGGCAATCGGGAGCCGGGGGGGGGGGGGGAAGAACTTTAACAATTTCCAAAGGCATTTTTGCATTGTGCTTTCAGCTTATCCAGATTGGCTGCAACAATCCTCTGAACAGCTGGATTGTTTAAATTCCGCCGAAGCCACTGGGATTTCAACAGCCTAACCGTCTATAGGGTTTCAGCGATTATAGATTGTGCACCCAAAAGGCTGTATTAAATGCTCAGCCTTCCTTCCCGATTCCTAAAATTGTTACATCTAGAAGTTTGCTGCCCCCACTCCCAACCCCAACCCAAATATGTGCCAACGAGCAAGAGGACATTGTGCTGGGCGAATGCGGCTACTTTGAATTACCTTGTTCAACTGAGGGCTTGCAAGCTGTACCACAAAGAAAATAGGATCAAGTTACAAAAAAACTGCTGCTGATGCTGCTTCCAGAATATCCGAGGAGGGGGCAAAATGATTTAAGGAGGTTTATTCTGCTAACCGGATTTACTGAGCTTAGTACACTTTCTGCTCTCTCACTCTCTCTTTTAAAAGTCTAATACAGAACAGGTTTCCTTACACAGAGATTTGGCAAACAAACTTCATTTGATCTCTGAGAGGAGCTTAAAGGGGACTTAAAAGTGGGGGTGGAAGACTGCTCTTTCATAACATAAGAAGTGGTTGAATCCTTCCTTCTAATCCTTAAGTGGAGCATGGATAAATATTTAGGTCAATTTCGTTAAATTGCCCTTTTCCCCCTTGCGGAAAATGAATCTCTCATTTTATATTTTGGCCTGGCTTGGATTGCTTAAATATAAAAGAAAGAAAAGCTTAAATTACTTGATATACATACATTCAGTTCTGCAAATTACAAAATGGAACAAAGGAGATGTAAAGCGTATATTCAAATGGAATGAAAACGTCCTTCAGTTGTCCCGCCGTGGTTTGAATATCTTAGGGAGCAATGTGTAGGACCCACTCTTTCTTTCTTTCTTTCTTTCTTTCTTTCTTTCTTTCTTTCTTTCCATTTTATTTATGCTTTTCAGACTTATACGTTTCACTAATTTTACTATCATGTTAACATTTCCAAACTTGACTTCCTTCCCCCTCTTTCTGAGGTTCCTTAAATTTGTTTTTAAGATCTTCTGCATATCCAAATTAACTTAATTTGCTCATTTATTCATCTACTATAAATACATACTCTTATAAAACTGCATGTTATTTCAATATTCCTGCCAATGTTCTTATCTGTTTACAATTTATCTGTAAATATTCAATAAACCATTTCCATTCTTTTGTAAAAAGTTTGTTGTCTTGATTTCATTTCTGCATGTTCCATAAGTTTTTGTATCCATTGCTGGGACTTCTGTTTCTTTCCATTTTCCAAAATGGAAAATGGTGTAGCATCCTTTCTGAATTATGCCATTAGTCTTTTCCAAAATCTTTTCATTTCTGTTAATAGTTCTTGAATGACGCTCCTCAATAGAAGCTTCCAATTCTGCCAGCTTTGGACAACACATGTGGGTCCAGCAACTAAATGCTGCAATGTGGAGTTCTCTTGTATCCAGTCACCCAGCCAGATAGTCTTGACTTCCTTCATGATACTATTCCCCTTCTCCACCTGGTTTTCCTGACTCACACATCTACAATAGTCCATCAGCATTCTATGGACAGTATATTCAAACTTCTACATGGAACAAGTCTGCCCCTGCAGCTTGATGGAGGTAGAAACTGTCTCTCATTCCTTGTTACGCTGCCATTTCTACGGGGATATGCGCTCAATATTTATTACCCCTGCTATGCAAAAATCTCCAAATGAATCTGAACTTCAATGTCTAAAATCCCTGGTAGAGGACAAGGATCCTGAGATCACGTTAAGGGTAGCCAAATTCTGTGCAATTGCCATAAAACTTACGGAACAAGCTGTGCTATCATAATGATTAAGGCCTTAAATGGTAATTTTAGGTTATATGTTAGTGACTAAGTTTTAATTTATATATTTTTAACTGTTGCTATATCTGTATTGCCCATTATACCTAATTGCAAATTCAAATGAATCCCTATGGTGTTTTATGACTTCCTTGATATTGTATGTGGGCTGGAACTGGTCTGTGACTGAAATAAAAAAAAATCATTCATTCATACTTCTGAAGAAAATTAGGTTCTCCGAAGCTCCCCCTTGTGTTTTGCTTACAGAAGCATTGGCACTCATGCCTAAATACTGGAAATAGAAGTTTAATGGATCTGTGGATGCCCTGACTCCCTTGGGTTTCTGGGTGTCTTCCTCACCTTTGATTCCTGGGTGTTGGGATTTAATTGATTACTGCAATGCGTTATACGTAGGGCTGCCTCTGAAGACAGCTCAGAAACTTCAGCTAGTGCAGAATTCAGCTGTCAGCTTGCTCACTGGAACAGGATGGTTTGAGCATATAATATAGTGATCCTGGTCTGACTGCACTGGCCACAAATTAGTTTCTGGGCCCAATTCAAAGTGCTGGTTTTGACCTATAAAGCCTTAAACGGCTCAGGACCGCAGTACCTCAAGGGACCCCCTCTTTCCATATGAACCTACCCGGACCCTGAGATAATCTTCTGAGGCCCTCCTTTATGTGCCCCCTCGAGAGGTCCGGAGGGTGGCAACACGAGAACGGGCCTTCTCTGCAATAGCTCCCCATCTGTGAAATGCTCTCCCCAGGTAAGTTCACTTGGCGCCTTCATTATACACCTTTAGGTGCCAGGCAAAAACGTTCCTTTTTAACCAGGCCTTTGGTTGCCCTGGTTGACATCCTATACCCTTTTAAAATGTGGCTTTTTTCTGGGAGGGTGTTATTGGGATGTTGTTCTTATTTTGATTTTATATATTGTGATCTTTTCTGTGAACCGCCCTGAGACCTCTGGGTATAGGGTGGTATATAAATTCAATAAATAAATAAAACAATCAGTGTTTTGAGAGTTAAGATGGAGCTGACAGGCAATGGGTTTAGCAGTGTAGAAACAGAGTCCATACCATAACTTTCTTAATGTTCTCTATGACAGGCAATGTGTGTATATGCATAGGAGGGGGACCTACAGGTCCTGGAGGAGTTGGAGTCTCTGTGTGTGCACATGCGCGAGCAATACTTTGCAGAGTTGAGCCATATAGCTCAGGGATAAATTGGCCTTGTGTTGTGCTAAATGTGTGTTGTTGTTTAGTTATTTAGTCGTGTCCGACTCTTCGTGACCCCATGGACCAGAGCACACCAGGCACTCCTGTCTTCCACTGCCTCCCGCAGTTTGGTCAAACTCATGCTGGTAGCTTCGAGAACACTATCCAACCATCTCGTCCTCTGTCGCCCCCTTCTCCTTGTGCCCTCCACCTTTCCCAACATCAGGGTCTTTTCCAGGGAGTCTTCTCATGAGGTGGCCAAAGTATTGGGGCCTCAGCTTCACAATCAGCTTCAGGGGTGGGTTTGTTAATTAATCACAGGCATGGGTGGCCTAATTGTCAGGACCACAGCATGCTAGAAGGAGAAGTTCATCCCTTCCATCCCAAGGCACAGTCATTGAGACTGCCCACCAGCATATGCTACTTGAGGTGATTGCCTCATTCTGAGTAATGGTTCTATCCCCCATGAATTTGTCTAATCCCCTGTTTTTATTGATTTATAAAAGTATTTATGAATCACCAATTCATGAACAGTGTTCAATAAGATTATTAACACTTCGTAATTGTATAAAAACTTAAAATACACAGCAGACCAAAACCTATTCAAAATAATTCTCTAAACAGAAGATTTTCAGCAGATGATGAAATATCAGAACTGTCTTATTTCAGTAGGAGCAGCATTCCAAACTAATAACAGGAGTAATAGTAATAATAATAATAATAATAATAATAATAATAATAATAATTTAATATTTATATGCTGCCCATCTGACTGGGTTGTCCAAGCCATTCTGGGTGGCTCCCAACAAAAATAATAATAGTAAAAACACAATACAGCATCAAAACTTCCCTAAACTTTGTTTTCAGGTGTCTTTTAAAAATCACCTAGCTATTTATCTATTTGACATCTGCTGGGATGGGTGCCACTACTGAAAAGGCCCTCTGTCTAGTTCCCTACTGGTGACACTATGCTAAAAGCTATAGTATGGGTAGAATCTAAACCGTGGAACATTTAGGAAGCTTTCTCCGAATGATTGCAATGAACTGACTAGTCTAAAGTTCCCTTTCGTTGCTAGTCTTGTTATTTCAGGGAGCCAAGAAGAGAATTTTTGAACAGGGAACAAGACCTCATTTTAAGATTCCAAGCCAAATTATTAAAATCTACTTGCCATCCAGTGTATTCCCCCCCCCTTTTTTAAAAATGGTGGCAACACTGGTCTTCTCTTGAAAATCAGAAAACATATTTCTCTCTTCCATTTCTTTTTGTGATAAATACTGGTAATCAAATTTTTCTACTTGAAGGGAAGAACAATTCTTATGCTGCAGCATGTCACGAGGAAATGAATGGCTAGTATTTTCAACAAGCTTGGGGCCAAAGAAAAGAAGCCTTCAAACAAAAAAGCCTAATAATGGAGGTTTTTTTTGGTTGGGGATATAATCTGTTCTGAAAGGTTGGTAATGTGAGCCAAGATGAATATCTTAAATTTCAGCTTCTTGAAGGCATCTTCAGGCAAAGTGAAAAGAGACCGTTTCAAAACCTAGAATGATTCTTCCCCTAAGTTTCTGTTAAATGTTTGAAGAATCCAAAAAGACATGAAGGCATAGTGCAGTTCTTTTTCAAAAAAACCCAAAGCAAACCGTGCTCAACCTGTTCCCTCTGAAATGTTGTCCTATCATTAAAGGTAAAGGGACCCCTGACCATTAGGTCCAGTCATGGCCGACTCTGGGGTTGCGGCGCTCATCTTGCTTTATTGGCGAGGGAGCCGGCGTACAGCTTCTGGGTTATGTGGCCAGCATGACTAAGCCGCTTCCGGCGAATCAGAGCAGCACATGGAAACGCCGTTTACCTTCCTGCTGGAGTGGTACCTATTTATCAACTTGCACTTTGATGTGCTTTCGAACTGCTAGGTTGGCAGGAGCAGGGACCGAGCAACGGGAGCTCACCCCGTCATGGGGATTCGAACCGCCGACCTTCTGATCGGCAAGTCCTAGGCTCTATGGTTTAACCCACAGCGCCACCCGCATCCCTTGTCCTACTCTGGAGCAATTAAATTTCATGTATTACAACGTATTTCTGAGACGCATGTTTATAATGTTTCCAAATCATATATTCAAGTTTCCATCACATTTGTTATAAATGGATGGGGGTGGAGTGTCCCATTTTGCCACCTGAGGCAAACGGTAACTGCCCTGCCACTTTTGTGTCACCCCTCCCTTACCTGGGTTGCGTGGCAGCACACATGAAGTGGTGGCAGGCTCCGGTGAGATATAGCTTGGTCTCATGCACTCCACGAGATCTTGCAAGATTTCAGCAAGATCTTGAGTATGTTTCTGAGCACAATTTGAAGTGTTGGTGCTGACCTTTAAAGCCATAAATGGCCTCGGTCCAGTATATCTGAAGGAGCATCTCCACCCCCATCGTTCTGCCTGGACACTGAGGTCCAGTGTCGAGGGCCTTTTGGCGGTTCCCTCCCCGCGAGAAGTCAAGTTACAGGGAACCAGGCAGAGGGCCTTCTCGGTAGTGGCACCCGCCCTGTGGAACTCCCTCCCACCAGATGTCAAAGAGAAAAACAACTACCAGACTTTTAGAAGACATCTGAAGGCAGCCCTGTTTAGGGAAGCTTTGAATGTTTAATAGAGTATTGTATTTTAATATTGTGTTGTGGTTCGAGGACCCGACCACCGCGACGTGAAAAGAAGACACAGGGACACGTGATATAAGGTTAATGGGCTAGAAAAGGCCACAACTTTATTGATTACAGCAATGAAAAGGTATTGGCTTAGGCATTGGATCGCGAAACAAGTGGGTTTATTCACCAGGGGTTCATCACCTGTTGATGCTAATCCAACTATAGGCTCACCCCTGCTGTCACCGAGGGTCGTGCCATGGCCTCCCGCCAAGCAGGCATCGGACAGAATACACGACCGCCAGATTCCTTTAACGGAATACCCCTAAACATTGAAGGCAGAGGCGATGGCCACACCTAGCACTTCGACACACCACAGCACATTATTCCAATGCCTAACCGCCACCCGAGCCGAAAGGCTCGCCGCCAATACCCTCAAAGCTGTAACCAATCCCAGATGCATTTGCTGACACTAGCTAACCAACTGTCTTTCCCCAGATCCGATAGGTGGACACCGTCATTCCGGTATAAAGCTTGGTCGCCGATCCGGATACGGTCATGATAAATGACTCGGCCATACAAAAAGTGCACCCAACGGGCTATTGCACGATTTAAGAGTTTCCTGGATTTTTCAATGGCCATACAGTTCTGCACACTGCGTCACACAATTCCCTTCAGGAAGGAGGACCAGAACACCGTTGTTCCGGGACACAAGGCAGCCACCTCATCCAAATCTCTCTTTATGTGCCACGACAAGTCCACACTTCTTCTGCTGATAAGGATGTCAGGAGGGCCAAACGTGGCAACTCTCCCTCTCAGCAATGGCATAAGCAATGCCTCATCACGAAAACCAGGAAACTCGCACTCCAGGTGGCTGCCAAGAGGGCCAAACGTGGCAACTCTCCCTCTCAGCAATGGCATAAGCAATGCCTCGTCACGAAAACCAGGAAACTCGCACTCCAGGTGGCTGTCAGGAGGGCCAAACGTGGCAACTCTCCCTCTCAGCAATGGCATAAGCAATGCCTCGTCACGAAAACCAGGAAACTCACACTCCAGGTGGCTGCCAAGAGGGCCAAACGTGGCAACTCTCCCTCTCAGCAATGGCATAAGCAATGCCTCGTCTCGAAAACCAGGAAACTCGCACTCCAGGTAGCAATCCGAGGTTAGGGGTGAGGCCACAGCTAACTGACCGTACGTGGGCCAATGGACTATACCATGGCCACAAATCCAGACACTTCTGAGAATGGCTGAAAATAAAGGAGAAGAAAAAGAAAAGAAAATTACGGATAAGTAGAGGTAAAGGAGCAGGGCGCATTCTAACGAATGTAGCCTTTATAAGCGTCGGATTCCACTGGCCCATTTCCTTAATCTTATCCACTGGCAGGCCCAAGCGTGCCGCTGTTGAGGCGGCGCCAATCCTAAATGAGTGTGCTGCATAATCCTGGGAAGATGAACCACAGGCATCAATAACTTTGCGGAGTGCCCTTGTGAATTGGTGTCTCAACAAAGGTGACCCATCCTCGTGAACCAGGACTGGGCCAGGACCGGGCAGTCTGAGGTAAAGGTACCATCTAGTGTCTTTGACCAGGCATGGGCCCCGCTGCGCTGAAGCTGTAAGTTTTACGAGGGAACCCCTACCTGCCTGGTCCATTTGGGATTGACGTATGCGCACAGTCATGCTAGCTTCAGTCAACTGCAGTTCCTCCCACTTGCGTTAACCTCGGCTACCACTTCACCAACCCTCAAGGCACCAAAGAAGGCGATCACATATGCTGTGGAAAAGAGGCGGGCCTCGAACTTGGCCCAGCAGATTGACCTAAGCTTTGTGCGTATCTGAGATAGCAGCCCGTAAGAAATTGGCTTACGGCTCTAGGGGGGGTTGTAGCCTGCCCCAAACCTCAATAGCTCTTTGGATCAGGAAGTCACTGCACAGGTCAGAGGAAAACATGGCTCTAACAAAGAAGCTGATGGCGACTACGTGTATCTTTAAAGTTTTGGGGTCCCATCCCAAATCGTCAAGATGGGAAAGGTATTGCAGAATGTAATCCGTGGTGAGTGGCACGCTAGGCAAAAGCCCCAATATCCCTGACCTGAAGCCCATGAGCTCCAGGTGCTAGCCACCGGAAGCGAGACATCTGAGAGCGAGACCCTTAGGGTAAGAAAGGTTGTGGATTAATCTAAACTCACCATGGGTCTTTTTGGGTACAATACCAAGGGGCGAGATATGCAGGTTTGGGATAGGGGGGTGTACGAATGGACCAGCCACCCTCCCTGCGGCCACTTCCTTAGCTATTTTCTTTTTCTGCAACCTCAAGCCTTTCCCTTACTGACATCTGGTTAGGGGAAATCCTTTGGAATTAAAGAGTCGGTTACTGGTATTCTGAAACCCTCCGACAAAACCCTTCCAACGAAAGGATGCTGCGCTTCCATCTGGATAGCTAGACAAGAGGTTGCGGAGAGGAGGGAGCTGGATCAGTGAAAATGCTAGACCCGGAGGGTCCCTATCGTCTGTTCCCTGCTGCGGGGGCTCCTCTGGAGCTAGAATGATGGAACCCCCGACCTCCCCGAAAGGGCTGCTTCTCTTTGTAACACGCTGAAGCTGGGTGTACCCCTGCACACCTCTCGCATTCGTGCGGATACTTACCAGACTGCCTTGGCATGACCCCTTATTGAATTTCCAACACACCTTGTGCTTTGGCTCCCTTCTTAAGTCCGGCTTACCCATGCGATGAGAATCTAATGGTTTCTTCTCAACATACGGGATGACCGCCACCGACCAGATGCCCTTTTCAAATTGATCCCAGCGTGCTAGCGGGATCCTGGAAGCCTTCCTTCAGAACTTTTATCATAGCTAACGGTGGCGGCCCCCCCATAAGGCACATAGGCTGTTCTGACTCTTCTTCCGTGTTGCCCATTTTCAACTTGCTCTTCTTACAAACGTGCTTCTTCTTGGTGCGTCTTTTGCCTGACAGTTTGTCCCCCTCAGCTGTCTGAAGTTCCCCCTCCAGCTGCTGTTCCTCCTCACCGGCTGACGAGGTGCCCAATTCTGGAAGCTGGACCCAGGGCTGCTTATTCTGCGAAGGACTAGAAGAACTGGACACAACAGGGTTATTGACACAGGCCGGCGGCCTCCTCGCAGGCGACCCAATGCAGTTCTGAGGACCAGATGATGCCGAGTGAGCCCGAGACCTAGTTTGCACTGCTGCAGTTACTGTCCAAGAGCATATCAGGGATAGCAGTGGAGGGCATGGGGTTAGGGGATTGATTGGAAAAAAGCTGCTCATAATCATCAATGAATGATCTAAATGCATTTAGGCAGTGTGAAATAGGTTATTATCCCGTCCATGTGGCACCCCCGATGAATTACGGCTATTGGCACCCATGCAGCCTGAGGTGTGAGCTGATTCCGTTGTAGAGCGCTTCCTCTTAGGCGCCATGGATAACATGCTAAAGCTACTGCCACAGACATGAGCTACCGCTTACAAGCAGTTGTACAGGGACATGTTATTGATTCTGGAACAAATATACTAATTAATGATTGTTTTACTTATAATAAACAATGATCCCCAAGCATTATCAGCCCCATTCTCTAACCAGTTGAGCTATCCAGGCTCTCTAGAATTGTGTGGGACCCCATGGGTCATTTAGTCCAACCCCTTGGAATGCAGGAATATGCAGTTTTCCATACAGGGATCGAACCTGCAACCTTGGCATTATTGTCACCATGATCTAAGCAACTGAGGGTTCCGAAATATATGTCAATTATTTATTATTAATTTTATTTTTATTTTTATTAGTTTTATTTGTCTATTTATATATTTATCTTTAGATTTACTTAATTAATCAATCAATTTAATCTTGGTATGTGATGCCATTCCACTTATTCTCTTTATTTATTTTTTATTATATATTATTATTAATATTCTTTATTTTAATGTTTTATTTTAATATTATTATTATTATCATTCTATTATTATTTATCTATTATTTATTTATTTATTGTTCTTATTATTTATTATTATTGTTATTTACTAGAATCTAATCCAATTATTTGTTCAATCAATTACCACTGTAAGTAGAATTAATTACTGATACTATCAATTGTGTACCGTAAGTGACGATGATATGAAATAATTATTCATCACTTGACTGTTTTGTTTGTATATGTCTATAAATTTATTTGACACCAAACAAATGGGTCAGGTGGATAGACCTGCCTCCTGAGGAGCAACTCACAAGCATGTAGTGATGAAACAATAGGAACAGCAGAGCAACGCAGCCCCCATACTGCAATCAAATGGAATCAAAGAAAATCGCTCTCAGGGAAATGTCCTTTAACTAACACTTTGCAAAACAAAAGGTAATGCTGGAGGCCCAGCAGAAGGAAAATGCTGCCAAAAACAATGCTTCCTTGAGTTGATTATTAACGCTTGGCTATATAATGTTTCCTTGAGTTGATTATTAACGCTTGGCTATATAAATTCTTAACATCAGCTGAATTAACTACACTGTGCAAATTCCATGCAATAGTATGCTCAGAACGTACTTCCTTATTAATTTATGTATCTGTTAGTCAATATACAATTCAGGCAGATGCACACAATCAATTATATAGAGCTGCTTCCTCAGGTAAAACTCCTAGTGATTTAGAGGGATGGTACCATAGAACAATCAGAGAACAACAGACACAGGAACTGCTATCAAATGAAAATGTAGGAAAAATACACTTAAGGAGATGGTCCTTCTACCAGCATTTCGGCAGAACAGTGAGCCTTTTAAATCAATCAGTAAATAAAATCTCATTCAATCCTCTGCAATGCAGGAATATGCACGGTGTCCCATACAGAATAAGCTATACGTCACTTAAATGCACCGCTTGTATTTATTTATATTTATTAAATCACAACCCAGCAAGAGTTCAAGCAGCAGCGCTCAGCTAGTTGTTAGCACCTGGCTCCAAGGAACAGACCCATACACAAAGAAACCTCAACTGCAGTCAGACAGAATTGGAAGATAATTGCCTACAATTAAATGTTGCCCCTTTTAAATGATAGGCAAATCTAGGTGCATAGCAACACCAAGTAATCAGAATTGAAAATAACTGCTTACTAGGAAATGCCCAGAAGCTGCAGCCAAATTAAGAGAAAAGGAAATCAACAAGATTCCAGGCCCACACCAATGGCCCTCTGAAAAGGAGGGGTGAGGTTGCTCTTAAGGGGAATATTTCACTACTGGGAAAATGTCTACCAAACAAAGGAAACTTTGCCAAACAAAGAAAAGTAAAAACAAAAAAAAATTCCTTCCAGTAGCACCTTAAAGACCAACTAAGTTAGTTCTTGGTATGAGCTTTCGTGTGCATGCACACTTCTTCAGATACACTGAAGAAGTTGTATCTGAAGAAGTGTGCATGCACACGAAAGCTCATACCAAGAACTAACTTAGTTGGTCTTTAAGGTGCTACTGGAAGGAATTTTTTTTTTTTGTTTTGACTATGGCAGACCAACACGGCTACCTATCTGTAAAAGAAAAGTAAATTTTTGGTCAGCTCCATGAGAGTGCTTAAACAGACAAAAGACTGCAAATGGTCAAACTGCTGGTTTGTTAAAGTGACAATGCAACTAGAGCTGCTGAACTGCCAGGTGCTTAAAGACAATGCCTAACAAACTGCTGGTCACTCAGAAAGCAATCAAGCCTGCAGGCAAGCAAGTTGAAAAACTTGTCTGGTAACTGTGATGACTCAGGCCAGAAGCAAAGGGAACTCTGAAAGGGTGGGGGGTGCTGGGAGGGAGGAGGGGGTAAAATGAACCTGCCGGGCAAGGAAAAGTTTAGAAGAAAAGGAAAATAGCTGTCCTTTACAGTGAGCCAAAATGAAGTGGAAATATAAACGAGAAATGAGGCTGGGGAGAGGCTGACGCTGCAGCATCAAGGCTGCAGGACACGCCCCCCCACGGCACCTGGTTGGACAGCCACTAGGGGCGGTGTTCAGGCTCCCGCCCACAACCACTCCCCTCTCTTTCAGGGAGGAGAGTCTTTGGAAGCCACCCAGAGTGGCTGGGGAAAACCCAGCCAGATGGGCAGGGTATAAATATTATTATTATTATTAAAAGATTTGGGCAAGATATTGCCAGAAGCCAGCACTGCTTCTCCACTGGTGGTGGAGGCAGCAGGGTGGCTGAGCAGGGTGGCTGCTACCTCTTGGGCTTTTGCCACCTGAGGCAGCTGCTTCAGCCCACCTTATGAGCAGGCCGGCCCTGAAACATCCATACAAGACATCCTGTGGGATAGGTTGGGGTGAGAGTTAGGCACTGGGCAAAGGTCACCCAATAAACACCATAGCTGAGGAAGGATTTCAACCCAGCTATCTCTAGTGATTTAATCCAACTATCTGTCCTCTTACACTGGACTTTTCTTTGCCAACCAAGTTTGCACAGCGGCTGGGACGAGGGAATAAAAACTTGCCCACAATATCTCTGCTTAGCTTTATTTTAAGTAATAATCAAACAGCTGCAAAAACCCCTTCTCACCACTACACACTCCCCCAGTCATTAACCAAATTCTTTAATACTACACTAGTTGATTAGTAAGTCAAACAGAGTACAAAATAAGAGAGTAAGATAGCAAGATATGATACAAAGCATTTGGTCAACTTAAATACAGTGTTCAAAACAATCCATTATCCTACCACATCGCTGCATTCATTGCAGCAGGTAAACTCCCCCTGCTAGTTAGGCAAATTGCTAACATACCACAGGTGTGCTGAATTGTCGATAGCTCACAGGTGTGCTGCCATGCAGGCTAAGATTACAAACACACACACCTCTCTGAGTAGCACCATTGACCACATTAATATTAAGAAAACCTAACACTTTTTACCAGATTGCTATGAAAAATGGTGTTCTGGTTTTAGGAATAAAATGGCTGCTGGCTGTGCCTTCCTTTGCAGAAGCTAGGTCAAGGTGTTACGTACTGAAGTTCTCACTCTGGGCCAGCAGGGGGATACTGTAGATAGTTATGCAAATGAAGGATCGAAAGTGACATTCAGTGATTGGATAGTATTAGAAAGTTGCTACAGTAACGTGGTACTGGAGCTCTATATAAGCAGGATGACAGCCCTTCAGTTCAGTTCTGTTGTGGCCTCGGAATAAAGAAGAACTGTTTGAAGAATCGCTGTGTTGTCTGATATGTTCACCCACAACTTAACACAAGTGTCCTGTCCTCAGCAGGCAGCACCACACAACACAATAATAAAATTCAGAGGACACTAATGCTATAATCATGGGGCCACTTACTTGACAGTAACCCCCAGTGAGGGAATGGGACTTAGCTGAGGAAGGACCAATTTAGCTGTCAGTTAAACAACAACTGCTTTGCATTGTGAAGGTCCAAGCTTCAGTCCCCAGCATCTCTAGGTAGGTCTTCAAGAAACTCATCTGAGGTCCTGTAGAGCAGCTGCAGGTGAATAATTAGTGAGCTAGATATTCATATGGCAGTTTTTTCTTTTCTTTTTTTGCAGTTTTATTTATTAAAATGCTTATGTTACATCGGTAAACATTATCATATTACATAACAAAACTTATTATACTATAATTTTCAGCATGTATACAAAGTTTATATACTTAAAGAAGAAAGAAAAAAAGAAAAAAGGACAAAAAACTACTCCCAAATCATATAGGTATATACCAACACTTTGGACTTCCTGTCTATCCCGTTATATATTCCTTTTTTCTATTCTTTTTTACGACTGAATGTACTCTTATTCTTGTATGTTTCTTTACATTTTATCTAATACATTCCTATATCAATTTGTACCCTTGGTCTTATTTCTCAACTCAGTCTCTCTCCAACGTCAATCGAATGCTAGCATAGGTAACGAACCTTTACTGTATTTTTGAACATATATATTATATCTATCCCACTTTTCCATAAATTTTTGTTTTGTTTTGGTTTTTTTTATAAATATTTATTGAAAGTTTTTTTTTAATTACAATACAAATAAAGAAACCAGGTAACACATATCATAGGCATATTTTCTTAACTTCTTTGGACTTCCTCACATCTCCCGCTCCTGCATTCCTAATTTATGAATATTTAACCAGCAATTTATCACCTTAATTCCAATCTTATTATCTAATTTTCCAATGTTGTCTCTCTAATTTTAGATATCGTTTGTTCAATCTTAAAAATTTAAATTTAGCCTGATAGTTATCCAAAATTTGTCTTTTCTTAAGTTTAACTTATCTTCATACTTCACTTCATCTAGCTTAATGGTGCCAAGTTGTTTATAATCTAGCATCCTTCTTAACATTCATACAATTTACAATATTTTTGTAAATAAATCTTGAATTTCTTCCAGTCTTCTACCGTCTCCTCTCCCAGGTCTCGGATTCTGCCGGTCATCTCGGCCAGTTCCATATAGTCTATCAGTTGCATCTGCCATTCTTCCAGTGTGGGTAAATCTTGGGATTTCCGGTGCTTGGCAATGAGTATCCTTGCTGCTGTTGTTGCATACATAAAAAATGTTCGGTCCTTCTTTAACACCCTCTGGCCGACAATACCCAAAAGGAAGGCCTCTGGTTTCTTAGGAAAGGTATACTTAAATACCTTTTTCAGCTCATTATATATCATTTCCCAGAAAGCCTTCACTCTAGGGCAGGTCCACCAGAGGTGAAAGAACGTTCCTTCATTTTCTTTACATTTCCAACATTTGTTATCAGACAAATGGTATATTTTTGCCATAAATTTTTGTTTTGAATTGCCTCTCAGACTATTTGTCAACTGCACCATTTCAGCAAATTCTTGTAGCTTGTTATGCCAATCCGTTGTTGTCGGGACTTCTTCCTTCCACCCCTTTGCTACCAAAGTCCGAGCTCATATGACAGTTTACTATGTGCCTATGCTCCTGAGTGAACATGACAGGTTCAAGTACTAAGATGCACTAAGTAAAGAGTCCATGGCAACTGCAGAACTCTTTTATCAGTTGTGACATCATGCCAACTAATTATCCCGGCAACAGTGCATGCTCAGGTCTCAGTGCACATCACCATTTGCTCTGGCTCCAATGTGCTTGCACTATTAATATCTGAAGCCTAGTATACAGTTGCCTGTTGTCTTTGTCCATGGAGTTTTCTTGGCAGGGATACTGGAGTGGCTTGCCAGTTCCCCCTCCAGGTATAGTAAAAGCTATGGTTTTCCCAGCAGTGATGTATGGAAGTGAGAGCTGGACCATAAAGAAGGCTGATTGCCGAAGAATTGATGCTTTTGAATTATGGTGCTGGAGGAGACTCTTGAGAGTCCCATGGACTGCAAGAAGATCAAACCTATCTATTCTGAAGGAAATCAGCCCTGAGTGCTCACTGGAAGGACAGATCGTGAAGCTGAGGCTCCAATACTTTGGCCAACTCATGAGAAGAGAAGACTCCCTGGAAAAGACCCTGATGTTGGGAAAGATGGAGGACACAAGGAGAAGGGGACGACAGAGGACGAGATGGTTGGATAGTGTTCTCGAAGCTACCAGCATGAGTTTGAGCAAGCTGAGGGAGGCAGTGGAAGACAGGAGTGTCTGGTGTCCATGGGGTCACGAAGAGTCGGATACGACTAAACAACAACAGTATATAGTTTATATGTATCCTGTATATTCTTGAAAAAGTCTGAGAAATACAATCTCTTCTGTAGCTATGCTTGTCATTTCTCCTTGCTTCTCTTATTAAACTCATGGTAAGTAATAAAATCTTCAGTGTTTCCTAACCTTGCACCTGTAGTAGACTATCATGAGAGTTCGCTTGCACCAGTCCATAAGTGTTATGGCTTTTATGCTATAATATGATAATACTCTTCAGTCTTCATGGAAGGCGGAGTCTTAATTTCCATAATAGGCAGTTGAGCTCACTCTTGAACTCTTACTATTGAATCCAAATGAGTCTGATTTGATGTCAAATGAAACCATCTCACAGTCTTAAGAAGAAGAGTTTCCAGACCTATTATTTCTATTGCAATAATAAAAAGGACCGTCTTTAATACTATAGTGGCTTTCAAAATGCTATGTTTCACAATGAAAGGCAGACTGTTCTTCTTTGACCAATAGCTCAAAATAATAAGATCCCAAATCAAAAGGAAAGCTGTAAAAAGGAAAAGGAAAACAGAGTTCCTTGTGAGATATATGTGGGTAATGTGACTGAAATCCTTAAATTAGATGAACTAAGGTCTGAAATATGAATTCTATCTGCCACAGGAACAGCCTGAAATCTTGTAAGTTCGGGTTCTGATTTTCAGACTTTGCTGCCACTTTGAAAAGCAACTCATCTGGGTGTGATGTGGGCAATTAGATTCCTAAGCAGCTCTGAATGCCTAGGGAAGAACTAAGTGAATCAGTGACTGGGGGGAGGAATTCAATATATATGTATGTGTGGGTATTGTGGGTCTCTATTACACATCATTAGAATCAGGCAGTTTAAACACTATAAAGCAAGATATCCCATGACGATTATAGTATGAGATAGTAAAACTCCCATAAGAATTCTGTCCAAAAATGTATTAGGGTGCAGTTTTGTGGTCCCTGGGAGGGCATCAAAGGGTGCATGGGATCTGCCTCTCTCAGTGCATAGAAAGAGGTCCATCAGAGAGAGAGAGAGAGAGAGAGAGAGGTAAAGTCCTCTACCATGTTGGAGGGAAAACAAGAGGCATTCTGGGGGACATGTCAGGAGAGGCACGTATATACATATGTAATTTGATTGCATGCTGCCTTTCCAGAGTTCAAACCATGCTCAAGGCAGCTTACAACATAAAACAACAACAACAACAATATTTTTTCATACCCCCACCCATCTGCTTGGGTTGCCCCAGTCACTCTGGGCAGCTTCCAAAAGAATATACAAAAGCACAACAGAACACCACACATTAAAATCTTCCCAATATAGTGGCACCTTGGGTTACAAACACCTAGGTTTACAAACACTTCAGGTTACACACTCCACTAACCCAGAAGTAGTACTTCGGGTTAAGAACTTTACCTCAGGATGAGAACAGAAATCGCGCAGCGGCGGTGGCAGCGGGAGGCCCCATTAGCTAAAGTGGTACCTCAGGTTAAGAACAGACCTCCAGAATGAATTAAGTTCGTAACCAGAGGTACCACTGTACAGGGCCACCTTCAGATGTTTATGGATGGTCATATAATTATTATCCCTTCCCCCTCTTTCCTTTTCCTGCTGTGATGGAACCCCTATTTGGGGACTTCCTTGGCTTTTTTCTGGCCCACGTAGGACCAGTCTGGCTAGTTGGCATTGGTAAAGATTTGATGTTTACTCCCCCCCAAACAGTTTTTGATCTGGACTTCCACTGAAATGAGCCTGCATTTTAAGTTGCATTTTATTCCTGTTTTTAAGTTGTATTTTAATCAGTTGTTTTTATACTTGATGTAGGCTGCAGTGGCGTAGCGTGGGGGGTGCAGGGGGGGCCCAGCTGCACCGGGCGCAACATCTGGGGGTTAGGGTTAGGGGCGCAAATCCATGGGTTAGGGGGTGCAAATTACTTGCCTTGCCCCGGGTGCTGACAACCCACGCTACGCCACTGGTAGGCTGCCCCGAGCCCAGTCTTGGCTGGGGAGGGCAGGGTATAAATAGAATAGAATAGAATAGAATAGAATAAATAAATAAATAAATCTCCTTGACATCTGGTGGGAGGGTAGATCACAGTGGTAGATCAAGGTACTGTAGATCATTGCAATAGTAGTCATAAACCAATAAGGAAAACATCCAAAAAAATACACAACCAAACTAAACAATTTCCACATGAATCACAAGAACTAAAATAAAGATACAAAAAACAACAACAACCCACCAACCACAGCAACAACAACCACCCCTACACCAAAAAGCCCCAAACAACACCTCAGCCGAAGAGTCTGTTCAGCAGCCTCAGGTTTTGTAGGTGGAGTCAGTCCTCCCAGGCGAGGTGGGGAAAGGACTGCAAGGCAGGGAACAGGTTTTCCAGGACAAGATGGTCTCTACGCCAAGTCCAGAACCACTGATGTTTGTTTCAATGGGAGGGAATTTGTGTGTGTGTGTGTGTGTGTGTGTGTGTGTGTGTGTGTTGGGGGGGGGGGACCTGGAACTGAACATCAACAGGGAAAATGAATCCTAAATTTTCTGCCCCATCCTTAGCCTGTCTGCTTCTTGTATCCCAATAAGGCACAGCCCCTTCCATCTCTTCCCAGTCCAACTTTCTATTGCTTCTTCAGTTCTTTGTCTCTATCTCGTCTTCTCCATGTTTGGTGTACATGTTGTCTTACTGCCTTGTGCTATGTTTTTAGTCAACTGTTGTTTCTTATTCTCCCTCCTCCCCACAGGTAGTGTGTTTCCAGTTGAAGCAGCGCTTGATGAAATTTTGACCTGTCTTCCAAAGACAAAATATTCTCAGGAAACGTTTAGTATGGCATTCAGCTAGACTTTCACACCTGACTTGACTGGCTTTAACTTGCACCGTGTTACTTAAGACAAATTTGAGAGCATTAAAAAACCCTTTAAGGTAATGGGCTTTCAGACTTATGAATAAAGGAATGAAATTGGGACTGAAAGATTAACATGAGAAAAAAATCAGACTGCGTGTAGGGGCTCCTGGTGAGTTTGCAAACAGATTTTTCCCCCCATATGTATACTGATTTAATAATTAACTATATGATGCCATTTATTTCTTTTGTTTGCAAAGTCACTTTGCATAGGTCAGAAGCACATTTAAAGGTTCACATCCAGTTTTCTCTTCAATTTTTCCAATTTGTTCCAATACTCAGCAAGCTGGGTTTTTTTGCAGACTCATAAATTTCCCGTAGATTGTCTTAATGGCTGAGTCATTTTATTTCTTTGCTTTATTTTCCTTGCAAAATAATCAGTTTTCCAGTTATTGACATATGAACAAATCTGCTTGCCTTGGCTGGAATATTTCATTAAGCCTTAAACATCTAACTTGCAGATGATGGATGTACTATTATTCTTAGTAAAATGTAGCCCATCTGCCTTAGTTTCCAGCATCTAGCCACTCACATTAGAAAGTTATATGAAATTGCACTCCTGTTTTGTTTTGGTTTCTTAAATGTAATAAAAATCATCGCTGACTATTACTTTCCGCAAACCCAAAATAAAACTAAGGAACTCACTTCCCACAGGAGGCAGGGATGGCTCCCAACTTGGAAGGCTTTAAAAAAGGACCACACACATTCATGTAAGAGAGCGGTATTGATGCTCTGCCTCCACAGTTGGCTGCAGCAGCAGCAGCAATAATAATAATAATAATAATAATAATAATAATAATAATTTATTTATTTATACCCCGCCCACCTGGCTAAGTTTCCCCAGCCACTCTGGGCGGCTCCCAATCAAATGATAAAAAACAGTACAGTGGTACCTCGGGTTACATACGCTTCAGGTTACATACGCTTCAGGTTACAGACTCCACTAACCCAGAAATAGTGCTTCAGGTTACGAACTTTGCTTCAGGATAAGAACAGAAATCAGGCTCCGGTGGTGCAGCAGCAGCAGGAGGAGGCCCCATTAGCTAAAGTGGTGCTTCAGGTTAAGAACAGTTTCAGGTTAAGTATGGACCTCTGGAACGAATTAAGTACTTAACCTGAGGTTCCACTGTACAGCATTAAATATTAAAAACTTCCCTAAACAGGGCTGCCTTCAGATGTCTTTTAAAGATAGAATAGCTGCTTATTTCCTTCACATCTGAAGGGCGGATGTTCCACAGGGCAGGCGCAACTACCGAGAAGGCCCTCTGTCTGGTTCCCTGTAACCTCACTTCTTGCAATGAGGGAACCGCCAGAAGGCCCTCGGCGCTGGACCTCAGCATCCAGGCAGAACGATGGGGGTGGAGACGCTCCTTCAGGTATACAGGACTGAGGCCGTCTAGGGCCTTTAAGGTCAGCACCAACACTTTGAATTGTGCTTGGAAACGTACTGGTTTCAATGCTTCTGAATACTAGTTGCTAGAAACCACAGGAAGAGAGAGAGCTCTTATGCTCAAATCCTGATTGCTCGTTTCCCACAGGTATCTGCTTGGCCACTGTGAGAACAGGATGCTGGATGAGACAGGTTATTATGTTATTAGAACGGTTTCCTGGCTTTAGACTGAGCAACTCATATCAGCTTCATTTTTCTAGCAAAGTATTTCACCCTCTCATGCCGCCCATGGTGGGCGCACTCCTGAGGGACGTAAGTCATCTTGAGGGAAAATGGTGGGGTTTAAATAAATATGTACTAAGACATCCAAACTGGAGTCCCAGATTTTTGAAGATGGCTTGAGCTAAAACTGGATATGCACAAAGGAAAATAACCTGCAGATACTGAACCTGGCCCTGGGTTTGACACAACAGGAAATCCCTGCTTGTTGTGGATGAATGTTTTTCTGCACTGCCCACAGCTGTTTACTCTTGTATTGTAAATAATTCCTTAGGTTTTGCAATGCTTGGTGCTGTTTGCCTTGCTTAACAGTATTTTCAACTCTGCAGTTTCTGTCTTTTCCTTATTTGGTCAATCCATCAGGCCACCAGTGAAAGTTTCTAAAGTCATGTTTCTTTTTATCTGCACCACACCCACTGGGAAAGCTTCATGGAGCTTGATTGGAGAGACGCATGAGTAGTAGAGCTACTTCCCTCACAAGGTTCTGTTTCTTCTTGGGTTTGTCTACAGTTCCTTTAGGCTTAATCTCCTCTCCTCACTTGGAGCTTTATGTGGGGCTTTGCCTGAGATACGAATACTGCCTATGTCTTGGAGAAAAAGGAAAATGAAGAGAAAAGTCTTTGTATGGAATCCTTCTAAGCCGTAGAAGAATTTCTGAGGGAAGCCATTCAATTTGTTGTATATGTAAGAATGGCAAGCTGTCCGGGTCGGCGCCATCGCCGAATGGCGGACTCCCTCCGAGCTCCGGAGGGAGCCTGCTGGGCAGGGGTTGGGTCCCGCCGCGCCGGCGACGCGGGGACCCTCAAAAACCATGGGCGGTGATGCCCATGGACTTGGTGACTCGGCGGGCACCGTTTGCGCCCCCCGACCCGTGAAGGAGCCTTTTTAAAGGCTGCGGAGCGGGTGACGGGGGTGTGTGGTGCTATGAGTCCACTGCTTCCCCTGCCTAGCGAAGCCGCATGCCATTCGACGGAGAGCACCGACTTCTTCTTTTGAAAATTTGGATTAAAAAGAACAACCCGTGAGTAAATTTATCGGACTTAAAAGGAAAAATTTGTTTTACGAATTCGGAACGAGCGGGGGAGGTGCAAAAAGGAAGTCCACCCCCCTGTTGTAGATGTTTTAACGCAAGGATTTGACAACTAAGATCGAGAGAAGAATTTGTTTATTCGAAAAAAGTTAATTTCACGAAGGGAAATTACAAGCAATTGTGCTGGAGGAGAAGATTGGTTTGTGAGAACTAAAATGTAACCCACCGAGAACCGGGAGCGATCCGTTATGAGAGACTGGTGAAGAGATATAGAAATTTTGACAGCTGTCAAAGTAGCTGTCAAAGTAGGAGAACAATAAGAGCACTTTGTTACGATGACTTTGCTGGTGAGATTCGTTACAATTTGGATATAAATTATTGAAAACAAGGGCAACAAGTTATTTGACTTTTGGGTGTGATTTGGAAAGAAACTAAGTTACCATATTCCCTCTAGAGGGAGTTCTGGAACATTGCAAGAGTGGCAGCAAGTGGAAAAATACTCATGGAATTGAACAGGACTTGTTATCTCCTGGGAAAGCTGCAAAAACGAAGCATTATTTTGTCTACAGAGGTTTTTACACTAAAGGAGACAATGGATTTATCTATTGAAGAAAGGAAGGGACTTGACGTAAGTTTGTGTTCCTGAACAAATAAAGCCTCTGTAGAGGAACTAGAAGTTTTTGAATTAGAAGGTTTTGCAGCGGAACAGGAAAAGAAACCTGAGGAACAAGAACTGGACTAAGCTCAAAGTTGGAACATTTGGGACATCCAGACTTTAAAAGGATCATGAAACAGAATTTGAGTTATACCCTTAAATATAGAGGTCTGGATGGAAGAAGAATGATCTTTTCTGAGAGTTTCTCCAAGATTGGGCCTTCTGAAATTAAAGACTACTAAAAAGACAGCAAAGTGGAATCGAGAGAGATTTAGACATGGATGTGGGATCTCCAGGCCGGCAGTAGACAGATGGATGGATTTTGGGGATCAAAACCGGGAAAGGGGGGAGGGAGATTTGGAACCCAAAGGCTGTAAAATTATATCTTTTTATTTTCTCTTGTTTTACTTTGTGTGACAAAAATAGGGGAATTCATGGAAGGGAACTGGGGTCGATCTTAGGGAAGTATAAAAAATATAAAGAGAAATGGGTAAATAAGATAAATTAATTTTGAATAAATGGGCTAATTATAATTATAATAAGGTTTTAAAATTTGGGGTAAGAATTTGTGGAACTAACTCAATGGAAATGGAATACAAGAGGGGGAGGGGGGGAAGTCCTGGAAAGATGTTAATGAAATTAAGGTTTTAAGTGTAAATTTTATCTTTTTCTTTTTTCTTTTTTTTCTTTTTTATTCTGGATTTTTTGGAAACTTTAATAAATATCATTTAAAAAAAAAAAAAGAATGGCAAGCTGGCTAGACTTACATTCTAAACCAGGCAACAGAGAGTTCTGCAACATCAATAGTTGGCTTGGAAGTCATAGAATCATAGAATCATAGAATCATAGAGTTGGAAGAGACCACAAGGGCCATCGAGTCCAACCCCCTGCCAAGCAGGAAACACCATCAGAGCACTCCTGACATATGGTTGTCAAGCCTCTGCTTAAAGACCTCCAAAGAAGGAGACTCCTCCACACTCCTTGGCAGCAAATTCCACTGTCGAACAGCTCTTACTGTCAGGAAGTTCTTCCTAATGTTTAGGTGGAATCTTTTTTCTTGTAGTTTGGAACCATTGCTCCATGTCCACTTCTCTGGAGCAGCAGAAAAAACCTTTCTCCCTCCTCTATGTGACATCCTTTTATATATTTGAACATGGCTATCATATCACCCAGGAGATCGCAGCCACAGAGATTTTTTTAAAAAAGAGTAGTTTCATTGTCTAGAGAGGTCACTTCCTGGTTCGCATCGAGAAACCATTTTCAATGGAGCCCAGCGACGGAAGCACACAGCTATATTGAGGCAGCACCAGGGGTTGAAATTTTGTGGCTGGGGCAACCACCCCGTACCTCATGCCACTGGTTGGAAAGAAGTGTGCTGGAAGGGGGAAAGGAGGGTTAGAAGGCATTATACAGAGATGTTAAGGAACGTGGTGTGTCATGTCTCTTGGCCTTATGAAGGCTTTGCAACAAAAAAGCTTAAGAAATTTGGCCACTTGTGGAAGAAGCGTCTGGGGGAAAATGTGCTGCCTGTCATACTCTCCCCTCCCCAAGCCCACCCGGCTTAGCAGTAAGAACATACTTTAATTCTACTCACCAGTCTCCTTTTGCTTGGTAAATGATCTCTCAACTGTTCCTCTTTGCCTATAGGATTCACAACTCTGGGTTTCCAGTTTGCTGAAGATCTGCCACTGTCAGTAAAATTTTTTGTTAAGTGACATCATGTATGATATCAAAGAAAGAAACAAAAAGCACAGATTTGCATATTTTTCTTAACCATGACTCCCATGAACTCAGAGAAGGAATAGTATTAAAACTGGAAATGTTACTATTGCCACAATGGCATATTAATTTGCAGGCCTTTTCGTAATCAAATAAAAGTGACATGCTTTGTACAAGTGTCGAGTCCACGTTTGACCTTTCTCAGTTCTTTAGCTTTCCTTTCTCCCCTCTTTACTGGTACTTTGTCAAACTGTCTTAATGTCTTCATTGAAAAGGCTCAGTGCACAGCAACTCCCCTTGTAGCCATAGAAACATTCGTTACGCTATTCTCTCTGGTTTGGCTTCACACTCTCCTTGTTTTTCGCACAAGAAGGCAGAGGTAACCAAACAAGAGCTCTCTGTGTGAGATGCACACGGATTGCGTATCATGTTTTCTCTCATTCTTGCTTATTAATTTATTGGAAAAAGTAATGTGAAAGGGTTCAAACGCATGAAGGCAGCCGCATTGAAACAGAAGAAAAAAAGACAGCAGGGAGGGCGACACGCCTTCAGGTGACATTCATTTGCAGGCCTTGTAACAAGTCTGGCACATTTCTTCTCCCCAAAGATGTTTTATAAAACAAGACAGCAGTGTTCAGTCAGGAATGCAAAGTTATATATATATATATATATATATATATATATATATGCATAGGGAAATGTATTCTTCAAGACAGGCTGAGGTGAAAGCTATTGCTGAGCTGAAGCAACCCCTTGATGTTGCAGCCAAGTTCAAGAGCTCTGAAAGCAGGAGCAGATTGCTCACTCGAGGGATGGGAGTAAACTCTGGAGTTAACGTGAACCAACCTAATTTGGACTTTCTGAACCAATGCAGGATGTGAATCACAAAATTCACCCTTGACCAAATTTTGTTATTATTAATTTTGAATGGGTTTTTCAAAACTTTTTAAAAAAATCACTACGCAGACAATGTATCATTCACTTATATTTTCTTTTTCTTTTTGACTCCCCACCCCTTCTGCACTGGTGTTTTTATTCTTATCCTTAGTTGCTGCATTATACTTGTTACTAACCCCCCTAAGTCCATCTTATCATCATTTCATCCCACCCACGCTGCTCATTTCTCAAATTCTGTGCATGATTTCATATTGCTAAAATATTTTTACAGTCCAAAAAGGCCTCTTTTAAAAGTCATTATGTCTTTGGCTGAATTTTTGCAATGCAATGTACAAAAAAATGTGTATATTAGGGAAAAGAACACATACAGATACAAGTGCTGATATTCATGAAAACAATGAACAAAATGCATTATATGAGAGGAAATGTGTCTTTTAGGAGAGATGCACATGGAAATTCCCTATGAATTTTCATGCAGATTTATTTATCTTTTAACAAAAGGAAACACAATCTGGAATGTGAATAATCACTCTCTCCCAATCCTGTTTGCCATCAGAATGATGGGAAATTATTGAGTCACAGCAAAGAGGACCTCTCTAGCTGAAACATCAGAAAGCCAGACCCAGCAGCAAGGAAAGAACATTGAGAGAGAGAGTGCATCTTTTTAACTTGCAGATTAACAGTAGAGGAAATGTAAATAACACTGATGATAATATTGGGAAAATATTGAGGCTCAGTGAGAAGGATTTCTGTATGCTGCGTCCTGTTCACACCAAGCCATACAGGACAAGATTGCAAGTAGGAGGGGGAAACGTTGAATTGTAGCTGTACTATTTTCCAACTTGTAATTACAACAAATGATGGTGATGATGACTGCAAAGTATAGTGTTAACAAGTAATAGTGATATTAAGCAATGACAGGAAAAAATGAAATATGAAGAAGGTCACTCACACCAGACCAAACAGGGGGCAGAGTTGAGTCGGGAAGGGCTCAGGAACATGGGAAGCTTCCCTAAATCATCTCATAATTTAGGGTACACATAGTGCCGAAAAATAGACTTAGTACAGTGGTACTTCGGTTTTCGACCGTCTCTGTTGACGAACATTTTGGTTTTTGAATGCCATAAACCCAGAAGTAAATGTTTTGGTTTTCAAACACAACTCAGAAGTCGAACATGCCACGTGGCTTCCACTGAGTGCAAGATCCTGAGGCCTAGCTGTCAGCTATTGAGTTTTCAGTTTTTGAACATTTCACAACTTGAACGGAATGGCTTACATTTGAAAACTGAGGTACCACTGTATATAGTTTTATGGTTCTTCTCTGTTGCTCCATTTCTCGTTGTTTGCTTGACTTAGCCAATAAAAATTCCAATAACAAAAAGTCTACCTTTAAAGAGAAAGTGTACACACACTGTCAGGTTTAGCACTTCTCTCACACAAGACACAACATTCTGGCAGTTTAACTAAAGGTAAAGGTAAAGGGACAACTGACCATTAGGTCCAGTCGTGGCCGACTCTGGGGTTGCGGCACTCATCTCGCTTTATTGGCCGAGGGAGCCAGCATACAGCTTCCGGATCATGTGGCCAGCATGACTAAGCTGCTCCTGGCAAACCAGAGCAGCGCACAAAAACGCCATTTACCTTCCCTCTGGAGTGGTACCTATTTATCTACTTGCACTTGACATGCTTTCAAACTGCTAGGTTGGCAGGAGCAGGGACCAAGCAACAGAATAATGCTTCAAGTTAAGAACTTTGTTTCAGGATGAGAACAGAAATCGTGCAACGGTGGCATGGCGGCAGCAGGAGGCCCCATTAGCTAAAGTGGTGCTTCAGGTTAAGAACAGTTTCAAGTTAAGTATGGACCTCCGGAACGAACCTGAGGTACCACTGTATCTCACTTTCATTGCGTGAAAGAATCAAGTTTCTATTTTCCTCTGCCTCTTCCTCCCCCTCTGCAGATTCCTCTCTGCTGGCCATGTCTCTGACACACACACACACACACACACACACACACACACACACCTATGCCTTCTCCATTGCCATTCCCTTTCCTGCACACCTTAAACCTCCTCAGCAACCCTCCCTCCAAGCTGTGGGGCATTTCTTTGCCATTAGTTTTCCCCCTGCTGTTGGACATCTGTTGGCTCTATGCAGCCACTCACCCACTGCCACCCCTATTGCCCTGAGGCCTGGATGTTCGCTGGACCAGTTCATAAGATGTGTTGCCTTGGTAGCTTGAGTCATTTCTTGTCTTCTGCATTTTAAACCTAAATACTTTCAAGCCTTCAATAAATGGAATTACCGTCTACTGTAAAGCTGCGGATGAGGCACCGCGGCTCCCCAAATGACTTAAATCTTTATGTAACTCGATTAGATATGCCAATGAAATTGTTAAGGGATTTAGCACTGAGGCTTTGGCATAGTCGGTATGGTGTATGGAGAGGGAAAAACACCCTAGAAAATCTATTTCATAAGATATTACAAACAGCATTTAAAATTAGCATGCTGCAAGGTGTATTGAGTTGTATTCTCAATGGAGGAGAATGCAAGTCTCTTTCAAGAGAAGCCACAGTAAGTAGTTCCTTAAAAATAAAAAATAAAGCAGGACAATCATTGTTTTCAAGGTAAAACACTACTGTTGTTGTGCAGTTGTTTAGCTGTGTCTGACTCTTCGTGACCCCATGGACCAGAGCATGCCAGGCACTCCTGTCTTCCACTGCCTCCCGCAGTTTGGTCAAATTCATGTGCATAGCTTTGAGAACACTGTTCAACCATCTCATCCTCTGTCATCCCCTTCTCCTTGTGCCCTCCATCTTTCCCAACATCAGGGTCTTTTCCAGGAAGTCTTCTCTTCTCATGAGGTGGCCAAAGTACTGGAGCCTCAGCTTCAGGATCTGCGCTTCCAGTGAGCACTTATGGCTGATTTCCTTCAAAATGGATAGGTTTGATCTTCTTGCAGTCCATGGGACTCTCAAGAGTCTCCTCCAGCGCCATAATTCAAAAGCATCAATTCTTCGGTGATCAGCCTTCTTTATGGTCCAGCTCTCACTTCCAGACATCACTAATGGGAAAACCATAGCTTTAACACTACTATTTCCCCCCTATTTCTATTTGGGGATGCCTTTTAAACACAGCAGTCATATGTTAAAAATTGCTCAGGATTTAGCCTTTGGATTTATTCAAGTTAAATGTGGGTGTGAATACATTTATACAATGAGGCCGTGACTGTAGAGGCCAATTCTGGATCCACACATCCTTCCACAGTGGGGACATTGGTTTCCAGGTGGGAGTCGGTCACGGTGTGGATTTGCCAAGCATGCCTTCCTCTTAGCACATTTTTCCCTTGCATTCTGAGTTTGAGTGTCTTCAAAGCCCACGACACCTTTGGTAAAGGCTCTTCTCCAACTGGAGCGCTCACAGGCCAGTGTTTCCCAGTTGTCGATGTTTATACTACATTTTTTTAGATTTGCCTTGAGACAGTCTTTAAACCTCTTTTGTTGACCACCAGCATTACGCTTTCCATTTTTAAGTTTGGAATAGAATAGCTGCTTTGGAAGACGATCATCAGGCATCCGCACAACATGACCAGTCCAACAAAGTTGATGTTGAAGAATCACTGGTGATCTTTGCTTCTTCCAGTGATCAACTGCTGTCTGGAAACCAATGCCCCCACTGTGGAAGGACGTGTGGATCCAGAATTGGCCTCCACGGTCACTTACGGACTCATTGTTAAAACCGTGTTTATGGAAGACAATCTTACTTGGCTACGAGTGATCGCCAAAGAAGAAGATAGTATTATTGACAGTGATATGAGTATTTATTGAATGATGTTAATGTATTTGTAGTATATTTTGAAACAAACATTTATTTCATTATTAATGCTGATATATTTATAATATTGGTACAGTGGTACCTCAGGTTACATACACTTCAGGTTACATACGCTTCAGGTTACAGACTCCGCTAATAGTGCTTCAGGTTAAGAACTTTGCTTCAGGATGAGAACAGAAATCGTGCTCCAGCGGCGCGGCAGCAGCAGGAGGCCCCATTAGCTAAAGTGATGCTTCAGGTTAAGAACAGTTTTAGGTTAAGGAACGAATTAAGTACTTAACCCGAGGTACCACTCTATTGTTAATTTGGTATTGTGAATTGGTTGATTGATACTGATGTGTATTTAATTAGTTGTGTAGAGAAGGGAATTTTACACAACAGAATATACTCATGAAAAGTATTTTATTTTACCTTTTTGCCAGGGGTGTGTATGTCCTAAAATGAGTATACAATTTTTTTAAAAAGATTTGGACTGAAATGCAAAGAAAATGGTTGCAGGATAGTTCTTTCTTTTCCTCCAGAAGAGATTTCTCAAAGGGCATTTACTTACGTTGAGAGTGAATATTGAAAATATGCTTTGTGAGGGTGCACCTTTATTAAGTGCCTATCAATGCAAGACAGTTTAAACTAAGTCAGCAGCTAATGAAACTTGTCACAGAACAAGAGGGATTTGAAGAAGGGCTAATCCTACGGGTGTCATTTCTGCTGGCATCCCAGCTAGCCTTAGGTCTTTGGCTTTGTTTTCTAGGTCATCAGCTTTTATCAGAAATTGAGTAACTTTAATTACGACTGACATTTATCGTCCAAGGAAGCTGGGAAAACTGGAGGCCAGGCCTAATACATGGACTTTCCTCTTTGTTTTCTGTTCATGTGGGTCAAAGGATGACATGAAAGATAGTATGGGATGTCACGTGTACCTTGTTTTTCCATTTCACCATTCACAGTAACAGTATTCTTATGTGGACTCTTGACAGGGGACAATGACTGTTAACAGATTGGTTGTCCTGTACTTAGCTCATTCTCTAGTTTCCTCCCACCTTTGCCATGTTATCCTCCCAGCAACCTGAGGGAATAGAGAAGGAGACAGAAATATAGTGATTTTCCCACAGCCACCCAGAGTTCGTTCTTAACTGTTCTTAACCTGAAGCACCACTTTAGCTAATGGGACCCCCTTCTGCCGCGGCACCACCAGAACACGATTTCTGTTCTCATCCTGAAGCAAATTTGTTAACCTGAAGCACTATTTCTGGGTTAGCGGAGTCTGTAACCTGAAGCGTATGTAACCTGAAGCGTATGTAACCTGAGGTACCACTGTATTAGGATGTCAGAATATTTACTCATCCCTTCTAGAACATGTTTACAATAAGGGCTAGAAACAGGATCAAGGCAGTCCATTGAGAGATGTATTTTATAACAAGTTATGCTAACTTCACACCATTGGGGGGTGGGAATCATATTTGTACACACCGCAACGCTACTGTATGCGTGTTCAATTTTCATTCCATGTAAAGTAGCTTGAAAGTCAATGCATGGATAGCTCAGAATAATTTCTTTAAGAATTATGACAACTGCACATTCTTCCATGGGGAAATAATAATAGTGTCCTCATCTGGCAAATGTATAGGAAATTTGAATACACAAATATAATGAAAAATAAATTAACATGTCCAACAGGGTTGGTATCAGTGCTTTCACCAAGGATAAAATATTCAGGAAATGCTATCCTTGAATTGTCTATAACCATTTACATGTTAGCTTATGTTTTAGTAAGTATTTTCCAAAAGCTGTTTGGTTGCTCAGTTTCAAAAAAATCAGACTACCCTCTTCCAAATCACACTAATCAGATCCATCATCAATTTTAATGGTGTGATTAGGAACTTTTTCTCATTCGTCTCACTATCTGACATGAGCATCGATCAATGCAACCTAGTTCCAGCTCCAGAGATGTGACAAGAGCAGTTGCTCTCTTGACATTTTGCATGCATTGCAATTACAGGAGACTGTCCTCGTTAGATGATCGGATGCAAGGCTTCCTGTCATTCAGGTGATGGCAAGCATCTTCTCTTTTAAATGGGTGAAGGAGCATTCATAATGCAAAATGTATATCTCAGTTACATCATATCTGGACTATTGCAATGCACTCTTTGTAGCACTGCCAGTGGAGAATGTCTGGAAAAAATCATTTTATTTTCTAAGCACTCCCCCTCCCCATAGCCTATTAATTATCCCTTCCAGACAAGCATTTTGAAGTATTCTTCTTACTATTGGAAGGGGTTACTCAGTGCATGACCTAAGGGTTTAATTCTGTTGTTGGCTTGGATGACAGCAGGCGTTGATCGGCTGGAAGTTCTAGTCAGTTAGGAGTTAGCTGTCAATGAGGAAGATGGCTGACCTTTGACAGTTGGAGGAGTTGGAGGGAAAAGTACTTCCGAAGGAGTTTTACCTCCGTATGTGTGGCTGAATATGTCTCCCTGCCCTCAACTAGGCCTGAAGAGAAGGTTTCCCTCAATATATATACGGTTTATGTTCCATTCATCTAACTAAAACATTATCCGTTTATTTACTTTCTGGACTCCATCTGCTTTATTTCAGTCACTCTGCTAACACTTACCCATGCCCCCACCATTCTGTTTCCCTGGGAACCATGGGGAATACTGGATGAGCAACATCGGTTGTGACTGGGAACCTGGTGCTTCTTAAGTCTGAAACACTGTTTTTCTGGAATTGTTTCTAGAAGACTGAACCTATTTCCCCCCAATCCCTACCCACTGGAATCATCACCCCTACTGTGGCAGCATGAGCTCATAATTGCCTTCCCATTAGATATATATGTGGCTGTGAACCAAGTTATTACTTAGACCAAGTTAGCAGACTGGACAATTTAGCTGAGAAATCTAGCACTGGATGCTACTACATCAAAATTCACCATGTCAGTAATTCAAACAAAATTATCACAAATTATATTCTCCCCCCCTCTCTCTCCCCCCACCCACTCTGCTGTCTAAGAGGGAAATTTCACTGTGTTATTGTTTGACAATAGAGTCAGTAGGCATTTCCTTAGTCCAAAGCTCTGGTCAAAATAGTCACTATTTGCCTTACAACCAGTTGTTTTGTTCATTTTCATTTTGTTATTCGATAAAACTGCACCGATATATGCAAATGAGCAGTGTTTCCTCCTACTGTGACACCTTTTTTAAAAAAACACACACTCTCAAGTAGTTTTATTACACAGCAGTAGGGTATGAATTATTCTTCAGATGTACATTCATTAGCATCAAATGTAAATTACTTTTGGGCTTTACATTCATCTGGGTTTAAGCTCACAGAAAGCTGTCTGGTTAGCTGAAATGGTTTCGTGTGTTGCCTTCTAGACTCTCCGCCCCCCCATGTTCTCACTGCCATTTTAAGTTGTTTTAGGTACTTGACCTATGGTCGTCTTCTGGGTCTTGGCACGATGACAAAGTAGTGATGTACCGGTAATTCTTTATGTGCCAAGCAATTCCTTAGTATAGCAGGACCAAAGTCCTTTAAAATATAGCAGCTACCATGAAAGTACAAAGCATAAAGCCTGGTCCTTTTTTAGTTTTTGAAACAATATCTCCAGGTGTTAACTCTGTTCCATATTCTCAAAATCTTTACACCTGGCATTTACTTTAGTGGTGAGTGCTCTTTCCTTGGTCCCTTGGCATCAGATAATTAGTATTGCGTCAGTGTTGCTTCCAGTCAGTGTGGAAAATGTTGAGTTACATGGACCACTTTATCCTGCTAGTTAATAATCTCACAGTTGTGCTTTGTTTGCCGCAATGGTAAATTTTTCATTATATAAATAGGGATTTGAACGGCATGGAGATCAGTGTTGCTGGCTGTGTGTTCAAAGGAAGACTCAGAAGAAAGAGTAATAATATTCTTTCAAGTTCTGGAAACATTCCCACTTTGTAATATGGTATTTGATGTTCAATGTCATAATCAAGAATCAGGCAGCTATGCTAGGACTACGGTTGGGTTGACTGAATAGTCAATCAGAGGAGGGAGATTATTTAGGGTAGATCTACACCTGTCATTTATAACATTAAAATTGCGTTATTAAAATGTGAACCAGAGGGCACTGCCGAGCAGCAAGCCACCAGCAGTGGAAATCGGCTATTAAGTGTTATAGAATATTTTATTTGATAACATTTAGAAGATCACTGTCGATCCAGCCTTATATAAAGACAGAGAGTGGGCTGCTTCAGTCTCTCATTGTGGCGTTCCCCACCTGCATTCTGAAGTGGTACAGTCTGAGGTGTGGTCTACAATGAAGGTGGGTAGAATCTTGAAGTGATAAAATGGAATTTACTACTTCAGAGTGCAGGGGTGCAGGGCTGTTTTTAAATGCTCCTCCATGTTTTTTAAAAAAGAGGCCTGCATACCATATGTTAACATGGTGACAATATCCTTTCTCTTGTGTTGTTCCCTGAAGTCTACTGTCATTCTGTCTTCATTCCACCACCTGATTCCCATCATTCTGCTGTACACATATACCAAGTCCCTCAAAGATTTTTCTACGTTATTTTCACAAACTCTTCATGGGGAATGAAAAACCCTGTGGACATACACAGGCACACATTGTTCAGTCTGATTCCAACTAATACTGAGCATTAAGCACAAGTTCCAGGGCTAAGCTTGCCAAAACATGGCTGAATTAAATCCCTGATTAGTCCCTTCCGCACAACAGGCTACATACACAATGTGATATTCTGGGTGTTCTGTTTCCAAGTTTCTGTATAGCTTAACACAAATTTGCGCTTCTGTTGTTTTGTTTCCCATTTGGTATCTCTCAAAACTTGATGAGCCAAAATGAATCATTCCAACTGGAAAACATAAACAGCAAAATAGGAGATGAAGAAGAAACATAGTGTGGAGATCATGGGGATGACTCTCAGAATGCAAAATGCCTGTAAGCACATGAAAATTTAAGGAAATTAGCAGGGAAGAATGTAATGAGGGAGGACAGATTGTCTATGGATATGCCTTAAAATCAGTTAGCCAATCTGCAGGAATCTTCAGCTAGAATCCCACCAGATGTCAAAGAGAAAAACAGCTACCAGACTTTTAGATGACATCTGAAGGCAGCCCTGTTTAGGGAAGCTTTTAATGTTTGACAGAATATTTAATATTTTGTTGGAAGTCGCCCAGAGTGGCTGGGGAAACCCAGCCAAATGGGCGGGATATAAATAATAAATTGTTGTTGTTGTTAAATTATGCTTGTGTATAAAGATGCAAGCAACAGCCTGGTAGCTTGGTAGGAGGTGTCCATAACATTGCTGCAGAGTGACCCTGCTCAAAAATAGTATGTATGTGGAATTGTTTATTTTATAAGGTTGTCTAAAAGGTGGGACGCGGGTGGCGCTTGGGGACATGGGTGGTGCTGTGGGTTAAACCACTGACTTGCCGATCAGAAGGTCAGCGGTTTGAATCCCTGCAACGGGGTGAGCTCCCGTTGCTGGGTCCCTGCTCCTGCCAACCTAGCAGTTCGAAAGCACGTCAAAAGTGCAAGTAGATAAATAGGTATCCAGCGGGAAGGTAAATGGCGTTTCTGTGCGCTGCTCTGGTTCGCCAGAAGCGGCTTAGTCATGCTGGCCACATGACCCGGAAGCTGTACTCCAGCTCCCTCGGCCAATAAAGCGAGATGAGCGCCGCAACCCCAGAGTCGGTCACAACTGGACCTAATGGTCAGGGGTCCCTTTACCTTTTACCTAAAAGATAAAACGATAATAAATATGAATCAGAATTCACCAGATTTTTACTCTGGAACACATGACATTCTAAAAGGTAAAAGGTAAAGGACCCCTGGACAGTTAAGTCCAGTCAAGGGCAACTATGGGGTTGCGACACTCATCTCGCTTTCAGGCCAAGGGAGCCAGTGTTTGTCCACAGACAGCTTTCCGAGTCACGTGGCCAGCATAATTAAACCACTTCTGGTGCAGTGGAACACCATGACAGAAACCAGAGCACATGGATATGCCATTTACCTTCCCATTGCAGCGGTACCTATTTATCTACTTGCACTGGCATGCTTTTGAACTGCTAGATTGGCAGGAGTTGGGACAGAGCAATGGGAGCTCACCCCATCACAGAGATGGGGTGACCTTCTGATCGGCAAGCCCAAGAGGCTCAGTGGTTTAGACCACAGCGCCACCTGCATCCTTAGATGGCATTCTAATGTAATATAGACAGGTATGAATGAACTTTATTACGGTCACAGACTAGGATAAAAATAATAAAAATAAAAACCCCATATAAATAAAATAGCAGTTAGGATTTTATTTTTTTTAACCGATAATTGTTAGAGCAAATAAGGACAAAGAAACAAGCATAGGATAAAACATCTGAATAAAATACAAGATTAAACACAGATAATGGATGGATAAAAACTGATAATTAAAACAGATAAGAACTAAAAACAAATAAAACACGCAGTTAAAACAACTGTAAGAGCATAAGAACTAAAAGACTCACAGTTAAAACAACTATAAGAGGCTGCAGAGTAGAAGCCTCTGAAATAGAGGACACTCACAACATTAGAAACTGATGTGCAAATATGGTTAAAACAGACAATTAAAACAATGTACAACAATAAATTTAGAAACAATGTACAACAATAAACTATCCCAGGGAGTTGACTCAGAGTCACCCATGGAACCGAGTTTGGGGATTTTCATGCCGGACTATTTTGAGCTGGGCAATGGTCTGTGCCTACAGATTTGTACACAGAATCTGGCGACCATCCAGGTCATCTTCTGATCTTTGCCTAACAGCAAAAGTAGACAGGTATGTGTTTATCAATACATACAGTATTGTTAAGCTGATTGCTGAACTAGGTTTCCCATTCCAGTTTCCCATGACAAATTATCCCTCTGAGAAAATTGCAGGGGGCATTTCTGGTGCTTTTTTGGTGGGAGGGTGGCTAAAAAAATTCTCTGAAATTTTCAGGAGGTGGTTGCTTCTTACCTTAATGCAACTCCACAGAAAGTGCAGATGGAAGAAAATTGTGGAGAGAGTTTCATGTTGCTTTGTGCTGGCCACAACTTCCTGGAATGCCTTTGGGAGCAATATGATAATTGCACAATGTGTCAAGAAGTTATCCCAAGAAGTGTGGCTGGTGAGACACTGCAGAGAGTGGAAGTAGTACAGAGTAGGACAGAGCTTCCTTTTTTTTTTAATAAAAAAAGTGATAAAAAGGAAAGCATTCCTATCAGCAGCGCACCTGACAATAGCTAGGAGGTGGGAAGATTTAGGAGACAACTTGCTATCTGAATGGTATGTAGCCTTATTAGACTACCGATTGGTTGGGGTCTGCATTGCTCCCAGGAGGGAGGAAGGAAGTCAAATGACACTGAGGTTGATTCAGAGAAAGAGTTCTTTATTCCTACTCTCTGGAGCAGCAGAAAGGCACTTGCGTGGTCAGTTCACAGCAAGAGCACTTAAAGAGCGGTTACACACAGCTTATATACTCTTTCTGGTCTCCTTGCCCCCTCCTCAGGAATCCAGCCACGTCAGCTTATACACGTAAGATCCCCAGGAATCCAACCACGTCAGCTTATATATGATAGTTCACATCCATGACCATAAACAGATGCTCCTGTTCCGGTACTCTTGACCATAAAAGGGTGTTCCTGTTCCTGTATTCCTTATCTTGGGGTAAGAAGGTCACCAACTCTAAGAGCCGTTCCCAGACTAGGTCTGTGCGTCAGTGTGGTCAGGATGTAAGATAAGACCCAGATGTGCCATCCCTGCTCCACTTTGGAATGGACAAGGCCATTCATTAGGTGTCACAGACTGATAAAGGAGAGAGCTTTGTTTATACAGCTGGGTTCCTCTTATATGTTTAATCAAGAGCTCAAGTTAATAGTTTTTAGCTAATGCACCCATGGAGGAGGAAAAATGGGATTTTGGGGCCCGTTTCAGACTGACTGCACAGTCAGGTTTTAGATTTGGGAAACCCATTCCTTCAGTATGCTTATTTTCTGCTGCTCCAGACGGTAGGACCTAAATCAATGGATTCAAATTACAAGAAAGGAGATTCTGACTAAGCATTAGGAATAAGTTTCTGATGCTAAGAGCTGTTCAACAGTCGAACAGACTGCCTTGGAAGGTGGTGGAATCTCTTTCATTGCAAGTTTTTTTTAACTGAGTTTGGATAGCCATCTGTCAGGGGTGATCCCTGCATTGCAGAAGGTTGGAGTAGATTACTCTTTGGATCCCTTCCAGCTGTACAATTCTATTATTCTATGAACTGGCAACCACCAACCACAAACGGTCTTCTGTGGAATGACGGTATAAGATCACAATGTAAACAAAACAATAGAATAAGTAAAGAACAGAAGTTTTACAGTGAAGCAGAGATTCAACTATACGTCACTTACATGTTTAGGATGTTGTATGCTGTTTTTTTTTTTTTTAAAGCAAATAAAATAGCAAACAAAAACAAAACACAACCCCTTGGCTATCTTGTAAGGTTAAATAAGGTGACAACCGACTCTTTGATTTTGTGTGTGTGTGTGTGGGGGGGTGTTTGGTAGAAATTTCACCCCCTCCCATAATCTTTTGAGAGGGTGCCAGTTCAGCCCCAGCCACCAAAGAAAGGTTGAAAAATACATTTCTGACATTTTCAGCACAGTTCTAGTTACTTCTTAAATGAAGTGATTCGCTTTTGCTCTTTTCTATAGTTAACAGCCCAAGATGTCTCTTAAATGGGCATCCATGGCCAGAAGGCACCTCATTTAATTAGCATTGATGGTTTTTGATGGCTGGTGGTCACCCCCCACCTGCATGAATAGAGAATGAAAAATAGAGGCAGTTGGAAGTTAGGCAGCGCAGGAGACAAAAATTTGTAGCATTCTGGCACGAAAGAGCTATGAGGGAAGCAGGAAGGATATGCTATGGATTCTTGGGGAAAGAAATGTTGCTGTAGAGATTAGTTTCTTTCTGTTTCAGTCTGTGTCTACTTCAGCTTGTATGTTTGTAAATAAATCACAGAAAAATACAATAGACAACCTCTCCTCACAAGGAAACCAATCTGGCATTAGCTTCTTCCTGAACTACTTACCATTGAAGCTGGGAAGTGAAAAACAGCTTCATTCACACCATCAAATCCTGACTAACATGTGCTTTGCTGTTTAGTCATTTAGTCATGTCCGACTCTTCGTGACCCCATGGATCAGAGCACACCAGGCACTCATGTCTTCCACTGCCTCCCGCAGTTTGATCAAACTCATGCTGGTAGCTTCGAGAACACTATCCAACCATCTCATCCTCTGTCGTCCCCTTCTCCTTGTGCCCTCCATCTTTCCCAACATCAGGGTCTTTTCCAGGGTGTCTTCTTTTCTCATGAGGTGGCCAAAATATTGGAGCCTCAGCTTCATGATCTGTCCTTCCAGTGAGCACTCAGGGCTGATTTCCTTAAGAATGAAGAGGTTTGATCTTCTTGCAGTCCATGGGACTCTCAAGAGTCTCCTCCAGCACCATAATTCAAAAGCATCAATTCTTTGGTGATCAGCCTTCTTTATGGTCCCGCTCTCACTTCCATACATCACTACTGGGAAAACCATAGCTCTAACTATACGGACCTTTGTTGGCAAGGTGATGTCTCTGGCAAGGTGATGTCTCTACATGTGCTAGCTTGATGTAAATGCATTCAGATCCTTTACTCCTCCCTTCATGGAAGTGGGGAAACAAACCAGAAAGCCACAATCAGCCACTATTTCCCATTACCTATTAGAAGAAGTGACCAGGCAGGCTTGGGAGATTAGCCTCAGGAGCTGCCTGTCAAGGAAGCAATTCTTCTTTACAGAATACAAGAGGAGAGGAGAGGGAAAGAACCCAGACACATTGGCAGTTGGACCCTGAAGGAGAGACAGAGGAAGAAGCTGGATGATCTGACTTAAGCCTGCTCCTGTTGTATTGTGTGCTCTGTAAATGTCCTGCTTGCTGATACAGTGCAGCTGGGATGGTACTAAGCATGTTTCTGATGGTTTAAGAGTCTAACCCAGGCTTCCTCAACCTCGGCCCTCCAGATGTTTTTGGCCTACAACTCCCATGATCCCTAGCTAGCAGGACCAGTGGTCAGGGATGCTGGGAATTGTAGTCTCAAAACATCTGGAGGGCTGAGGTTGAGGAAGCCCGATCTAATCCAGGGGTCAGCAACCTTTTTCAGCCATGGGCCGGTTCATCGTCCCTCAGACCATGTGGTGGGCTAGACTATATTTGAGAGGGAGAGGAATGAACGAATTTCTATGCCCCACAAATAACCCAGAGATGCATTTTAAACAAAGGCACACTTTCTGCTCATGTAAAAACACCAGACAGGCCCCACAAATAGCCTAGAGATGCATTTTAAATAAAACAACACATTCTACTCATGTAAAAACACGCTGATTCCTGGACCATCCATGGGCCGGATTGAGAAGGCAATTGGGCTGCATCTGGCCCACGGGCCTTAGGTTGCCTACCCCTGGTCAAATCTATATGTTGATCTTGGGTTTTTGGCCACGTACTCCAGTTTCACATATCACACTCTGTTGAAGTTATTTTGAATAAATACTGATAACTCCAGTAATAGAGGACTCTTTGATCCAGCAGAGATTTTTGTCAGTGGAAAAACCTTTCCCATGGGCTGGAAGTCCCATTAGAATAGCACATTAGGTGGTACAGGGAGGAGCTGCAGGAAAAAGGGGAAATTTGCCAAAATCACATTCTTCCTCTCTATCCTGAAGAACCTTCTGTTTGCGGAGGAGCACAATTGGATGTAGCTCATGGTTGTTATTATTTTACAGAGATCAAAGTAATCACAGCCATAATCTTGGGCCTTGATAGCCTATTCATACCTTTGCTATTCATTCTGTTGATAACTATAGGTTCAATAGAAAGGAGAGAGGCAGACCTAATAATAATCATCACCAAGCACTAGAAATCTAGGTATCAATTGTCAGTTTATAAATAGCCGAGAAAGCTATGGAGCATTATAGTATTGGCTAAGAAAGCACACAATGCATTAAAGTGAGGGAAGTGATAGCAAAACAAAAATCAAATTGGATTCCATTTATTCAATACTTTACCAACAGGTATATTAAAAATTATGAGAACTGTAATAGTGCTACAGTCATTCACAGTAATAGCAACAGCCGTAATACGACTCATTTTAACATTAGTTTTGTACAATAACACACACAGGCACTCACACACTTTTACCTATCATCTATCTATTCTAAAATGATCTTGGACCAATATAGCTCTTCTGAAGCTCCACATTACAATTTCTGAGACCCACTGAGAAGATTCAAATGGTAACACATTTACGCATCAGGCTCAGGCATCACAAAGAGACATTCTTGGGGGCACCTCTCCAGTTCAAGATCATCTTCTACATAGTCTAAGCCAGAGATGATCTATAGCAGCAAGGTCCAACTGGTCAACCATGATCAACAGGTAATCGCCTGGGTTCTCCAGGTCGATTGTGGCAGTTAAAAAAGAGATTGCCCAGTAGCTCCTGAGCAATCTTTATGTGCCCCTCCCCTGGCGCTATGCCTTATTGCCTCTATCAGTGCTTCTGTTTTTATTCCATGCATCTGCGGCAGGGTGTGGGAAGGAGTGAGGGCTGTGGACTGATGGATGAGTGATTTTGTTCAAAAAAGGTCAACAACTTTGGTCTTTCCCCCTAAAAAAAGCTCGACAACTATGGACAATGACAATGGGTAGATCAGTGCCAGTTTTATCATACTGGGAGTAGATTGCAGTCTCTATAGATTTGGACGTGCCTGATCTATAAAGGTAAAGGTACCCCTGACTGTTAGGTCCAGTCACAGACAACTCTGGGGTTGTGCAGAGGCTTCATTCATTCATATAACACCATTAGGATATTTTCAGTGAGTTTTTGATGAACCCCTTTTTGCTTCTGGCTTTAACAGTGTTGTAGCTCAAGCTGCGTGTGTAATTTACATATTTCCTGTAAATAAATAAACAAATTCAGCTGTACTTCACGGCAGGAGGTTATACAAAAATCATTTGGCATGCGCCGTGTTTTATGAGCAGTTGCAATATGGACTCAGAACAAATTGTACTGGGTGCCTATCGATCAATCAATCAGATTGAATAGAAATCGTGGTGGTTCACTGAAGATAGTGGCAATCTTACTAATTAGGCATCAGTGCTTGTGATATGGGTTGCTCATAATGTACAATTGCTCATAACGTACAACCCTGTTATCAGTTTGAAATTGATACTCACATTGTGTTTTCAAATATGTTTGAGAACAACATATCCTCTAGGGGCCAATTCTAGGAGTAAATTCTTTTTTTCTCTTTTGTGTAACCTCCTGAAGAAAAACGCTGCACCCAGATCAGTTCAAATGTCTGCCCTTATATGGCCACCGGAAAAAGTGTGTGTATGTGTGTTTGTATTTGTGTTGATTATTCCGTTTATATTAGCAATAGAAAAGGCTTTAAACTGCAGCACGTGTTGATTGTTCAGTTTATTTTCTACATTATAATTCTCAGTATGTCTATGCTTGTTTATTGCATTTGTTATTTCCAATGCAGAATAAACCTAATTTCAAGAGCAGCTGCCTATTCCTTAAGCAGGTGCCTTGATCCAGCTGTGGCCATTTTCTAATCTTAATAAGCGGAACGTGCAGCAAAATATTGCAGAGTGAAATGCATTTATTTTCCCATGGTAAAGGAAGATACCCTTGTCTAGATTGCTTCTCTCACTCCTGCCAGAAGAGTCAGTCAAATCTGACAACGGTTCTGCCCTGTTTAAGACAGGGCATCCTTACTTCAGTTTCCATTATGCCCCAATCCTTCCTGTCAACAGACTCAGGCAATGCTCTTCTATAGCTCCCTCCCCTCATTTTTGTGTGTTTTCCCTTTGTTTTTCTTCCATTTCTTCCCATGCCATACCTTCCCTCATTACATTCATCCTACAGCCCCCATTCTCTTCCCATCCCCAACAGAAACTCAGTATTCTGTGGCCACTAAGCCCTAAGTGAACTATTTTGGAGGGGTTGCCCCTTATGGTTTTTACCTAAATATTGTTTCTTTCTACTAGAAACCTTGGGGTTCCCCTGAGAATGCTGATATTTCCCTGTTGTTTAATAGTAGCCCTTTTCTGGCTACATCATTGTCCTAATTCAGTGCCTGAATTCAGTATTATTAGTGCAGTATATACAACTGAGGCCCAGCAACAAAATGTTGCAATTGCAGGGGGAGGGACTTCTGCCATTCCAACCTCCCTGTGGTTTCCTACCCATCCCCAATAAGTCATTTTGTGTACCATGCACACTGAGCATGCTGTTTTGGTTTTGATCTCCATTAGAGGTTAGGGATGCGGTAGGCACAGTTGTGCCCTATCCCCTCTACATTTAATTATTTAATTCATACATTGATATCTAAGCATCATTCTCTCTTTTGTCCCTGAGGCATGGATGCGAGGAGGCTGCAATTTCCATCTGCCTTGTGTTAATCACAACCGGCGCTGTTTCCGTTCCACTACGTTTCGAATTCTGCTAAAAACTGCATTGTTCGTCTTGCTCTCTCTCTCCTGTGGCTGAAACTAACATAATTAGTTGCATTAATGATGATGATGATGATAGTTAACTACATAACTAACTTCAATGTTTTTCAATGAAAGGGAAACACCAAAAACAATGCAGACAATAACATGTGTATGTAATTTTGTGGCCTAAGGGTGGGAGTCACCTAATAAGCGCATTACCAGAAGCCCTGTACAAGGACCTCTGCTTGTACAAAAGGGCTTTTGCTCCTTCTGCCCTGCCCACCCCAAATTGGCCTGGCGAAGGTTGTTAGGAGAACCCTCAAAACAGTGTGTGGTGGGGAGAGAGGGGAGATTATTCTGCCTGACAAGCTGAAGTGCTTGCACTGATGGAATGATCAAAAGAGTGCATTGTTGAATTCTACCTGTAAGACCATATTTACTTGCATGATTTCTGTTCCTAACATTATGCAAACCTACTTTTCTCTTCCAATGAATTTCCCAACATTCCTACACCCGGGACACTGAAAAATAGCTGGAGCGGTTGTATGGCCAAGAATAATTAGGGTGGGATAGTAAAGTAACTGTAGTCTGTTATGATATAAAATGCAAATGCTGTACTTTAGAACAAAAAATCTTGACATTTAAAGCACATTTCTTGATTTTTTTTTGTAAGTGGCCTGATAATTAGAGTGTAGTGTAAAGAACAAGTTCATATGGAAACGTTCTCATTAGATCTGCAAGTCATAAATTAAAAATTGGAGGCAAGATTATATTTTCTGAGCTGAGTGTCTTTACATCTACTTAACATTAATCCCTGGTAACCCAAAACAGAAAATATTTAATATTCTTTTTTTTTTTTAAGCACAATGAAATAAACCTCCCAGTTGCAATAAACCAAAGAGGTAAGCCAAAATGAGAGGTCAAACAGTAAAATACCAACTCCATACTTCTTATAGTTTTGAGAATAGAAAAAAAAGTGGCTTTCCCATGAGCACATCAGATGGGCAAGATAATGGGCAAAACCTTGCCCAATATTTTGGTGCAATCTATGGGCCCCAGTGCCGAGGTGTCCCGCACTTATTGAGCATGGAGCAAGCCTTATAGTGAAGGACCAACAACATCTGCTATTGGGTCCCTGAAGCACAGATTCACACAAAGCGGCCAAACGTCCTTGCAGGTTATTAACAGGACTTTTATTTGAAGTGCGTATGCAGAACAAAGGTACAGGGCAATAAATACGCAACCTGCACACCCAGTCAGGGTGCGCCCCCTTTATATAGATTTGCAGAATAGAATACCACATGATCTCTTGTAAGCCACCTGATTTCTTGTAAACTGAAAGTTATGGCAACTTCCTATGTCCTTGCATGGGCTTGCCCCCCTTTCCTTCGTGTACCAGCCTCTCCACGCCATGAACCTCGACACGTGTTCAAATGTAAAACATGTGATTTATACTAGTAGCAATAAAATTGGGCTTTGTCTCCTGCATTACCCTCCTCCCTTTCAACTCGCCTCCTTGTCTTCAGTCTCTCCCCCGCCCCCCAATCTGGGGCCAGAATAACACACATTCAACCTTGCTCTTATCTTTCTTTCTTTTTAAGTATATTTATTGAATTTTCCAAAAATTTGTTTAAAAAACAAAAAGAAAGAAAAAACAACAAAGATACAAAAAACACAAAATTAAGACAGATACAATTTCCAATACTTATTTCCATTAACTTGTTTCTCAGACCTCCTCTCACCTCCCCTTCTTGTATTCCAATTTAAATTTTTAATTCAACAAATCCTTATATTCAAAATTAGACATCAAATACTTAAACAACATTGCTCATTACACTTTTCCTAAAGTCGACCAAAATATCCCTTCCATGGCTTTCCCCAATTCCAAACAGATAACAGAACATAGTAAAAATAAAGCAAGTTATAGTTATATACCCTTTGGATTCCCAGACCCCACCCACCCCTTTCCCGGTTTGAGTCCCCAAAAAATGTTCATCAGTTCGATATCTTGTCTAGCCTGGAGATCTCACGTCCGAGGCTTTTAAATCTCTTTCAGCGCCTCTCTGCCGGCCTTTTTGATAGTCCTTAATGTTAAACCCCAGATTTCGGAAAGGCTTTGGCCCAACAGGGTTCATATTCTTCCCAGCCAGCCCTCCATACTTAAAACCTCTAGGGTACCCCAACATACTCCTGTCAAGTCCAAATGTCCCCAAGATCAAGTTTGTAATCCTTCGGTCTTCAGATCTCCACAAAAGGGGATCTCTTAGTTTCAGGCTCACCAATTCAGGCCAGGCTTTCCACATCAGATTGTCATTCTCCTTTGTTGCCTTCATGTCAGGCCACCAGTTGCAGCTCTCATAACAGCTTTCATTTAACATCTGGGAAGTTACAACTCCTCCTTCCTTGGCTTCAAAAACATCACATATCTCCACTTCCATATTCTCATAACATTCAAGTTTGCCTAAATGTTCAAATATGTGAGCTTCCTGCTTCAGATCCTTATCAGCTCCAACAGCATTGTTTACTGTTGAGGCCAGAGTTGTGACACTTGTAGCCAAAACACGAATTTCCCCTTGTAATTTTCCCAAGAGAACAAATGTTCTTTCCAGTTCAGTCTGGATTTTCCCTTTTCCAGCCATTGTTGTAATGTCCAAAGCCCCCTCTAGGGGGATTTTAGTTTGTTAGTATTTTTCAGCTCCAGTCCAAAAGCCAATTTATTTGTATCAGTTCTTCCTTATTCGCAACAAATTATAACAAATATAACCAGCAGGAACAACAGAAACAAAGTTCTCTTTTTCCCTCTGACAGCCAATTTGACAGCTGTCAAAGTCCTCAGTGCTTCATCAGCAGGCTCTCTCGCGGGACACTCCCGGGTCCAGGGGGGTGAAACTTGAGCTCCCACACTTTAATCTTATATCCTCCGGTAAAATTTCTTATAGTGTCAAACCATGAGGGTTGAAATCATTTAATAAAAAAAGAAGATCCTCTCGACCTTAGGTAATAAGTTCTTTGCTTTAAAATTATCTACATAGAGGGAGGGGCGGACTTCCTTTTTAACCTTTCCCCGCTCGTTCCTGATTCAAAATAATTTTTTTCTTTAAATTCCAAATTCCATTTTACTCACGGGTTTTTAGTTTAGAGTCCAATTGTTCCAAGGAAAAAGTCAGCGCTCTCCGTCAATGGCTTGCGGCTTCGCTCCGCCGAAGGAGCAGTGGACTCACAGCACTGCGCCGCACCCCGTCTCCGTTCAGAAGCCTTTAAAAAGGCTCCTTCGCGGTTTGGGGGGGCGCAAATGGTGACCGCCGAGTCACCAGGTTCACAGGCATCCACGCCTGTGATTTTTGAGGGTCCCCGCGTCGCCGCCGCGGGCAAGACCCGATCCTGCGGAGCCGATTCCCTCCGGAGCTCGGAGGGAATCCGCCATTAAACGATGGCGCTAACCCGGAAGTCTAACCTTGCTCTTATCTTTCACTGCCTAAGCCTAGACATTCCAACGAGAGGCCTATTTGCACTGTAACATTCAAGCATGTCCTTCTAGTTGGTGTAGAAACCTCCTCTTTTGGGATAATAATAGAACAATTATATTGTAATATGCCCCTTCAATAGCGACTGCTGCTATTGCTAGGGGTGGGAGAGAAATCTCATCCAATCTAAAGCTGAACCTACCTAACACCCATCCTTTGAAATGTATGCTGCTCCGGGTATTGCAATGCAATTCTCCAGCCAAGTAAGGTGGACAATACAATGCATATACTACAACAAAGCTTGCGAAAGAATGCATATATTAGTGAAAACAACATCCCAAATTGCATTGTGTTAGGAGGCTCTAGTTTGACTAAAATGTTTATATTAAGGAACATTGCATATAAAAGTGTGTCTATTCACACTAAATGCTGGTGAATTTTCACAAGGACTTCTTTAAAATTGAAACAAGGGAATAAGGAAACTGAGAGGAAGCAAAACTCACAGATTCAGCTATCTGTAGTTTTGCAGGACCCCTACGATGAGTAGGGTGCCTGAACACTGATGAAAAAAGGCAGTGAACCTCTATGGCTCTGTTGGATAAGAGGAAGTGCTGGGAAGTATTGTGGCTTTCCAACTCCTCTTTAAAGCCAATCCTCCAGGATTCCTGACAGACAATGAGATATAAATGTGGGTGGCGCTGTGATCTAAGCCTCTAAGCCACTAAGCCTCTTGGGCTTCCCAATCAGAAAGTTGGTGATTCAAATCCCCATGATGGAGTGAGCTCCTGTACTCTGTCCCAGCTCCTGCCAACCTAGCAGTTTGAAAGCACACCAGTGCAAGTAGATAAATAGGTACCACTGCGGCGGAAAGTAAACGGCATTTCCAAGTGCTCTGGCTTCTGTCACTGAATTCCATTGTGCCAGAAGAGGTTTCATCACGCTGGCCACATAACCCGGAAAGCTGTCTGTGGACAAACGCCGGCTGCCTCGGCTTGAAAGCAAGATGAGTGCCACAACCCTATAGCCACCTTTGACTGGATTTAACTGTCCAAGGTTCCTTTGGGTTTTTTACCTATAAATGAAATTAATAACATACAGGGCTTGTTCATCCAACAACATATAGAAAGGGGTCTTGCAAAGCAGAATGCTTTAAAACTGTTGCACTGTGTTATCTCTAAAACCTTTCTGAACAGAGCCTGGAATAGGACTGAAAACATAAGATGGCTCAAGTCTCACTGAATGCCTTAAAGTCTTGGTCATATCTTAATATCTACTAACCAGGACGTTATATGATAGAGCAGGGATTCCCAAAGTGTGGCACCTGGAGATACACAAAAGGATTTCAAAGAGTACACAGCCGATTTTTTTAAAAAAAATATATATTTTACTTTAACACTTTTTTTTAGCTTGGGGGGGGGGATCAAAGAGAAAATAGTATTATGAAAACTACCCCAAAATTATCTTCACCTGAGAAGGGGTACTGTGGTAAGACTAAATATGTAAACAGGGTAAGTTTGGGAAACACTGCTAGAACTCTTCTATAAACTAAACTGTTCCAGATTCATTAACAATATTTAAGGCAGAAGCATACTTTACACAGTTGTTAATTCAGACTCTGGCAGAATGAAATCCTGACCCACCTGACCACTGGTGCGTTTCATTCCTTAGAACCAACTCGTGTTTGTTTTGCTGCTGTAGATTTTGAGTTACATTGCCAATTTAATTCACATTTCCTTTAAAAAAATTCACAAGACACTCCTAAACCTCGCTAAAAACAACATTGCTTATCTAGAAGTAGCCTGGAGCAGACCTTAATGGACCAAGTTTAAACCCTTGTAAATGAGTCAATTGTAACAGGAATGCTGGCATGAGTTCAGCCGGTAGCTTTGCCAGGTGTAGCTCCCATAACAATTACACTTCCTTGATTGAAATCTATCAATCACTGCCATAAAAAAATATACCATGCCAGCATGTCTCTTCCTCATTTAGAAGTATTATTGTGATTTAGAAAGTATCAAGGTGAAATAATGTCATTAAAAAAAATTTAAAATGCAACAACACGAAAATGCTTGTCAGACATAAACATCACCATGAATTAAAGAAGTTAAGCTGCATTATGTTCTGTGGGGAAGCGATAGACACATAACCTGCACTGGGAAATATCTAGACTGCATTATGAGGGCTAAAGTTCACTGTTCACTGTGAATCATAGTGACACAGTAAACAAGGATAGCCTGAATATCTGTGATTAACTGGAGAACTTGACAAAATGAAGAATAAATTAAAGCAAAAGGAGATGAATTTAGGAATGAATCATAGAATCATAGAATCATAAAGTTGGAAGAGACCACAAGGGCCATCGAGTCCAACCCCCTGCCAAGCAGGAAACACCATCAGAGCACTCCTGACATATGGTTGTCAAGCTTCTGCTTAAAGACCTCCAAAGAAGGAGACTCCACCACACTCCTTGGCAGCAAAATCCACTGTCGAACAGCTCTTACTGTCACGAAGTTCTTCCTAATGTTTAGATGGAATCTTCTTTCTTGTAGTTTGGATCCATTGCTCCGTGTCCGCTTCTCTGGAGCAGCAGAAAACAACCTTTCTCCCTCCTCTATGTGACATCCTTTTATATATTTGAACATGGCTATCATATCACCCCTTAACCTCCTCTTCTCCAGGCTAAACATGCCCAGCTCCCTTAGCCGTTCTTCATAAGGCATCGTTTCCAGGCCTTTGACCATTTTGGTTGCCCTCCTCTGGACACGTTCCAGTTTGTCCGTGTCCTTCTTGAACTGTGGTGCCCAGAACTGGACACAGTACTCCAGGTGAGGTCTGACCAGAGCAGAATACAGTGGCACTATTACTTCCCTTGATCTAGATGCAATACTCCTATTGATGCAGCCCAGAATTGCATTGGCTTTTTTAGCTGCTGCGTCACACTGTTAGCTCATGTCAAGTTTGTGGTCAACCAAGACTCCTAGATCCTTTTCACATGTACTGCCCTCAAGCCAGGTGTCACCCATCTTGTATTTGTGCCTCTCATTTTTTTGGTTGTAAAGCACCTGCCTTGAGTGCAAAAATTTCCAGGTCCAACCCCCTGCCAAAATTTCCAAACAGAGTCCCTTTTCTGAAACCCTAATGAATGGAGGAATAGGAAATATGTTTAAGGATAAATCACGATTGGTATGGATTAAACAACGGTAGTTAATTTTGGATTAGACTTTTTGGGAGGGCGGGGACAACTGCATTTTTCTGTGTAGCATTTAAAATTACAGCATATTGATTTTTCTATTTTTGCTGCATATTGTACATATAAAAAAACCACACTAGTCTCCCTCTTTGCCTTTGCTTATTAACACCATATTAATGACTATGTTGAGGTTACAGAATACTGCATAACCGTGATCTGCCTTGGTCGCGCTGGTTGATGATCTCCGGCGAGCTAGGGACAAAGGTGAGAGTTGTTTCCTAGTTCTGCTGGATCTCTCAGTGGCCTTTGATACAATCGACCATAACATCCTTCTGGACCGTCTAGAGGGGCTGGGAGCTGGGGGCACTGTTATACAGTGGTTTCGCTCCTTCCTCCTGGGCCGTGTTCAGAAAGTGGTGGTGGGGGATGAGTGTTCAGACCCCTGGGCCCTCACCTGTGGGGTGCCTCAGGGTTCTGTCCTCTCCCCCATGCTTTTTAACATCTATATGAAGCCGCTAGGAGAGATCATCAGGGGGTTTGGACTGGGTGTCCATCAATATGCAGATGATACCCAGCTCTACCTCTCCTTCAAATCAGAACCAGTGAAGGCGGTGAAGGTCCTGTGTGAGTGACTGGAGGCGGTTGGAGGATGGATGGTGGCTAATGGATTGAGGCTGAATCCTGACAAGACAGAAGTACTGTTTTTGGGGGACAGGGGGCGGGCTGGTGTGGAGGACTCCCTGGTCCTGAATGGGGTAACTGTGCCCCTGAAGGACCAGGTGCGCAGCCTGGGAGTCATTTTGGACTCACAGCTGTCCATGGAGGCGCAGATCAATTCGGTATCCAGGGCAGCTGTCTACCAACTCCACCTGGTACGCAGGCTGAGACCTTACCTGCCCGCGGACTGTCTCGCCAGAGTGGTGCATGCGCTAGTTATCTCCCGCTTGGACTACTGCAATGCGCTCTACGTGGGGCTACCTTTGAAGGTGACTCGGAAACTACAACTAATCCAGAATGCGGCAGCTAGACTGGTGACTGGGGGCAGCCGCCGAGACCATACATTGAAAGACCTACATTGGCTCCCAGTACGTTTCCGAGCACAATTCAAAGTGCTGGTGTTGACCTTTAAAGCCCTAAACGGCCTCGGCCCAGTATACCTGAAGGAGCGTCTCCACCCCCATCGTTCTGCCCGGACGCTGAGGTCCAGCGCCGAGGGCCTTCTGGCAGTTCCCTCATTGCGAGAAGCAAAGCTACAGGGAACCAGGCAGAGGGCCTTCTCGGTAGTGGCGCCTGCCCTGTGGAACGCCCTCCCATCAGATGTCAAAGCGATAAATAACTACCTACATTCAGAAGACATCTTAAGGCAGCCCTGTTCAGGGACGTTTTTAATCTGTGATATTTTAATGTATTTTTGGTTTTTATGGAAGCCGCCCAGAGTGGCTGGGGAAACCCAGCCAGATGGGCGGGGTAGAAATAAATTATTATTATTATTATTATTATTATTATTATTATTATTATCTTTACCATTTGTGTATACATCTCACCAAATTGCACTAGAAATTGCAGGAATTTTATTACGGTAATTGCAACACAGAGAGGAAGTGTGCAAGGAGACAGGATCATAGCGAGGCATCAGATACTCATGTGTGTGTGTGTGTGTGTGTGTGTGTGTGTGAGAGAGAGAGAGAGAGAGAGAGAGAGATGTTACAGATGAATGGAGAATTAGTCAGAAGGAAGATAAGAGTAAAAATATATAGCCAGAGTGTACCACTTAGAATCCTCCATATTGCTTTCTATCTTACAATCTTTTAATAAAATCTTGTGTAAAATAACAGAAGGTAAAACCATTGAGATGCTCTATTGCAACTGGGCAATAAAAAATAGCAGCTTACAATAAGAAACATTGGAGCATCAGCAGAGTAATGACCTAGCCCTTCCAATTAGTGTACCATGAATGACTATCTCGTTCACCATGGGTTGATTGATGATCCCTGATACCCGTGTACGGGTGTTTGATGAAGCACTTCTGGGCTTGCAGTGATTTCCCTCCTTGTGCCCCAGTCTTGCTAAGGCATGTCACTTACTTATGTGGCCCTGCAGCCTTCCTTTGCTGTGACCATGCTACTAACAACATCAAGGCTGTGTGCTGAAGCTGTCTGCCTGCTAATGCAGTGTCTTTCCCTTTACTGGAGAGCAGGGACCATTGTTCAATGGCAGAACACACACTTTTCACTCAGAAGGTCCCAAGGAGGAATGACCACTCCCCACATTAAATGGGGGTCGCCCTTTGCACGGTCGTGCGCAGCCCCTGGACCCTATGTGGCACCATTAGCACAGGCTTGGCTTCGCCTTCCCCCAGGTGGGACACCTGGAGGTCTCTGCCTACCTCAGCCAGTTGCCCAATCCTGCATGGGGAGAGGTTGCCAAGGTGATCAGTCCAGGTAGGGGGAGGGACCACCCTTCCCACACAATAGGGGGAGGGTCTCACCTGGGAATCGTCAATTGGCTCCAGAGCTTCTCCCACCCTACCCACCCTTAGTTAAGACTTCTTTTGCAGGTTAGCCTTTTCTCCACAGGTACGCGGGTGCTGCTACATCAAGGTCACTGTTGAAGGGCCAGAAAGGAATTCCCCTGCGCTGGCAGGTTTGCCTTTCCCGTAGCAAAACGTCACAACTTTGGCGGTATCAGGCCTTGGGTGGGATTCTTTAATCTATCTTCCCTGAATGGGGTGGGGGGCCTGCAGTGGTGACCCACGCCCCCTCCTCTTTGTGGCGGCGATACTAGGGTTCCCCATTAAAGGGGTTGTTTGAGGGAAGGCTTTGGCTATACGCCTAGAGGTCGTCATTGCTCTCCCCTGAGATGGCAGTGTAATAGGGGCAGGCTCTCTCGAACATATGTTCTTCAGAGCCAGCCCACCCACTCCCACTGGATAACCCTGATGTTTCCCAGATCCCCGGCGGGGGACTGGGAGGGATAAACGCCCAATGCCTGAGCCAAGGTCTACCCACATCTGAAACATAATAAAGTTGTAAGGTAAAGGTAAAGGTACCCCTGCCCGTACGGGCCAGTCTTGACAGACTCTGGGGTTGTGCGCCCATCTCACTTAAGAGGCCAGGGGCCAGCGCTGTCCGGAGACACTTCCAGGTCACGTGGCCAGCGTGACATCGCTGCTCTGGCCAGAGCCAGAGCCAGAGCCAGAGCCGCACACGGAAACGCCGTTTACCTTCCCGCTGGTAAGCGGTCCCTATTTATCTACTTGCACCCGGAGGTGCTTTCGAACTGCTAGGTTGGCAGGCGCTGGGACCGAGCAGCGGGAGCGCACCCCGCCGCAGGGATTCGAACCGCCGACCTTTCGATCGGCAAGCCCTAGGCGCTGAGGCTTTAACCCACAGTGCCACCTGTTTTAATCCCATAGCACGTTGTCCTGAGTCGTTATTCCACATGGGGGCCACCCAGGGTTTGGGGGACTCTGCCTGTCCGCACAATACGATTTTCCATTGGTGAAAAAATTGGAGTTTGGCTTTTGCTGCTCAACTCCCCATGAGACTCTGAGTCTTCTAAGTCCATGATCGGTCAGAGAAAAATGGATGGAGGCAGGATCCAGTGGAAAGCAAGGGAGATATTTATTTTTCTGTTGCAATTGAATTCCTTCCCCAATGAGAGAGAGAGTCCCAGAACCAAAGTGTGCAGGAACCTTTAAATCCTTTTGACATTGCCCAACCCCCTTAGCCAAAGACCACCCCAAAATCGTCATACATACATCATAGAAGGTGGCCTACAGCAGAAATCCTGTCTGCCTGAGATGATACCTGAAAATGGTCTCTGGTTGCATTACCTGGGCAACCTGGCCATTCTTTTGTGATGGGTAACACTTTAGTTCCTGAATCCAGGTCACAGGCTCACCCTATTCATACACAAATATGCCCTTAAGACAGGATTTGTAAGTGAATGTTAAAGTGGTATCATAACTCATTGAATGTGAGGTATGGATGTAGCCTACAACTCCCATCAGCCCTTGCCAGCATGGCAAGCAACCTGGGATGATGGTAGTTGCAGTCTGACAACATGGGGGCGGCATTGCCTTAGCTACCCCTGATCTACTTCAAATGACAATGGTGTACCAAGATCACTTTAATTAAAAAAACCCAATCCTTTACAACATTCATTTCTGCGCACCCCATTGCACAGAGCAGCTGGACGGCAAAATGCATGCTACAGTGGCTTCCTCCTTCAGCTTAAGTTGGGGTAATACAGCCTGACTGTAAATGTCACTTGAGGGGGGCCAGAGCTGAGATCAGACAGCTCACGTGAGGGGCTGAGTTGCACTCTGCGCTCAAAAGCTTCATTTGAAACATTTGAAGTCGGTTCCTGAGGCAGGCTGCCTACCTGGGGTAAGACCTAGGTTAATCTCTTCCAGGTGGTTGAACATGAAGACATCAGTCAGTGTTACAGCCACTTGCCTCTTCAAAGTAACCGGAGACAGCTGCTGTTAAGCTAATCAATACTCGAGTGTAGAGAATGAAAAGCAAAAGGTTCTCTTTCTGTAGGGGTTGGCAGCATGCTTAGAATTACAAAGTGCACTTTTGTTGGCTTTGATGGGCGAGAGCCTTTTTCTTCTTCTTTTTAAACAGGAGCTCCCTTGTTTGGCAAAGTTGTGTTTATCAATCTGAAATGTTACTCTGATAGAAGTGCAATCCATTGTTGCCCAGGTGTGTGGAAATAGTTTCCTAGTGGTTACAGCAAAGGACCAATCACTTAGAAAACCTGAAGGCCTGGGATCAACTGAACAGTTTATCTATCTTCTTGAAATCAGCCAGCAGACTTATCCTTTGGATGGGGCAAGGTCCTGTGTCTTGGTTATATTTCAGAGAGTGAAAATCCAGACAGAAAAGTTGTTGAGCTTTCTAAGGCAAGGTTGTTGAGCTTTGCATGCAAAGTCACACACAAAATGAGGTTTTAGAGTTTTCTTTCCCAGAAATCCCCAAGATTACCACTTCCATATATATATATATAAAGGTAAAGGTAAAGGTACCCCTGCCCGTACGGGCCAGTCTTGACAGACTCTGGGGTTGTGCGCCCATCTCACTTAAGAGGCCAGGGGCCAGCGCTGTCCGGAGACACTTCCGGGTCACGTGGCCAGCGTGACATCGCTGCTCTGGCCAGAGCCAGAGCCAGAGCCAGAGCCAGAGCCGCACATGGAAACGCCGTTTACCTTCCCGCTGGTAAGCGGTCCCTATTTATCTACTTGCACCCGGAGGTGCTTTCGAACTGCTAGGTTGCCAGGCGCTGGGACCGAGCAGCGGGAGCGCACCCCGCCGCAGGGATTCGAACCACCGACCTTTCGATCGGCAAGCCCTAGGCGCTGAGGCTTTAACCCACAGCGCCACCTGCGTCCCTTTTATATATATTTATATATATATATATATATATATATATATATATATATATATTATATATATATATAAATTATAAAATGTACCACAAAACTTATCACTTATATAATCTTTTTTAGACTTCCATCAGCACCTCTGATGATCCACCTCTTTAACCACTTCTTATGCATTTCTTAACTTTATATTGCCTTTACATCTCTTAACAAATCATCCTTCCCCTTCTCCATTTTTGCAATACTTCCAATAATACTCCTCACAAAACTTCTTGCAAACCTACAAACGTCGCCTGATCCTCACAAATACTTTTCAAGTAGTCCATAAATTTACTCCAGTCTTCCGTGAATTTATGGTCCCGCCCATTTCGAATCCTTCCTGTTAGTTTATCTAGTTCTGCATAGTCCATTAACTTCATTTTCCGTTCTTCAATCGTCGGTAATTCTTCTTGCTTCCATTTTTGGGCCAGTAATATTCTTGCTGCTGTTATTGCATATAAAAAGAGCTTACATTCCTTTCTATTTATATCACTCCCCACAATGCCCAGTAAAAATGCTTCTGGTTTCTACCAAAATTACCACTTCCAATAAGGGTTGACTTACATTTGGATTTTCCCAGTCATTAAAGGGACTACCCCCCAATGGCTGGATCCTGGATATGTCTGGGAAATTCCAGATGTATGGCAACTCTACATAGGATGGCCAGGTGAAAAAGGGGAAAGGACTTCTGCATTTGTCTAACAGTTGAGTAGGAGAGGAGGTTTTTGCCTGACAAACCAACTCCTGCAGATCTAATAGAAGCTCTGTCCTCTTTTGCAAATGGTCACTTTAATCTTGTGAGATTCCCCGGATGTTGAACTAGATCTCTATGGGCTCTATGGAGGGTCTCCCCCGCATAACCCCTGCATCAATTGGGAGTTGCCTGCATAGATAGTTGAAATAAAATAAACATTAAGAATAAATGGTTCAGATTCTCTCCTCAGCTGGTGTTACGTTGTCCACAGGCCCTGTCCAGCTGCAACCTCATGCCTCTTCGAATAGCTCAGGACCCATACATAATGGCACAGCAGTGGACTGTATGACCAAATCCACAATAATAATAATAATAATAATAATAATAATAATTTATTATTTGTACCCCCGCCCATCTGGCTGGGTCTCCCCAGCCACTCTGGGCGGCTTCCATAAAAACCAAAAATACACTAAAATATTACAGATTAAAAACTTCCCTGAACATCCCTTTCTGTTGCTCCTATCTGCCGAGGGATGAGGAGAAAATTGACATTCCTCTGCTTTCCTGCATTGCTGAACTCTTGCGAACATGAGGTAACATTTTCGGAAGGATGTTATATACACTGAGCCAATCATGGGGTGATACAGATCCTACAGAACTATAGGACCTGTAATACATGGGTGGCACTGTGGTTTAAACAACTGAACCTCTTGGGCTTGCCGATCAGAAGGTTGGTGGTTTGAATCTCTGCGATGGGGTGAGCTCCCATTGCTCTGTCCCAGCTCCTGCCAACCTAGCAGTTCGAAAGCATGCTAGTGCAAGTAGATAAATAGGGACCACTGCAGTGGGAATGTAAACGGCATTTCCATGCACTCTGGTTTCCATCACGGTGTCTCATTGTGCCAGAAGCAGTTTAGTCATGTTGACCACACGACCTGGAAAGCTGTCTGTGGACAAACACCAGCTCCCTCAGCCTGAAAGCGAGATGAGCACTGCAACCCCATAGTCACCTTTGACTTCACTTAACAGTCCAGGGGGCCCTTACCTTTACCTTTTACAAAACTGTGATAGTTCAAAGAAAATGGTTTGGAGGGATTGTATATGTTCCTACTGTAAAACAAGACTCCATGGACACAGAAAACTCACATGGGGAGAAATCTACTCCAAAATTCATCTCATTGTCCTAGTCTATTATGCACAGTAGGTTTATAGATGAAGAAGCATTCACATTTGACCCCCTTGTTTCATTATAAGTAGTACAGTCCAACAAGAGCTGTGCCGCAGGACTGTGAATCACAGAGTGCACCCGTTAAACTGATTGCATGAATGCAGTCACACATTAATATTGGCTAAATGGACATAGCTATGCATCTTGCGTTCATCTGTTTCCAGCACCTTAAAGCAAACAGCTCATGAAGAACAAACCATTCTGAATGACCAAGACATTGTTATTATTTTAATCCATTACTGTGCATGCTTGTCGCATGTCTACTCAGAAGTAAGATCTGTTGGGTTCAATCTTACAATAACTTATGTGGGAGTAAGCCCCCTTGGACTCAATAGAGTTTCCTTCTGAGTAGACTATACAGGAATGCACTGCTATATAGATCCCACAATCTTTTTTTTTTAACGAAATAAACTTTTTCATCAGTAGATACCTCTATAGTAATACTGCCACATAGCAGGTAATGTGCTTTGTCTGTAAAACTGATTGCCCCATGCTGTACTTCTTTTTCCAAAAAGAGGAATTTAAACAAGCAAATATATCACAATTATTGATTCATAAATCTGCTTTAAGCATGAAGAAGTTCAAAAAATGTATTCAAAGTGATGTTATTCATGTAAAAATGGAAAGGAATGACCCAGAGGCAATAGAAACATCCCTTAATAAGAGGGAAACTCACCCTTTGGCACCAGGATTTATTAAACTCTGGAAGTGTTACGTGTTCTGGATAAATTATGTTGGCACATGGGAGGAAGCCAATAACAAAAGTGTCTTTACTCATAGAGCAATATCTGCATCAACATTTCTTTCTGTATTTGAATCTTTGGAGCACTGAAGGGAAAAGGCACTCAGTTAAATCTAATGTTTCCTTTGTGAACAATTGTATTCTTAGTTATCTCTGGGCAAATTCACCCAAACTGTAGCGATATTGCAAAGCAGTCAATTGCTTGGAAGAGAAGACAGGCTATCTGGCTAAATAGGCATTGTTTCATTTTGTTTGCAAACTTCCTCTAAGGGTTTCAGTTTTAATTAACACAGGGAACATTTAGGGACACAAGAAGAAAAGCAACTTCCTAATTAAGCTTTCTGTCCTCCCCTTTTAATTGCACCTTCAGCATACTTCCGAGGAGGAAATAAACAAATCCCTGGGCCCTGTCATTTTGCTGACTCCAAAGTGTCTCTTGTTTCCATTGATTCTTTGCGACTTCCTCCACCATGACCTCAAAGCACAATGGCAGCACAAGCAATAATTTAACCACCCACACTTCCCCACATCCCTAGAGGAGTTATTTTCCAAGGACCAAACTACACACTTGGCTAAACAGATAAGGGCATTGTCAAGACATCAACAAAGCGAAGTTTTTGAGGAAATCATTTCCCCTGTGCCATGATCCCAAGGAATCTCTCCACCACCACAGCCACTATTTGGAATAATAATAATAATAATAATAATAATAATAATAATAATAATTTGTACCCCACCCATCTGGCTGGCCCTCCCCAGGCACTCTGGGTGGCTTCCAACAAAGATTTAAAATACATTAAAATGTCACACATTAAAAACTTCCCTGAACAGGGCTGCCTTCAGATGTCTTCTAAATGTCAGGTAGTTGTTTATCTCTTTGACATCTGGTGGAAGGGCGTTCCACAGGGTGGGTGCCACAACCAAGAAGGCCCTCTGCCTGGTTCCCTGAGCTTTGCTTCTCACAGTGAGGGAACCAACAGAGAGCCCTCGGCGCTGGACCTCAGCATCCGGGCAGAACGATGGGGGTGGAGATGCTCCTTCAGGTATACTGTCCCAAGGCATGGGATGGAAGTTGTCTTTAGTGCATCTAATAGAGAGGGGAGGCAATGGGGTGGCAGAGAAAAAAGAACATAGATTCCCAGGAAAGTCTGGAGTGTGGAAATGACATCACCACACCTGGAGCAGGAAGTCCCTGATTTTCATTGAATCCAAACCAAAATGGATCAGGGTACGTTGGTTAGGGTGGTTGGTGAGTGAACCAATAGACATGGGGTCCTCAAATTATGATCCGTAGGCCAGATACGGTCCGCCAGGGTCCTGAACCCAGCCCGCCTGGCAATTGCAGAACCCGCAGCACTCCTCCTTCCCGTTGCCCAGATGGCCACAGCAAACGCGAGCTTCCTTCCCTCCTTCCCTCCGAACCGCTACTTCAACTGGCTAGGTCCAATCCCTTCTGGCTTATCCTCAGAGCACATTCTCCAGCCCCATCCCACTTAGCCACCCACCAATCCCATCACAATCCCAGGTTCGCGTGCACATGGGCGCACCAGTCGGGGTGCGTGCGTGTTTGTGAGAGAGTGAGACACCGCCAGCGTTAGTGGCAGCTCCCTCAAACCACTGGGAAGGGACCACCGGTTCGGTAGCGGCCTCTGTGGTGGTGACCGCAATCCCCCCTTCCCCGGCTTCTCCTTGTCCACACATGCAACTCTTCCTCCTCCTCCTTGGTTGCCAGGCAAAGCGGGTCCAAAGGGGGAGGGTCTGGCTCAGGGACCAGCCGAGCCTGGAGCCGAGCCTGGAGGAACCACCACCGCCAAGGAATGCCTGTGGAAATGCGGGCGTAGCGTGAAGACATAGAGTGAAGGCGCAGCAGCCGTAGCCAGTGCCACAGCCTGTCGGAACCTGCGGTCGACCGAGCAACTCCTCCGGAATCGCCCTCCGACGTGATTGATGACTTGAGCCTTTGATAAGGCTCCAAACATGTTTCCCCATTACGCAGAGTATGAAAGCAACACGCAGGGAAGGATGAGATAGTATGAGCTACATCGCTATGGTTTATTTTAACTACGCAGACAGAAAAGAAATATACATACTCTCTCTGTGAAAGCAGAGAGCAACTGAACAACAAAGGAATAGGAAACCAGTAAACATTACATCTGTCTCCTGTCTTCTGTGAGACTTCCAACAGTATGGAATCTCTGGAATGTAAACAGAGTCTTGTGACTCCAAGCACTGCACAGTGGCAACACATAGAAACCAACACAGCCAGGCCCTGGGCACCAGGTCTCTCGCTGGAGGACACTGAGGGAGGAGCAGATGGATGCTGCCGCAGCCACTGCTGCCCACAGCCTGAGGTGACACCTCTTTCCTACCCTCCCTCTTACTCAGTCGCCCTCCTCTCTCTCTCTCTCTCTCTCTCTCTCTCTCTCTCTCTCTCTCTCTCTCTCTCATATCCCCCCATTGAAATACTTATAAGTTTATGTTGTTTAAAATCGTCCTTCATTTTAAATATTGTATTGTTTTTCCTGTTTTTGTGTGCACTGAAAATAAAATATGTGCAGTGTACATAGGCCTTCGTTCATATTTTTTTCAAACTATAGTCTGGGCCCCCAACAGTGCCTGAGGGACAGTGAACTGACCCCCTGTTTTAAAAGTTTGAAGACCCCTGCAATAGACCGTGAAGGAAGAGAAGTCTTGTTTGTTTGTCTGCCTTGTCTCTCCATCTGTCCCAAGACTCTGCATGACACAGTTCTATTTTCCCTTTCATTGGTTGTGTTACTACATACAGTCGTACCTTGGATCTCGAATGCCTTGCGACTCGAACATTTTGTCTCCCGAATGCCGCAAACCTGGAAATGAGTGTTCCAGTTTGCGAACATTCTTTGGAACCCAAACATCCAACGTGGCTTCCATGGCTTCCGATTGAGTGCAGGAAGCTCCTGCAGCCAATTGGAAGCCGCGCCTTGGTTGTCGACCGTTTTTGGAAGTTGAATGGACTTCTGGAATGGATTGCATTCCACAACCAAGGTACGACTGTATTCCTCTTTTTTTACAGGCCAGGCCAGCTTCTAGGATTCAGATCCACAGGGCTTTTGTATATTTGTTCTCTTTCTCCTCTCTTCCCATCTCACACAGTTGTTGCTGGGGTGTTCCTATGGGCATCTTTAATTTGGGAAGTTGTTCTATTGTAATGCCTCATGGAAGCACTGCATGTCCAGACTAATCTGATCTTATCTGCATTTTTAATATTTATGCAAACCGATCTGATGATTAAGTAGTATCTAAAATCTATTAGAGACATCACCTTGCCAACAAAGGTCCGTATAGTAAAAGCTATGGTTTTCCCAGCAGTGATGTATGGAAGTGAGAGCTGGACCATAAAGAAGGCTGATCGCCAAAGAATTGATGCTTTTGAATTATGGTGCTGGAGGAGACTCTTGAGAGTCCCATGGACTGCAAGAAGATCAAACCTCTCCATTTTGAAGGAAATCACCCCTGAGTGCGCACTGGAAGGACAGATCCTGAAGCTGAGGCTCCAATACTTTGGCCACCTCATGGAAAAGACCCTGATGTTGGGAAAGATTGAGGGCACAAGGAGAAGGGGATGACAGAGGACGAGATGGTTGGACAGTGTTCTCGAAGCTACCAGCATGAGTTTGACCAAACTGTGGGAGGCAGTGGAAGACAGGAGTGCCTGGCGTGCTCTGGTCCATGGGGTCACAAAGAGTTGGACACGACTAAATGACTAAACAACAACAACAAATATCTATTAAAAAATGAAATATAGGGTTCGGCTTGATGCCCTGTGCCCGAGGGCCCCCAGAAACCTGAAGCCAACCCTGATTGAGAGCCACTTTGAGCTCAGGATTGTTGCTGGAAAAACAGAATACAAAGCAATATAAATACAGAAATTGAAAATGAAAAATTATAAAAATATAAATATTTGATCAAAAGCAAAATAAGGTAAAAGCAGAATACAAAGATTCAGTCAAATCAAATCAATAATGTCTTACGAGAATGCATATATTAGAAGAAACTTGCACTAAAATCCTGCTAAATTTTCATAAGGACTTCTTTTTTAAAATTTTAAACTGGTGTAGAAGTGTAGTGAAATGAACTTAGAACTGGAAAATGAGAAACAGAGAAAAACTGATTGGAAGATTTGCCCATCCCTGATGTAATGTAGGAATTACACTGCATCCTCAACATGCCTTTAAAACTGACACGTTTTGATCTGTGAAATGTTAAGCATGTTTTCATCCAATACTGCATGTTTTCTCTGTCTGTTGTGCATACTCTATTATATCTATGTATTTTTTATCAACCATTTTTCTTGTTTAGTGTGGAATGCATTATTAGTTGCTATTTTCTGTTTGTTTTCCCCTGCTTTCAAGTTGAGGCCTAAGGACAATTTTCCAATAAAATATTGATTGAATTTAAATATTCATCAAACAAATAACCAAGAAGCTCAAAAAGCAATTTCCCCCCAGCTCAGTGGAAACCAAACCAATGAGGAGGGTAAATGATTCCCCTCCCCCCATTCAGATGTCCCACAGCCATTGCTACAAAGATTACGAGTGAAAGAAAGTTTCACAAGGGTCAACAACTATCAGATAGCACATTTGACATCATTGGTTATCAGCAATACAAGTCTTTTTCCTACGCCCAACGTTTTTCTGTTATAATTTTTTTAGCACACTGCAGGGGCTGTGCTCCCTTGCTATATAGATCCAGCACTGGGTCATTCATTGAACAGCAAAGAGGTAGAAGCCTCCAAGTTATTAGAGAGGAATATCATGCAAAATGATGCGGTGAATGATTTAGCAAGTAGTTTGGAGTGGGTGGGATCCTGGTCCCATAATATGACTGATAACTTATGCTTCACGGATCCCCGATTCCAAGAAGGTGTGCAAGAATATTAAGTCAGATGCACTTACCAGCCCCCTTCATACTCCTAGATCCTTTTCACATGAACTTTGCTGATTGTTCCAGCTTTAGTGCAGAACCTAACATTTGCTCCTATTGAATTTCATTTTGTTAGTTTGGGCTCACTTTCTCCAATCTGTTAAGTTCATCTTGCATCCCGATTCTGTCTTCTGGGCCATTAGCTACCCTTCCCAGTTTGGTGTCATCTGCAAATTCCTTTGTTCAAGTCATTTATAAAGACGTTGAACATCAATGGTCCCAGGACAGAACCTTGCTGCACCTCACTTGTCACTTTTCCCCCAAGATGGTGTGGAATGTTTGTGTCAGGATGCTGTCAGCAGCTCCTGGCTGGTTGCCCAGGAAAGTACAGTGGTACCTCGGGTTATGTACACTTCAGGTTACATACGCTTCAGGTTACAGACTCCGCTAACCCAGAAATAGTGCCTCAGGTTAAGAACTTTGCTTCAGGGGAACAGAAATCGTGCCCCGGCGGCGTGGTGGCAGCAGGAGGCCCCATTAGCTAAAGTGGTGCTTCAGGTTAAGAACAGTTTCAGGTTAAGAACGGACCTCTGGAACCAATTAAGTACTTAACCCAAGGTACCACTGTATAAAGACAAGGAAAAGTTTCTTACCATCCTTTTTTATTTCATTCTTTACAAAGAGAGGCTATAGAACCCAGCCTCTTGGATAATAACATTATCCCAAGTGATTCTCCACCCCTCGTCTCTCTCACTTCCTCATTCTCGTTTTCTCCTCTATGGGTGCTGCTAAGTGCCCTCTGTCTTTTATCTCATTGCTCTCCTACTTTTAAGGCATGCCGGGTTCTGGGAGATGGAGGGTCTGGAATGCTTTCGAATGACAACATGTCAGCCGGGTGTTGTCCTGGCTCTCCCATGATTTTCCAGCTTTCCCCCTCATCTGCGTCTGAGTTGCTACCTCCCACAAACCCTTGTTGTAAATCTATACTGTCTCCCTCTTCCTCCTCCTTGGAGGGGTTAGGCTGGGGAGGTGGTCTCCACCATTTCTCCTCTGCCCAGTCCCTGACAGTTTGTGAGCGCTCTTTGAGTTTGGTCAACTAGCTACAAATCCACCTAATACCTACCTCGTCCATCCTACATTTTACCAGCTCTTCTCTTATGGAGAAGAATATTATGGGGAACTTTGTTAGAAGCCTTACTGAAATCAAGAAAATGGTCTGAAAGTATCTGAATGCAAGGAAGGAACTCTAAAATAAACCTGTATGTTGACTCAGTGTTCTCTGAGTCCAGATCCTTGTTTCTAGGGGTCCTACAGAATAATTTAATGGCTTGATTTCAAGAGTCTCTCCCCTTTAAATCTCCAGCTTTGTTCCACATTAGACAGCCCATTTGATGTCCCTGACCTGGCTTCTAGATCAAGCTGTGATATTTGTCTGGGCAATAGGCTAGATTAGGTTTTGTCTATCTAGCTCATTATCATCTTGTATGTGCCTTTCTATCGCTCCTTGTTCTTTGCAGTCTGAAATTCAGCTTTGACCCCCTCTGATGCAGCTTTGAGCAGTCCCTTTCTTGAAGCTAAGATCAAGAAGATCTCTGGTAATGCTGGTCTCTAACTAAGTATGCGTGGAAGAATTCAGTTGTGCCGATTCTGAAAGGGACTGACCTGATCCCCAAGTCCCAGACTAAAGCTGTGTACATGCTATGCATTTAAAGCCCATTCAAAGCTTTCCTTTAAAGAATTCTGAGCATTGTAGTTTACCCCTCGCATAGTTACAATTCCCAGCAAACCTTAACAAATTACAGTGCCCAGAATTCTTTGACAGGGGAAAATGTGCATCAAATGTGCTTTAAAGGTATAGTTTGCACACAGCCTAATGTTGCAAGACAGCTCCTGGCCCAAAAAACCTTAGCCACCCAAGTTGCGGAGATTACGAAGTACTGCCTGACTAGTATTCAGCATTATAAATAGCTGAGGTTTGTGTATGTGTCAAAGGCAGGTTGAAGTTGAATTTTGGTGGAATCCTCAGTTAAGGAATATTTCTGTGGAAGGGGGGAGAGACTCTGTGTTAGCCATCATGGTTTTTGTCCACCCTCCAGCCCTAGGAGTCTTCATAGGGACCTGTTTCGGGGTGGGGGAGACTGTGAGGGGAGATAGACTCTGTTGATCATTGTGGATGGTTGGTTTTACATACGCTGCCCCACTTCCAACCTGAGGGACCTTAAGAATGGAGTTGCTGTCATGCGCATTTTGTGTATGTATTTTAATTAGCTTAATAGAGTCAAAGATTAAGAGTCATGGGGTGTGGAGAGAGAGTGTATGAACTTAACAGTGCTTAGTTTATTTTTTGGCTGCTATTTTGTTAATACTGTTATCAATGTTATTTTATAGATTATAAATGCCGTATTGATTTGTTAATCATATAATATGACTTTTGCTTTAATTGTGGCGTATAGCGTTTTTTTTTTTTTAGTTCTTGCCTTGTTAATAGTGTTTTATAGATTGTAATTGTTTTACTAATTATTTGTTTACTATTCTCTATTTTTTATGCTGCATTTGTGATGTTCTGTTATATTGCATGATTATTTATTGTTTGCAAGCCACTTTGGGATTCCTTTGAATGAAAATGGCATGGAAATATAATTAATTGGTCCATCTTTCCTATATCATTTCCCCCCGGATTTGCTTGCATCCCTGAATTTTGTATTGGAAATGGCAAAAGCAATTATTTCTGTTCTTATTAATGCTTAGTCACCATCCTTTGGTGTCTTCTGCAAAGCTACTGCTCTTCGTATTGAACCATCCAAGTATGTACTTCAATGTGGAAGTTGCCATGACACAACTTCTTACAAAACGGCTTGCTCAATCCGATTTCTAGGAAATTACTGAAGCAGAAATAGGTTTTACAATTAGGAGCTAATCCCTAATAGTAGGGGAAAGTGCTCCCCTTACCTGACATGCCAGCAGAAGACAGGACATTTTAATTGAACAGGTACATGTTCTAGGGATTTGCAGTCGGAGAAGATGCATACCTAACAGGTTGGATCGGAAGGTTAATTAACTTTCAATAGCAATAGTTTTTCCTTAACCCACTGAACAAGGATGAATGAGCTGCTGTGATATGAATGGTGCCCCTCATTATAGCTGAGTGCTTGTGCTGGGACATGCAAGCGGCAGTCATAGACACAAAATATTGACAAGGAAAGCAAAGGGCAGTTGATAGAAGAGTTTGGATTTGATATCCCGCTTTATCACTACCCGAAGGAGTCTTAAAGTGGCTAACATTCTCCTTTCCCTTCCTCCCCCCACAACAAACACTCTGTGAGGTGAGTGGGGCTGAGAGACTTCAAAGAAGTGTGACTAGCCCAAGGTCACCCAGCAGCTGCATGTGGAGGAGTGGAGACGCGAACCCGGTTCACCAGACTACAAGTCTACCGCTCTTAACCACTACACCACACTGGCTCTCAGTGTGATAGGATAACTTCATGACACATGGCCCAAAAGGCACAAAGGGATGAAGGAGACACGAGGGTAGAGTGCATATGAAAGAGGAGTGTTTGGAGAAGGCATAAGATACAAGGGACTGAAGGAAGGGAGGCCAAGAAAAAAACTTATATGGGCTGAGGAACAGAAATGATTGTGTGCAGCTGAACAGGTAAAAGATGTAGTAAGGGAAAGGGGCAGGAAAACACAAAGTTCTGGTGATAAAGGAACATTTTCTATCCATAATGTGATGCAGGCAAAAACAACAACAGCCCATCCATAGGAAAAGAGAAGCATTGTTGTGCCCCGGCTAATAGTGAGGCCTTATCCCTGAGAAACTGTTCATATTGTCCATGTCCCTGTGATGAAGGGATTTAATAAATAAACTGTTGCAGAATTTCTCCTCCTTCTGGAGAAATTTGGTAAAATTATCCCCTCCAATTATTTGCCCATAAATAGGATGGAGAATCTTGAGAGGCCATTTGCCCACAGCTCTGCTTTCTCTTGGTACCAACCATGGCTAGCCCTCCCCTCCCGGCCTCGGTCCAGTATACCTGAAGGACCGTCTCCACCCCCATAGTTCTGCCCGGACGCTGAGGTCCAGCGCCGAGGGCCTTCTGGCGGTTCCCTCATTGCGAGAAGCAAAGCTACAGGGAACCAGGCAGAGGGCCTTCTCGGTAGTGGCGCCCGCCCTGTGGAACGCCCTCCCACGAGATGTCAAAGCGATAAACAACTACCTGACATTCAGAAGACATCTTAAGGCAGCCCTGTTCAGGGAAGTTTTTAACGTGTAATATTTTAGTGTATTTTTGGTTTCTATGGAAGCCACCCAGAGTGGCTGGGGAGGCCCAGCCAGATGGGCAGGGTGTAAATAAATTATTATTATTATTATCATCATCATCATCATCATCATCATCATCATTATTATTATTTAAGGCTGCCCCTCCTGATATCCCATGCAGCACTGGTACATTATGCCAGTACTCTTTGTCTTTAAAAAAAATGTTTGGGGGTACTCTCATTTTCCTACTCATATTGAAATACTGCCCCTAAATGTGGCCAAACTCAGATTCACAAAATGTTTGGGTGTATGCGTACCCCAGCATCCCCCCAGAAAAAAGCACTGCATTAGGCTATTGTTAGCAGTGCTACCTATGTACCAACGGTTTGACTCAGAATAAGTACTTACATACTCATTACAGTCTATCGATTAGAACACATTTGATTTCTTTGGAGGAAATTTTACAGTGGCTCCATAGCTATCTAATATGATCGTTTCATTGCAATGTTAAGTAACAGCGGCACTTACAAATTACAGATTTTCTTGTCAATAAACTTAAATATGCAAGCTAGCAATAAAACATTGTATTGCTTCAGACAACAGCACTATGCATAATCCATAACGATTTCTGTAATGCACAATAATTATCTCGTACTAGTTGGCTTATCTTGAACTATCTAGCTTTTATGGGTTTGAGGTTTGTAAAATAATCTGTAATACAACTGTACCTATTAACAAAATCACAGTTTTCTCCAAGTAGCTATATAAAAAAGGCTTGCCTGAAAACAGTTCTGGTATTCGCCAAATAAATGGGACATTAAACGCAGCTTTGCACTTAAGATGTATGTTCTTTTTTTAAAAAAATAAATGCAAAAACTGGGCGGAATATCAGAAATGAAAAGGCTTAAGTCCTGGTGGAATTCACTTTTCCTAAGCTGCTATTTGCTTTGGGCGAAAGCTCCCCCATCAGTGCTATGAAGCAATCGCATTTATCTGAATTAAGATTTAATGTGAATTTTGTAATGTGTTGTGACATTTGCATTGTAATGTATGTTGCAATGTATTTGAGGCACTTTTTGTCTGGTCCAGTGAAAGTGAGTTCAGCTGTCGTGTGGGACCTTTAACTGACAGTTGTCAGTTAGAAATCTCAGGATGCAAAAGGAGGCTAGGAGACAGGCGTATTTTGATTGGTGGGTGCAGGCTTAGAATTTTCTGTTAGACTGTGATTGGCTGGGGCTGAACTAGAGGGACCACAACAAGTGTATATATGGCTCAGAGCTGATCAGTAGGGAGTTAGATGGCAGTTGGTTGGAGAGTTGGAGTTCTTGGTGCTTGACCATTGTGGAGTCAGCTGAAAGAAGAAGAAAACAGAGGAAGGAGAAGGAAGAGCTGAGGGGCAGATGGAGTTGGTTGGTGGCTGAAGCTCCCTCTCACCTCCTTGGAGGTTAGTTGAATCACTTGGCTTAGGTGGAAGAGATAAGGTGAGGATTGGCTGCACAACTGGGAATCAGCTAGGAATGCTGGTCTCTTGTACCTGACAGGAGTACCAGAGGGGAAGATATCAAGGGAACTAGGTAAAAGGTAAAGGACCCCTGGACAGTTAAGCCCAGTCAAAGGCAACTACAGGGTCCGGCGCTCATCATACTTTCAGGCCAAGGGAGCCGGCTTTCCAGAGACAGCTTTCATTATTATTTTTTTAATAAATATTTATTAGAGTTTCCAAATTAATACAAAAAACAAAAAGCAACACACACAAAAACACAAAAAATGACAAAAATACAAAAATACAAAATAATAAAAAAAGTTAAAACAAATATAATTTCCATTACTTATTTCCATTAACTTGTTTCCCAGACCTCCTCTCACCTCCCCCTTTTGTATTCCAGTTCAAATTCTTAACTCAGCAAATCCTTATTATAACTTATTATCACTTATTATAACTTATTACTCAACCTTTACATTACAGCTGGTAACCACTTAATTTCTTTTTTTTTTTTAATGATATTTATTAAGTTTCACAAAATATAACAAACTTCGAAACAACAAACATCAGAAATACAAACAATATCAAAAAACATAAAAAACAAAAACATACAAAAGATTCAACATAATAATAAAAGAAACATTAAAAGAAAACTCTGGTTCATTCTAATAGTCTTCAAAACCTTATTTTCCTTGCTTCCTCCCGCCTTCCCTTCTTGTATTCCACTTTAAAAGTTTTTTCAGCAAGCTCATTCAAATTCGTTTTATCCTTTATCTTTCCCTTTATACTCTTCCTTATCCTAATCACTGGAACCCCATCATTTCATTTACACTGCCCTTAGCACTCATAGATTTTACAATGATTTTGTAGATAAACTTTGAACTTCTTCCAGTCTTCTTCCACCGACTCTTCTCCTTGATCTCGGATTCTGCCGGTCATTTCTGCCAATTCCATATAGTCTATTACTTGTATCTGCCATTCTTCCAAGGTGGGTAGATCTTGTGTCTTCCAGTGTTTTGCGATGAGTATTCTTGCTGCTGCAGTAGCATACATAAAAAAGGTTCTATCCTTCTTTAACACCAATTGGCCGACCATGCCCAGGAGAAAGGCCTCTGGTTTCTTTAGGAAAGTGTATTTAAATACCTTTTTCATTTCATTATAAATCATCTCCCAGAAAGCCTTGATCCTTGGGCACGTCCACCAAAGGTGAAAGAATGTACCTTCAACCTCTTTACATTTCCAACATTTATTATCGGGCAAATGATAGATTTTTGCAAGCTTGACTGGGGTCATGTACCACCTATACATCATTTTCATAATATTCTCTCTTAAGGCATTACATGCCGTAAATTTCAAACCGGTGGTCCACAACCGTTCCCAGTCAGCGAACATAATATTATGACCAATATCTTGTGCCCATTTTATCATAGCAGATTTGACCGTTTCATCCTCAGTATTCCATTTCAGCAGCAAGTTATACATTCTCGACAATACCTTAGCCCTGGGTTCTAGTAATTCTGTTTCCAGCTTCGATTTTTCCACCTGGAAGCCATTTTTCCTGTCCAAATTATAGGCCTCTCTTATTTGAAAGTAATGTAACCAGTCACGCACCTTATCTTTAAGTTTCTCATAACTCTGCAATTTCCCTCTAATGTCCATTCCAGAGACAGCTTTCAGGGTCGTGTGGCCAGCATGACTAAACTGCTTCTGGAGCAACAGAACACTGTGACGGAAACCAGAGCACACAGAAACGCTGTTTACCTTCCCACTGCAGCGGTACCTATTTATCTACTTGCACTGGCATGTTTTCGAACTGCTAGGTTGGCAGGAACTAGGACAGAACAAAGAGAGCTCACCCTGCTGTGGAGATTCGAACCGCTGACCTTCTGATCAGCAAGCCAAAGAGACTCGGTGGTTTAGACCACAGCACCACCTATGTCAAGGGAACTACAGCAATACAAACTAGCACTTCAACACGTCAGTAAAGGGTTGGAAAAAGAAGCTTCCGGCAGAATCTTTGCATATAGCAGGCATGGCCAATCTTGGCCCTCCAGCTGTTTTGGGACTACAATTCCCATCATCCCTGACCACTGGTCCTGTTAGCTAGAGATTGTGGAAGTTTGGCCATGCCTGACATATAGTGTTGGTAAGGTTAAACTGGGGTGAAAAGGAAATCAATAAAAGGGCAATTTGTCTAAAGGACATTAAAAGGGTTACTAAGTGCAAAAGTGACCGTCTTACTAGAACATTATTAATTGAACATAAGCTGTTCATACTTAATGCCAATAACAATATCAGGAAAGTATGTGCTCACTGAACAACACTGAACTATTTTAAAGTAACTGCTTAAGCTTGTGCACTTAATAATCTTGTAATAAATAAATTTCAATAGTGTTGTTTAATATAATATCAGTATCTGTCTGGATTTGTTCCACACTTTTACCCCTCATTTACTGGGTTATTGATAAAGTAGTAGACTGAATGTTGGCAGTTGAATGAGCTTAGGAAAGCAGTTGAAGTGGGAGTTCAGCTTTATTTGAAAGACTAAGAATGTTAATACCCCACTTCCCCTCCACAGGGATGAATAGGGATTTCCTCTTGATGCAAATAACAGTTTCAGGGGCCAATTAATCTCACCCCTCCCTGCTTCAGTGCTGATATTTATTAATTTACCCAGTGGCTGCTGTTTGCATTAAAAAACAACAACATGCAGATTAAAAGAGACATTGAATATTATTTCTAGTTTGACCCTTCTATCAACTCTTCAACTGCAAAAAAACCTGAGTGTAAAGTTTGTGATTTAAGAGCTATAGATATCATCACTAGGGCTTTAATTTTTTGACAGGTCTCAAATCTTATGCATCGTACAAAATTGCACATCAATGTTCAAATGTAGCCAAAAGTAGCTGAAAAGAAACTAATGCAGAAAATCAAGTATCATCAGATGTCAAAACACATTCAAAATATTCGGCAACTATTCAGCAAATATTTCAGTGTTCTAAGAATATCTAGGAAATATTAGATGACAAGTTTCTTAGATGACCATTCTGAGAAGCAAATTCATTTTGGCTCTGCATAGCTGATACGTAAATAAAGTGTTGTCCTTATGAGGAAGTAGAAGTTTTGTGGCTGCAATTGAACTTAAAAATAATATTTATAAAGACTGCAAAGGTGTCTACAAACCTCTGATTTAAGAAATATGGGAAGAAGTATTTTTGATACTGACCTTTTGGTGGATATAAATAAATTACTATGCATTGTTTCCTTATTGGTGAAATGCACACATATTTAGCGAACAAGCCTAAGCTGTGAAGAGTGTTACAAATGATATTCAAACTCCTGTTTTAAACTTTGAAATACACCTCTGCTTGCACAGAACAGCCTACTATGATCCTTCCATAATTTACTGCTAAATACTTTCCTTCTGTTCCAATGGTCTTGTATGGGGCTACTTGATTATGTAATGTCCCTGGCATAATTTGGCAGACAGTTATCTTGGCAAAACATATCCCTGCTTCTCCTTTTTTTTTTTTTTAGAAGTGGAAAAACTGCTTCAAGAAGAATTAAAATTCTGAGCCAATAAAAGCTTAGCAAAGTCACAAACCAAGCAAATGACAAACTTTGCTTTTCTGAACTGTAACTTATTTTATGTAGCCCCAAATAAGTGGAGGCACTGCTGCATTTTCACATGAAGTGAAATCTGAAGGTGAATTTCAAGGTTCCTGTGTAGAGGAAATAACTGAGGAATTTTGAGAGAAGAAATAGGTAAGATTAGTCAAAAGATGTCATGGGTTATGTCTGGTTCCAGGCTTTGGTGAGCCCATGGACCCAATAATATCTATGGGACCCCACTTTTCCTTCCTCCTCCAGGTTATCCCAGTGAAAAAATACCTATCTTGTGCATATTTTCTGAAAACAACACTCCAACGGTTATATGTTATTTCCTTCACTCAAAGTCTTGGAATATAATGTCTTGTGTTCCTACATTTGGGGAATTAAAAATGCCTCCTGCAGAAGAGCAGCATCAGGACACATTGAGACAAAATATTTCTTCTCTAAATGATATTTTAATAAGACAGTTCTAAGAATGTGCACTTCAAATGTATTGGCTGTGTTTTAAATGGCTCTACCTGCTGCTATATGTCGCCAGCAGTGCATTGTGAGAATAAAGCTCTGCATGAGATTGAAGTGGGAACAATGAATCCTTATTTCATTTGTCAAAAATTAGAACCACTGAGCCTCTTGGGCTTGTTGATCAGAAGGTTGGTGGTTCAAATCCTCACGATGGAGTGAGCTCCCATTGCTTTGTCCCAGCTCCTGCCAACCTAGCAGTTCAAAGCATGCCAGTGCAAGTAGATAAATAGGTACCACTGCGGTGGGAAGGTAAACAGCATTTCTGTGTGCTCTGGTTTCCGTCACGGTGTACTGTTGTGCCAGAAGTGGTTGAGTCATGCTGACCACATGACCTGGAAAGCTGTCTGTGGACAAACACAGGCTCCCTTGGCTTGAAGCAAGATGAGCGCCACAACCCCATAGTCGCCTTTGACTGGACTTAATCATCCAAGGGTCCTTTACTTTTACCTTTTAATGTGGCACCCATGGATACCAATATGCCTTGCAAAGGTAAAGGTAAAGGGACCCCTGACCATTAGGTCCAGTCGCAGACGACTCTGGGGTTGTGGCGCTCATCTCGCTTTATTGGCCAAGGGAGCCGGCGTACAGCTTCCGGGTCATGTGGCCAGCATGACTAAGCTGCTTCTGGCAAACCACAGCAGCACACAGAAACAGCGTTTACCTTCCCACTGGAGCAGTACCTATTTATCCACTTTGACGTGCTTTCGAACTGTTAGGTTGGCAGGAGCAGGGGCTGAGCAACAGGAGCTCACCCCGTTGCGGGGATTTGAACCGCCGACCTTCTGATCGGGAAGTCCTAGGTTCTGTGGTTTAACCCACAGTGCCACCCGCGTCCCTATGCCTTGCAAAAGGTCTCAGTAAATATCTGCTCAGTGCATGAGTGAATTTTTGCTCTTCCTGCTCAGTTCCTGTTTACACTGTCTCAGTCTCTCCTGCACTGAACATAACTGAAATATGTCCACATTTCACTGGATGCCGGTCTTCCTCACCCTTCTGTCAGTGAGTATAGGCTGGTGCTTAAATAGCCTATCATTCATATTTGCTCCATGGCTGGTTTGTTGCCCATGGTCTTGTAGAGAGAATGAAAACGTCAGTTGTATTCACTCTCGTGTTAAACTTGAGACACCTCGCCTCTCAGCTAGAAATCTACTGTACTTTTTATACCTCTGTAAGACTCACGCCACATAAAACCCATGATGCCTCTTTTTGTCACTGAAATTCTACTCAATATTGATCCAGAGCAGAACTCCGACATATTGTTAGCAGAGTAAAAACTTAAACACGTTGCAGGATTCCGCCAAAAAATAGGCAATTAATATTTCATCCAGCAGAGCTTTACTGCTACTGAAGGCAAATGAGCATAATGGTCACAAATCCAATATATTCAGGATTTGCACTGAATCTAGTGGCAGCAGACTTAAGTTAAACTTACAATAACTTATAGTAAGACTCAACCTTAGCACTAAGTATACTATGTACAGAAAACCACATCAGGAGGAAAAGAGATAGAGAAAGAGAAACCCAGGCTCCTTCTGGCCTTACGTTTTATAGTCAGCATGACCTTGACAGAAAGAGATAACAGAACCAGTTTAAGCCAGCTGTACTCAGCTTCTCTGAAGGAATAACCCAAACATCAAGGACCTTTTGCTTTTTTCTTTCACACAGAGAAGCTTCCAGAACCCTCTTGAATTAATTAGAATAGGAAAGATCTCTACACAACAGATCAATACTTTCTGCACTAAGAAATGCAAACTGACACTTTTGAGCCTAGGGGTGGGCGAATTTGCCAATTTTGATTTCTCTCAGTTTCTTCTGGTTATGAGTTTGGAGTGGTGGGGAAGTAGGCTGTATGCAGAGACCTTTCTAACCCCTGGGTCCAGGAAGTGTTAGCATATCTTCCGATTGAGGTGATAGCCTGAGTGTTGAGCCATTGAGGGGAACAAAGGAAATGGATCTTTGTGAGACAGCAAATGGGTGCCCTCCTCTCTCAACTGGCTGGTATTTAGAAGGGGAGGTATCTCCAACCTATTACATACCCAGCTCTGCTGGATGTAATAGGAGACTGGTGGTTGAACCAGTCTCCTATTACATCCAGCCCCCTCAAATATTTTATTGGGGGGGCAAGGGACCTTGACCCCTAGGAGTTGTCTCCTATGTAGAGTTGGGAGGGACCACAAGGGGCAATAATAATAATAATAATAATTTATTTATACCCCTCCCATCTGGCTGAGTTTCCCCAGCCACTCTGGGTGGCTTCCAATCGAGTGTTAAAAACAATCTAGTCCAACCTTCTTCAATGCAGGAATTTTTTGCTCAGTCTGGGGCTTGAACCCATTACCCTGTGATTAAGAGTCTCATGCTCTTCCAGCTGAGCTATCTCAGCATGATGCGACACCACATCATGTATTTTGTATTAGCATATGCTTATAGTGCAGAGTGTGGTGGATGCTGTCACAATAGATTGTTCCGGACTCCAAGTTGCCATGGTACTGTGCAGATGAATTTTGAAGCGAGAGTTTTGAGGTCCTGTCAGGAGTGTGTGCAGGAGCCAGGTCCTGTGACTGGTAGGGCCTCACAGGACTGGGGCCTTCCTGGGTTTGGCCTGGAAGGGCAAGGCGAGGTGAAGCTTGACAGAAGACTTGTAGCACTTGGTGGCAAGGACTGGGAGGGGTATATAAGACCAGCATTTCCCTCTGGCTCTTTGCCACAGCAACACGCTATCCACCTAGCTGTGCTTCCGCTTCCTGACTCCTGGTATCCTGACTCTTGGACCCTTGGCTTCCTGACTCTTTGTATCCTGACGCTTGGGCCCTTGGCTTCCTGACCCCTGGACTGCTGGCCCTGGACTGCTGATTCCTGATTCCCGACCTCTACCCTGGTCCCGACATACCAAGCTGGGACTCCGACTGCCTGTAACCTGGACCGTGACAGATCCCTGGTCAGACCCAACATCTAAGGAAGTAAAAAGTTTTGATGAAACTAGAATAATTTCTTACGGAGTATCACGTGTTCCGAGGCTGTCACCAAGTACCATCAAAAGGAAATGTTGAAGCAAACTTGGAGGCCTGTATTGTCGGAACTTCTGCCATTTCAAGGGAAGCGAATAGAGTTTTGATAAGACTAGTGAAATTCATCCAGAGGCTTTCCTGTATCCCTACTCTATATGGATGTGAAATGTGGCTGATAGCTAAAGTGGAAGAAATGAAACTTGAAGCTTTTGAAATGTGCTGTTGGAGAAGAACATGTTAAAGTGACTTGTACAGAGAGGGAATCAATACAAAAATATTGAATTGTGCTGGAGAGGGACAAGCAGTAAGGCTAAGTGTGAAAAAAGACAATCAGGTGCAATAGGGCACATTAGGAAATGGTTAACTAGTTCAAGATATAGTTGATGGGAAAACAGAAGGAAGAAGAGTAGCAGGAATATAAGTTAAGAGCAATGAAGGTGGTATACATGTTTTCACACAGGTTGCAAGGATGCTAGTGTGCACTGGAATATTTAATGGCTCCACAAAGACCAACGTGAGAAATGATTTACTGGAGAGAGTTTCTAGGAAAATAAGGATTGTCCTGGGCAAATATAGCTGGACTATATGCATGGAACTTTCTTTTGATTTAGTATCCCCACCCCGCCAGCAAAAGGAACTGCAAAGCTGAAGTCAATCTCCCTTTCTGTCCCTTCTCCCAAGCCCAGAAGAAAACATTGTAAATAACTCTCTAAATTCCTTAGACCAGGGGAAAAGCTTTCCCGCATTAACCTTTGAAACACGGTGTTTCTGTTTTGTCTTCTCTAATCTATGACTCTCACAGTGGAGCCACAGCTCTGATGTAGTCATCCATCTTCGGGTCACCACTCTCTTGCTTTTCCATACAAAAAAAGCAGCAAATCAAGAATTAGAATTCTGAGTTGTCCTTGTACAGGACTCAGAATGCTACCCTAGATCCTGACACAACTTAGTATCTTGCATACCCTGCCTAGGATTATATGTCAGCAAGCGCCAAGTTTCTTATTAGAAGAATTTGGAATCACCTGTTCTTCTACTGGATCAACTTGTAAAGCATAGTTTTAGCCCCCCCAAAAAGGAGGATCTGAAAAACCAATGAATATAATAGTCAGCCTGATGAATATTTTTGCTATTGAGCCCACATTCCTATTTTTAACATCTCAGGCTAGTGGTTTCTCTCTCACCTCAGATGGGACCATTGGCGGTAAGGTCATTCCTTGTATTTTAAATTTTATTAAAAGTGTCTCAAAGTCATGAAACTAGTTCAGGGAACATTTTCCTACTTGTCGCTTGATCTATCCTACAGAGAAAAGGACCGAGGTAGCTCTGGAAAGCAAGGGCACTATTTCTCTCTCCCCCCCCCCCCATAGAAAAGGTGTTAGTCCCTTGAGATCAAAGACTTTTATCACATCTTTCTCTTTTGAGCTATTCTTTATGAATTGTATGAGGTGATGTACATCTGTCAGCCATGGCTATGTCAATAGACCCTGTGTAAGCAAGAGTCTCTCCTGCCAACCTAGCAGTTTGAAAGCATGTCAAAGTGCAAGTAGATAAATGGGTACCGCTCCAGCGGGGAGGTAAATGGCGTTTCTGTGCGCTGCTCTGGTTCACCAGAAGTGGCTTAGTCATGCTGGCCACATGACCCAGAAGCTGTCTGCAGACAAACGCCGGCTCCCTCAGCCAGTAAAGCGAGATGAGTGCCGCAACCCCAGATTTGTCCGTGACTGGACCTAACGGTCAGGGGTACCTTTACCCTTACCTTTAAGCAAGAGTGTAGTCTAGTCAGAAGTAGAGCCTTTGGTGGGCAATTTAAGTAAGTAATGCAAGACTATGGGAGGCAGTTGTTAAAACCATTCCTACCCAGAGCCAGGTTATTTCAAGACATTGGTAAAGTGGGTTTATATTTGTAAAAAAACAAAATAGACTAGGGTATACAGTCATACCTTGGAAGTCAAACGGAATCCGTTCTGGAGGTCCGTTCAACTTCCAAAACATTTGGAAATCAAAGCGCGGCTTCTGATTGGCTGCAGGAATTTCCTGCAGCCAATCAGAAGCCATGGAAGCCCCATTGGACATTCAGGTTCCAAAGAACGTTCGCGAACCAGAACACTCACTTCTGGGTTTGCAGCGTTCAGGAGCCAAAATGTCTGAGTACCAAGACGTTCAGGATCCAAGATATGACTGTATTAGTTTGGAAAAATTGAAATACTTAAGTGGGGTTCTTAGAAATTCCCAGTTCTAAACAGATGAGGCTAGTGTACAGAATACTAGCTGAAAATTGCAGAAAATGTTTTCGTCTCAATTTGTCTTGTCTCCAGGGCAACAGCCCTGTGTCCTTACTTGTGTGTAGCAAATTTTGATAAGCTCCAAGGGAGTTGAAAGGGACTCCAATCCCTCCTCAGACAAATTGTACAAGTGGTGTTTGATTTGAACCAATTGCCATTGGTCTTAAAGTTTCAAGACTTCCTGCTTATTTAAAAATTTGATATCCCTGTATTCGTTTGCAATAAAAATAATAATAATAATTTCTGACTGTGTGTTCCTCAGACTAGATCATGTTGAGAACACACAGCAAGGCTATTCAGTTCCATTTGCAAGCTGCGTTGTGATGTACGGCTTGGTTGTAAGGGCTTGAATATGCAGTTAAATTGATTGTGGTTTTAATATACAGTAAGTTTAAATGAGCTCTGGATGCACGATAAGAATGAATAAATTGGAAACCCAAGATTGAGTTTTCTTACTTAGGTCTTCCTCAGGTCATTCAGAACCTGAACGAAGGGAAAGGGAAAGAAATGCACAGAGTATTAATGCCCACCTCCTTTCTCCTCTATGTCTGTAAAAACTGTTTTGCAAAAGAAGAAAACTTCTTTATTTTGACTAGCAGTATGCTAGGAGGCGATGGGACGCAGGTGGCGCTGTGGGTTAAAGCCTCAGCGCCTAGGGCTTGCCGATCGAAAGGTCGGCGGTTCGAATCCCTGCGGCGGGGTGCGCTCCCGCTGCTCGGTCCCAGCGCCTGCCAACCTAGCAGTTCGAAAGCACCTCCGGGTGCAAGTAGATAAATAGGGACCACTTACCAGCGGGAAGGTAAACAGCGTTTCCGTGTGCGGCTCTGGCTCGCCAGAGCAGCGATGTCACACTGGCCATGTGACCCAGAAGTGTCTCCGGACAGCGCTGGCCCCTGGCCTCTTAAGTGAGATGGGTGCACAACCCCAGAGTCTGTCAAGACTGGCCCGTACGGGCAGGGGTACCTTTACCTTTACCTTTATGCTAGGAGGCAAGTGTAGGATGGATGATCCCTCCGTTCACAGTTTTAAACACCTTTTGAATATGTATTAAAATCTTGTATTAAAACAAATCTGTTAGGCTAAACCTCTGATAACTAAGTCAGATTCTCTGAAAAGAAGCCTCACACTTTGTACATGGCAAAGAGGCTTCATCACTCTAAACAGGCGGGAGGGTAAGAAGTGTGCTTTGTAGATTTTTCTTCTTCTTAAAGTGAATCTCAGTATAAAGCTGGTTTTCAGTCTCTGGCTAATAAATATTCTTTTGCTGAAGAGTAACTATCTAATTGATAACAGCAGAGCCTCCAGATGCAGGAGTTATCTCCCACAAGCTTGGCTTTATTTGGATTAATTTGGCTTCAGAAGGAATTGAGGTTTCTGGTTCAATCTGCATAACAGTTTTCTTGACTTGGCCCATTATTATTATTATTATTATTTGAATTTATATTATATTATTATTATTTATTGAATATATATACCACCCTATATCTGGGGGTCTCACAGAATAAAATCAAGATATGAAACCACAAAATACCTAATAAAAACAAAAACAAAAACCCAATAGCGCCCCCACTCCCAAAAAACACATTTTAAAAGGGCATAGGATGTAAATCGGATCAACCAAAGGCCTTGTTAAAGTGGAGCGTTTTTGCCTGGTGCCTAAAGGTGTATAATGAAGGCGCCAGGCGAACTTCCCTGGGGAGAGCATTTCACAGATGGGGAGCCACTGCAGAGAAGGTCCTGTTCTCGTGTTGCCACCTTCCGGTCCTCTCGAGGAGGGGGCACACAAAGGAGGGCCTCAGAAGATGATCTCAGGGTCTGGGTAGGTTCATATGGAAAGAGGTGGTCCTTGAGGTATCATGGTCCTGAGCCGTTTAAAGCTTTATAGGTCAAAACCAGCACTTTGAATTGGGTCCAGAAACTAATTGGTAGCCAGTGTCATTGGTAGCCAGATGCAGTTATGGTGACTGACTCCAGCTCTGGACCTCAAGATGGAAAAACTCTTTCCCTTTCACTACACTGCAATGGCAGGCTGTATCTCAGTGCATATTGAATATAACTTCAGCCACATGTTAACAGTCATTTGCTAGTTAGCAAGTCTGTACAATTCCACCCTCCTCTCATTCTGTATTGTGACCTGCAATGTAACATGTGAACTGTTCATTGCTAAATTATTGGGGGAAAGGAATATCAAAGCTACATTCACCCATTGTTTGAAATAATAAAGCATTAACCCCATGGACTAGCTGCACCGATACTGTTATTAGCCACTTTACATGTGTCTCATTAAAACAATAACCTTCCTTTTCTAAGCTCAAATCAGATTAGTATGTTCCTGTTTTTCAAAAAAATGAACTTTGCATCTAAGTGTAGGAAGCAATTTAGTTGAACAGAGAGCACAATACAAGAGTTTCTGAGTTGCTGTGTGTAGAAAGAATTGATTCTTTCACTATTATTCGTGCCACAATCTCTGTCAAATTTCACAGCTGTTCACAAAAATGGGGAGGAAGCAAAAATGACCATAAAATCATGAAATACAATAAAATCATGAAACCAAAGAATAAGCAATTAAGCAGCAGGGGATGAAAATCAGTGGTTTTTGAAGGCTCTGTAAAGTGAAGGTTCTGGCACCAGGGCTGTACAGTCAAACCTCGGTTGTCAAACACAATCCGTTCCGGAAGACCATTTGTCTTCTGAAACGTTCGATAACCAAAAATTGAAAGCAGAAGCCTCAATACAATAGGAAAACACAAAACAGAAGCCATATAGCACATGCGGCTTCTGAAAATCATTCGAAAACCGGAGCAGTTACTTCTGGGTTTTCAACGTTCGGGAGCCGAAACATTCCAAAACAGAGGCATTCAGGAACCGAGGTTACAGCAATCTCTTGGGAAATAATTCCAAATTTAGCATGGCTGCCCATATCTGGTGTTGCATCAGTAAATATGGAAGTATTTACTGATGCTTTGCACAGTAGAGCCGGACTGAATATCGCCCAGATCCAGCTTTGAGGCTGAAACCTTCCATTTTACTGGGACTGCAGCCCCCGTACTTCTTGGAGTGTCTCCACACTAAGTCAAAAGTGTGGCCCCTTCTTATCTGAAAGATGTTATTTGCGTGTTGAGTTCCGCAGTGCCACCCACCAAATAATTCACACTTCACACTTCAATTTTTGTTTAAGGTTTTTGGCATAATTTTTGGCCACAACTTTATTCAAATACAATATCTGTGAGTGGTTGCTTAGGCATTGGTTATGACTATCTGTCCTTGCCCCCCAAGGACAGAGCTGGTCCCTTCCGGACACCACCGGAAGCCAGCGTGGGAAACAAGTATTGGGTGAGAAAATGAAGCTGGGACACAGACCCTCACCTCTCACCCTCATGTTCCGGTGGGGCTTGCACGGCCCGAGCCCGGCTCCACGGACAAGGACGAAAGAATGGCAAGCCCCTGGATTCCTTTAACGGAATTCCCTTTCACCTCATTTGGAGGGGTAGGCACCTTACCCCTCCAAGCACCAATTAACCAATGCCTAACCGCCAACCTTACAAGTTGTGACGATTTGCTACACAGTAGGCAAAAACCAAATGGCACAAGCCAATCAGCCAAATGGCAAAATTCCTACCAGGCCCCCGCACCAAGGCGGACGACCCCATGACAGGCATAGCAAGGTCAACCAAACAAGACCACCCTAATTAAAGGGAGGGAGAGCGGGTGATCCGATCCAAAACGGCCAAGAGGACGTCCCCTCGACTGGCCCCTCTATTTAAAGCCTCTGTCCCCTCCTCCAAATTAGCAACATCAAAAAATCCCCAACAACCCATTTAACCATTTAAAGGCTGGGTATTACCAAATTTGCCTAATCATGCCAGGGTGGCCTGCTCCCCAACCGCAACACGTGCTCTCTGTTAAGGAGAACACGCTTTGCAGATGAAGCAGCCTTGACAGTGCAATGCGAGGAAGCTCTACAGAGACTCATCAACCATTTTGACCAAGGCTACATGGAGTTTGGCCTCACCATCAGCCTAACAGAAACCAACGTCCTATGTCAGGATGTCACCGGCACTCCACACAGCAATATTGGTGACCACATGCTTGAGGTGGTTGACAGTTTTGTCTAATTGGGCTCCACCACAGCTAGCAACCTTCCCGTTGATGTTGAGCTGGATAAGTGTATTGACAAGGTAGCTATACCTTGCCTCTCCATGGGAGAATGTGATGCTAATGAACAAAACGAAGGTGAAGGTCTACAAGGCTTGGATTGTGGGCAACTTATCCCCACCAGGTGGGGTGCCTTAATGCCTTCCACGTGTCAGGAAGATTTTGGGCATCACATGGCAGGACAGAATCTCAAACAAAGATGTGTTCTCCTAAGGCCACATTCCCAGCATATTTGCACTCCTGTCTGAGTGACGGCTATGCTGCCTTGGTCAATTACACAGACTGGAAGATGGCAGGTTCCCAAAGGACGTGCTCTATGGGGAGCTGGCTTCAGGCACTAGGCCTGTTGGCAGACCAACTCTGTGTTACAAAGATGTCTGCAAACATGACATGAAGGCTGGCAACATCAACCCTGCTGTGTGGGAATCCCTTGCGGATGATCGCAGTGCCTAGAGACAGACCATCAAGTTGTGTATTCACAGCAGTGACCAGAGGAGGAAATACTGCTGGGAGGAACATAGAACAAACATCATGGCGCACCTGCAGCAGCAAATCCAGTCATCTTCATCTGCCCCAGCTGCAACAAAACATGTCTCTCCCATATGGGTCTCTGCAGCCACAAGTACTGTAACTCTCTAGCAGTTTGGTTTTACCCCTGAAGGCACATTCTTTCATTGTCTCCTGAGAAAAATGGGTGCCAACAACATCCCCTGCAAAAGCTTAGTTTGTGTTAATATTGAAAATAGATTCTTTCATTTGGTGCCCTTATTTCATTGGCGGCTGCCATAGGTCCCTGGGCTTTGTCAGAATCTGGCACGGACTGTCAGCCCCAGGAGAAGCAGGAAGAAAATAGCAGCGGGTTGAGCCACTAAGAAAACAATGGATCGAAGGAACTTGGAGTGAGACAGCCAATGCTTGGTGCCCATTTCCCACAACAGGCAGAGCTTATGCTAGAGAGGTAGAGTTAGGACAGGGGTCGGCAACATTTTTTGAGGCTGTTCCGGTCCACTCCCCAACAGACCTCTTGGTGCGGCAGAGTGTGTGCGCGTGCACTCAAGCTATTTCCAGTGCTCTTCCGACCCGGAAGTCTGTCCCCGCAGCAAGAAAAAAAATGGCACTGTGGGGGGGAAAGCATGGAATCTCCACGCCGATCCACAGAACAGCCGTGGGCCAGTTCCAGGAAGCTCATGGGCCAGAACCAGCCCATGGGCCTTAGGTTGCTGACCTCTGAGTTAGGAGTTATGTGACTAAGAGGCAAAGCAGCAGGTGGAGCATGATGGTTGATTTCTGTTTGGATCCAAGGCTGTAATAATAATAATATTAATAATAATAATGATAATAATAATAATAATAATAATAATAATAATAATAATAATAATTTATTTATACCCCACCCATCTGGCTAAGCCTCCCCAGCCACTCTGGACAGCTCCCAATTGAGCGTTAAAAACAATACAGCATTAAATATTAAAAACTTCCCTGCCTTCAGATGTCTTTTAAAGATAGGATAGCTGCTTATTTCCTTCATATCTGAAGGGAGGGTGTTCCACAGGGTGGGCGCCACTACCGAGAAGGCCCTATGGGAGAAACCCATGAGGCCCCTTTGGGGTGTCAATGCCATGAACTCCTCCATCATAGGCTCAGGCTGTATCTATGTGTAAATAGACCATGTATCATAAAGACACCACAGTCTCCGCTGTCCCTCATTTCCAAAAGGAAACACAAACCCTGGGTTAAGTGACTAAAATTCCTGGAATCTCGCACTGCTCGGAGATTGAGGTGGCATGAAGCACTACTTTAAGGGCAAAGATGCAGAGATGTCTTGGCTAATGCTCAGATGATCCTTGAGAATCACACCCATGCCTCTCCATTGCTGTAGAATAAATCTGTCAGTCTGGAGGGTGTCAGAACTTCATTCTAATGGATGGAAATTCAAAACTCTCCCAAAGGATTGTAGACCTATCATTACAGTTGTCGAGCCAACCACAGGAGCTAAAGAAAAAGAGAATGTACCAGAGCTGGCTAATGGGGAAATGAATGTGGGGTTTAAGCTACCAGCATAAATTGGGCATGTGGCATGGTGCAACAAATTTCCTAGAGGCAATATCTTGACACTCTTGAGTGATTGCTTCTTGGAACAACAAATTCTAAAGCACAGAAAGCAGCAAGGGGTGGCTGTTCTTAAATTAGGCTTTAAATGAAGTTGAATGCATACAACTTAAAGGTAGAACAAATGAATTCTAAGTCGTAATGACTACAGTTTAATTAGGCTTAACGTTTGAGCAAAAGCCATGAGGATATTCAAACTTTTAGAAGTGGAATACGAATGATAGCCAGGCAATATGCTAAGGATCACATAAGTGGCAGATATTTGCTCATTTTTGCATTGTGTATGTTACGGTTAGGACGCGGGTGGCGCAGTGGTCTAAACCACAGAGCCTAGGACTTGCCGATCAGAAGGTTGGTGGTTCGAATCCCCACGATGGGGTGAGCTCCCGTTGCTCTGTCCCAGCTCCTGCCGACCTAGCAGTTCGAAAGCACACCAGTGCAAGTAGATAAATAGGTACCACTCCGGCAGGAAGGTAAACGGCATTTCCATGTGCTGCTCTGGTTTCGGTGTTCAGTTGCACCAGAAGCGGCTTAGTCATGCTGGCCACGTGACCCAGAAAAACTGTCTGCGGACAAATGCCAGCTCCCTTGGCCTGTAAAGCGAGATGAGCACTGCAACCCCAGAGTGAGCTGTGACTGGACTTAACTGTCAGAGGCCCTATACTTTTACCTTTATTTTATGGGTAACACAAGCTGTTTGGTAAATATGCATGGCAACTTAAGGGACCATTATGTAGAAATGGTTAGCCTTGGAAGACTTTTCAGCTGGGTCTTTCTCTAAACAGAATCCAGAAATGGAGGTTTGGGCTGCTCAAGACATGGCCCAAGCAGTTAGCGCAATTGCACCAACTATTCCTCCACCCCACACCTGCATAAGGTTGCAATTGAGTTAGCAAAGTGGTTGCAGGCCCAGTGTATTGATTGTTCAATATACGTTGTCTGTAAATGATGTTGAGGGATGTTCATAAATAACTTCATACTTTGTACAGTGGTACCTCAGGTTACATACACTTCAGGTAACATACGCTTCAGGTTACAGACTCCACTAACCCTGAAATAATGCTTCAAGTTAAGAACTTTGTTTCAGGATGAGAACAGAAATCGTGCAACGGTGGCATGGCGGCAGAAGGAGGCCCCATTAACTAAAGTGGTGCTTCAGGTTAAGAACAGTTTCAGGTTAAGAATTAAGTACTTAACCTGAGGTACCACTGTAGATTAAACTGGAGATATTTGCATATGTATATATTAGCACAACAGAATTTACCCAGTGGTTCTGAGGCATCTGATCAAGGCCTGTATTTTAAAATGAGCTTAAAGATATATTTGCAAATGTTTGTATGTTTCATGCCAGGCAGAAACCAGCTGGCTAAGTACTTTGGCAGTTGTTTATCTTCCTGCTCCCCCTGATTTATAGCAGTAGCAGGAGACAAGTTTCTCAAAGTTGTAAAAGGGAATTATAGGCTGGGAGCAAATGTTACACTGACCCTACATATTCACAATCAAGCTGCAAAAACACTAATTAAGAGTTGGCAAATAGTAAGATTATTGTTTAACAGAAAATAATACCATGTGCCTCCCATCAGAACTCTAGCCATATTTTCCTAAGGTATAAGGTATACTGAGAGAAGTTAAAGGGCAATAAATTTTGGGAAGAGCTAATGGGAAAAGCAGCTGGCTGGGAAAGGGGGGGTGTAAACTGAAGAGGCTTCTTTTGAAGCTGTTTTTACTGAGTTCCTTTTTTACTTTGCAAAGGCCTTTTCTTCTAAAAAGCTATCTATGTTATGTATGAGATTTGTTGGCTTAATGTAATTAGGCAAAGGATTTAGAAAGTAAGAAATGTTAGATTCTTATGTTAGATTCTTATTTCATTGATGGTGTGTGAGAATGTGAACCCAAGATCTCTGTTTAGATAGAATTTAATACCACGAGCCATTTGTTTTAGCCATTTGTTTTGGAATGCAGGGGCAACAGGGGCAAAAGGTGATCTGGTAATTATGGTGCCTTGTCGAGGCAAATGTAAGATATATGGCTACTTGTCTGCCATTTATGGATAGAAGGAAATATAGCTCTTTGTCTCCCATAAAAGGTAATAGGAAATGGGTGTATCTTTTATGATTGGTTCTAGCAAACAGCCAATAGGAATTTCAACCAGGCTGATTGGCCAAAGGCAGCCAAAGGAGGAGCAAGGGGGCTGGGCTGAGGAAATATAAGTGCTGGCCATCAGGGCTGGAAGGGGCAGAGCTTTGGTAACCATATACCACTGTGCCTATCATTTATTTGTCTGACAAATAAATTATTATTTTAATTTCTCGATTGCTGCGTTGAATATTTCATTCCAGCTAAGCGTTAACCACAAGCAGGGTGCTACAGTTCCATCCCAGAATAAGTCTTGCTCTTAACAGTCACAGCCTGGAAAATAAAGCTGATCTCTGGGATTGTGGGAAACATATAGCTCAAATACAGCTCTCTCAGTAGGCCTTTAAAGCAATGCTTTAAAGGGTCCAGGACAAGAAGTCGACCGAATTGCCACAGAGAAATCGGTCTGGCTTGGAGCAAACAGATTGAGGAGGGAGGGGAGCATGCAAGGTCTCAAAGGGAAGTAATGATTGCTGGAAAGCAAGAGGCGATGTCGTTTTTATGTCTTACTCTCCAAGAATACATAGGCATAACTCACTTTTCTGTAAATCCCAAATAACGGGCTACTTTGCTGAATAACAAGAAGGCAGCACTGACTGGGAAAATGAAAGTAACCAAGAACAGGCTTAGGGTGGATCTTTTTTTGACAAGTTAACTCTTTCGTTGTCGGATTATAATAGGGATTTTATCTAGATGCTGCAGTCTTTTCTAGGCTCCCAGAATGCATAAAGGCCCAGGGTGCTATTCAGAGACCTTTCTAGAACAAAGGCTCTGGAAAATGTCATTTTTCGACAACGTTTGATTGAAATGGACCTGTTCTGGGTCTCCTTTAAACTATAGTTTACAAAAAAAAAAAAAGCCCTTCAAACCAACCAAATTATTTTATTGCTATTCTTTCCCACTGAAAGTTTAAGTGTTGTTCTGTTGACAAGTGATTTCTTCCATTACAAACTACAGAAAAGTTTGATGAATTCACATGTGTTATATGAACACATAAATTCAGTTCATCCAGTCTTATAGGAAGTAGCGTTCCTGTTTTGAAAGCCTGCATTTGAGCTTGTGTTATCTATTTGCCTGACTAAACCATTTGATGTGATCCTTGAAGTAATATTTTGACATCAAAGCTTTTCTCAATGAATAATACATCTGCTAAGTGCAGTGAGCCAGGGTGTCCATGTAGATTTGCCTTTTACTTGGATATGGAAGTCGTAATGACATATTTCACAAAACAAGTTCATTCAAACTAAAACAAGCCAAAAAGAAAAAGAAAGAGACAAAATTCGAGAAGTGCACGACAGAGAGATGATATCATGGAGAGGAATTTTAGTTTTGTCTTGACTCATCATCTCTCTAAGTCACATAATTCAACACCAATTTAATCTTTTCAAATCATCCAATATGCAAGAAGTTGGAGCTATTTGCTTAACCTTGCATTTATTTGTTTCAGGGAGCAAATCTCCTTTTCGGGGGGCCAATGCAGGCACATTACAAACACATTGTTTTACATTTTCAGACAGAATTCACCAGAACTCAGTTCCAGCACCTCATTGCCATTCTAAGAGAATGAGGGAGCCAAGTGAGGATTACCAGGTAAGATCCACCCTCTATTGTGTGGGCAGGTAATCCCTCCCCCTACCTGGCCTGGTTTCCCTGGCAACGCTTCCCCCAAGTGGGATTGGACAACTCACTGGGGTAGGCGGGGACCTCCAGGTATCCCACCTGAGGGAAGGCAAAGCCTATGCTGATGGGGCCACTCCAGATCCAGGGCTGCACGCGTCCACGCAAAGGGCGCCCCCCGTTTTAAGTGGGGAGCGGTCATTCTAAGAGAATGAGGGAGGTGTTCATGGCGAGTTCTGGCACCTCTTTTTCTAGAAAAATAGTACTGATTAAATGGCATCCATGATGTTACATGGAAGATGCAGCATAGCATGTATAAATCCTGTTGGTGATAGTGATATAATGTCACTAAAAATAAATTCACAATCAGCAGTTGCCATTTTTCTTCTTCTAGTGATCTGGAAAAGACCCTGATGTTGGGAAAGATTGAGGGCACAAGGAGAAGAGAATGAGATGGCTGGACAGTGTTCTCGAAGCTACCAGCATGAGTTTGACCAAACTGCGGGAGGCGAGGCAGTGGAAGACAGGAGTGCCTGGCATGCTCTGGTCCATGGGGTCACAAAGAGTTGGACACGACTAAACAACAACAACAAGTGACCTAGAGTTGTTCTAGTAACATTAGAGTTGTTCATCAGAATCCTTAATCTGGACTGTGTCCAAAAATAAATGAGCTTTGCACCCCAACAGTGTGTTTTGAAACTTTACTGCAGAAGTGGCTTGAACTCCAGTTACAAAATATAAATGTTACAAAGAAACACGTTGCTCTCAAGTAGCAGGCAAGGTGGTTCAGTAAACTTTCCTCTTTCTGGTCCCATAGAGGGTCCCTAAACTTGTTCATCATTGCAGATTTCATCTGCCACTGTTTCTGCTAGCCACCACAGACTTCTCAGGTCTCCTCTCCTGCTGTGAGAGATTTGCAGCTTAGGATTCCAGCTATGAGTCATCAGGTAGCCTAACTTGAAATGGAAAAACACCAGCCGTCCGCTTTCACCTAGAGTGGAACCTCTTGCTTAGCGTAAACCATTCTGCTTTGCAAATGCAAGCCTTTACAGAAGTTTTAGTTTTTTTGCAGACAAACATTGCATTTTATGTGCAGTCAGCTTCAACCATTACTATATGCTGTATCTGATGAGTCGTCATCACAGAATATATATATATATTTTATAAAGATTTTTATTAAGTTTTAGAAAAGACAACATGCATGAGAAAGAAAAACAAATACACAAAAATACAAAATTATAAAATACATAAGAAAAAAGAAAAATTATTTCAAAAAAGAAAAGAAAAAAACACATTTTAAGAAAAAAAACAAGGAAAAAACCCCACAAAAATCCCTCTTTTTACTTCTCATCTTTGATTCACTTATTTTCTTGACTTCCTCACATCACCCTTTTTTGTATCCCTGTTAAAAATTAATTCAGCAAATTCATACCCAATATATTAGTCTAATTATCCATCCCATCTTATTTTTCACCTCGTTGCTAGAACCCCTTCAGCTCATTTCAATGCCGTTAACATTCAAAAATTTTACAATATTTCTGTAAATAAATTTTAAATTTCTTCCAATCTTCTTCCACCAACTCTTCTCCCTGGTCTCGGATTCTGCCAGTCATTTCCGCCATCTCCATATATTCTATTACTTGCATCTGCCATTCTTCCAGAGTGGGTAGATCTTGTGTCTTCCAATGCTTTGCGATGAGTATTCTTGCTGCTGCTGTTGCGTACATAAAAAAATTTCTATCCTTCTTTAACACCAATTGGCCGACTATGCCCAGGAAGAAGGCCTCTGGTTTCTTAGGGAAAGTGTACTTAAGTACCTTTTTTAGTTCATTATATATCATCTCCCAGAAAGCCTTGATCCTTGGGCACGTCCACCAAAGGTGAAAGAATGTACCTTCTGTTTCTTTACATTTCCAACATTTGTTATCGGGCAAATGATATATTTTTGCTAGCTTGACTGGGGTCATGTACCACCTATACATCATTTTCATAATATTCTCTCTTAAGGCATTACATGCCATAAATTTAATCCTGGTGGTCCACAACTTCTCCCAGTCAGCAAACATAATGTTATATCCTATATCTCGTGCCCATTTTATCATAGCAGATTTTACCGTTTCTTCCTCAGTGTTCCATTTCAACAGCAAATTATACATTCTTTTTTTTTTTTTTATAAATATTTTTATTGAGCTCTTTTTCATATGACCAAAAACAAACAAACAAACAAAAAAAAAAAACGAATACAAGGGAAAAAAAAAAAGGACAAGAAATAACAAACAAAGGTATCATATAGCAAAGTTACAAAACCACCAACACGTACAACCATACAGAAAAGAGAATATATATATATATATACACATACACACACACACACACACACACACACACACACACATATATATATATATATATATACACCCACCCATCCCAAAACAGTGATTGACTTCCCTTCAAAACGGCTTGAGTTATACTCCCATGTTATTTTCCTGCGGGGTATTTTTATTACCTTGTTTACACCTCTCAAACTTTATATATCGCCAACTGTGATTTTAACGTTACCTAGATTTGCTTCCATGTATATAAGGAATTTACTCCAATCGTTAATAAATTTTACATTTTTCTGATGCCTGATCTTCTGTGTCATCCTTGCTAGCTCTATATACTCAAATAACTTAGATTGCCAGTCTCTAATGGTTGGAATATTAGGGGTTTTCCAGTTTTGCGCTAGCAGTATCCTGGCAGCTACTGTTGCATATTGAAACATGGTTTGGTCCTCTTGTCTGATCTCCTTCCCCACCATCCCTAAAAGGAAGGCTTCAGGTTTTTTAGGGAAGGTGTATCTCAAAATTTTTTTTAGTTCATCATGGATGAGTCCCCAAAACCTTTTTATTTTTTCACAGGTCCACCACATATGATGGAAATCTCCTTCCTTCACCTTGCATTTCCAGCATGTTTTATCACCCGTCCTGTACATTTTACCTAATTTCACAGGGGTAAGATACCACCTGTACATCATTTTTTGTAGATTTTCTCGAAGGTCAACACATGCCGTAAATTTCATGTCCTTATTCCAGAGTTTCGCCCATCTGTCATAATCTAAGTTATAACCAAGATCTATGGCCCATTTGATCATTACCTCCTTTACCTCCTCATCCTTCGTGTCCCAGTCTAATAGTTGGTTATACATTTTAGATAGGAGTTTGGAGTTTCCTTCTATTATTTCCACCTGGAATCTGGACTTTTTCTCACTCATCCCTATTTTTTTATGTTCATTCCATAGGGAATTGATTTGGTAGAATTGTAGCCAGGTTGTTAATTTTTCTTTAAGTTCTTCATATGGTCTGAGTTTCCACCCTTTATCTGATTTTACCAGTAGATCCTCATAAGTCCATCTTTGACCCTCCATGTTAGCTTTTTTTATTGTCAAAATATCAACCGGTGATAGCCACCAGGGGGTGTCCTTTTCTAAAAGTTTCTTATTTCTATTCCATACCTCAAGTAGCGCACCTCTAATTATATGGTTATAGAATCCTTTATGGGCCCTCTCCTTATCTTGCCATAGGTACGCGTGCCAGCCAAATCTGGCGTCAAACCCCTCCAGGTCCAGCAGATCTACGTTCTTCAGGGTAATCCAATCCTTAATCCAACACAGACACGCGGCTTCATAATATAGTCTTAGGTTAGGAACAGCAAATCCTCCCCTATCGCTGCGGTCTGTGAGTAGTTTAAATTTAATTCTTGCTCTCTTGCCCTGCCAAATAAATCTGGACAGGGTTCTCTGCCAGTCTTTAAATGATGTCGTACCCCTGATCACCGGAATGTTCTGAAATAAGAACAGCAACCTTGGGAGAACATTCATTTTGATTGCGGCCATTCTACCCGACCACGAAAGTCTTAGCCTACTCCAGGTGTCCAGGTCTTTTTTAATCTCTTTCCAGGTCCTTGTATAATTATCTTCTACTAAATTTATATTTTTCGCGGAGACCCAAATGCCCAGATATTTCACCTTTTTCACCACCTTAATTCCAGTTTTTAACTCTAACAGGCTTCTTGACTCTTCAGTTAAGTTCTTTGTCAGCATTTTAGTTTTCGCTTTATTTAATTTAAAGCCGGACAGATTTCCAAACTCCTCAAGTAGTTCTAAGACTTTAGCAATACCCACTACCGGATCTCCTAGCGATATTACCAAATCGTCAGCGTAAGCTTTTAGTTTGTATTCTTTGGTTCCTAATCTGATTCCCTTTATTTCTGAGGTTTCCCTGATCTTATTTGTAATCACTTCTAATACCAAAATAAATAAGAGGGGGGATAGAGGGCATCCCTGTCTTGTACCCTTCGAGATCTGAAATGAGTTAGTTAAGTTATTATTAATAATCAATTTAGCCCTTTGTTCTAAATATATCGCTTTTATGCCTTCCAAGAAGGGCCCTTCTATACCTACCCTCTCCAGACCCTTTAGTAGAAACCTCCATGATACGTTATCGAATGCCTTTTCGGCATCAATAAAGATCAAGGCTGCGGGGATATCAATCTTAAGTTCCAAATACTCAATAATATTTATTATATGTCTCACGTTGTCCTTTAGATACCTATTAGGTAGAAAACCTGCTTGGTCTTTATGGATAGATTTCGATAAATATTTTTTGAGCCTATTTGCCATTATTTCTGCGAAGATCTTATAGTCATTATTGAGTAGTGATATCGGTCTGTAATTTCTTATGTCCAGCTTATCAGGTTCTGATTTGGGGATTAACGTGATGTGTGCCTCTTTCCAAGAGTCGGGCACCGAGCCTCCTTGTAGAATATTATTCATTACATTACCAAGGACCGGGGCCAGATATTCTTCTAGAACTTTGTAATACTTTTGGGATAGCCCATCTGGACCTGGTGCCTTTCCTGGTTTCATCCTCTTAATTACTTCCTTGATCTCCTCAACCGTTATTTGTTTGTTTAAATAAATTTTCTCTTCATCCGTCAGTTGCTCTCCTCTGTTCTTTTCCAAGTACTTATCTATCTCTTCCGTGCCTTCATCTTCCTTTTTATACAAATTTTCGTAAAATTGAAGAAATTTTTCCTCTATTTTACCGGGGTCCTCAATTATTTGTTCTTCTACTTTAATTTTATTAATCACATTCTGTTTTTTCCTTTTTCTAAGTTGCCACGCCAGTAGCCGTCCCGTTTTGTTCGCAGATTCAAAATATTTTTGTTTCATTGATCTAATTCTCCATTCAACCTCTTGACTTATTAATATCGAATACTGCGTCTGCAGCATTTTAGAGGTTTGTTTAATCCTTTCATCTTTAGGGTTTACTATTAGTTTTTTCTCACATTCTCTTAATTGTTTAACTATTTCTTCCTTCTTTGATTCTCTTATTTTCTTTCTATAATTATTTTGCTGAATAAAAAATCCTCTTAGGACCGCCTTACTGGCGTCCCAAACTATATCAATTTTTGTTTCTTTATTCAAATTCATATCAAAATACTCTTTAAGAGTAGTCTTAGCCTTTTCAGTTATCTCCTCGTTTTCGAGTAAATATTCGTTCAGTCTCCATCTATATGGGCCAGCTGATTTGCATTTTATTTCCAACACTATTGGGTTATGGTCAGAAAGGGTTCTGGGTTGTATTTCACATTTCCTTGCTCTTGTCGATAACTCACTTGAAACCCATATCTGATCGATTCTGCCCCAACTCTGATGCGGTTCTGAAAAGTATGTAAATTGTTTCATTATTGGGTTTTTGTACCTCCAAATGTCTATTAAGTCCAAGTTTTCTTGGAGGTTGTTAAATGATTTTGGGAGTTTCCCTTGATTCGATTTCCTTTTTTTCCCATTTCTATCTAGTTCTGGTGATGGTACTCCATTCAAATCTCCAAGCAGAATTAATTTGTGATTTTCTAGTTCTAATAACATCTGCTCCAATTTTTTAAAAAACTCTGCTTTCTTTGTATTGGGTGCATAGACAGTTACCACATTAAATTTTTCCCCTTGATAGTTAATTTGAACTCCCAAGATTCTTCCTTCGGAGTCTTTGCAAATCAGTACTGGTTCCCATTTTTCTTTAATATAAATTACCAACCCTCTTTTTTTTCCTACATCCGAGTTAATAAACTCCACTCCCAACCTTTTATTTATCAATATATGTTTGTGTTTTTGGGCTACGTGTGTCTCTTGCCAGCAAATCACATCATAGTTCTTATTCCTCACGATTTTTTCTAGTTTATTCCTTTTTGATTTTTCGTTCAAGCCGTTCACATTCCAGGTCAAAAGGTTCAGAGACATTCCTAACTATTTAGACTCTTTATTCACTCAGGGTTTTTAAACTTATGTTTTGGGGCTTCCGCTCCCAATATAGTCCTCCTCTTCTGCTTCCTCACCTCCCGCTGCACCCTCTTCCTCTTCTATTTCTTCTTCTCCAATTTCTCCTTCTTCCTGTCCCCCCTCCTATCTTTCTTTTTCTTTTTCTCGTTTCTGGATCCTTCTCTGTCTTTTATCCTCTCCTCCCCCTTCCCGAACTCCCTCTCATACCTTCTTAGAAATTTTTCCACCTCTTGGATATCTGTCAGTTTAAATTTTTTGTCTTTAAAGAAAAAGGAGATCCCCTCAGGGAACTCCCATCTATATTGTATACCATTTCTCCTCAGGGCACCAACTATCTGTCCATACCTTTCCCTTTTACGCAAAAGCCTGAGTGGGATCACTTTAAGATCACTTGATAATATCTTAGCATTGGGTTCTAATGTCATCACAGAATATATAAACAAAATCAGGTGGTCAAACAGAGACAGTTGCATTACTTCACTCAACACTGGTTTGTAGACTACCCTTTTGCATGGTACTTCAATCCATTACCCGACTCATGCACACAGTGATTTCTGAATCACAGTGTGACTGCTATAAAACATCTTGAAGGAGATGAGAAGATTACACATGTGTTAGTTCTTTCAGGGGGTACATGGAGTACTCCATAGTTCTTAATCCCTTAGAATTCTCAGAGTATTTCTCATGCTGTGTAATACTTGACTGACTGCCTTTCTACCACTTCCTGAAACTTTGCACCTCTGCTAAGTCCAGCAGAGTTGGCCACACAACTCTTATTTCTCCAAATAGAGCAGAAATTAATAGCAGGCTCTGGTTCTACCTCCCATCTCCCTTCCCTTGTCTTGCCCTAGTGTTTTAAAGACACAGAAAGTGTAGCAGTGATGGATTGGCCTTTCCTGAGTTGCCCCATTAGCCGTAGCATATTCTTGCTACTCATTCCAGTCAACTGAAGCAACGAGTGATGTCCCTGCTCTGTCAGACTCAAATTGACTTTATTTAAATCAAATTCTTTCTCCCCAAAATGGGGGGGGGGGTAGCTAAATGCAAGCCAAGCCTGAATTGATACAGACACTATGGAAGACCTGACTGGGGATGTGATGGGGTCTGACCCTTATGCCACCTCAGAGGTGACTTCATCCACACCATACACTTAAAACACATTTAACACACATTTGAAGGACATGGCTTCCCCCAGATAATCTGGGGAACTGTAGTCTACCCCACACAAAGTTACCAGCACCCTTATCATATGACATTTCCCAGGATTCCTGAAGAGAAGACAAGTGGTTTTGATGTGTTTTATATATTTAGTGACCATAAAATATAAGCCGGGGGGGGGATTGTGGGCAATAATGCTCACTTCACACCTGAGGTGTGTTTTATGAGGCTCCAAGAATAATATTCCTGAAGTAGGAATTATGAGTCTTGGCAACATATCTAGAAACAATAGTCCCAGCTTAGCAAAAGCAGGCAGAACATAATATTCATTTTATATATTGCATTTAATACCCTGTTCTTCCCACGAAGAGCTCCATGTAGTTTATATATGCCTCTCAGGCAGTCTTCCATCCAATTTTGCCAATGTTCATCCTCAGTGCTTTTTTTTTTTTTTTTAGGAATAGAGGTGCAGGAACTCCCACCTTTTTCGGATGGACAACCCTAAGCTGTTGAGCACCTTTTTTCAGGCAGGACCAAAGTTGTTGCGTTGTTGACCACCCATCGAACTCCAACTCTGCCGTGCCAGTCGCCGCACTGCCCCAATCGCCATGCCACCAGCAGCATTCAGTGCACAGATAAGAAGGAACACAATGCTAAAGAGATATACACCAAAAAGGTGCCAGAACTCAGTGCTAGTGAGTTATGGCTGAAAAAAAGCCCTGTTTATTCCTTTCCTGTAAACAGATGAAAATGTAATAAGCTCACATGAAGGAATGCATATCTTCTACATGGAGTGGAAACTGAGGGCCTTACATAAATATTTCTAACCAAACTTTCCATAGGAAATAAGAAAGCCTATTTTCCACCCCTCCTTGCTAACAAAACCCCAAAATAATGTCCGTGCCATTCAGTATTCCCCATAGTCGCAACAATTCCATGTTATTTAATTGTCATCATACCAATATATATAAATCACGCTGTACTTATTTGTCATATTCGTATCTATCTTATAATGTGCTTTCAGCTTATTCTTCTTTTATTTATAGAAACTGATAATGCACGACAACATGTTGTGCTTGGAGAACTGAAGAATAATGCAGTCCAAAAGACACTATTCTCTCAATTTCATAAGATATGAGCAGTGGCAATGCGCTTTTGTGACCTTTCTTATCTTATCTATAAATGTAATGAAGTAACAAAAAATCACATTATCAAGGTGATCCATCACTTCTGATACAGCTCTAAATGAAGTAATATTTGCCTGGCTGCTAAAGATCTGTAACATCACATTACGCTAACATTTGGTGATGGAATGGGCACATTATCTCCACAGCGAGCTTGGAACTAAATTGACCTGTAGCTCCACAGACCCATCTTCAGTAAAGTTAGAGGATATTAACTTCTAAATATAAAGATTTTATTTACCAAGTTTCAAATTTTATGGCATCGACTGTGCAGCTTTCTCCCAAAATGCAGCCTGTCACAGCTCAGGAATGTATTTATAGCCAAGCACCACAGTAGCACTGTATTTACGGGTCAGAGGTTCATTCCCAGGGTTTATAGCTTTGTCTTGCTAAATTACACCATTGCAGCATGCCAGTGTTCTCTTTCCCTGCAAGACTTGAGTTGGTTTAATGGAGATTTTGTTTTGTGCAAAAGAAAAACCAAATGGTTTAAACTTTAAGGCTTGCTTATGTGGAAGCACGTTTTGCTGAACGTTTACCATGTTGTTGTTTAATCGTTTAGTCATGTCCGACTTTTTGTGACCCCATGGACCAGAGCACGCCAGGCACTCCTGTCGTCCACTGCCTCCCGCAGTTTGGTCAGACGCATGTTTGTAGCTTCGACAACACTGCCCAACCGTCTCATCCTTTGCCGTCCCCTTCTCCTTGTTCCCTCACAAGAAGAGCCAGTGTGGTGTAGTGGTTAAGAGCGGAAGACTCATAATCTGGTGAACCGGGTTCGTGTCTCCGCTCCTCCACATGCAGCTGCTGGGTGACGTTGGGCCAGTCACACTTCTTTGAAGTCTCTCAGCCCCACTCACCTCACAGAGTGTTTGTTGTGGGGGAGGAAGGGAAAGGAGAATGTTAGCCGCTTTGAGACTCCTTCAGGTAGTGATAAAGTGGGATATAAAATCCAAACTCCTCCTCTTCTTCTCAATCTTTCTCAACATCAGGGTCTTTTCCAGGGACCCTTCTCTTCTCATGAGGTGGCCAAAGTATTGGAGCCTCAGCTTCAGGATCTGTCCTTCCAGTGAGCACTCAGGGTGCTGATTTCCTTAAGAATGGATAGGTTTTCTAGGTTTTCAAGAAGCTCTGTGATAATAATGGAAAGAAAGAAATATTGTTTTATAATAATTGTTAAGATTAATTGGGTTAAAAAATCAAAACAATATAGATGCAAGAAATGTGAATAGTTGTGAAAATATGAAAATTTCCAGATAGACTGAAGGAAGTCTGAAAGTGGAAAGATCAGATTTGGATGTATAATAAAAATGGAATGTTTTTTTTATTATTATTGTTAAATTCTAAAATTTTATAAATATATATATATATATTTTTAAAAAAGAATGGATAGGTTTGATCTTCTTGCAGTCCATGGGACTCTCAAGAGTCTCCTCCAGCACCATAATTCAAAAGCATCAGTTCTTCAGGGATCAGCCTTCATCATGGTCCAGCTCTCACTTCCATACATCACGACTGGGAAAACCATAGCTTTAACTATACGGACCTTTGTTGGGAAAGTGATGTCTCTGCTTTTTAAGATGCTGTCTAGGTTTGTCATTGCTTTTCTCCCAGGAAGCAGGCGTCTTTTAATTTCATGGCTGCTGTCACCATCTGCAGTGATCATGGAGCCCAAGAAAGTAAAATCTCTCACTGCTTCCATTTCTTCCCCTTCTATTCGCCAGGAGGTGATGGGACCAGTGGCCATGATCTTAGTTTTTCAATAGTGGGAGAAACTGTACTTGTGTTGCCATATGTCTGGGAAACAACAACAACAACAACAACAACAACAACAACAACAACAACTTATTATTTATACCCTGCCCATCTGGCTGGGTTTCCCCCAGCCACTCTGGGTGGCTTCCAACAAAGATTAAAAATACATTAAAGCACCAGTCATTAAAAACTTCCCTAAAAATGGCTGCCTTCAGATGTCTTCTAAACATCAGATAGTTGTTTATTTCCTTGACATCTGATGGGAGGGCATTCCACAGGGCGGGCCCCACTACCGAGAAGGCCCTCTGCCTGGTTCCCTTTAACCTCAATTCTCACAGTGAGGAAACTGCCAGACGGCCCTCGGAGCTGGACCTCAGTGTCCGGGCTGAACGATGGGGGGTGGAGATGGGGGTGATCAGAATGAGGTTTAAGAAATTAATAAATCTTGTAAAATGGAATGGCTCCGGTTTCCTCCCTCCCTGCTGCATGCAGTTCTGAGGGTTCTCCTGAATGCACCCCCCCAAGCAGATTAGGAGGAGGTGTGCCAATTTAGCTGAAGCTGACCCATTGATTCTTACAGTATACAGTGGTGCCTCGCAAGACGAAATTAATCCGTTCCATGAGTCTCTTCGTCTAGCGGTTTTTTCGTCTTGCGAAGCAAGCCCATTGACGGCTTAGCGGATTAGCGCTATTAGCGGCTTAGCGGCTTTTAGCGGCTTAGCGGATCAGCTATAAGCGGCTTAGCGGCTTAGAAAAGGGGGGGAAGGAAAAAAACCCCGCAGGAACTCGCCAGACATTTTCGTCTTGCGAAGCAAGCCCATAGGGAAATTCGTTTTGCGAAGCGCCTCCAAAACGGAAAACCCTTTTGTCTAGCGGGTTTTCCATCTTGTGAGGCGTTCGTCTTGCGGGGCACCACTGTAGTTGGAAAATATTGAGGTCTGAGCATGCTCAGCGACCATGGAATGCTGACTTAATCTACATTGGAAGTTTTGGTTGCAAATCCCACTTGTAAATTGTTATTTTCAGTCCATCAGCATGTGGCCATAGCTAATCAAAACACAGTTACCTTACAGCATTCATAGTTCCAATCTTACAATCCCTTGACTCTATTGGCATTTTCTGTACATTTCCAGTGTGAGAGCAAATAAGAACTAAGATGTGAATTTTTCTTCTCTGTCATGTATGTGTGTATACAAAAATCACATTCTCAGAAGATATATATAATTCAGGCACAATAGGCTAGTATAAATTATTCATCCCATGTAAGCATCCATTCTTGCAGAAGGAAATAATTCTTTTCTTCAGTCTCAAAAGCTTCCTGACAATACAGAGGTCACAAGTGTATCATTTTTGTACCTGAGCATGATAGGCTTGTGCATTACTTTTCTCCAGTGAAGAGAAGAAAGCAAAATGGAGAATGTTACTTCTGAGTTGCTAGACACCAGTGAACAGTTGGAAGTAGAATTAGAAAGATGTGCATTTTGGGGAACGCTTGAAACACACATACAAAAACGAGAAATTGTGCTTGCCTCAATAAAAGGATTTTTTGAAAGGGTTGCAATGGATATGTTTTACTTTCATCGCTGGGGGCGAAAATTGCACATATGGAAATCACAAAAGAATGAAGGTACAAATAAATGTGAGAAAGCAACCAGTTTCTGAACAGTTTGCACAAATAAGTGGAGGGAGGTTGTGGCTTCATTTCAGGGGCTTGCTTGCACAGTCGGAAGGCACAAGCACCTTCTCAGAGTAGACCCATTAAAATGATTGGACTTAGCTTAGTCGCAGCCATTAATTTCAAAAGGTCTGCTCTGAATAGAACATAGTTGAATACCACCCCTTGTTCTTACCTGCAACACTGGAACCAAAATATACAACTTCCCTCTCAAAACAGTTGTACATTATTTTTCATTGATGCTTTCTTTCAAATAGTTAGAGCAAGGAAGCTTCTGACCGTCCAAAAAAGGGGAATTAGCACAAAATGACCAAATACAGACTCAAACAATGTCATAAACAAATCATGCGTATTGACTTTAATGTATTCCAATCACTTGGCATAACTGGGCAGCTGCTTTTGTTTCTCCTGATTTCATCACCACCACCATCATCATCGGTAGATAGGTTTTTAATGTCTGATGTTTTATAGTGTTTTTAATACTCTTTTGGGAGCTGCCAAGAGTGGCTGGGGCAACCCAGTCAGATGAGTGGCATACAGATAATTAAATTATTCCTATTATTATTGAAAATGCACAACATGTGTGTGTTTGTGCAATGCAATTACAGTCGTACCTTGGATCCCAAATGCCTTGTGACTCGAAAGTTTTGGCTCCCGAATGCCTCAGACCCGGAAGTGATTGTTCTGGTTTGCAAACGTTCTTTTGGAGCCTGAATGTCCGACGGGGCTTCTGCAGCTTCCTGAAGCCAATCAGAAGCAGCGCTTTGGTTTCTGAACGTTTTAGACATCAAACAGGACTTCCGGAACGGATTCCATTTGACTTCCAAATACGATTGTACCTCGCAACGCAGCTGTTGCACTGAAGCCTCCATAAATTCCTGAAGCTACACAAGCTATTTCCTTCCTCCATGCATTTTCCTTTCATTTCAAGAAGCGTCCTTTTCATTATCTGTCTCTTACCCTCTTTTTTTAAAGAGGGTAAAAAAATAATATCACAGTATGTATACCACACAGCTTTCATCATCTCTGAAGTCTGTCTGGGACAAGAGTTAAGCACAGAAGAAGTCCCTCTTGGCAGGGAAGCAGGTCAAGGTTTAGGATTTAAAGATCAAGTGCAATGTATTTGTAAAATTTGGACATTTGGGTCATGAGCCCCATGGCTCAGCACCATCTCATTGCTTTACATCAATGCTTCCCACAACTTTGGCCCTCTTTTAGTCTAAAAACTGTTGGACGGGTTTGTCAGAGGAAATCCTGCTCAGTTCGATGTCACACCTGTGTCTGTTTGTAATGATCTGGGACGCACTTCCTGAAAAATGAGGGTGCACAACAGAGCTGCATAGATTAAGGACTAGATGATGTCAAAAGTATACAGAGATATGTTAAACTGTCTGCCATCATAAATAATCTGTGACAGCACAAATACAGATGAAGTAGGTTGGTTTCATCTTGCCAGCCAAGAAAAAAGAAGATTGCTGATGACTGAATGTTTCACGGTGAACAGCTTCTCTTCCTTGCTTGGTTGTGGTTCTTCCAGGATTTGCGAAACTGTAGCATATCATGCCAATTAGGTTGCCGCAACTGGTTTTGAAGCGATGTAGATCAATCTGCTGTCAGCCAAATGAAAAGCCAGGGATGCCTACCTGCAGCATTTGCAAGTTATCGTGAAAGCAAAGAAGACAAACCATCTCGACAGAGAGGAGAAGTGGGAATGTGCTGGATGAGATTGAGAGTCTAGACTTGTCACAGCTTGGAAAACATCTATCCATCAAGTTTCATTGATTTAGAGAGGAAGACTTACCCAACAGTATGAAAGGCAGGGAATGTAAAGAATACAAAATTTAGCAGGGGGAGAATATTTTCAGGGCATCTAAACAAGATATTTATGAGTGGCTTAAAAAAAACCACCACTTACCAGTTTTTAGGGCTCCAATTTGTATCATATTTACACTTTCTGCTTTTTCCTCCCTTACAGTCAACCTGATTGTTAAGCAGTGGTTGTCGAATTATCTCCCCCCAGGGACCCCTTTCTAAATCAACCCATCTGCTAAGGAGCCCATTTGCCTTAATATCTTACCGCTGTCTTCATATCTTCTTGTAGGCTCCTTTTGATTTTTAAAAATGACTTTTAAGATGTTTTATCTAAATCTGACACTTTTACTGTGGGCTTTATGTTTCTGCAAATTTGGTTTTTACTAGAGGTTCATTGCAAGGGACGTGGGTGGTGCTGTGTGTTAAACCACAGAGCCTAGGACTTGCCGATCAGAAGGTCAGCAGTTCGAATCCCCGCGATGGGGTGAGCTCCCGTTGCTCAGTCCCTGCTCCTGCCAACCTAGCAGTTTGAAAGCACGTCAAAGTGCAAGTAGATAAATAGGTACCGCTCTGGCGGGAAGGTAAACTGTGTTTCCGTGCGCTGCTCTGGTTCGCCAGAAGTGGCTTAGTCATGCTGGCCACATGACCCAGAAGCTGTACGCCGGCTCCCTCGGCCAATAAAGCGAGATGAGCGCTGCAACCCCAGAGGTGGTTACGACTGGACCTAATGGTCCCTTTACCTTTAGAGGTTTATTGCCACTTCAGGAACATTTAATTTGAGAAGCAGGAATGTTGTTGGGAAGGATTGCAGGGGCAAATTTGGAGCAACCATTTTGTTTACACTGGGATGGACATTTCAGTTTGACCCCTGAGTGAAAAGCCCCAAAATAATTTTGAGGAAGAGGGGAGGGGCCTTCAATGTTGGAAAGGGCAGTACATATCTTTCTACCTTTTATTCTTTTGAATTTTTTTGAAAAAACTGTGATGCTTTGGCCATGGGAGAATGGTAGCAGGAGCCAAAGTTCTGCTGCTATTTCACCCCTGTAGCTGATGGCTTTCAAGATGATTTGGGGGGGGGGGGATGGAGGAAAGCCTTGCCAAAATAGTAAGTTCCCTGCCCTGAATAGTTTCAAGAAGTCATCTTACTATGCTTCATGGTAGGACCATGTAATTCTGCTAACATTCTTTTTTTGCTACTTTCAAAATTCCTTATATGTCTCTTTCAAGGAGGGTCCTTTAATTTAATCTTAAACTGAACTTCTGGGAAAATCCATGGATCTCTGTGTGTCCTACCAATTATTCCTTCTGTGTGGAAACTTTCTGTACTAGACTAGACTTCCTGCAGAAGCACTTCCTAAGCTGCTGAGAGGCAGAGAAAAGTCAAGAGACAGCATAACTAACAACCTTCATTGGCATGTGTGTGTGTGTGTGTGTGTGTGTGTGTGTGTGTGTGTGGTTCTCAGGTAGAGGCGTATGGAGAACCTTACTAGGAAATGCTGGTAATCTTATCAACCTTCCCTCCAAATCCTTCAGATGTTTCTTCTGAGCCTGAACCTCCAAATTTGCCCTTGAAATTTTGTGGCAGCTCTGCCCTGAATGCATTTTGCTCATGTGACTGACACTGAAGAAAATGACTTAAACAACTAGATAATCAGCATCAGGAAGTGTTAAGTTTCCTGGTGACAAGTGGGTATATTTTAAGCCAAGCTGAAAGTACCACTTCCTATATGTAACATTCAAACTGCAAAAGGGCTTCATCAAAACGCCTCTGTAATCATTTTTGACACAGACCAGTTGATGAAGATTATAGTCATTCAGTAGTCCCGGAGTGCAGTTCCTGAGTAGCCCATCAAACAGAAAAAGCTACAAGGAGTCCTGGGAAATTAAGATAATGCACTCTTTTTTTGTTTACACCTCTAAAAACTGTAATTTTGTTCTCCTCCTACCACACCTAAAGTTGTTCTAAAGTTGTTCGTTATCACATTCTCTGTAGGCCACTTTGCCCTTAATCACAAAAGACAATGGCCGTCAAAATGTATGGAAATCAGGAGAAACAAAAGCAGCTACCCAATTATGCCAGGGGATTGGAATGCATTAAAGTAAATACACATGATTTGTTTATGACATTGTTTGAGTCTGCATTTGGTCGTTTTTGTGCTAATTCCCCTTTCTTGGAGGGTGAGAAGCTTGGTTGCTCTTACTGCTTCTCTCAAACAGGCCAAACCCTACGCCAAAGGATAAATGGACATAAATCTGACATCAGGAATCACAAGACAGAGAAACCAGTAGGAGAACACTTCAATCTCCCAGGACATTCTGTACAAGATCTCAAAGTAGCTGTCTTTTTTAAAAAAATATTTATTATTAATGTTGCAATACATATATGAAATCTTTACATAATGATACATATACATTATATTCGTAAATTCACATTTTCACATTTCATTATGTACCAACATTTATCCATTTCTTATTTCTTGCCTCCACCCGTGTGTGACTTCCTTGTTATTATTTTGTAACTTTATTATTGAGATTGTATTTTTGTATCTTAATAATTAAACTTTCAGTCTTATATTTCTGCTTAGCTTAACTTAACTTTGTGAAATCACTCTATACGTATCAATAAATTCTTGTTGGAGCATCTTTTGGTCGTGTATTCTTCTACACATTTCCATTCCTGCTTGAGATTCAAAGTAGCTGTCTTGTTACAAAAGAATTTCAGAAATAGACTGGAAAGAGAAGTTGCTGAATTGCTACTTATTACCAAACATAAAACCATGGAGAAACCTGGTCTGAATAAAGACATTGGATTCTTATCTCATTATACATGATAAAGCTATTTTTAGCCATCTCACCCCTTGCTTTTTCCTGTAAGACCAATTGCAGTTATCAACATTCGTCAACAGGTTTACCACACCTATCAGCCAATCACCCATTCCCACCCTCCTTCTGAGTAATACCCCTCCCCACCCTCTCACTATATATAAAGGTCTGGTGACTTCTGTTTCAGTGTATCTGAAGAAGTGTGCATGCACACAAAAGCTCATACCAAGAACAAACTTAGTTGGTCTCTAAGGTGCTACTGGAAGGAATTTTTTTTATTTTGCTTCTCTCTAAGTTCAAGTCAAGAAAAGTGCTTCAGAGTGCGCTATAACTACATCCAATTGGTTTTCCCCATAGCTCTCCATTGGGCAGACTCAAACATGGTGCATGGATGTGTGTCCATTTCTTGGATTCATGAAATGGCTCCATTATATAGCATTGTCTTTGAAGTGATGTGGAATAATATCAAAGTTCTGTTCGTGATGACTTATTTATTCACACATGCAAGTCCCCACTTCATGCTGCAGTCGTCGTGTGAGAGATTGTCATATATTGTGCCCCCCACTCAATTTTTGCAGGAGTTGCAGATTTAACTTAGGTTTATATTGGCAGGAAATGTATCTGAATCTTACCCCTTAGGGATGTTTAGTTCTCTGTACGCAGTGGTTCGTACAACTGGAGCTGCAGAAACAGCAGCCGGACCACCAACAGAATCTACAAGAATCTGGATTTCATGGGAAGGCGAGTAGCAAGAAACAAGGTGATGAAAACTCTCCGGCAAAAAGCAGTGTGAATTGTGTCTACAGTGCCAAGGAGGGGGAGCAAGTAACCACGCAGAGAATGTAGATGAGCAAAACTTTTACTGGGTACAGCTCACAGTGCTTGGCATACCATCAAGCCAGCCTGAATGTTAGGGAAACATTGATTTCAGGCCCACTATGGTGCCACTGAAGACCAATAGGATGGTCCTACTATGCAGCCTGGGAGTATAATGGTCATCCCAGCCCTCTGAACTGGGACCAAGGCCTTGAAGGACCCCGCATTGGGAAGTGAGGTGGCCTTCCCCACTTACCCCTCTGTGAATGCAGCCCAGTGCCTCTAGTGCACACAAGAAGTTGTGATTAATTACAGTGGTACCTCGGGTTAAGAACTTAATTCGTTCCTGGAGGTCCATTCTTGAATTGAAAGTGTTCTTAACCTGAGGCACCACTTTAGCTAATGGGGCCTCCCGCTGCAACCGAGTGATTTCTGTTCTCATCCTGAAGCAAAGTACTTAACCCAAGGTACTATTTCTGGGTTAGCAGAGTCTGTAACCTGAAGCGTCTGTAACCTGAAGCAGGTACCACTGTATTATAATAATGAGGACCTTTTTCAGCCGGAAATCACCAGAACTCAGTTCTGGAACCTCTCAGGTGGGTGCCATTGCCATTATAAGAGAACAAGGGAGGTGTTCCGGCACCTCTTTTTCTAGAAAAAGAGCACTGGTAATAATTATTGTTATTTATTAAAATTGTATACCGCCTTTCATCCCTAGATCTCAGGGTACCTCACAGAATAAAATTACAATGTAAAAAACACAAAATACATAATAAAAGTAAGAACGAAAACAAACCCATAACCACCCACCCCACAGCACATTTAAAAGGGCATTGGATGACAGGGGCAGGGGAGCCAACGGGCCCCAGGTTATGGGTGTCCAGCATGCATGACATCATGAATTACAGTGGTACCTCGGGTTACATACGCTTCAGGTTACATACGCTTCAGGTTACAGACTCCGCTAACCCAGAAATATTACCTCGGGTTAAGAACTTTGCTTCAGGATGAGAACAGAAATCACACAGTGGCAGTGGGAGGCCCCATTAGCTAAAGTGGTGCTTCAGGTTAAGAACAGTTTCAGGTTATGAATGGACCTCCGGAATGAATTAAGTACTTAACCCGAGGTACCACTGTAATGTCATAATGTGAAGTTGTGGCATCAGGTTCCGAGGTCTCGGAAGGCCTCAGAAAGCATCTCCAAGGCCTCGAGAAGCAGCAAGGTGTCTAAAGGTGTCTAATGAATCATGGCAGGGATGAGGAAACTTTTTCAGCCTGAGGGCCATATTGCCTTCTAAGCAGCGTTCTGGGGGCCACGCAACAGTGGTGAGCAGGGACAGGAGCAGAAGTAGGCAGGAGAAAATAATTTTACCTTTGTACACACTCCCCCCCTGCCCGCTCACATATGCCTCTCTTACGCATCCAGACAAGCCTAGGGTGAAGCCCAAATAAAAATACAGGCAAATTTCCTTCCCTGCAGCTGTTTGCCTATAGAAAATTACCGCACAATAAACCAGGGTGGGCAGGTAGGGAATTTGGTAATGGCAATGCCAAGCATGCAAGGCAGGCCCAGAAGTGAGCCAGAGGAACAGCTGTCACAGCTAACCGGTTCCCTAGGTAGAACCTCCTCACAGCATAGGCGAGAGGGACCTGGATCCTGCGCTACCTTACCATTGCTAGGCCTTTGTTTCTTTTCTCCTTTCTTGACACAGAAACTTCAAAGGTGTACTTTTCTCAATCAGTATCTAATACCCATTTTTGCTCCCTGCCTGACTTTAATGCCTTTACGCTTCTTAGAAGAGGGACCTTCAGATCAATGAGTTCAATATCAATTTGTCCACACAAGTTGTCCCCCCCCCCTCATGGTAATAAAAGTTACCACTTAAATAGTGACCATTCCTCTAGTTTTATGTTAGCTTTCTCTGAGGTTCAGCTATCGATCAATATATTGACAATCTTTCCCTGTGCTTGCCAGTCTCTACGCAATATTCGCTCCTTGCCCACGGACAAGTAATTGATTTCTCCCTTTTTTGAGGTGTGCAGACTGCCACCCTGAGACATGTCTCTTTTTCTCATGGAAGTGCTTTGTAATGGACCAGAAATAGCCAGCATTTTTATTTCTTGTTAGGCTCATGTCTTTGCAGTGTTGGCCACAAGATGCATTTGGACTTTCCTCTTTAGCTGCCAAAAAAAACGTCTTGCACTGTTGGGCCTGATTCAGTTTCCTGGTTTTTTCCAGCATCCAGAATATTTTGTAGGAGGCAGAATGAGAAATAAGTGTTTGAGGATATTGGTGCAATGCACACACTTTCATCCCCTTCGTCACACAACCATCCCAATCTTCTCAATTGCCTGGAGACAATAGCCTAGTTTATATATTGGGAACCATGTGGAGATGATCTTCCAAGGCAGGAAGCCATTGGGCATCTTGGGGTAGAAGAGCTTTTTGTATGAATTGGTACCATGATGTGGGCATTAATACTCACAAAGCCAACATAATGAGCATGATTACAGTGTGCCCTCCTTTTTTGTAAGCTGCTAATTATATTGGTTCAAAATTGGGAAAGGAGTACAAGGCTGTATATTGTCTCCCTGCTTATTTAACTTACATGCAGAATTCATCATGCGAAAGGCTGGGCTGGATGAATCCCAAACCGGAATTAAGATCACTGGAAGAAATATCAGCAACCTCAGATATGCAGATGACACAACCTTGATGGCAGAAAGTGAGCAGGAATTAAAGAACCTTTTAATGAGTGTGAAAGAGGAGAGTGCAAAATATGGTCCGAAGCTCAACATCAAAAAAACGAAGATCATGGCCACTGGTCCCATCACCTCCTGGCAAATAGAAGGAGAAGAAATGGAGGCAGTGAGAGATTTTACTTTCTTGGGCTCCATGATCACTGCAGATGGTGACAGCAGTCACGAAATTAAAAGACGCCTGCTTCTTGGGAGGAAAGCAATGACAAACCTAGACAGCATCTTAAAAAGCAGAGACATCACCTTGCCAACAAAGGTCCTTATAGTTAAAGCTATGGTTTTCCCAGTAGTGATGTATGGAAGTGAGAGCTGGACCATAAAGAAGGCTGATCGCCAAAGAATTGATGCTTTTGAATTATGGTGCTGGAGGAGACTCTTGAGAGTCCCATGGACTGCAAGAAGATCAAACCTCTTCATTCTTAAGGAAATCAGCCCTGAGTGCTCACTGGAAGGACAGATCCTGAAGCTGAGGCTCCAATACTTTGGCCACCTCATGAGAAGAGAAGACTCCCTGGAAAAGACCCTGATGTTGGGAAAGATGGAGGGCACAAGGAGAAGGGGATGACAGAGGACGAGATGGTTGGATAGTGTTCTCGAAGCTACCAGCATGAGCTTGACCAAACTGCGGGAGGCAGTGGAAGACAGGAGTGCCTGGTGTGCTTTGGTCATGAAGAGTCAGACACGACTAAACGACAAAACAACAACAACAATTATATTGCAGCATCCCCATTTACAGCTCCCACATACACTAGTGCCAAAATGGTGGAAACCTTTTGGGGAAAGTGCATTTCTGAGGTCTGAGGGTTCATAACACCACTTTTTTGGAGTAAAACCATAAAGTTATATATAGATGGAAATATGCAGTAGCTTTCCCTACATTTCAATGTAGCCAGTTAGCATGAGTGTTTAGAGAGCATATCAACCTAAGCAAGTTGTGCTTCCTTTTTCTGGTTATTTGGCTATAACGTTTGATGGAATACAGATATTTGAACAAGCTTTGCTGCATTACATTTGTCATTAAATTATATTTCCATTGGTATATAATTTCAGGGTGTTACTCGAAAAAAGTGGTGTTATGAGCCATCAAACCTCAGAAACACACTTTCCCCAAAAGGTTTCCACAATTTTGGCCACTAGTGTACACTGCCTGTAAATCACTGTGGTTGGGCTGCCTCTCCCAGAGGCAACCAAATTGTGACTGTTGCATATAGGAGCTCTGCACGATTGTTCACTTTCTACACCTGGAAGGAGCTGTCTGTTATATTATTTAACTCATTTATTTAAGGTACTTAAATACTGCTTTTCAGGGGGATGTAACAAGGGATGCGGGTGGCGCTGTGGGTTAAACCACAGAGCCTTGGACTTGCCGATCAGAAGGTCGGCTGTTTGAATCCCCACAACGGGGTGAGCTCCCGTTGCTCAGTCCCAGCTCCTGCGAACCTAGCAGTTCGAAAGCACGTCAAAGTGCAAGCAGATAAATAGGTACCACTCAGGCGGGAAGGTAAACAGCGTTTAAGTGCACTGCTCTGGTTCACCAGAAGCGGCTTAGTCATGCTGGCCACATGACCCGGAAGCTGCACGCTGGCTCCCTCGGCCAATAAAGCGAGATGAGTGCCACAACACCAGAGTTGGTCACGACTGGACCTAATGGTCAGGAGTCCCTTTACCTTTACCTAACAATCTAAAGCAAGGAAATTGTGTCCTTCCAGGAGCAGAACGCTCTGGGAAAGCCTTGCTCAGGCTTCTTTCCACGATGCATTACACCAGTACTGTTCTAGAGAAAATATATAGCTCAGTTGGTAAATCATGAGACTCTTAATCTGAGGGTCATGGGTTCGAGCTCCATGTTGGGTGAAAGATTCTGCACTGCAGGGGGTTGGACTAGATCAGGGGTCAGCAAACTGTTTCAGCAAGGGGCTGGTCCACTGTCCCTCAGACCTTGTGGGGGGCCAGACTATATTTTTTTTGGGGGGGATGAATGAATTCCTGTGCCCCACAAATAACCCAGAAATGCATTTTAAATAAAAGGACACATTCTACTCATGTAAAAACACACTGATGCTCGGACCGTCTGAGGGGCGGATTTAGAAGGTGATTGGGCCGGATCTGGCCCCTGGGCCTTAGTTTGCCTACCCATGGACTAGATGATCCTCATGTTGTTGTTTAGTCATTTAGTCATGTCCGACTCTTCGTGACCCCATGGACCAGAGCACGCCAGGCACTCCTGTCTTCCACTGCCTCCCGCAGTTTGGTCAAACTCATGCTGGTAGCTTCAAAAACATTGTCCAGCCATCTCATCCTCTGTTGTCCCCTTCTCCTTGTGCCCTCCATCTTTCCCAACATCAGGGTCTTTTCCAGGGAGTCTTCTCTTCTCATGAGGTGGCCAAAGTATTGGAGCCTCAGCTTCAGGATCTGTCCTTCCAGTGAGCACTCAGGGCTGATTTCCTTCAGAATGGATAGGTTTGATCTTCTTGCAGTCCATGGGACTCTCAAGAGTCTCCTCCAGCACCATAATTCAAAAGCATCAATTCTTCAGCGATCAGCCTTCTTTATGGTCCAGCTCTCACTTCCATACATGATCCTCATGGTCCTCATGGTCCCTTCCAACTCTACAGTCCTGTGTTTCTGTGGAAGTACAAATTATACAGCTTGAATCTCACTGAAATGTTAAGGATGTTACCTTGGTTGCATGCCTTCAGACTATAGGGAAGGCTCCTGTCTATACGAGTAAAATACAGTGGTACCTCGGGTTAAGAACTTAATTCCTTCCGGAGGTCCGTTCTTAACCTGAAACTGTTCTTAACCTGAGGTACCACTTTAGCTAATGGGGCCTGCCGCTGCGCTGCCAGAACACGATTTTTGTTCTCATCCTGAAGCAAAGTTCTTAACCTGAGGTACTATTTCTGGGTTAGCGGAGTCTGTAACCTGAAGCGTCTGTAATCTGAAGCGTCTGTAACCCGAGGTACCACTGTAACTAAATGTTAGGAAGAATGGGAAACATTTAGAAAACTGCCTGATATCTAATCGTCTCGATGCAGGGGGTTTTAGTTTATTTTACTGCTGTGAATGAGCATTCGGTCAAGCAAAACATCTCAGATTTAAGTTTACTGCCACATTGAGAACTATGCATATCATTGTCAATAGGCCCGACTCCTCCAAGAACTTTCTGGAGACTTCCGTTTGTCAGCCACATTTCTTAGTCCATAGGACTCAAAAGCATGACTTAATGAGAGAAAAGATGTACCAAGATTTCGAAAAATGAGCTTCTGGCCTGTTCAGTTTTAGTTCACTGACTTGATCCAATCAAATTTCCTTTCTTTCCTCTCTCCTTCCCTACCATTAAAAATAAAGAGCCCTGAGTATGGTCTGATTCCCCCCCCCCCCTACAAAAAGTAACAAACAATCTTCCACATAGATTTTTTTTTCCTTTCTGATTAACATGATGCTCTCTTCCTCTGTAAGAATTTATCCCTGTATGTGAGCTGCAGAGCTATCTTTTAATGATCTGAGTCAAAAGTTATGTAGGCAGTTCTCTGAGTTATAGCCATTTGGCAGCTTGTCACGCTTTTATACGTAATTGCAATGACAGTCTCACCCACAGAAATGGGGATTACTGTTAAAGGCCCCTTCAGAGGAGACGGTTTATGGGGGCTGATTGGTACAAAAAAATTAATGGTAACCCATCTGTGCTTGTATCCCCATTTCCTCTTGGCTATTTCATCATTTCACAGAATGTTGTTCATTTTAATATATCAGATTTTAAGGCTGAAAGTGTATCCTCATTTGTTTTAATGATCCCTAGTTTAGGCACACTGAGGCTAGGATAGCGCTGTGTTTGATCAGTGAAACTGATCAAAAATTGGTATCCACGAAAGTGTCTCTGATACGTTATTGCATCAAATGGGGAATATTATTCAGAGAGCTTGCCTCCCGGAAAACTAGGTTCCTTCCCTGCCCTGCAGGTACAGTCAATCGTGGCATTAAAGAATGTAGCTTGTTTCATATGACTATGGAGCAACTCCCAAGTAATTCACAGGAACACCAAAGCCAGGGTGACTTCATCTTAACAGAATGAGAGTTATCCAGGAAACTGGAAGCATGCTAAAAGTACAGTAACATTTAAAGGAATAGTACCTCTCACTGTCAATCAACATTACTGGCAATAGATGGCAGCTTTCCATCTTTGGTTCTAAGATATTTTCTTTAAAAGGAAGAGATTGGGACTATCGTGAAGGACTCCCTTCTTAACTACAAACTCGAATTAGATTTGTCGAATCTGCTCTAAGGGATATCGTTATTCTTATTGACTTGGCTGTCCTGTTTCGTTGCTGTCACATTTCATGACGTTTTGCCCTGAGAAAGTCTCCCCAAATTTGCCATGGGTTTTGATTTCAACTGGCTGAAATTCAGTGACAATTAAATGTGCAATACTACAACAATTGCATAGAATTTCTCTGATGTCTTTGCCTGAGCACCCGTCTCTTAATTTTGTCTTTAAAAATTGCTGTAAAGGCAAAATCTAGCAACTCTGACCTAATAGCATAGTCGGAATTTTCAAAGTGTCACACAGATTTTAAGAGGCAATATTGCACCTAGCACACTAAAACTTGGTTAGATTAGCAGCTTCCCTCATCCACCTTTAAAGAAATGTTCCTCGTGAAAATACTTAGGCTAGAAAAAAATCACAGACCTTTGCAAATAAATACATGTTTTACTCACAGAGTTTCAGAAGTTACATCAGACAAGTCTCCATCTTATTGGCATTAAAACAAATGAGTTTTTGCTATGAGTTTATTCTTGCTCTCCCACCCCATCCCCAAAATAAAGTCATTGAAGAGGAGAGGTATTTTTTTACAGAATTGGCAGAAATATTTGCAAATGCTGTGAGCAGCTTGGGCATACCTTCTTTGTTTGTGTGTAGAGAGTTCTCTGTGAATTTCCATCCAGGCATGATGCACTCAACAAAGTCCGTCAAGATATTAATGGCAAGAACTAGTGCTTATACCATGGGTAGGCAAACTAAGGCCCGGGGCCTGGATCTGACCCAACCTTGTCAATCCAGCCAGCGGATGTTCCAGGAATCAGCTTGTTTTTACATGAGTAGATTATGCCCTTTTATTTAAAATGCATCTCTGGGGTATTTGTGGGTCCTGCCTGGTGTTTTTACATAAGTAGAATGTGTGCTTTTATTTAAAATGCATTTCTGGGTTATTTGTGGGACATAGGAATTTGTTCATTATTATTATTTTTCAAAATATAGTCCAGTCCCCCACAAGGTCTGAGGGACAGTGGACTGGCCCCCTGTTGAAAAAGTTTGCTGACCCCTGGCTTATACCATACCCTGCAACATATAACTGATGAAAATAGGGATGCCCTATTCCATCATCATCATCATCACCATATTATTATTATTATTATTATTAGTAGTAGTAGTTGTACCCTGCCCATCTAATTAGGTTGCCCCAGCCACTCTGGGCAGCTTCCAACATATATAAAAACATAACAAACATTAAACATCAAAAAACTTCCCTGTACTGGGCTGCCTTCAGGTGTCTTCTAAAGGCTGGACAGTTACTTATCACCTTGGCTCCGCATAACTCCATACCCTCCAACATTTCTTTGTTAAAAATAGGGATGTCCTATGGAAAAGCGGGACATTCCTGGATCAAATCAGAAACCAGGACGGCTTCTGTAAATCTGGGACTGTCCCTGGAAAATAAGGATACAGTGGTACCTCAGGTTAAGTACTTAATTCGTTCCGGAGGTCCGTTCTTAACCTGAAACTGTTCTTAACCTGAAGCACCACTTTAGCTAATGGGGCCTCCCACTGCTGCTGCGCCGGAGCACGATTTCTGTTCTTATCCTGAAGCAAAGTTCTGAAGTACTATTTCTGGGTTAGCGGTGTGTGTAACCTGAAGCGTATGTAACCTGAAGCGTATGTAACCTGAAGCGTATGTAACCCGAGCAGTGGCGTAGCGTGGGGGGTGCAGGGGGGGCCGGCCGCACTGGGCGCAACATATGGGGATTAGGGGTAGGGGGCGCAAATCCACGGGTTAGGGGGTGCAAATCCTCAGGTTAGGGGGCGCAAATTACTTGCCTTGCCCTGGGTGCTGACAACCCACGCTACGCCACTGAACCCGAAGTACCACTGTACGTGGAGGCTCTGTTTTACCACATGATCCCTATGCCAAACAAGATGAGCTCATGGGGATGCAGTCAGTATAAACAGGGCACCTGTTATTCTCATTTCCTTTAAAATAAAAGTTTATGGTCAGGCACGTGGGGATACCTGCCATGTTTCTATCAGACACAACAGAAGCATTTCGGCTCTACTAGGGTGTCTCCCACATAGAGGTAAAATCAATGGAGGCATTAGCAAGCTCTGGACATGGCAATCAATTGGAACACCACAATTGCAATGTAGTTTGTCTCTCCTACATGCCAACATTCCAGGTTGCTTGAATGAGCTGCCAGTTTCAGAGCTGCAGAATCGGAGCTCTGACTGAAATGTGTACATCAGCAGTGACCTGAAAGATGAACCCTATTTTCAGAAGCACAATCTCAATCATTCAGCCCCTTTGTAGCTCTCCCCCCGCACACCCAGGTTTTACAAAATCCCTTTGATATATGTTCTTTCTAGTAATAATTGAAACGACAGTTATTTCCATGTGGACATAGTTACCATATTCAACAATGTTTAAATATCTAGCAGAAGAAGAAGGAGAAGAAGAAGAAAAAGAAGAAGAAGAAAATCCACTCTTTATCAGGCTGAGTGAGAAATGAAATATTCTCCTGTGGCATTTTATCTGATATCAGAACTTAAATGAGCCCTGAATTCTGCAAGCTAAACAAATCTGCCGAGGGGAAAACACTTTCTTTCTCTGACACTTCTAACCACTATGCTAAATCTCACTTATCACAGTCCAACGCAATGCATATCACAATGAGCCACGCACCGTAATGAATGGCTTTTCTATTTCTGGCGTATTTCTCTTTGAGTGGCTTTGCTCAAGAGGCAAATCCATTAGGTGCTGAAGTAAAAATGTTTTCTCTGGATCCTGTCAAGGTGTCACTATGGAGACAAGTAGCAACAACTTTGTCTTCCTTGCACATTTCGAGACGCAGGCTGAAAAAGAGAGCGGTAAAAATACAGTTCTTTTGGTCCCAGCAAACCAGCCCTGCTTGCGCAGATTTCGAAGTATTGCTTATGTACAAAAAAAAAATTGGTGCTCATGGATAGAGTTTTCTGGGTCCCAAGCAGTACTCCAGACCAAGGGCGTCACCAGGATTTATACAATTCGGGCAGGGGGCAGAACCAAGCTACCTGTAATGCGATTGGTCAGTTTTTGGAAGCCACACCCATCGCTCAGTCCGGTTGCCAGCTGCATCTCTAGAATGCGCCACAACATCGTCCAAGTGACCTCAGTGAACATTTCAATTTCAAATATTCTGATTATTTCTACTTTTAGCTAGGTATTTTTATTTATTTACTTGATGGGGGGGGCAGCTGTTCCCCTGCCCCTTCTATGCCCCTGCTCCATACCACTACAAAATACCCCATGAAGTATCCTCCATTCCATTTAACACAAACAAGGCTATGCCAAAAATTTCTCTTTCAGTCAATTGTGGGGTGTGTGGGTCAGGGTGAAACAAAAGATTACAGCGGTGGGGGGGAGAGACAAAACATTTTTTGCAGTGTTTGGGAGGGGTTGATACCTTCCTTAATCTCCCTGCTGATTTTTTGCACTTTTCAAACAAGTCTCACGCTGCTCACCACAACACAATGTTAAAGGTAGGAGTTTGTTATGCACAAAATGGGGTGCTTGTATGCATTGCGTTTCAAAACAGTTGGCAAAGAGAAGGTTGCATTAAGCGAGGGAGGTTTGACTTCTGGCAAATGCAGCAGAAAAGCATGGATGTTTCCATTTCCGGTTAATAGATGTCTCTCCTAGAAACCCAAGCTACAGAGCTCTCATAGCAGGAGATGAAACCTGCCTTTGTCAGCAATGGAACGGCTAAGCTCCAGCATGATGAACAAACAAGTTGCTTAGGATCTCGATGTCTCTGGAACCAGAAAAAGGAAATTTTGTTGAACTCTTTTAAGGACCAAAGAGAAAACCAGATTGCAGTGTTTGCTGTTGAAGAACAACGTGTTACTTTGTATCTTGTAATGTTTATTTGTAACTGTTTTAAAGGTGTTTCCAGTAAAGCTTTGAAACTCATTCTTATGATGGGGAGCAAATTCATTTCTACTCTACAGAGGGTCCAGATCAGGAATTCTGCTGGCAGCATCTCTTAACACACGAGTTCATTCAAAAGGAAAAAAACTTTTGAGAACCTGAGTGGGGTGTGAGGTGGGGTCGTACAGCCATATGTTCAATGTTAACGTATGGCCCTTGGCTAGCAACTGGTATTCTTTGAAAATGAATAAGCGGCAGAAAGACCCCAACCCCAAGTCTCTATTTAGTGATGAATCCTGTGACCCCAAGGTAAGTCCCATTGCTCTGTCCCAGCTCCTGCCAACCTGGCAGTTTGAAAGCACGCCAGTGCAAGTAGATAAATAGGTACCACTGCGGTGGAAAGGTAAATGGTGTTTCCTTGCGCTCTGACACTCGTCACAGTGTCCCATTGCACCAGAAGTGGTTTAGTCATTCTGGCCATGTGACCCAGAAAGCTGTCTGTAGGCAAATGCCTATTCCCTCGGCCTGAAAGCGACATGAGCGCCACACCCCATACTTGCCTTTGACTGGACTTAACTGTCCAGCGGTCCAATGCCTCCTTTTTACAGCTTAATAGGCACCTATGGAACAGGTGGTATTATTCTCAGATAACTTGATTTCTTGTCTGCTCCTTGGTGGGTGTTTACCATACCCTTGCACTCCTAATAGCAAACACAGGTAGTGTGTGGTGATATGAAGCTATGGTTCTGAGAAACGAGAAGAGAGTGTTAGCATCTTTGTGTCAGGAGCTCAGCCTACACTCGAGTAGGACCCTGGTAGAGACATATGCCAGACTGGCATGTTCTCTCCCTCCTGGTCAATCGTTTGGGAGCTTTCTTCAGCCCAAATATCACAGCGACCAATGCCAACCGACACTGGAACACATAGGGATCCGCAGAGTTTGCGCATCATGCATAACAGACCTCAGCAACTCAGCATTTTGGCTAATCTACTTTATTTACATATAAACACACACGGAGCACTGCAACATGGCTCCCTCTCTCTCTAGCATCAGACAGCAAAGAGGAAAAGAACAAAGGACAATAGTCCCACTTCACAGAACACAGTTAACACAAACACCCTGTTTCCATCACTTCCCACTCTGTGGAGTCGAAACATATACCGTCATGTGATAGACAACAATCTCATGACTGCAATCATGAAGCAGGAATTCTAACACTTTGGGCAACCCTCACATTTTGCAGAAATGGAGGGGAAACCTTTAACAAAAAATAACCAAGAGTGCACCCTTCCAAGCTACAGAAAAACATGATAATTGAGCATATAGAGTAGTTATGGAAGGCAGAGTAACATTTGGAAAAGGAAAACACAAAACGCTGGGAGAGGGAAGGAGTAGAGGAAACAGCTGCCTGTAATTCCAAACGTCAACACTCCAGTTAAGAGGATCTGCTACATCATTTTGTTGCAGGTCCAACACTCATTGGCTATTGCTGTTCTCACCCCAGTTGTGCATTATCTCATTCCCAGGAATTCTGGGATCATACCCTGGCTGCAATGGGATGTGGATGGCGCTGTGGGTTAAACCACAGAGCCTAGGGCTTGCCAATCAGAAGTTTGGCAGTTCGAATCCCTGTGACGGGATGAGCTCCTGTTGCTCAATTCCTGCTTCGGCCAACCTAGCAGTTCGAAGGCACATCAAAAGTGCAGGTCGATAAATAGGTACCGCTCCGGCGGGAAGGTAAACGGCATTTCCGTGTGCTGCTCTGGTTCGCCAGAAGTGGCTTAGTCATGCTGGCCACATGACCCGGAAGCTGTACGCCGGCTCCCGCGGCCAATAAAGCGAGATGAGCGCTGCAACCCCAGAGTTGTCCGCGACTGGACCTAACGGTCAGGGATCCCTTTCCCTTTCCCTTTACCCTGGCTGCAGGGGTCCGCCATTTTGCCCCATCTTCTTTCAGTTCTGCTTTGTGTTGGAGGGGAAATTACAGGAGATTTCCCATCAATAGATTCACTTCTGAGGGAATTTTGTCTAAATTGCTTCCAACGAGTGGGCTACCGCTGCACATCCATTACAAATAAATAATAATGTAACTGAGTTTATAGAAGTCATGCACTCAAGGGGAATTGTGTCTGTTTAATAGACACAATTTACTACTGTAGTTGATGGAGTTAGAAATTACATTTCTGCCTCCACATAATTCCCACCTTCTTGCCTGTGGTATGGCATGGGATAACTTTCCACTATTGAATGCTATATAATGTCTAAATCAGCAACAACAAAGAGAAAGTTAGGGGAATGGAAACATGTGCCTGTAGCTTGGAATAGAAGTGATGAAAGGACGCACAATTAAGCTAATTGCCTGCGCACTACACAACAGTGATTCATATCTACATTATACTACATAGAGAGAGGACTGTGCTTCTGAATGAGAAATATGATGTGCAATTAAGCTGACTGCAGATAATAAGATAGACACAAGGTGCAGCAGTGATTTGAATCTGCGTTACACAAACGGGTTATCTGCTTTTGCAGATAAGTATTTTGAAATACATGCATCCAAGAACCCAGAAATAAAGGAAGAGATTTCAACTAGCTGTATCGGTTAGTGGCTGTACACCTGCCTGATAGCTTCTTTCTGATAGACAGAGCTGATCAGTGTGGCTGTATACATTTAAATTCATATTAATTAACCTAGCTGACACGTTAAGTCTCATTTTTAATTAATGCTGAAAGTTTCTTGGGCTTTTCTTCGCAATGAAATATTAGCATATAGCTGATTAACCTTGTGCCATTTTCTTTGCTTTTGTTGGGTTTTTTTCAATGTGATTTCTACAGTTTGACTGTGGAACTTTTCATGAAAGAAATCCATTCATCTGAACGCTTCCTTTAGATAAATTAATCTGGAAAGTACCTGGAAAGCCGAAGGTGTGGAAAGGTGCTGTTGGAAGCCTTTTCAGAATACCGCTTCTGACTGTTTCGCTGTCTTCAAACATTTGTCATAATACTCTGAACCATGTAGATGGGCACCAGGAGTTCATAGAAATCAATGGGATCAAGTTGGCCAGGACTAAATTTAAGACATTGGTTTCAATGCGAATTCATAGAATACCACCTTAGGTAAAGGTAAAGGGACCCCTGACCATTAGGTCCAGTCATGGCCGACTCTGGGGTTGTGGCGCTCATCTCGCTTTACTGGCCGAGGGAGCCGGCGTACAGCTTCCGGGTCATGTGGCCAGCATGACTAAGCCGCTTCTGGAGAACCAGAGCAGCACACGGAAACACCGTTTACCTTCCCGCTGGAGCGGTACCTATTGATCTACTTGTACTTTGACGTGCTTTCGAACTGCTAGGTTGGCGGGAGCAGGGACCGAGCAACAGGAGCTCATCCTGTCATGGGGTTTTGAACTGCCAATCTTCTGATCAGCAAGTCCTAGGCTCTGTGGTTTAACCCACAGCGCCACCCACGTCCCTAGAATACCACCTTAGAGTGGACAAAATTTTTGGTTTTCTTTTCTTCCTTGGGTCAGACACTCATGTTCTTTCCAAACAGTGAGGAAGTATTCAGCCTGTCTAAGACATCTGTTCACACTTCCGACAGTGTGGTTTCAATAAGTGTTATCTGAGCAAACTATTGGAGAAGAATATAAGAAACCCACTGGATCTGACCAAACGGTTCATTTATATTTCTGAGAAGGACCGAAAGTCCATTTCTGTTTCAAGCTGTCAAGCAGGCCATGAAAGCAACAGCAAAGTGGGAAATGCAAAGATCAGTCACCCACAGGAAATCATAGCTGCAGGTTGATTTTTAGGAGAAAAGTGGTGGCCGCTAGAATCTTGGTAAATACTCTCAGCAGCGGGAATCAAAAACAAATGAGGTAGGCAGAGGGTAAATTACCCTGGAACAGAGAAACCAAGAGCTGCTGAATATTTCAAAACTAAACAGAAATCAGCATGCGCACAGACAAAACAAGATAAAGTTAGGGAAGATCAGTCTAATTTGACAAATCAACAGCAAACTGACGAGGACATATACTCACGCTTTGCTAAAGTGTGTTCTCCTTCATGGAGAGCACGGGTTGCGGGGGGGGGGGGGGGAGCTACTGAGCCACCCCTCTGTTGCCAAGCAGGTTCTCCAAGATGACCTGGGGCAGTGATTGGTTTGCTGGGTTGCTGGGGAAAAGGTTATGTTACAATTTTGGTGGGAGGGGTAAAATATTTAAATACTCTGCACGCAGCTTGGGATTTTCTCTTTGCTGCGTGCAACGGATCACCCGCCCACCCACCCTAGAGTAAGGGGTTGTTGTGTTGACCTTGCTATGCCTGTCATGGGGTTGTCTGCCATTGGGGTAGGGGCCTGGTAGGAATTTTGTCCATCTGGCTGATTGGCTGGGCCATTTGGTTTTTGCCTACTGCGTAGCAAATCGTCACTGGTTATAAATTGGTGGAGGAGGGGTTAGGATAGGCTGGGCCTGCCCCTCCATGGTTGCTGCGGAAAGGGAATTCCGTTAAAGGAATCCTGGGGCTTGCCATCTTTTCGTCCAATCCCTGGAATGGGACTAGGGCTGGCAAGCCTTCGGGGAGCATGCAGGTGAGAATACCTAAATAACCACTCACGGTTTTGTATTTGAATAAAGTTGTGGCCAAAATCATGCCAAAAACTTTAAACAAAAATTACGTGTCCGTTGTGAGTTATTTGGGAGGTGGATTGGGGACCTCGACACGCAACTTCAGATTTGTGTTCTGAGTATATGTCAGACTGGAAACATGGAAAAAGTTGTCTGCAGTCATAATCTTAAGAGTTCAGTGTAGTGATTGTTTTTTGTTTTTTATTAAGTTTATTCATATGCTGACAAACATATATGACATACAAGCAAGTAACAAATAAAAGTAACAAAAGAGGAAGAAAAATAAGTGGGGGAGGGATAGAAATAAACATGTATCTCAAAAATAGGCGATATATGTACCCAAATATTCGTATCCATTCATTTATTTTTACTTCCTTCATCCTCTATGTGGGTCTGAGATCAGCCTTAGTAATTTGTTTCCATTTGTCTTCTTATTAATTCTCTTTGTAATTCCTTCTATTTGTCTTTTTCTATTCAGATATCAGTTTGCAGAAGTTAATTAAAACAAGTCCAAGGAGTTATATGTGGGCATTGCTTTTTCACATATTCACTATATTTTCCCCAGTCCTTTGGAAATTTTTGCTTGCTGTGGCCCCTGATCGCCTCAGTCATTCCTGCCAATTTCCACATTGTAGTGATTCTTTCTTTCTCTCTCTCTCTCTCTCTCTCTCTCTCTCTCTCTCTTTCTTTCTTTCTTTCTTTCTTTCTTTTGTCATACCTTCAGGCTTTTGCAGTGGAAGTCCTACATCTCTGAACCACAGATAGCAAGGAAAATACACAAGTGCCATTGGGGGGTATGTGATGGATATAGGAAACCTGCCACTGTACTGAATCACTTTTACATTTCTCTATGTTTTCAACATCCCTTGTACAGCCACAGGAAAAATAAACACTTCTCCCACAATGCATCATCGCCTAAGATATCAAGCAAGAAATAGAGAAATCATCTGACTAATGTTGAGGATAATCCCTGTCCCTTTTTGAAATAGCAAAGCAGGAGCCACAAAATAATGGAACTGCAAGTGTGCTTAAAAATGGAAACTCATAATATTTCTTACTGGAGCTGCAAGCTTTAATTAGCTGACCCAACAGATTATTTTGCTTAATGTATGTAGGGTTTGGTGTCAGTGTAGCTTGTGCAGGTTCTCTGCTGTTCACTTATGTTCCTTTGGTGGTGAGAGAGGTTGGGGTTGGCCTTGTTTGTTTGTGATTGGCTGTGGTGATCTTTGTTTTCATGTGTGAGTGGGGTGGGTGGGTGTGTTGGATCAGGTTAGCCATATTGATTTGTATGCTGTTGGTGGATTGTTGCCATTGTCTTGTTGGGCTGTGTATGTGATAAAGGGGAGCCATACCATTTTTAAGCAATTTGGTTCTTCTGTGGTGGTGTACATGAGGAACAAAAAAGGGAAAATATCAGCCTTTTTAACTAACCAGGAGTAACAACCTTTGTACTTTAAGTTGGTTATTTCACACTTCCATCAATAACTTGAAGATGTTTTGATAATTGTTGTTGCTGTTTAGTTGTTTAGGTGTGTCCGAATCTTTGTGACCCCATGGACCAGAGCACGCCAGGCATCCCTGTCTTCCACTGCCGCCTGCAGTTTGGTCAAACTCATGTTAGTAGCTTCGAGAACACTGTCCAAGGGTCTCGTCCTCTGTTGTCCCCTTCTCCTTGTGCCCTCCATCTTTCCCAACATCAGGGTCTTTTCCAGGGAGTCTTCTCTTCTCATGAGGTGGCCAAAGTATTGGAGCCTCAGCTTCGGGATTTGTCCTTCCAGTGAGCACTCAGGGCTGATTTTCTTCAAAATGGATAGATTTGATCTTCTTGCAGTCCATGGGACTCTCAAGGGTCTCCTCCAGCACCATAATTCAAAAGCATCAATTCTTCAGCGATCAGCCTTCTTTATGGTCCAGCTCTTACTTCTATACATCAGTATTATTATTGGGGGGGGGTGTAGCTTTGTTTTCTACAGTGTTGCTTAGTTTCTATTCCTTCTTCATCCCCCAGGTCCAAACTTGGCTCTTCTATCTTCTAATGCCACCACTGATTTTTTTACCCATTTGTCTTGTTGGCTTTATCTTGACACAGCAGAGACTCCTTAGTTCCTCTGTGTGACCATTAAAATGTTTGGCCTCCAAGAATGCCTGACATTTATGGGTAGCATTGGTGAGAGGGGCTGGAGTCAACAGATTACAGGGGAGGAAGAAATGAAATATGGTTTGATATGGAGGCAGCACTGGGCAGGGTAAGGCAGCTGAAAAGTTATATTGAGGAGCAAGAGGAATCAATAGTAGAGATAAGAGAACTTCCTGTTTTCTGTTCCCTTATTGATCCATTGATTCACTTTGACCTCTGACCAAGTGCTCCTAAATGCCGTTTTAACTAAAACAACCCCTCAATTTAGTTCCAGAAATCTGGGCATCCAGGTTTCAGTCCCTTCAGGCTGTTTGTGTTTTTTCTTCACCTCCACTTCACCAATGTACTATCATGCTTATAATAATAATAAAATATTGCACAAACAAACAGAAAGCAATGTTACCATGATTGTGTATATGACTGCATCAATACTGGGCTCATATGGTGTTTTACTGTTGAGAAGAGACCTCCAGAGGTACACTTCCTGAGCCCTATGTGTTTCAAATATAAATCCTTCTTCCATGGCACTCTTGGGCACCACTGTCTTAAGTCTCTGGTCTCAAACTGTTGCAAACTCACATCAGATTTCCTTTTTTTGAAGTGTCGTACCGCGTTGGCAGTATAGTGTGTGTGAGGGATCTGTGACTCTATATGGGCAATTGCTTTCTCAAACGTGTGGAATATTTCATACGAAATTGTTGATATTAATGCATATGAGAGTAAATACAGATGTGCTCATTGCTCCTCTGAAGTTTTGGTGTGAGTTGTGTCAGCAAAGAAGCATATCCTTTTGATAGAGATTCCAGGATGATCCTTCCATTGTTAGCAATGGTGAATTTCAAAGGGGATGTCTGTCATATGGGTATTGGAGATAAGCTTCATCTCCTTCATGAAGGAACGTCTCCACCCCCATCGTTCTGCCCGGACGCTGAGGTCAAGCACCGAGGGCCTTCTGGTGGTTCCCTCATTGCGAGAAGCAAAACTACAGGGAACCAGTCAGAGGGCCTTCTTGGTAGTGGCGCCCGCCCTGTGGAACGCCCTCCCATCAGATGTCAAAGAGATAAACAACTACCTAACATTCAGAAGACATCTTAAGGCAGCCCTGTTCAGGGAAGTTTTTAATGTGTGACATCTTAGTGTATTTTTGGTTTTTGTGGAAGCCGCCCAGAGTGGCTGGAGGGGCCCAGCCAGATGGGGGGGGGGTACAATTAATAAATTATTATTATTATTATTATTATTATTATTATTATCGCTGAGGTCTCTCCTTTAGCTGATGCTCTCTGCATTGAACTACAACCTTCTTCTCTGTCTTGCTAGCCTCTAGATGCTATGTACTACAAATCCCATCAGCACAAACTGACTGGGCTAATTGTCAGACTGGTGTGAGTTGTAGTCAAATAACAACAACAACAACAACAACAACAACAACAACAACAACAACAACAACAACATTTATACCCTGCCCATCTGGCTGGGTTTCCCCAGCCACTCTGGGCTGCTTCCAACAGAATATTAAAATACAATAGTCTATTAAACATTAAAAGCTTCCCTAAACATCTGAATAGCACCAGCCAAGCCCATCCTGCTTGGAGGCTGTGTAATTTTCTCCATTGGCTGTTACATCCATCCCACTGGGAGACAGAGCTGGATGGATACACTGGCATGGTAAGTTAACTTCTGGAAGGAGCGGGTCAAGGATGCAGAGAGGCACTTGGGCAAACTCCTGAAACAATTTTCTTTGTGTAAAACACAGGAAAGGGCACTGTTCTGCTGATTTCCTTCCAATGGATTGCTTACTGCCATTAGTTGCCGCTTTAGTACTGTTAAGTCTTTCTTGCGTGCGGCAGACCCTTGTAGGTCATGGAAGGCTGCCTTGGTATTTGGGTTAATTACTCCAGCTGGGAGCCATTCAACATGTAGCTGACAAGCTGGGGAAACAGATGCTGAAGGAGTCTGGAGCTAAAAAGGTGTTGGCAATGGGGAGATGGAGATGCTTTGGTGAGTGACAGTTTCAGGTTAGATCCCGGAAGACTCTTCAGGCAGAAGGCTCTGTGAAAGCTTTTGAAGACCCCCGAAACCAGAGAAAGACTTGCGAAAAGTGCTAGGATTATTTGTAGGTACAAATATATTAGTGGAAGAACATATCTGAGAAGATTTGGAGAGGAACAGACAGATTCAATCTTCCTTGCTTTCTCAAACCATATTGTGGAAGCTGTGGGTCTGGCAGCTGAGCAAAAGTCCTCATGTTGTGAGCATGGAAGAAAGGAAAAAGAAACAAAGCAAGATGTCAGTAGGGTCTGAGCTCGGTGGACTGTGATCATTTTGAAATCAACTGTAGTTGGCTTGCTATTGGCCCAAAGCATTTTCGCCTCTTCAGTGAAAAGTCAAAGTGGTGACTAGCTGCTCTGGATCAGAGCTTGGTCTTCAAAATGTCACACAGGTAGAGAGATTAGAGGCAAGAGTACAATGCTGGTCCTAATGCCGGTCCCCAAACCTAATATTCTACCACCTTATTTGCAAATATGAGTGCTACTTTTTGGAAAGGTAACTGGGATGAGCCCCAGGTGTGTGTTATTAGTAGCAATTTGTGCACAGGGTGCAAGGAAACTAGCTCAAAGAGTGCCAAATGAGGGTGGACAAGATTGCCATTTGAGGCTATAAGAGTTGGTTTTTTCTCCAAGTTGTTCCATACTGCAAGGGCTCAATAAATCATCCTGGTCTAGGTGCTGTGGATTAAATACTTTTTGAAACACAGATAAAAGCTAGAGCCGAACGCTTGTTGTTATGCATAAACACGTCAATTCAGAAGAGAATTGCAATGTTTCAGTATTGTGGGAAAATTCACACACAAAAAACAAAACAAAAAAACCTTTTATAAGAGACTTTAAAATCATCACACACTTTGTACATTTTCCTTTGATGGTGCCTAGAAAAGCTTCTCGTAGCAAGCCATGGTTTAACTCAGGTTCTCTGGTGTCATTTGTAGAAAGGTTTGTAGATTCTGTATGGGACAAATGCGGTCCAATTTGTAGAAACATTAGATGGGAGAAAAGGGAGGACAATCCTCCTTGCCAAAATACTGTTTCTTGGTGTTGAGTGAAAGGAAGCAGAGGAGGGAAAATTGGTCCCAGGAACTCAGGAAGATGACGAGAAGAGGTGGGTAGACCAGATGGTATAGTGGCCTCTAGCACAGGAATGGGAAACTTGTGGCCCTCCAGATGTGGCAAGACTCTAATTCCCATGCGCTCCAGATAGCACTACCAATAGTGAGGGATGATGGGAGTTGTAGTCCAGCAACATACAAAGAGCTACAGTTTCCCTACTCCTGTTCTAGCAATTTGCTTTGTTACAAACTGAAGGTTGCGCCAGTTATTGGAAGCCACTGCACAGCCTGGGCTGCTCACCCATTTCCCCCACCTCCTTAGCTTCAGAGTGCCTTTAAGCCCTTCCCAGATTGGGATTCCTCAGCAACTGGACCTTGGAACTAGGGCTGTGTAGCAGAGAAGGATGGTGCCTGGATCCTGAGCCAAATCAGGACTACTTGGAGGAATTTGGACCTCCAAGTGTCCATATTTTTTAGGGACAGTCCCAGATTTACAGAAGCTGGCCCTGTTTTCTGATTTGATCCTGGAATGTCCTGCTTTTCCTTAGGACATCCCTATTTTCATCAGATAAATGTTGGAGGGTATGGCGTTATGCCACCCCTGAGGCAAGGAAATAAGTAACTATACAACATTTAGAACAAAAAAAAATCCTTCCAGTAGCACCTTAGAGACCAACTAAGTTTGTTGTTGGCATGAGCTTTCATGTGCATGCACACTTCTTCAGATATTTCTTCAGATACTTTGATATCTGTGGCGCTATGGGTTAAACCACGGAGCCTAGGATTTGCTGATCAGAAGGTCGGTGGTTCGAATCCCCGCAACGGGGTGAGCTCCTGTTGCTCGGTCCTGCTCCTGCCAACCTAGCAGTTCGGAAGCACATCAAAGTGCAAGTAAATAAATAGGTACTGCTCCGGCGGGAAGGTAAACGGCATTTCCGTGCGCTGCTCTGGTTCTCCAGAAGCGGCTTAGTCATGCTGGCCACATGACCCAGAAGCTGTACGGTGGCTCCCTCGGCCAGTAAAGCGAGAAGAGCGCCACAAGCCCAGAGTCAGTCATGACTGGACCTAATTGTCAGGGGTCCCTTTACCTTTACCTTTATATTTTAATATATGTTGAAAGTCACCCAGAGAGGCTGGGGCAACCCAGTCAGGTGAACAGGCAAGAAAGAGGAGGAGGAGGAGGAGGAGGAGGAGGAGGAGGAGGAATAGGGTGTCCCTATTTTCATCAGAGAAATGCTGGAGGGTATGTGATTGTAGATCTACCCCCATTCACTGTTTGCCCTCTGCTCAGGTATGGCAGAATAATCTTCAGTGGTTGGTGAAGTTTTCACTAGACAAGTTTTCACCTGTTGTGCCTTTTGCCGCTGCCTGTATTGATTCTGCTTCACTTAAAATGTGTTGGAGAGTTATGCCCCACAATGACTGGAATGCTACAGGTTTGTAAAAGGTCCCTGCAGTTTCCCGCATAACACTTAGGTTTCCCCATGGTCCTTAAAGGCAGACCCTGCACTTATGGCAAACTAAAATGTGTTGACTTTGCTTTACAAAACTAAGATGAGAAGGGCTTAGAAAATGGGGAGTCTATCCACTTTTCTGTTAACCTGGAATCCATTTTGCACATCGTAAAGGAGCAATAAAAAGACATAAAAGCAATAAAGAGTATAAGCAACTTTTTCCCTTGCAGTTTACCTTGGGAAGAAGATTTTTTATTGCCATAAAGACTGAGGAAGATTGATTTTCGTTTGTCCCAATACATAATCGCTTCTGCAGTAAAACAGCCACTTGGTGTATTGATGTAATCATTATTTTCTGGATTAAACATCTCTTTCCTCCATAAATTTGTTCCCCTTATCACCAATTCTGTTAAGGAAATTATCAAAGTCATCAAAATGCAATCCACAGTGATACCTGCTAAGTGTTTTAGCTGTTCCTCCGTACACAAATATATTTTCAAACTTTTTGCAGAGAGAACATTTGATGTCAGGGAGATGAGTTCTAACCTAGAACTTTCTCTTATGTGCTCGTTCTGTACATGAAATCCCTTCAAATATTTGAAGACTGTTATGTCTCCCCTTAATCACCTCTTCTCCAGGCTCGATGTGCCTATCTCTTATAAGTGTTCCTCACAGGGCTTCCAGCTGGTTAGTATCAGCAGGTTCCAAGGTGGAAGTTGTGACAAGAGTGCCATTTTCTTTCTGTTAATATCTGTAACATTTAAAAAATGAGCTCCAGTCACAATTGCATAAGAGGCTGATGGATCAGGCCAATAGCCCATCTAGTCACTCATGTAACTCACTCTATGTGGGGCTGCCCTTGAGACTGACCCAGAAACTCCAGTGGGTGCAGAATGCCGTGGCAAGACTCCTTACTGGGTCCTCTCTGCGAGATCACATTCACCCAGTGCTATACCAGCTGCACTGGCTCCCGGTGGAGTGCAGGATCAGGTTTAAGGTGCTGGTTTAAACCTTTAAAGCCCTATATGGCCTAGGACCCTCGAACCTATGGGACCGCATCTCCTGGTATGTCCCACAGAGGAACTTACGGTCTTCAAACAAAAACATCTTGAAGGTCCCGGGCCACAGAGAGGTTAGGCTGGCCTCAACCAGAGCCAGGGTTTTTTCGGCTGTGGCTCCGATCTGGTGGAACGCTATGTCACAAGAGACTAGGGCCCTGCAGGACTTTCCACAGGGCCTGCAAGACAGAACTGTTCCACCAGGCCTTTGGCCAGGGCACAGCCTGACCCCCTCCTTTGGCAATCCTCACAGAACTCTAGCCCAGTGGTTGCCATTAATCTGATTTGAATTAATTTTATAATGAAATAATTTTAGAATGTTGTATTATTTTACTGTTGTTAGCCGCTCTGAGTCCGGCTTTGGCTGGGGAGGGCGGGATATAAATAATTTATTATTATTATTATTATTAGTCTATCACCCTGTTGTCATGGTAGCTAACCAGATGCTTACGGGTAGGGTTGCCATATTTCTAAAAGTGAAAATCTGTGTGTGGAGCTTTTTTGGCAAAGTTGTTGAGCTTCTTTTAGTTTTGGTCAAAATCACAAAGGAACTGGACGTTTTTGAGCTATTTCTGAGGGAGATTGGCAAAAATGACACTGCTGACATCGGCTGTCATACGTCCGGATTTTCCCAGACATTTTGGAGATTTCCGCCCAGACACCGCTTGTGGCTGACGTTTTACGGATATGTCAACCCTATTTATGGGAAACCTTCTAGCAAGAGTTGAGTGCAAGAGCACTCTTTTCTCCTGCAGCTTCCAGCAACTGGTATTTAGAAGCATATGGTCTCTGACTGTGGAGAGAAAGAATAGACATCATGGCTGGCAGCCATTGATAGCCACTGATAATCCAGAGCAGAGGCTGTCTCTTTGACATTTCCCTTCAAGTGCAAAAATGTCTAATGCTAGCACTCAATTTAAAATATGCATGGGGTGTGTGAATGATGTACAGTTGTGGTGAAGAAGGACATGCAATAAATAGAGCATCTCATTGTGATGTAAGGTTGGATAGGGAACATAATGTAGGGCCGAACCCAAGAGTTAAATGGTGACGTGGAGTCAATGGAAAGGAGTGGGAGGCAATCTTGATGAAATTTGCACACTCTGCAGTGCCAGGAGTATTTATATGCTCACATCCAGTGCAACTTCAGACGTCAGCTGAACATCCTCTCACCCAGCTCCCTGAAGGCTTGGTGTGAAATGTCGGCTTGCATAGATGCTGGCAGAAGCTGAATCATTAGTGAGACTAAAGTGATGTCAGGAGGTAGACAAAGGAAGAGCTAAACAGTTCTATCTTCTCTTTTAAGCAATGCTCTCTGGCTTAACTAAGGGAAGGCATGACTGTCTAAAGACATTTCAAAGATTTAAAAGCAATGAGGGATAACAAGTGATTCAGGCTAGCAAAAAAACCACACACAGCTTACATTCACTGGAAGTGTTGTGATCAAACTGAGGGAAGGGAAATCTGAATTAAAAAAGCAATCTTCCAGAGAGTTCTTTATTCTGCATCATGAAGTCCCAAAGGATGCGGTAGAAGCATATTACTTGCTACATTTGAAATGGCCAGCGCATTACCCAGTGTAGCGTCTGGAGTAATCTTGCATTGTAAGGGAGATGTAGCAGACACATAATCAGCAGTTTCCATCTCTATATAGCTGATCCTGGGAAGCAGTATTTATTTATCACTGTATCAACCTTGTAATATCACCAAATTATCACCTTGCGTAAAAGGTGGAATGTCTTGGATGCAAAGAGCCCCTAATACAAATGGAAGGCAGATCTGCTCATAAAATGGGGAGTCCCCATTCTCCTGGCTCTTCCTCTCCCAATTAGTAGCCCACCACCAAATGCCTGTCCGTCTGTTTATCTGTCTGTTATAGGATTCTTTTATGGGATCATTTGGACAACTACTGTCTACCAATAAGTAGCTGTTTTTGAAGGCAAGGGGGTTTGTCTGCCTGGATACCTGAGATAATCTTAGGAGAAATTCCTGGGTTTGAACTTGAGCTGAGCTAAACTTTCTTAAAAGGTTTTTCTAGGAAAATGTCACATCCCCTAGAAAAAGAAAACTTTGGGGGCGGGGTGGAACTTGCCCCAAATATTCTCCACCACAGAAACTGTACTAATGTAACTGTGAATAATAACCTGCTTATCCCACCCAGAAAGAGTTGGAGAATATCTCCTACCCCTGGTGAAATTTAGTGAAATGATCCCCACAGTTTCGCTGCCCACAAGTAGGGTGGAGAATTTGAAGAAACCATATGCTTAAGAGTGGTATTCAACTATGAGTGGTATTCAACTCAAAGTAGACCTGTGGAAATTAGTGAACATGACTAAGCTGGGTCCATTAATTTCAGTGGATCTACTCTGAGCAAAACCTAGTAGAATACCTTTGCTTAGTTTGTACCTAGAACCTGTTATGGATCCTTCCTCAAAATCAAATATGCTGGAACTCAAGCCATATAATTTATTCCGATATGTGAACAAGGACTTTAGAGATAGGAAAGACAAAGGCTGGGAGAAATAAAGTGTGGTGTGTAAAAAGATGGCTGCAAAGCATTCAACCAGGATGTTGTTGTTTAGTCGTTTAGTCGTGTCCGACTCTTCATGACCCCATGGACCAGAGCACGCCAGGCACTCCTGTCTTCCACTGCCTCCCACTGTTTGGTCAAACTCATGCTGGTAGCTTCGAGAACACTATCCAACTATCTCGTCCTCTGTCGTCCCCTTCTCCTTGTGCCCTCTATCTTTCCCAACATCAGGGTCTTTTCCAGGGAGTCTTCTCTTCTCATGAGGTGGCCAAAGTATTGGAGTCTCATCTTCAGGATCTGTTATTCCAGTGAGCACTCAGGGCTGATTTCCTTCAGAATGGAGAGGTTTGATCTTCTTGCAGTCCATGGGACTCTCAGGAGTCTCTTCCAGCACCATAATTCAAAAGCATCAACCAGGATAGTGGATCCCAATTAATGATTGGCAGTGGGATGCACTGAGTATCTCCTGCTGCACAGCTATTAAAATATTAAAAGAGGCCTTGTTTTATTAAAAGAGTCATCCTGTCAGAATTCCGATTCTTGTTTCCCAGTGCAATACAAAAACACAGCCATTTCTTTTTATTAATATCCAAGTTGAACATATTTGACTGTTTAATGCAAGATGGTGATTTGAAATTAAAGAGACCAGTGACCTCAAGCAGGAATTGCTCAGGGATTTGTCAAATGTGTGTGTGTGTGTTTCTTTTGACTGATCCAACGGAAAGGTATGCCAAGTATTTGTGGAGTGGGATGCAAATACCTTCCTTTCCGCACAGAAAATCACAATCTCCTGCAAATCTTGTTATGATTAATTGGCAAACCCCAGTATGAATAACTCTGAAAACCTCAGATTCTTTATGGATTGAGAAATGCCAGCCATCCGCCACCATCCCTGACACTCTTCTTTCCCTAGCTTGAGTTGGAGAGGAAGAAAAATGTGCAGCCAGCGTGGATCTGTTCTTGTCACTCTGCCATCCATCAGGTTACACTTTGTTGACTTGCAGAGTGGAATATGATTTGTGACTGACATGCTGACATGACTAGTCAACACGATCACATCAGCCGAGAACCCTAAGCACATTGCAGGCCTCCTGGCGGGCGTTCTCATCGCACTCAAGAACTGGGAGTGTCGGGACAGATCGGTGCCTGCAGCATTAGATGTGGACAGCTTAGTAAGAGGCCATTCACTTGCAACGGTTAAAGCCAGATGAAGAAAGCATTGCTATTGGTTTTGAATGCTGAAAATACGATAGATCAGCCTGAGGGTTGACAGCTTTTCAGTAGGGCACTAGAGTTGTGGAACGGAAGTGGCAGCTTGACATGCAGATGGAGACACAAACTAAACTGCTGATGTACCAGCTCTGTGCACATTTGGCAGAAATGTGAAGGGCCCCCACATGCACGCTGACATCCATACCTATGGCTCCTCCACATCTGGAACCCTGGACCAATCAAAGTTTTCCACTTGCTTGGAGAAGTCCAATGCATGAAGTTCTCTATGGACTTAAGGTCCCTAGACACTTCTGCCAAGCACATGGATGGCAAATAGTATGGCAGGCATGCATATCAGTGTGGCTAGGAGAGATGATGCTCGTGTCCTTGCTCCCACCGCAAAACATGCAAGCAGAGGCGTCAGGGAGTCAGAAATAGATATTTATGCAGACAAGTCTCAGTACAGGCTCAGCAGCAGACACAGGGCTTAGGAGCCACAGTTCAGGAGTTAAAGAGCAAGGTGTGAAGTTCATGACTGGATGGAAGCAATGAAGATGCCCCATCAAACTTCCTCACCCACTAAGCTTTTAAAGATAAGGTGTGGAAAAACACCTACATTAGTTTTTAAAAAGAGTAAAAAATGAGTGCTCACTGGAAGGACAGATCCTGAAGCTGAGGCTCCAATATTTTGGCCACCTCATGAGAAGAGAAGACTCCCTGGAAAAGACCCTGATGTTGGGAAAGATTGAGGGCACAAGGAGAAGGGGACGACAGAGGATGAGATGGTTGGACAGTGTTCTCGAAGCTACCAGCATGAGCTTGACCAAACTGCGGGAGGCAGTGGAAGACAGGAGTGCCTGGCGTGCTCTGGTCCATGGGGTCACGAAGAGTCGGACACAACTAAACGACTAAACAACAACAACAACAAATTGAAAGAAAGGAGGTATCCTTCCACCAAAACAACCAAAATAAAAGCAACTCTTCACCCTCAATTTAAGATAAAAGAAAATATTGGGGGTGGGGGTGGACAGGGGGTCCTTGGCAGGTGCCAAGTAAAGTGTCTGAGGCCACCATGGTGCCCACAGACACAGTGTTGGGGACCCCAGCTATAGACGTTTATGTCCCGCTAACTTGCATAGAAATGCAGCCCAATTCTTACAACTTCAGACAATATTAAGGGTCTGGTTCTGGCTGAAGGGAAATGCTGCAGGCTGTACTGAAGCACTCCACTGCGCTAGTAATGTTAATGCATCTCTTGCAATAGTTGGGAGAATGCAAAACACACTCGCACAGTAAGGCGCCTCATTCTCCTGTGCATGGCTACGAATGTGCCCTCTGTCACCGTTTCCCCCCAAATTATTTTGGAGTGTTATTAACACGGGGTGACCTGAGACGTAAGGCAGAGCCCAAATCGCAGACCTTTCCCTGTCAGAGAACTGGAGTTTAAGCCACTGCCTGCAGCAATACAATATGGAATATCAGCTCTGCAGTAACATGTGGGTTGGGTTGTCAGCTGCAGCGCCTCAGAATTCAGCAATATGTTGTTCTGCTGTGTAATTGAAGGAAGAGCTATAGCTTTACTAGGCAGAATACTCTGGCCATTGCTTGCTTGTCTATTCACTACTTGGATTGTTCATTCATGCACTTGAGACAGCTGATATTATACAACAGAGGCAATTTCTCAAAGTTTACTTGATGTGGAATATCTTTCTTTCTTTCAAAAATAAATAAATAGCTGGCATGGGACCCAGTATGTTTCCAAGCACAATTCAAAGCCTCAGCCCAATATACCTGAAGGAGAATCTCCACTTCCATCGGTCAACCTGGACACTGAGGTCCAGCTCCGAGGGCCTTCTAGTGGTTCCCTCACTGCAAGAACTGAGCTTACAGGGAACCAGGCAGAGGGCCTTCTCAGTAGTGGTGTCTGCCCTATGGAACGCCCCTCACACCAGATGTCAAGGAAATAAACAACTATCTGACTTTTAGATGACATCTGAAGGCAGTCCTGCTTAGGGAAGTTTTTAATGTTTGAAGTTATATTCTGTTTTTAGTGTTCTCTATGCTTCCTCCCTGGAAAGACCCTGATGTTGGGAAAGATTGAGGGCACAAGGAGAAGGGGATGACAGAGGACGAGATGGTTGGACAGTGATCTCGAAGCTACCAGCATGAGTTTGACCAAGCTGTGGGAGGCAGTGGAAGACAGGAGTGCCTGGCGTGCTCTGGTTCATGGGGTCACAAAGAGCCGGACATGACTAAACAACTAAACAACAACATGCTTCCTCCACCACGTGATGCAAATATCTGGAGAGATAATTGGGAAAATTACAAGCGAGCAGTTACTTCCCCACCTCCGCCGTACAGTGATCTCAATTGCTTTCGCACACACTGTGTCACGGCTGTGACTTTTGAAAAAGGAAGGAAACTCTGGACATCCCAGCTGCTGATCTCTCCTACGGTATCTAGTTGCATCATCTGAGCCCAGAAGTCTCTAATTCTACGTCTTGGCCTAGACAAGCCATTGTCTCCCAGACCCAGCACCCCCTTGGTTGAAATGCAAAGCTAATGGTCCTGGAAAGGCTTCACGGTGGGTGTTTAAACAGAGCTATGCACATCTTAAGAGTAGCAGAAGCAGTAACAGTAGTCTGTAGCAACCAGACAGGGGAGGGGAAGAGCAAGGCAGCCGAGAGGTCAGCGCTGTGCAAACACACCAAGGGAGCCATTTCAGTGGTCCTGTTGGCACATTTGCACTGCATCAACCTCCCCGCCACCTCTGTCCTGCCCCTTTCTGTTAAGCGGCGGCAACTCAGCTCTCAGATCACATGAGTGCCACTGTCCCACCATGCTGTCTGCTACTGGTAGATGTAGTGGTGTAGCAGTATGCAAATCTAAGTAATAAAATATATAGGCCTCAGTCCACCACAGGGAATTGTGTGCTTCAATGCCATGAACTAGGCACTGATTCGCATGGTGGCCGTAATACTTCACTTAAACACTTAACTTGTTAAAACTAAGTTGTTTGCCCGTGCAGGGGGCGGGGTGCTCTGAAGAAAGTATAAATCTGTCAGTACAACTATGCATGAGGTATTCTTCAAACTATATTTAAGAAGCATTTCCCCCCTTCTATTAACGCAGATGATTCAGCTTTTCTCTGGTAAAGCAGACAGCTGATATTCAAGTGTATATGGATATATATATATATATATATATATATATATATATATATACACACACAACAATCCCTAGGAGTGCAATAACATACACTCAGATTTTAATTGCCGACTGAAAATGCTTGCCAGGTGCACAAAATTAGCACTAGACTTTGTTTTAACCTTTATAATTTATCCTTCCTGCACAACATTAGATGGCTTCCTAGTGGAGTTAGATGAATGTTCATCTTTTAAGAGTGAAGAAATCTGTTCATCCCTTAAGTCTCTATAAACCCCAGTCTTCAGCAGATAATGTTCTATGGCAAGATCGACTGCTGGGACCTGTTAATTTTAGCCAATGTTCCCCCCTTTTTTAAAACTTAATTGAAGTTTCGTATCAGAAAATGGTCAGATGAAATAGAAAGGCATAAGGGATATAAATGTTAAATATATTTTTTAAAGTATATTCAAAAAATATTTTTAAAATAAAGATATTACTAGGTCTGAATCTAAGATTTCCACATGGAGATTAGTGTATAAATATGTTTTGTTTTGAGACGCAGGTGGCGCTGTGGTCTAAACCACTGAGCCTAGGGCTTGCCGATCAGAAGGTCAGCAGTTCAAATCCCCGCGACGGGGTGAGCTCCTGTTGCTCAGTCCCAGCTCCTGCCTACCTAGCAGTTCGAAAGCACTTCAAGTGCAAGTAGATAAATAGGTACCGCTCTGGTGGGAAGGCAAACTGCGTTTCCGTGCACTGCTCTGGTTTTCCAGAAGCGGCTTAGTCATGCTGGCCACATGACCTGGAAGCTGTCTGCAGACAAATGCTGGCTCCCTCGGCCTATAGGGTGTGATGAGCATGCAACCCCAGAGTCGTCCATAACTGGACCTAACGGTCAAGGGTACTTTACTTTCACTTTTATGTTTTGTTTTAATGTGCATACCAATAAGTACACTCATTTTCCCCACCCTGAATGTTCAAAATGGACAAGAATTTTTATCTATATGGTAAGCTTTTCATCTAAGGTTACAGTTCCTTCTTTGATATGCTTCAAGAAGGAATCTACTTACTGTTTACACTCCTCTTATTTTCCATTTCTTAGTTTCAAGATGTATGCCGAGCGAAAGAAGCAAGAGTATTATTACAGCATTCAGAAAAGTGGACTTATAATATGCCCAGATACAAATCTAACAGAATTTCGGTTCTTACTACTGAAAATACCCAGCTGCACCATAGAAATAGCCTCCTGCTTAATGGCTATATTAAGGATTATGTTAGAAACAATCTTTCCCCCAAGGATTTAATTCTAGGTATACAATGTGGCCTATTAAATCCCGGGAAGCATGTTTTAGGCCCTTGTATTTCTCTCAATTCAGAATACCCAGGGTCCTGTAGATTATTTTAAACCAATTGCTCCATCCATTCATTTTGAGCAAGTGAACTGCTTCATGGGTGAAATGAAACAAGGCAAATACAATGACCTCGTGTTTATTTGAATGTTTAACATGAGGGAGAGGGCATCTGTGAAGGAAAATCAGCAGGTGGGAGTGGTTGCTTAACTTTCCTTGCTTCCACTTTTTCCTCCCATGCAAAGCCAGGTTTCAAGGCCAGAAGGAAGCCGGACTGGGGACAAAAGAGCACAGTCAAGTGGACAATTTTGGCAGGAGTGGGTGGGAGGGTTTAGTTCCAGGCATGACAGGAATTAAACTCTTCCTCCTCTCCTGCCCGCCAGTTCTCCCCTGCACGTGGGGCTACCCTTGAAGGTGACCCGGAAACCACAACTAATCCAGGATGTGGCATCCAGACTGGTGACTGGGAGTGGCCGCCGAGACCATATAACACCTGTCTTGAAAGACCTACATTGGCTCCCAGTACGTTTCTGAGCACAATTCAAAGTGTTGGTGTTGACCTTTAAAGCCCTAGGTGGCCTCAGCCCAGTATACCTGAAGGAGCATCTCCACTCCCATTGTTCAGCCCTGAGGTCCAGCTCCGAGGGCTTTCTGGTGGTTCCCTCACTTCAAGAGGCGAAGTTACAGGGAACCAGGCAGAGGGCCTTCTTGGTAGTGGCGCCTGCCCTGTGGAACACCTTCCCTTCATATGTCAAAGAAATAAACAACTATCTGACTTTTAGAAGACATCTGAAGGCAGTCCTGTTTAGGGAAGTTTTTAATGACTGATGTTTTAATGTATTTTAAATCTTTTGTTGGAAGCCGCCCAGAGTGGCTGGGGAAACCACTCTGGTGGGCGGGGTATAAATAATAATAATAATAATAATAATAATAATAATAATAATAATTAGTAAATTCAAAACATGGATTAAGAAGCATGCATTTGCAGAGGTGATGCATAGTTCCTTTCTACCTAGCCATTTTCAATATTCTAAGCATGAAAACGGCCTGTTCTTATGAACAATTTGTTGTGAGACTTGAAGAAACATGGGGCCTATTTGTTAGCTTTGTGCTGGTTTCTAATACTACTACAAATTATTTATTTTTTAATGAAGTGCACACCTCACCTGGGACATATATTGTGAGTGACCAAGGCATTAATTTGTTTGTCTCAGGAATAGAAACCCTCCAAGCTGGATGTTTATAGGTGGCTTGAATCTTATTATTATTATTTGTGAAGACTGTTAAGCCAGTTATATTATACACTTTGAACTGTACTGCAATGTTTTTTATTAGTCATGCTTTTATTTTTGTAGGAAGAAGTTATACTATAACTTTTTAAAAGTAGAATTTTCAGTTAATTTAAAATAAGTTAAGGTTGGCATGAACAGTAAAATACAGAATATTATTTTCTTCATAATTTTCTAGATACACAGGGTTGGTCCTGTGACAGAGTGAGGCAATCACCCCAGGCCACAGGTTGAGAGGAGGTAGTAGCCATGGTCCCTTGCTCTCACCTTTCCTCCTGTGCCCCAAAGCTTCCTGGCAGCTGCTAAGATAACCAGTTTCCTTCAACTATGAGCCCAGTTGGCTTCTGCAGCTGGAATGTGTCCTTTGCCTCAGGTAGCAAAATGGTTTATTTGATTTATTTGTCATCTAATGGATACAGGATGTCTTTTGGCAACTAAACGTACACATAAAGTAACAACAGCCATCAGCTTTCCCAAGAAAACAACACACACATCTCAACACACACACACACACACACACACACACAATCAGAAAAACACTACTAAGTAAAAGGTAAGGTAAGGGACCCCTGGACTGTTAAGTGAAGTCAAAGGCAACTATGGGGTTGTGGTGCTCATCTTGCTTTCAGGCCGAGGGAGCCGGCATTTGTCCACAAACAGCTTTCCGGGTCATAACTAAACCACTTATGGTGCAACGGAACACCAAATTGGAAACCAAAGCGCATAGAAACGCTGTTTACCTTCCTGCTGCAGTGGTACCTATTTATCTACTTGCAATGGCGTGCTTTTGAACTGCTAAGTTGGCAGGAGCTGGGACAGAGCAATGGGAGCTCACTCCGTCGTGGGGAATCGAACCGCCGACCTTCTGATCAGCAAGCCCAAGAGGTTCAGTGGTTTAGACCACAGCGCCACCCGTGTCCCCTCATACTACTGAGTATGATTATCATACTCCTTCAGAAACCTGGAAGAAGAGGTACATCTTAACCTGGCATTAGAGCTAATATATCTATCACGAGAATGAGAAACAGGGATTGGTACTTCAGTTGGTCAAGGAATACCAGTTAGTCTGGTCAGATATATTCATTTAATTGTATTAATTTAATAGAACTTTAAGAGAGAGACCTGTGCTAATTAGAACATCCCAAGATATTTAACTATTGCTCAACAGTAATGTTCCCTTGGAAATAACTGTGACCCAAGCATCAATGTTCCCAGATTCCACATGGGAATTGCTCATTTCATGATTCCATGTGCTGAACATCTGTGCTTATGTGCTATGCCTTCAACAATGTGTGGCCATTTGGAGAACCTGAGGTCAAGACAACCATACCTGGTACATATTGCAGGTGGTCATAATCCTGTCACCCACCTTTGTAGGTTCTGAAAATTTTGAGTTCATTCCAGTTGGCCCTGTATCTATTGTTCTAAACCATCCAAACAGGTACATGCTGCATATGTGCTTCTAACTTTCTGGAAAAGCCTGTTACTGATTTATATAAATTATTTTGTTCTGCATCCTCATTAACAGTTCAGTAGTCCATTGATCTTTTTCTTCTTGTTTGTAGCCACTAGCTTATTTTTCACCAGTTTTGCATTAATGCACCATTAGTATATTTTTTTCTTTCTAATGGAAGGCTTTCAGATGATTCATTGCTTGTTACAGCTCATTTTGTGAAACTCTTTGCAAAATCAAATTTCATGTGCAGATTCTGACATTTTATGTAACCAGTTCTTTGCATTTACTGCATTGTTCTAGGAGACAGCAGGCCTTGCCAGCCCCAGATAAGAAGTACGGTACTAAAATCTCAGTAGACAATAACCTTTCATGACCTTTCATGAGGGGGTTGGACTCGATGGCCCTTGTGGTCTCTTCCAACTCTATGATTCTATGACCTTGAGAACTGCAAGTTCTCTAATTGGCTGAAGGTAATAGTTTGGTCAGATGCAATATATGTGGAATGCTTCATTCAACACATGAAATGGAGTCACAGCTAAAATATTGGGCACAGAGGTTTTGTGTCAGTGCTCTCCATATTCTAGAAATTGGTGCAGGGGGCGGGGGCGGGGGGGTCGATTCAGTTCACATTTGAATGTGAATCCTCTAAGTGGAGCCGATTGAAACTAAATCCTTCGAAGACAGAGGTCCTATGGCTGGGTCGGGATGGCATGGGGATGAGGGACCAACTCCCTTCTCTTGCAGGGGCCCAATTAGTGCCATTGCCTTCCATTAAGAGTCTGGGTGTAATCCTTGACGCCTCCCTTTCCATGGAGGCGCAAGTTACAGCAACAGCCAAGGCGACATTTTTCTACCTTCGCCGCATCAAACAGTTGGTCCCTTACCTCTCCCGCCCCGACCTGGCCACAGTGATCCATGAGACGGTCATCTCCAGACTTGACTACTGTAATTCGCTTTACGCGGGGCTGCCCTTGAAGCTGTCCCAGAAACTCCAGCGGGTGCAGAATGCTGCAGCAAGGCTCCTCACGGGGTCTCTGCCATGGGAGCATATTCACCCAGTGCTTTTCAAGCTGCACTGGCTCCCGGTGGAGTACAGGGTCATATTTAAGGTGCTGCTTTTGACTTTTAAAGCCCTTCACGGCCTAGGACCCTCGTACCTATGGGACTGCCTCTCCCGGTATGCCCCACGGAGAGCCTCAAGGTCCATAAATAGCAACACCCTCGTGGTTCCGGGCCCTAAGGAAGTTAGATTAGCTTCAACCAGAGCCAGGGCCTTTTCAACTCTGGCTCCGGCCTGGTGGAACGCTCTGTCTCATGAGACCAGGGCTCTGCAGGATCTGATTTCTTTCTGCAGGGCCTGTAAGACAGAGTTGTTCCGCCTGGCCTTTGGCTTGGAGCGAATTTGATTCCCTCCCTCTCTTTCTTTTTTCTTTTCCTTCTCCTCCTGCGATGAGGCTACATTTTAATATTTTAATGTTTCAATATTTTAATGTTGCATTTTAATTTTGTTTTTAAGGTGTAATCATTCAACTTGTTTCTATTATTGCTTGTAAGCCGCTCTGAGCCCGGCCTTGGCTGGGGAGGGTGGGGTATAAATTATTATTATTATTATTATTATTATTATTATTATTATTATTATTATTATTATGTCACAGCTTCTAAAACAATACATGAACTGCAACACAGCTGTCCTTCCAAGTTCACACTTTTCCAGATTGCATGATGCGGTTCTCTAGCTGAGAAATGTGGACAGCACTGTAAGTGCTAGGGCAGAGCAAGCCTAAGAATGCATAAGTTAATTAAAATAACATACAAAAGGCATGTGCATTATGTCACCTATTGTCAAGCGGAATGTTGATAAGACGCTAGCAGAGAGTGGGATGGAGAGAAGCCAACTCGCTCAAGAAGCACAGGCAGGCTCAGAAAGCAGGAGGGGTAGCATTTCCTCACCGGAAGAGGAGGCAATTATTCCCCTGAGCCCAAGGAGTAGACGTATGGGAAAGGTATTAGAAGACAGGAAACAAATCCAGAAATGTAAGGGTCATAGGTTCAGGATATTCTGCAGAACAAGAAAGCACTCCTCAGAAGGGTCAACTGAATCGTAAGGTACAGAAGCTCCGATAGAGTGTCCGAGACTGATTGTTTGTTTGCAATAAATCTTCTACCTAATTATGACTTGCTTGCTTGCTGTGTTAACTAGACGGCAGCCTGGGCTCCTGACATGAAGGCTCTGTCAAGGCTTCGGGAAAGCTATTCCTCCCCCGGTTCCAGCAAGAGCAGAGAAAACAAATGAGTTTTATTCAATCCTAATAGCGAGAGACAAAAGAAAGCAACAAGCCTCAACATGGTGTTGCTCCAAACTGGGCTCTTCCTCCCTTCTTCCTAGCAACAGCACCTTCCCTTACAGTGGCCACTTGTGGTCAAATGTCTCTGATTCCATTGTTCCTGCACTCTTAATGAACATTGCATTCTGGGAGAAGGGGGATCAGAAATACTTTCCAGTGACAGCATGGCATCTCTTTGTCTATCTCTAAGCTGTGACTACCCTCAAACTCCTCAAACTCATGCTGTAATTCAACACTGCCTCCCGCTTCTCCTAACGCTGCAGGAGAAGGGTGGGGTGATCTCCAACACTACTCCTCCTCCATCTCACCCTCTTGAGTCTAACCCCTGACACCTATGAGAGCAGCAAATAACCAAACTGTACAATGGCGATGGGATGAAATCAGACCAAATCTTTATTGGTGACAGCAAAGGTTGGCATAGCATTGGAGCCAGGATCAGTTCATCATCCCACAAACCCCATGTTGATGGAATGGGTCTGCCGGATTTGGACCACCCCAAACCTGTTCCATGAGAGTCGGCCATTGCTGAACCTTGCTGTGGTGCACGTCAAGCAAGCAAGCTCTCACTGGGTAACCTGGGGGCAGATGCCAACCAGGCAGGTGGTGCTGTGGTTAATCCTCCCCTCAGGTCCCTTATGCCCCACCCCCTGTGAGGCTCGAGGGATTCTCTCCTTTCCCTGTAGCACCAGGGAGCAAAGAATAAACAAGAAAGTTAGTGTTTGTGGTTTTTTTATTCAGTAATTATGGAGCAAGGCAAACAATGCAGTCTCAACTCCATGGTGGTGTTGCTCACTCTGAGCCCCTCCCCTTCCTTCACCAGCAACAACCTGTGGCTCTACGGGAGGCTTCAGGAGTCAAATGTTGTTGAGCCCTTTGCTCTTGAATTCTGAGTGAGTGATGAGTACAGGGTGATGGTGGAACTTCTATGCTCTCCAAGAAAGTCTCTGCTGGCAGTTCTCCATCTCCCCCTCCTCATAAGATCTCTATACCGGCTGCACTGGCTCCCAGTGGAGTGCAGGATCAGGCTTAAGGTGCTGGTTTAAACCTTTAAAGCCCTATATGGCCTAGGACCCTCGTACCTACGGGACCGCCTCTCCTGGTATGTCCCACAGAGGAACTTACGGTCTTCAAACAAAAACATCTTGAAGGTCCCAGGCCACAGAGAGGTTAGGCTGGCCTCAACTAGAGCCAGGGTTTTTTCGGCTGTGGCTCTGATCTGGTGGAACGCTCTGTCACAAGAGACTAGGGCCCTGTGGGACTTGACATCTTTCCACAGGGCCTGCAAGTCAGAGCTGTTCCCCCAAGCCTTTGGCCAGGGCACAGCCTGACTCCCTCCTTTGGCAATCTTCACAGAACTCTAGCCCAACAGTTGCCATCAATTTTATTTGAATTAATTTTAGAATGAATGATTTTAGAATGTTGTACTATTTTATTGTTGTTAGCCGCCCTGAGTCCGGCTGTAATACAATCGTGTCTCCCTCTTCTCTGGAAACTACAGGGGAAGGGGGCTAATTCCTCCCCCCCCTACTCCGAGGGAAGCAGAGGAGAAGGAGGGGTCGATTCTCAAACCTCCTCTTCAGTCTAGTCCCTGACACCCCCATATTATGCTGCTCCTGCCCAATGCCATTTGTGCCCTCAGATGAACAATGTTCTTCTGCGTAACAAAGGAAGACCAACAATGAGTGTTACAGACATGCCTCTAGGAGCAGATGGCGTGGGATTTGATTTCATATTCTGGACCCAAACCATGTCCCACTTCTCACACCAAGTACTGAATCTTGGGACTGTTGACTTTGATGACACACCTTATAATACGTGGGAAAACACTTTATGAAAAGCAAGGAAGCTGACTATTTGGCCTGTTAATGCCTTTTTGATTGGTGTAAATAACATTTAGATTGTCATGTGCAGGAACAGGAACATTAATGAACATTCTTTGTTGAATAACTAATAAAATACAGTGGTACCTCTGGTTGCAAATGGGATCCGTTCTGGAGACCCGTTCATAACATGAAAAGAGTGCAACCTGCAGCGGCGCGTCAGCACACATGTGGGTTGCAATTTGGTGCTTCTGCGCATGCGCGTGATGTTATTTTGCGCTTTTGCGCATGTACGAGCGGCAAAACCCGGATGTAACCCTTTCCAGTACTTCTGGGTCACCCCGGGACATAACCTTAAAGAACGTAACATGAAGCAAACGTAACATGAGGTATGACTGTATTTTGCTTCACCGTAACTACGTTGTGTGGGTCAGGGTTGGGGATTTTGATTAGAGACTTTAATTTATTGTCTGTTTTCATTTTTATACAGAAATAATAGCAGTTGTGGTTTGTTTTTAAATCAGTCTTGATCTGTGGTCTGGGCTGATTATTATTTGCCAAATGCTGCATTACATCTAGGTCCTCTGCACATTTTTTGTGATATTGAATGATTCCTTTTTCTAGACTGAAATTAGTTCATACTGTGTGGCTAGTTGAACACTGTAGCCCCGGGATGTAGTAAAGTTAGTGTTTGCTTAGAAGCTGTTCTTTGGTCAAGCAGAGAGAGTGAAGCCTTGTGGGTAACCAACAAGCCACAAGAATCATGGGAAATAGGTTTTGTCCCTTTAACCCCAGACCAGCAGGCTCCAAGGGTGCAAAAGGTTTATTATGGGAAAGGAAACCCTTGATTTAATTGAAGGTTTGACACCTGGGTACGAAGTTATGTGCATTCCCTCAGTGATGTTATCTACCCTTGATAGCCTGGGAATGTGCATCTGCATAGGCTCCACGGAAAGGGAGGAAACCCCTTTGATTTAGGCTCTGGGTTCTTAATTGGCCCAGCTGCCATAAGTTAGATTGATTAGCCTACAACCTGGTCATTGGAGGATTCAAAAATAATCAAGAGTTATGATTGGTTTTGGGGGTTCCGTCTCCACGTGCAAATTGGGGATAAAAGATCTTGAGAATGGCTGGGAAGGTGCGCTCTGCAATCTGCAAATCGCCCGGCTGCTAATGCTCCACCTAAGTAGCCGTCCTTTCATCCTTTGTGATGGAGAATTGCTGAAACCTTTGAATGCGGATCATTGAAAGGACTCTAACTATTCTATCTGTGTCTTAGTCATGAGTATGTAAGTCAGTTAGATTCTGCAATGTTATTATTTTTCTTGCCTGTAACTTCCAAAAGATGTGCCTGCTTTTTAGCATGTTTCATTATGTTCTTTTAAAATAAATTTTAAAAAAGGAAACTTTTCTGCTCCTGTGTGCCTTTCCGGGGGAAAAGCTAATTCCAAGCCTTACGCTCTGGTCGTGCTCTACCGTAGAGTTTCTGTCTGCAAGTCTGTGGATACAACTTGTGGAGTGGGGGTAACCAGCAATAACGGGACACAGCCTTCTCCCTGGGTTGTGGCTCTGGGTTCCCCGGGACAAAGGGAGTGGTGGCAGCCTTACCGGTTCTATTTTGTCTTGTTTCTGTAAAAAGTAAATGTGTCTGCCAGCCCTGCTCAAGAAACCTGGTCTGGCCGGAGAGCAAAGACAGATGAGGTAGGAGCGAGCGGCTGGGGGCAGTTTACCACAAGGGGTCAGCAACCTTTTTCAGCAGGGGGCTGGTCCACTGTCCGTCAGACCATGTGGTGGGCTGGACTATATTTTTTTTTGGGGGGGGTGGTGGATGAATTTCTATGCCCCACAAATAACCCAGAGATGCATTTTAAATAAAAGCACACGTTCTACTCATGTAAAAACACCAGGCAGGCCCCACAAATAACCCAGAGATGCATTTTAAATAAAAGGACACATTCTACTTAAAAACACGCTGATTCCTGGACCGTCCGCGGGCCGGATTGAGAAGGAGATTGGGCCGCATCCAGCCCCTGGCCTTAGGTTGCCTACTCCTGCTGTAGCCAGAAGCTCTTTTTAAAAAAGAAAATGATAGATGCTTCTCAAATTATATAGGACAAACTGCTATTGAAATCCCACCCTCCGCCATTATAAAATAAGTTTGACCAAAGACCTGGGGGTCTGGTATTTGAGAAACACAAATTCAAAACCCCAATTTCTGTGAATCCAGACCTGTCTTTATATGCTCTACATAATATGCTTCCCAGCAGCATGAAATGTGTTGTGGGAGCGCTGTTTATGGGCTCACAAAGACTGCTTCCAAAACCCACACACATTGCTTTCAAAGAAATGCTGTCTTATGGTACAATTTATATTTCCCATCTGTCGGGCAATTGTAAAATGATTCAAAATTTGTTGCACATATGGGATTATGAAGTCTGAGTGATCCTGCTTGGCATACAGCCAAACGTTTGCATTTCACTGCAGAAATTATTGCACATCCTGAATTAGGAAGTGAACGCAACGAGCGTGAGATTGCCTGAAGTTGAAAGCGGATACTGTTAACGCTTACCTGGGCTTGATTTCCTTTGGTGAATGAGATAACCGGAGACGTAAGTCATTCCTGTAACATTTGAGTTTATTTACAAATATATGAGGTGAGTATAACTGGAGATTGGGCTTAACACGCCAACAAACTGAGTCCACTGTGAGCTGCGTCAGATCTTGATGGAAGGGCACTCCTGCGGCATCTGTCTATTTTGCTTAGCAATGTGGGATGCAAATACCATCTGTGGGTTAGCTTTAAGGTGTTTTATTTGGGTAGAAATAGCTTGAAAGGGGGCTTTTTGCCACTTTCCATCCCACAAACCATCATCAATCCCTTCTCCCAAGTCTCTTTCCCATCTAGTTTTCAACATGGAGGGCTTTGAGGTTGAGAAATTTACAATCGCTTTATAGATTAAAGCAATTACCGTATTTTTCGCCCTATAGAACGCACTTTTCCCCCTCCAAAAACGAAGGGGAAATGTGTGTGTGTCCTATGGGGCGAATGCAGGCTTTCGCTGAAGCCTGGAGAGCGAGAAGCGTCGGTGCGCACTGACACCTCTCGCTCTCCAGGCTCCAGGAAGCTATCCGCAAGCCTTGCGTGCCCAGGGGAACTCCACCCGGGCGCGCAAGGCTTGCGGGTGGCAGCCTGCAGCGCGGAGCAAGGGGCGCCCTTTGGAGGACGCCCCGTGCTTTGCGTAGGTGCCCGCAGCCTGCCGCCCAGCGGGCGGGTCTCCCTGAAGCAGAGGGCCCCGCGCGCCGGACAGACATCCGCAGCGTGGGGAGCCCTGCAGGAGTTCCCCGCAGGGCTCCCCACGCTGCGGATTGCAGCCTGCCACCCGGCGCGCGTGGCGCCCTGAAGCAGAGCGCCCCGCGCGCCGGACAGACATTGGCCAGCCCCACAAGCTCGGGGGACAGAGGGGAGGCGCAGTGCCGCCATCCCACTGTTCCCCGACCTGGTTTGGGGGGGAAATAAAGGGGGGGGAAATTCCTTTATTCCCCCCCCCCCCAAAAAAGTAGGTGCGTCCTATGGGACGGAGCGTCCTATGGGACGAAAAATACGGTAGACCATAGGGTCTGTGGTATATAAAATATTTTCAAATGCAGTTAGCGACTTCGTCCCTTGTTTACTACTTATAAAATGGATGACTTGATGGATTACCATCCAATTGTGGGGAAAGTTTTGAACCATTTCTTGTAGTATTAATCCAGACAAAGGGGTGCTTTCTTCATAAAAAATATTTAAGCCAAAACAGGCCCCCATTTCCCCATTTTTCAAAGGGGAATGTTCTGTCTCTATTATAGAAAGTAGGGTGAAATGCCAGTGGTGTTACAGGAGAAAGCTGAGAGGCCAACCATGGGAACCATTTCTTGCAAACTTTTAGATTAGATAATAAAAAGGGGTTTTCTATCTCAATAATATTTTTTTTATTAATTTGCCAAAATGGGACCCCTCCTATTGAATACTGTTCATTTGGGTTTTCCATATTTAGCCAAGCTGTTTGTTGAGATCCTTAAATTACCAGAAAAATGCTATGTAGATGGGCTGCTGCATAGTACCACATAATATTAGGTAAAGCCACGCCACCTCCTTTGGCTGGTTGATATAACGCTTTATATGGTAACCTTGGCCTTTTATTCCGGTGTATAAATTTTAGAAGCATGTTTTGCCAAAATTGTAATTTTTTTGTCTTCTATAGCTATTTCTTGCTCCTTTTTCACAGAGATCTAGATTACATCCTTGGACTCAGCTTCATTAGCAAAGAAAAAGCGTTTTAAATACGTTATAACACTGTGACTCCAGATGGCGCTGTGGAGTTCCATCTTTCACAAACGTAATTTCCCTCTTTGACATTTACAGTGCTTTTTTTCTGAAATGTTTCTAGATCCAACCTATATGTGTTTATGGAGGTAGGTTGGGGACACGGTGGCGCTGTGTGTTAAACCACAGAGCCTAGGACTTGCCGATTAGAAGGTCAGTGGTTCGAATCCCCGCGACGGGGTGAGCTCCCGTTGCTCGGTCCCTGCTCCTGCCAACCTAGCAGTTCGAAAGCACGTCAAAGTACAAGTAGATAAATAGGTACCACTCCGGCGGGAAGGTAAACAGCATTTCCATGCGCTGCTCTGGTTCGCCAGAAGCGGCTTAGTCATGCTGGCCACGTGACCCAGAAGCTGTACGCCGGCTCCCTCGGCCAATAAAGCAAGATGAGCGCCGCAACCCCAGAGTTAGCCACGACTGGACCTAATGGTCAGGGGTCCTTTTGGGTTCATGAGATTTTAGCAGAAGACTTCCTAGATCATATTTAAGGCTCTGATCCTTTATGTTACGTTAGCTAGAACTGAACTTGTAAGATCTGCATTTCTCTTTGGTAATCACACTTGTGAACAAGGCCACAATCTGATCATCAAAGCAGTTTGCCAGCAGGAGCTCCATTCCCTAGCATAATAGGGACTGCACTGGCAAAGCCTACAGAGGATTGGATTGCTCATATTATGCCTCTCTATCATATTCTTTATCCGTGTAGTAAATAATTGAAAGGGTGTTTGACTACAGACAAGCTTCTGTTGCAACCTGAATCTTGGAAATATTCCCCAGGTTTCAGTGAGCCAAAACTAAATGTAATCAGAGAAATCTAATTTTTGGACACTGTGTACTTTCACTTGCATCCAGTCTACTGCACCAAAGGAAAAGAAAAACCCTGAATACATAATCTTGTTGATACAGAAGTCACATTAAAAAAAAAATGCATCAGCAATTCGCTGATGGAGTGCACATGAAAAAAAAAGTGATTTTCAGTTCACCAAATTTCCACAAGGAAAGATTACTTTCTTGCATATTAGAGCAGCTTGTTCATCTACAAAAGGAGAGCGGACTCTTAAAAATACAATTAACTGAAAAACAGTGAATTACCAAAGTCTTGTTAGTTTCTTTCTAGACGTTTATATTATACTTGAAGGAGCGTCTCTACCCGCATTGCTCAGCTGGGACACTGAGGTCCAGCTCCAAGGGGCTTCTGGCAAGTCCCTCACTGCAAGAAGTGAGGTTACAGGGAACCAGGCAGAGGGTCTTCTCAGTAGTGGCGCCCGCCCTGTGGAACGCCCTCCCATCAGATGCCAAGGAAATAAACAACTATCTGACTTTTAGAAGACATCTGAAGGCAGCGCTGTTTAGTTTCTAATATTAGTTTTTTAATATTTGACGTTTTACTATGTTTTTATGTGTGCTGTAGGCCACCCAGGGTGGCTGGGGAAACTCAGCCAGATGGGTGGGTTATAAATAATAAAATTATTATTATTATTATTATTATTATTATTATTATTATTATTATTATTACATATCCCACAAAATTCCTAATCATATAACAGATAAAGATAAAGGTACCCCTGCCCATACGGGCCAGTCTTGACAGACTCTAGGGTTGTGCGCTCATCTCACTCTATAGGCCGGGAGCCAGCGCTGTCCGCAGACCCTTCCGGGTCACGTGGCCAGCGTAATGAAGCTGCTCTGGCGAGCCAGCACCAGCGCAGCACACGGAAACGCCGTTTACCTTCCCGCTATAAAGCGGTACCTATTTATCTACTTGCACTTAAGGGTGCTTTCGAACTGCTAGGTGGGCAGGAGCTGGGACCGAATGACGGGAGCTCACCCCGCCGCGGGGATTCAAACCGCTGACCATGCGATCGGCAAGTCCTAGGCGCTGAGGTTTTACCCACAGCGCCACCCGCGTCCCTATATATATATAACAGATAAATACCTACAAATTAACCCTCATCCACATAGAAATTACATGGTACAATCATCTTTCCTGGGACTATATCATGTCAAACTGTAGGCAAGGGATGTTATATTTAAATCATGGGTAGGCAAACTAAGGCCCAGTGGCCAGATCCAGCCCAATCGCCTTCTAAATCCAGTCCACAGACAGTCCAGGAATCAGAGTGTTTTTACATGAGTAGAATGTTAGAATGTGTCCTTTTATTTAAAATGCCTTCTAAATCCAGTCCACAGACAGTCCAGGAATCAGAGTGTTTTTACATGAGTAGAATGTTAGAATGTGTCCTTTTATTTAAAATGCCTTCTAAATCCAGTCCACAGACAGTCCAGGAATCAGAGTGTTTTTACATGAGTAGAATGTTAGAATGTGTCCTTTTATTTAAAATGCATTTCTGGGTTTCTTGTGGGGCCTGCCTGGTGTTTTTACGTGAGTAGAATGTGTGCTTTTATTTAAAATGCATCTCTGGATTATTTGTGGGGCATAGGAATTCGTTCTTTTCTTTCTTTCAAAATATAGTCCAGTCCCCCACAAAGTCTGAGGGACAGTGGACTGGCCCCCTGCTGAAAAAGTTTGTTGACCCCTGGTTTAAATGTTTCCCCTGTATAAACATTGCTCCCCCTGCCCACTGACTTAGTTAGCATGTGATGCTAAGTTAAGCCATGACTTAGCACAAATGCAAGGGCATGTGAGCTCCCAGGGAGCAGCCACGAGTCCTGCTGTTGCTGCTACACTGCTTTGAGTGAAGCTATGGTTTGGCTTAATGTCTCATCTGAAGTATACTCGGACTCGAGAGTGGATTTCATGCTCTTTATTCAGCTCATAGTGGTGAGGAGGAACGGAAGTTCCCCCAGAATGTCTGCCTTATATACATTATTTACACAGTGGGCCCCACGTGGTTGGCTAATTCCGGGATTCTCCTGTAGGCCAATCAGGTTGAGGATTCCCTTCTACCTGGAGCTGGATTGGGTGGCTCCTGTGGACCAATCAGACTTCTGCATTCTGGATCCTATTGTTCTAGGACCAATCAGACTACTGCCTTTTGGATCCTATTCAACTCAGTACATAACATCATCCAAACTGGGTTCATGGTTTGCCGGCTTCAGGCAAAGCACAACCGTAAATCAAGAGCAATCCTTAGTCAGAGCTCATGGTTTGGAGCAAAAGAAATCCTGAGATTGGGTTCAGAAAACCATGGCTTGGCTCATAGCAGTGAGGAAACCGCAGGGCCAGATGAAGAGCAAATTATCATTGATCTCCTCTGTATGACCCCATACATTTGAATGTTTGCACTGAATTTGTCCTAGCGTTCCTTGTGAACTGGGTCACAGAAAATGACAGATTCTCACATCTGCATTGTAAAGTGGCACTGTCTTGGGAAGACTGAGTGCTAATATTTAAAATGTGTAGATCTCGTTCTTAGAGATCAAGATCAAGTGTCTGAGGAGTTGTCACTGAGCAAGCTGTCTATAACTTGGCCACAGTCGCCAGTGAAGAACACAATTCCTGGGAAGAGAAAATAGCTCTGGAACTAGCTTAAGACTGTGACATAGATATGTGAACTTTGGCAGTAGAAAACACAGGTCTTTTCCAAGACTGTAGGAGAAAATCACCTGTGGTAGTGGTGTGCCCAGAATTCTCTGTACAAATGAACCCTCATCAATTTGGAGCAGTTTGACTTGCAGATGCTTTATTAAAGACTTTTTTTTTAAAAAAAAATGTCTCTAGATTACAGTGGTACCTCTACTTATGGACACGATCCATTTTGGGGTGCCGTTCGAACCCTGAAAAGTCCGTGACTAGAGCACCGCTACTGCGTGTGCGCGATGTGCGATAGAGCGCTTCTGCATATGTGCAAAATGCACAGCTTGCTTCTGCGTGCGGGGGTGGGGAGGCGAACCCGGAAGTAAACACATACAGGTTTGCTGCCTTCATAACCTGAAAAGCCACAACGTGAAGCAAACGTAACACGAGGTATGACTGTATTTTGAAAATACAGTTTAGCAGTGTCTGCCATGGTGTTGCTCACTTGGCTTCCTATTGTGGAAGTCACTGCCGGTAACTGAGAGGGGTGAGGCAGTGGAGAGGTCAACACCAAAAAGTCTGGTGAGCAACACCATATCATTCCAGCATTCAGTCGAAAAGCTGTTTCATGGCACACCTCCCTATAAGGAAAAAGCCAGATTCAACTGCCCAGTTCCTCAAGTTCCACAGCTTCGTGACAAACGTTTCTCCAAAGAACTGTCACCAACCTTTTAACTGTCAAGATGCCTCGGTATGTCCTTATCCTGCCCAACCAAATGAGTACAGTTCCCCTAATTAATTCATGGGGTTTGCTGGCCTGCTATACTACATACTCACACGATGATAGTAACTTTAGGCTCCATTACCTCAGCTTGCACCCAGTTCTGGCTCTATTGTGCTACAGATGGTTGCCAGGCAGCAGAAAACATACCTGATGGATTTGAGTGCCTGTAATGACCCCCCAGAGGCTTGTTTATCCATTTACCTATGCCAAGATTTAAAACACAATTCAATTCGCTTCAACACCAGAACTGTTTATAAACTCAAAGGGTAAATCTGAAATTGAATCGCGTACAGGGGTAAAAACAACAACAACCCGGATAAGCAAAAGATTATTTCATTGCCTGTGCGGTTTTGGGGAAAAGCTGGACAAGTAAACGAGGCCGCAGATGGATTTTATTATTATTATTATTATTAATGCTTTGTTTTATCACTTTATGTACAGCATTTACAAATCACTCCATAACAAGCAAACAAAAAGGTTCCCAGGGCAACTCAAAACATTGGCATTTCAGTAACCAGAATATTATAAAGAACAAGTAAAATATGACGCAGCATGAAATCCGACTAGTATGAAGCAGATTTAGTAGGTTAAAGCAGATTTGAAAGACCTGGAAGAAACACAAACGGTATTCATCTGGTACCAAAGTGGCAACAAAATAGGGGCCAGGAGGGCCTTTCTGAAGAGGGCAGTATGTAACCCAGGCACCACTTCTGAAGAGACCCTTTCTGTAGTAGCTACTCACTGCATGGTGTGTATTGGGTGTCAGGACAGGTTTAGTACCTCTGTTGGGGGACATGTTGTGCTCCTTCTGGGATAATTTGCCCACCTTTGGTCCCTACCCTGCACTTAGTTCTCAGCTGTGGCTCCCAGAAGCTGTCAGCATGCGACATCGACCACACCCTGGGAAACCGATTCAACTGACTGGCTAAACCAGGTGAGGATAGCCAATGGGTCTGAAATCCTCAGTGAGTTAGAGACTTCCCCTGCATGCAAAGACAAGCTCTGGCAGATTGAGCAGATGAGACTGATAGTGGGTCCAACGATCAAGAAGGTAGTTTTTGCATGGGCTGCAGTGGGAAATAAGGGGCAGATGGGGGTTGTTGACCTGGAAAGATAGCCCATCTAAGAAGAGTTTGGATTTGATATCCTGCTTTATCACTACCCGAAGGAGTCTCAAAGTGGCTAACATTCTCCTTTCCCTTCCTCCCCCACAACAAACACTCTGTGAGGTGAGTGGGGCTGAGAGACTTCAAAGAAGTGTGACTAGCCCAAGGTCACCCAGCAGCTGCATGTGGAGGAGCGGGAAAGCGAACCCAGTTCACCAAATTACAAGTCTACCGCTCTTAGCCACTACACCATATCACTCTCTAGTACAATATGTTGCCATTGTCTAGTCCCACTTAGCAATCTCACAGCCCTATTGTTGATTAATTGAAGTTCCTAGACTGTTTCCAAAAGTGCCCCACCAATGCATAATTCTGGCATGTCCAATGTCAATTTAATCCAGCCACCAAAACAACAAAGCCATCCAGCTCAACAACTTTGGTCAGCCCTCATGCATGTTATGTTCACTTCATTAAATCTGGCCCTCATTGAAAAAAGTTTGGGCACCCCTGGCATAATTATTATAATCCAAATGGGAGAGGTCACCAGTGCATGGATGGCTGACAAAGAGCTATTCTGAATAGACTCTGCTCACAATTAATTTCACCCTCTAGAACATATTGAGGCATTACATGCAAGAGCTGCAAACACGTTGCCTTCTGCAACCAGCTTTTGTTTTGGGATATCCAAAGTGGCATTCCCACCGGGGAAGTCACACAGGCTGAATTTATATGTGCAACCCGTGAAACTTTCCTTGATGAATTCCCCTTTGGCAGCAAGAAAAAGAGACAGCAAAGAAGAGGCTCATGTGTGATGAGCATGTAGAGATCGACCAAATGTTCTTATCTTGAACTCCTGGACTGCTGGAGAATTTCAGCACATCTCCAAGATAATATGTGTCAACCCACACACACAGAAATGCAGAAATAATTTCACCATCCATAAATGGGCTACCGAATTTCAAGCACAACTCTGGATCTAGTTTTAATAATGTTGAATATTTTTCTCAATACTTTTGCAGGCAGGAAGCAATGTGTTTGAACTTTACTTCTTCCAGTCTTCATTTAGCCTCTGCCTAAAACCGTGGAAAGCTGCTGTCAGTGTAGACAGTACTAAGCCAGAGGCACCAATATTCTGACTCTGTATAAGGCAGCTTTCTGTGTTCCTATGTTCCGGTATGAAGTGGTGCATAACAACCACAGGATTCAGTTCAAACTCTGAATTGACACTTCAGGAAAGAGCACAATTTCAAGCAAAGCAATTTGGAGGCTATCTGATTTGACTCATGATCCAAACTGGTTAAAACAAAAAGCAAAACAAAAAACAAAGCTATCTATCTCACCCATTTATTATGAAAATTGCATTATAGAGGTGTTCCCAGGAAAGCAACCTGCAAAATTTCGGGAAGGCAGGGGCAGGGGCTAAGTGCTAATCATTTTTGTTTGTTTTTTAGAACTGCTTCCAGCTAGTGTTCTGCTCAGCTAACACCAAAAGACACAGTCATTAAGTGCAAAGCTGATTTGGCAGAAGTGGATATACAGTTGTGCGGGACCATAGCAGAAAGACTTGAATGTCCAACATTTTCCAAGCAAGCATCACTTGCAAAGCACTGAGAACAAGGCGAACAAGGAGACACATTACTACAACATCCCTTCCCCAAAGTACTTACGTTGAGAGAGTCCCGGGAAAATAATTCACCCTGATAAGAAGCCAGATCTGTCAGTCACAAAAATTCTCTGCCTCCTTGCCAACTCGTAATTTTCTTAAATGACAGTCTTGGGGAGAAAAGTTTCAATTTTTTACAGCAACTGACTGCAGTGTTTGGTAAACATCTGAATCACCTCAAAACACTTTGTAGGTGCTCACTTCGGTTTGGGGTGAATCTGTCAAGAGCATCTCTGCTTTGAGACTTGATCAAAGATTTGTCTTAATTATCAATAGACTTTAATTTAATGTTCACTGAGCTAAAATTTATCGGAAGACAATTTTCTGAAAGTGTTCTTTTTCACACACCTACCCATACTCTTCCTTGTTAGCTACACCAATTTTCTAGCCACATTAAGGAATTTCTAAAATGGAGAACAACATGAATGATTGATGCTGTTTTAAGCCTATCCTGTGGAGTCGGGTTTGCTGATGTTGGGCTTCTATTTTACACTTTAGCTTGGAATGTTGAATTTAGTGCATTTAACATACATGAATACTTTATCTGCCTATATCACCTTCAAATATTTTTTCTCAAACGAAAGCCTTTGCAACAGATCTTCCATGCATGGAATCTCGAGAGCTACATTCCCAATAAAATATTCATTGTACTATCAAAGTTTTCTCCATATTATCACGAGGAGCTTCCGGCATATCACCGGAGAGTACTGGTAATAGTAAGCTATATTAGGGATGATAAAGCTTAAACTCATTCAGTTTAGCATCTGTTTGTCCTCAATGACTAGAGTGAAAGCATTTTGGCTCTCTAAACTCATGGGATCCACTTCTTAAAGAAAGAACATAAAGCACCTTTTTACTTCTGCATCCCCCTTCTTTAGCTCTTGTAAATACAGATTTATGTGGTCCTAACATGGGCGGTGCTGTGGGTTAAACCACAGAGCCTAGGACTTGCCAATCAAAAGGTCGGCGGTTCGAATCCCCGTGACGGGGTGAGCTCCCGTTGCTCAGTCCCTGCTCCTGCCAACCTAGCAGTTCGAAAGCACAAAGTGCAAGTAGATAAATAGGTACCGCTCCAGCAGGAAGGTAAACGGTGTTTCCGTGCACTGCTCTGGAAGCTGTACACCGGCTCCCTCGGCCAATAAAGCTAGATGAGCGCCGCAACCCCAGAGTCGGCCACAACTGGACCTAATGGTCAGGGGTTGCTTTACCTTTACCTTTAACACTGCTTAGCCAGAACAAGCCCCATTGAATGTAGGACATGCTTTTGAGTAGACATGGTTAGGTTTGCTCTGCAAACAGGGAAGAAACAGGGTATGGTTCTTATCCATCAATTTGTTGCATGTTAAAATGATGCAACACCTCTTGCATTTTTCAAATTTAATGCAACTCTTTTCTTTAGACGTGCTTGTGAGAAAGATAGATGTTCATGTGGTATATAAAATGTGTGCATTTACAGGGTCACAACTTCTTTCTCTTTTTTTATTGGCATGTATGGAATTGGTTTATGTGGGTTGATAAATATTCTCAATATACTAGCAACCTGCATTTTAAAGTGTTGTTGGGAATGGGTATTTTCTCTGGCTGAAAAAGGGTTGTTATGTGTATGACAGATGATGGTCCTACACAAATGTTGACGAACTTATTTAGAAAAACTGCACTTGGACTGTTTTTGATTGAGTTAAATCTGTGATCTATGCAGAGACTCTCAGAATACCAGGAAGCAATAAAACAGATTTTCTACAAACAAACAAACAAACAAACAAACAAACAAACGAAAAACCACCCAAATCCTCCATCAGCAGAAGGGCATAAACATTCAGACAGTAGCCAGGAGTCCTGTTAGGGTAATGTGTCTATAAACTCATTAAGACATCTTCAGCAAACTGCATAGTAAACATTAATGACAACAACAATGAAAAAGGAACGTGAGGATAATACCATTGAGCACATAAAAGTGAAAGTGCAGATTGCATCCAAGTTTCCTGAATGAATGAAACTGGACTGTTGAAGAAAGCATGGGTGTGTGCCCCCACCCCACCCAGCTCCACAAAAGGAACCATCATCCAATAGCTTTGAGAACAAAATGACACATCTATTGGCATAGCTCAGTGAGGTACCATCTCCAATAATGGAAGGAGTTTCTAAAAGCACAGTGACTGCTTTTTTAAAAAAAAGATCACTGCCAACAAATCTGAGAAACCAAATGCAGACTAATGATCACCTCTGATATTGCTGGCATTGGTAGAACATACAATGCCATGAGAATATTGGGAGGGGTGACACTCCACCTCACAATACACTGAAGGGAGCAATCAGCTTCCAGTTATGCAATGAGCATGTATTCTCATCCTGTTTGTAGCCAGTGTGGTGTAGTGTTAAGAGCAGTAGACTCGTAATCTGGTGAACCGGGTTCGCGTCTCCACTCCTCCACATGCAGCTGCTGGGTGATCTTGGGCTAGTCACACTTCTTTGAAGTCTCTCAGCCCCACTCACTTCACAGAGTGTTTGTTGTGGGGGAGGAAGGGAAAGGAGAATGTTAGCTGCTTTGAGACTCTTTCGGGTAGTGATAAAGTGGGATATCAAATCCAAACTCTTCTTCTTCCCCTTCTTCTAAGTCAAGGTTCACATATATAGGATTATCTCATTTTATTCAGTGCAACCAGTGAGGTAGGTCAGGATAAGAGGCAGTTATTGGCCTTCCCCTAATATAGATCCAATGTCAAGGAAAACATGTTCCCACTCCTTGAAGCAATCACAAAATACATTCAGCACATGTTCCTGAAAACACCTCTGAACTCACACCAACAACATTGGTTACCATCTTTGCTGTGGGTCCTGGAAGACCTACTCCCTGCCTTGCAGGTCTTTTTTTACCTGCTCTGTGAGGTTGGGGTCTTGACTGACTCCAGCTACAAAAACTGAGGCTGCTGAACAGACTCTTGGACTGGGGTGTTGTTTGGGCTTTATTGTTGAAGGCCCTAGATCCCCACAAAGTTAATGGGCATTGTCATTCAAATGGTGTGTGTGTGGCCCATCATTAGATGGTTTATGTGCGGTGGGGGTTACCTGCTCCCTCATGTTTTATTCAAGTTTGTACCCCTGTGTATGGAAATGAGCTGACCTAAACTTAAGAATAGATAGATGAAATACCGAGAGAAAGCATAACTGAAAAGTTCACCTACTCCAGTAGGAAATTTCAAAGGCAGCCGCAACATGGTCAGGTTGGGTTTTTTGCAGGGAAAATGCTGAAGATGCATGCCATTTCAATTATGTCATTTACGAATACAAGTTTAACATGACTGGAGCTGAGGAGAACAGCAACAGATAGCCAGTCTTTAGAGGAGCTTCGGTTTTACAGCAAAACAATGCCTTTGCATTTATGGTCCTGCACAGCTTTCATTGGCCAGCCATAAAATCCAAGTTTCTTTCTCTCCAGCCTCTCCCTCCAAGACATAGGGTACAGGTTGTCCTTCCCCAATACAGGGCTCTTCTAGCCATCAAAAGCCATTGAACAAGCATCTTCAGCTCGCCTGATAACAAGCCACCAGATTTGTACAAAAGATGGTCATCTCTCCACTTGACACAATCACATTCTTGTACAATTTATTGGAGTGGGTGGAGCAAATGTAACACTTTTTGAGCTTTGAAGGCAGAGTGCTCTTCAGTTTAAGAGTGAGCTAGGAATAGAAGGTTTCTTTGTTGAGTGGTGTGATGGGAAAGTCATGCTCTCAAAAATACTTCTGCCACGCTGGCTGCAAATGTAACTGCTTAAGCTGTATGTTTCTCTAGCTTGCTTGTTTGACAGACACCTGCAATTTGAATGCCAGTTAAATGGATCTCCAATGGCTGGTTCACACATGGAAATACATCATTTGGGGTTATAATCAATGTAGCTCTAAAGTGAATGTTCCATCAGCACAAGGATTTCTCATTGTGAAATGGAACGGTCTTGCCCTCTCCTACCCCTGTGTTCCCCCAAGTCAGTTCTGTGTTTTTCTAACCAACCCTCCAGAACAGATTTGGGGATGGCACAGGATGAGTGCAGGGAGGAGGCGGGAAAATCCTATTGTGCTAGCATGTATCCTTGCACTAGTGCAAATATTGATTTCTTTGTACTTGCCTAGACAGCTAAATTTGTCAGCTGACTCCCTTAGACTGAAGGAATGGGTTTCCCAAACCCGAAACTGACTGTGAAGGCAGTTTGAAAACGGCACCAAAATCCCTATTTTTCCTTAGCTAAAATCCATTAACTTGAGCTCTGAGTCAATGTATAAACAAAAACTGGCTGTGCTCGAAGCTCTCTCCCTTATCAGTCCGTGGTGGCAATGAGTGACCTTGCCAAGTTCCAGTAGAGCAGGGACAGTGCGTGTGTGCCTTATCTTATGTGCTGACCGCAAAAGACACACAGACCCAATCTGGGAACAGCGCCAGAGTGTGTTCCCGGAGATGTGACCTATTCCTCCCAGATAAGAGTAGGAAGAGGAAGATCCTTTTATGGTCAGAAGTACAGGAAGGAAGATCTTTCTTTGGTTGAGAATACCAGAGCAGGAACATATGTGCTGTCAACCTGCGTACAAAGGCTGACATGGTTGGGTTCCTAGGGGAGGAGGGAGAGTGTGCCTGGAGGATATATATACTGCATGAAACTTCTCATTTCTTTGGACTTGCTGTGGACTTGATCACGCAAGTGTCTTCTGCTATCCGGAGAGCAGAATAAACTCTTTCTTTGAACCAACCTCGGTGTCATTTGACTTCCTTCCTCCTGTCCCTGTAGCAATGCAGACCCAATCGGTGAACTCTAATAAGGCTACAAGACATCGCTGTATCAAGGGTATCTCATCTTTTGGAAGCAGTACACTTCTCATAGGAACAAATTCCTAGGGGCTGAGGGGTCTTTGTCTCCCCCAAGAAAATATTTGAGGGGGCCGGGGGGACCCCAAAGTTGATGGGCATTGCCATTCAAATTGTGTGTGTGAACCGTCTCAGGTAATTGATTTTCTGAGGTGGGGTTTACCTCCCCCCTCCAATATTTTATTCAAGTTGGCATCCCTGACACCTATTAATACCAGCTGGTGTGAATCACAGTTGGTAGAGTGAAGTTGTACTCAGGTGCTCCTTGCAGACTTCCGGTGGGTATCTGGTTGGCTACTGTGAGAACTGGATACAGAACGAGATGGGCCTTTCGCCTGATCCAGAAGACTCTTTCTAGGCCCATCTTTGGTCACCAATCCTGTATCTGTGACATTCTATTCACATGTGTGACTCATAACTCCATGGGAAACATGTGTGAACAAAACCCAGATGACCTGAAATCACCATGTTTATTGCCTTTCCTCTCCTGTAGGAATCCTATACAGCAAGGGCAAGGAGATGTTCTTTGGCCCATGGGCACCAAGGAGATGTTCTATGAAAAGGTATGTCTCCCTTTTCTGGCTTACTGTTAAAGAACTGAATGGAAAAAGCAGGAAGCATTCAACCCCTAATAATAATTCCTAACCACCCAAACTCCTTTTTGGCCAGACATTGTGGGTGTTCATCTAAGCCCCATTCTGTGCCCAATGGGCATGGGGTGCCTTTGCCTGGCAGTGCTGTGGCCCATAGATTGCAGCAAAACACTGGGCAATGTTTTGCCCAGAATCTTCTCTGTGTGATGGGCTCGTGGAAAAAATCTGTCCCATGACTCTGTGTTGAAGAACGGAGGGGAAAGCCTACATAAGGCTGCTTCCCCTGGAGCTCACAGCCATTTTGCTTTGAGAGCTTGCCGCCTGCCCACCCTCAGGTTAGAACCTTCACTGAGCAATTTTGGGTCGTTGGTTGACACAACCGGAAAGGGATTTTTCTCTCTCAACCTGACTGGGAGTTTTTTTGCCTTTACCTCAGTAAAATTATGGTTTTCCTTTGTTAGGCGGAAGAATGTTGTTTGTATGAGGGCAGAAATGGCATTGGTCAGGATCAACATAGTATAGGGCTCCCCATAAGGGGCCTGAGGGGAGGATTAACCAGGGCACCCCCAAACTTGGGGCATCTGCCTGGTTGGAATCTGCACCCTGATCCCCTAGTGAGATCTTGCTTGCTTGGCTTCTACCACAGCAAGGTTCAACAATGGCCAACTCCCATTGTACAGGTTTGGAGCGATCCAAACCCAGTGGATCCATTCCACCAACATGGGGCTTGTGGAATGACGAACTGATCCTGGAACCCAATGCCATGTCAAACCTTGCCCTGCCTGTTGCTGTCAATAAAGATTTGGCCTGATTTCATCCCATCACCGCTGTACAGTCTGGTTATTTTGCTTCTCTCATGGGTCACATGATGAGCCTGTCTGGGCAACAAGAGAACAAAACCCAATCTGCGCTGACTTTAACCTGAGAAGAGATATTCACTGGGGCCCCATATCTTTCATTTCTACACCTGCTGCATATTACTAAGTTACACATATTGAACCAGGTAATAGTTGACATGACCGCTTTAACCCAAGATATTAAAAGTCATTCTCAGAGGTGGAAAAAATACTTTCAATTTCCTGAGAGAGAGAAAATGAGGCAGAAGATAAGAGATTTCTTTTATCCCATCATCCTGAGAATGGAAAACAGGGGCCAAGTTGCCCTATGACATGCACAACTCCCGTTGAATTAAACGGGATCTTGATCCTCTTTACTGTAATGTAGCTTTTTCTGTATCATAGATAACCCTGAAATGCAGCCTTCCACAAGATTCTCTTTCAGGGTCAATTGCGATATCGCGCTTTAGCAACATGCGAGCCCCACACATCTGAGAAAGATAAAAGAGGAGAACTCTGTGTGGTTTTATATGAGCAGTGGGCAGAAGAACAGGAGTAGGAAGACAATTGAGGTGTTTGGATTGTGGGCTCAAGACCTTCCTGGCATGCTGAAACTAACACTGGCCTTTCCCCCATCTCCAATAGTTTGGCAGGAGAGGTAGGCTGGAGAAGAAGCCTCAAATAGTAGGCAAGAAGAGAGGGTGATTGCCTCTCACCAGCACTATTTATGCCAAAAGTAGGTATAGCTCTAATGGAGAAATACATCAAAGAGCTAGATAATGTCAGGGTGTCTTGGTGGAGTCTTGGGAATCTGATTTTCTGGGGTACCCTGGAGTTCCTTGGGATCTTAGTGGCTCTTGGACATCAGACAATGTTCATTGCACACTACCAGTGCTCTTCCTTTGCAGTCACTGGAGAATGTTGGGTGCATTCTAGAATCTAGGCTCAAGCTGGGCAGCAACAATGTCCAATAAACCTGCTCAGTGGTTTGCTCAAAATGACTGTTCACAGTGTAACTAGAATCTTCTCTGGAGATCACTCATAGCCGAGTAAGATTGTCTTCCATGAACATGGCCTTAGCAGTGAGTCTGTAAGTGACTGTGGAGGCCAATTCTGGATCCACACGTCTTTCCACAGTGGGGACATTGGTTCCTGGGTGGGAGTTGATCAAGGTGAGGGTTTGCCAAGCGTGCCTTCCTCTTAGCACGTTTCTCCCTTTCATCCTGAGTTTGAGCGTCTTCAAAGCCCATGACACCTTTGGTAAAGGCTGTTCTCCAATTAGAGCGCTCGCAGGCCAGTGTTTCCCAGTTGTCGGTGTTTATACTACATTAACTAGAACATCCTGCAATGCGCAGGTTCTTGGGCAGACACATCCATTTGGAAAAAAGGTTCTATGGCTATAGAAAATGTGAGGACCACTGGTCTTGGGGCAGAAAGAGGGAAACCTGGCTTGGTGGAACTGTAAGAACTACTTAGCATAGTAGTTTGAGAGACAGTGCAGGGAATGAGGTCCCTGGTTTCAAACCTTGCATGTCCCAACATTTCTTCTGCCTTAGGCAAGTCTCTCTCTCTCTCTCTCTCTCTTTCTCTTTGAAACAGCTGGAGAATAACTGTGACTTACCTCATAGGATAGTTAGGAGGATTATGGTAGTAATACACTGTTGTGATCTGGAGTCTTCAAAGGTGCTACATTTATTGCAGGTTCATCCCACCTTTCCTCTGGGAGCTCAAATGTAGCATGGATGGGATTACCAGGCAGTCTGTCCTCCAGGCACCTGCCAGGCGGACCTGCTTTACATTCATCTGTATCAGCTGCCTTTAAACCATGGTCTGGGCTTTACCCACTCAGCCATTTCCCTTCCGGCTAAACATTACTATTATTTTAGGATCTGCTCAGCAACAGTTTTTACTATACAGCCTCTGGAGAAGGACTGTGACTGAGTAGTAGAGCAATTGCATTGCGTGCAGAAGGCATGAGATTCGGTCCCCTGTATCTCCAGATATTTCTCATCACCGGGTCTCAGGGAAGGTTTACAGCAATAAAATCTACTGTTTTAGGTGCCTTTGGCTGATTAATGTTCTACAGCCTTTTCAGTGTGTCTGTGGGAAGGAGTGTTACTGTTTTGCTGTTTGGTTTTACTTATTTTCATGTTTTTATCCTGTATTTTACTTTGTGAACTGCCCGGAGATCTCATGAGGAAGGGTGGTATATAAATCTAATAAATAAATAAAAATATATTTTTTAAAAAAATAAAAATAAAAAACACTGCCACAGAAAGTAGGCAATTTTCCTGTGTCTGTAAGTGTGATGTGAGAATGTCGATATCGTTAAGGAAAACGCTTTATTCTGTTTTGTAGAGGCACGTGCATTTGCACAATTACACACAGGTAATTTTTAAATATCTGTTTTCTCTTCTTGCAAACACTATGAGAAAGTCTACTTTGCTTTTAAATGTCATTTGGGGTTGCAGCTGTTGAATACTTTATCTTAGTTAACTTTTAACTTCTAGCTACTGATTTACCAAGAGACGTTAACAGCACAATTCAATTCATCCCTCCTTAGAAGTTAAACACACTGTGTCCAATGGGGCTTAATGCCAGGTAAGTATGCTTAGAATTGCATCTCAAAGCAGCCTTCCTGAATCTGGAGCTCTCCAGATGTTTTGCACTACAACTCCCATTATCTCTGACTGGGGCTGATGGGACATGTAGTCCATAATATCTGGAGGGCTCTGGGTTAGGGACAGCTGTGCAAAAGCATGCGACAAGGGATTTGGCAACCTACCACATATTAGCATGTCACAAGTGATGCTTCTAGTGAAAAAAAAGAAAGGGATTGTCTGTTAGAAGTGGGGATTCTCAAGAGACTATTTACATTCTTTTTACTCTGGCTCAGTCTCATTGCCTTCAAAGAGAATACACCACTGAAAGGTATCTGTCTATCTGTGTGAATAATTTCTAGTACTCATAATAATGCAAAATGATACGCGGTACATGCAGAGAATTATAAACTTCAGTAAATGTATCAGCCAGCTTTGGGAATTATAAAAATGATGGTAGCTCACAGAGTTAGCTAGCTATTGGTCAAATGGTTCTTAAAATCAGTAATGGCACAATTTACTTTAGACATGTATATAAAGGTTGATGTTCTCATTGCATATTTCTTAAATGCCAAGATACTTTACTAATCCTTTTTGTAACTCACAGTTCTTTCTTTTCTATATGAAACTCCAGGGATTATACACCCAACTCTTTCTTTTCATCAGATGCAATTGTGATGCTCAGACATCTCTCCATTCACACCCACTGGGGCATGGAAACTACTTCTCCACTGTGTGATTCAACAGTGTGGTGTAGTGGTTAGAGCTGAGGTTCCCAAACTTATTTGGCCTACTGCCCCCTTTGCAGAAGAAAAATTACTCAGTGCCCCCCTGGAAATCTACATTCTCTAAGCGAACAAACAGAAAGATTCAGCGACAAATCTGCATTCTTTTATGTAACTATATTTCTACCTATACCTATACGGCCTAGGACCCTCGTACCTATGGAACCGCCTCTCCTGGTATGTCCCACAGAGGAACTTACAGTCTTCAAACAAAAACATATTGAAGGTCCCAGGCCACAGAGAGGTTAGGCTGGCCTTAACCAGAGCCAGGGATTTTTCAGCTGTAGCTCCAATCTGGTGGAACACTCTGTCACAAGAGACCAGGGCCCTACAGAGCTGTTCCACCAGGCCTTTGGCCAGGGCACAGCCTGACTGCCTCTTTTGGCAATCCTCACAGAACTTCTAGCCCAATGGTTGCCATTAATTTGATTGGAATTGATTTTATAATGAAATGATTTTAGAATGTTTTATTATTTTACTGTTGTTAGCCGCTCTGAGCCCGGCTTTGGCTGGGGAGGGCAGAATATAAATAAAAATTATTATTATTATTATTATTATTATTATTATTATTACCTACGTCCAACAACATAATTGTCAGGGACTGGTCAGGAGAGGAGGTATGGTGGAGTCTGCCCCCCACACACCTCCTGCTCTTCCCAGAGAAGAGGGAGACAGTATAGATTTAGAACAGTGGTTTGCAGAAGGTCATAGTTCAGAAGCTGCAGAGGGGAGAAGCTGGGAAAATTGGGAGGTGAGCAGGAGCAGGAAGAAGCAGCACCAGGGGAGAGACAGCCGATAGACTCAGTGTCTTTAGACAGCATTCCTGTCAGGAAGAACTCTCCCTTGAGAGTAGGCAGTTGCCTGTTGAGGAGCTGCCAGCAGATACAGGGGAAAGGGGGAGGGAGACAATGGAATTGTGATGGCCTGGGATTCGGATGCTGAACCTGAGGGATCCCAACCTGCACAGGATTCCCCGCCTCCAGAACCAGCTGAGCCGGGGTTGGGGCATGAGCCTGAAGGGCCCTCACCTGTGCTGGATCCTCAGGTGCAGGCACCAGCTGTGTCTGCTCTGGCTCCTGAGATGATGGAGGACCCATTGCCTGCAGATGCTCCACTCTCAGCCCCGTCAGAGGAAGCTGAGGTTGCCTCTGGGTCCAGTAACCCTCCAGCCTCTCCTGAGCTGCAGAGGCTCAGGGCAGAGAGGCAGAGGGAACTAAGTTCCCGCAGGAGGAGTGCTTGCCTCCAAGCCAGGAGAGGGGAGTCACCTGAGGATCGGGGCCGCCCTGTGCCTCGGGGCAAATAAAAGCCAGCCAGCCCCAGTCCCAAGTTGCGGGAGCAACTTCGTTGGTTGTCAGTTCCTGCCTGAACTCTATCCTGCTATCTTGCTGGAGCTCCTGACCTCACTCGACTACCTGCCCTGCATCCAGCTTCAACTTTTATGGACTGCCTCCATAGTGCACCTTCAAACTCGGACTGGACTCAGATCTTGCCTCTTGGTTAGACCACGGGACCAGCACAGATATGCAGGCAGCCAGAGAAATGAGCAGACTGACAGTGGGTGAACATTCATGTGATAGAGCTAGGGAACTGACGGGGAGTGATAGCTTGTCAGAAGGAGGAGGGGAGCCTGTAAGCTTCAGAACCCTCAGGAGGGGAGGGCTTCCAGAGAGAGAGAGCGGGGAAAACAGCATTCCAGGAAAAGGACACACTTCTGTTTTTGCTGGAGACGATGGAAGAAAGGAAACAAGAGTTAAGTCGAGTCATCATGATGGTGATGGACGCTGCTCGGGGGGAGAGTTCCCGAGCTACTGTGTTTAGTTTGGCAATAAACCAACCTTTTAATTAACCGGACTCATGTGTTATCATCTGCCACTCACAATTCCTGACACACACACCCTCCCAGGACACGGCATGCTTTGAGAGTAGTAGAACAGAAAGCTCAGAGGCAGAAAACACAGATTAGCCAGCACAGGGATGACATAGAATAGAAGAGAGGCAATGCTATTATCTAAGAGAGATAGCATTTCTACATCTCTCTCTCTGTGAATATTGAATAAAAGACTGGTAAGAACTCTCCCTGTTTTTCAACTTCTTGGCTGCCACCATGGGAGGGATCAGATCCCCTGAAGCCTTGACAATAATAAAGAAAGATTAAAAACCCATAAGGCAGATCTGAGTGAAGCCTACCAGCTCAGTGTGATCCGCCCCAGTGGAAGATTCTTTATGCTTCCACTGCCCTCTTATTTTTATTCAACATCCTCCTCCCAATTGCACCCAAGGCTACTACTGTCCCCTGAATCATTCTGGTGCCCTCCAGGGGGCAGTATCACCTACTTTGGGAAATACTGGATTAGAGAATTAGAGTTTCACATCCCCAGTTCCACCATGAAAATCACTTGGCTGAGCTTGGGCCAATCAGAGTCTCTTGGCCTAACCTACCTCATAGTGTTGTGAGGCTAAAATGGAGAGGAAGAATACCATGTTCACTACAATGAGCCCCATGGAGGATTGAATTTCGATTTGATCCATAAACTGGTAGGTTTGAAGGAAGAAAATCCCAAAGGAGCAGATTTATCATCCAAAACCCCTATTGTTTTGTAGGCTGTTGCTGCATATAAAATTCCATAATCTAGGATTTATGTGGGAATCATACAGTAAAAGCAAACAACTTAGTAGGCAATTGTATAAGGGCAGAAGCAGAAACCTACTTTTCCCCCAATAAATATCTGTTGTTGGTTAATCTTGCTGGGCAAATGACAAAGTAACCAAATATATAGGCACATGTGAATGACAAAATTGTTTATGCGACTGACTTTGATACGTGACAAGGATCTTCAATGTGACTGTTTTGTGGGTTTGTGAGTTTCAGTTCTGATTTTATGGGTTGCTTGTAAATTACCTTACAGAGGCCACCAGCCTTCACATGCCATTATTCAGGACCCTATAATGTACCATCTAGTGCCAGGCTATATAGAAAACCAATACAGGGCATCATACATAGCAGAAGAACATGCTTACAATATCACAATAATGTTTAACACTGTGCCTATTTTCCCTTTCCTTTTTCTGCTGGACTCACAATTACAAAGCTATCATATTACACTGATTAGGTGGTTGGTTCCAATAACGGTTTGGCAGGAGCAGCAAAACTGCCCCAACTGAAATCACAATATAATATATCTAGCACAGCCCTACTGCTTAGTACTCAACCGGGAATGGAGAAAACCGTTCCAAAGAGAACAGGACAATGGTGAGCACGATAGCACATGTTGTGACCTGTGCCAGCATATTCCTGCAGTGGCAGTTTGCCTGCATCTGTTGATTGGGGGATGCCTGTTCCTGGATCACATTGTGAAAGCTCAAAAGCATTCAAGGTCCAGCCCAAGACATTCTGCGTCTAAAAAGAAAGGAAGGAAGGAAGGAAGGAAGGAAGGAAGGAAGGAAGGAAGGAGCGCTTGTCATTCGGGTTAGTGCTTTTCTGCATCCCCCCCCCAAATAATATAGCCATATCCCCCCCATTTCCTTAGATTTGAGTCCCCCCAAATAGAGGGCACCTTATACATGGAGGCATGTTATACACAGAAAAATACGGTATATAGTTGTGTGGTGGCAGAAAAAGGGGAAAACATAGAGAAGTGAGGCTTCAGAGATCTGGGTATATCCTATATTTATGTATCTTCAATTGCCACTTGAAAATGCTCTTGTTTTCAACGCATATGTGTTTATGTGCTGAGGGTCAGGCACATTTTATTCTTTCGTAGGTCGCATTGAGTACTTAGTGGAATAAAGAGGCAACTCACGTATTTTATTAAAAATAAGAAACAATCAGTTATGTATGGGTGATGACATTTGACTGGAGGGCATAAAGTGCAGAGATGCTCTCTGAACATTAAAACACTTCTTAAGTGCTTACAATCACAACCGTTTAACAAATGCCCACCCTGCCATTTAGTTAATCCTGTTAGCTTCAGATATGCCCATGATTGTGTTCATGAGGTCATGTCACTATGCCTGATATGATGGCTTCATATGGTCTTGAATGCCAAGGCAATTCAGATTTAACAATAGTATGGCAAATGAGCAGGGCCGGATTTAGGTTTGATGAGGCCCTAAGCTCCTGAAGGTAATGGGGCCCTTTATATGTCCAGCTGTCCCTTGTCAACAACAAATTGCCGCTATTTTTTGTGTTGCATACATGCTATATGGAAATTTAATAAACACAAAACACTGTTGCTGTATGTAGGTTTTATTTTATTTGGTTTTTATCTTCTATTTTGGAAATGTACATCCAGGTTTTTTTTCCTTTAATTTTTTTTTGGGCCCCAAGAGAGTGGGGCCCTAAGCTATAGCTTGTATAGCTTATATGTAAATCCGGCACTGCAAATGAGGGTAATGAAGGAATATGGGACTGGCAAACAGCTATTGCCAAAGGAGTAAAGAGACACAATATACAGTGGTACCTCTAGTTACGAACTTAATTCGTTCCGGAGGTCCGTTCTTAACCTGAAACTGTCCTTAACTAGAGGCATGCTTTCGCTAATGGGGCCTCTTGCTGCCGCTGTGCCACCGGCACACGATTTCCATTCTCATCCTGGGGCAAAGTTCTCAACAAGAGGTAACTCTTCCAGGTTAGTGGAGTTTGTAACACGAAGCGTTTGTAACCTGAGGCATTTGTAACTCGAGGTACCACTGTACATTTGTTTAAAACTAAAATGGAAACAAACAGATCCTTGGTAAGATTCCTCCCTCCTCGGTTGGTGGTTTTTTTTTTTTTTTTTTTTTGTTTTGTTTTGTTTTGTTTTGTTTTGTTTTGTTTTGTTTTGTTTTGTTTTGACAGCACTGAATGTGCTACCTTCAAAGTAGGTATTGGAATTACGGGATCTTTGTTTTAGGAAAATGACTTTAAAAGAAAAATGAGCTCCACTCTCATCGTTATTTCAGGTATCACATGGTAACACGATCCATGGGAACATTATTCTCTCTTATTTGTATCAGGTAGTGGAAATGGAGGACTTAACTGAAACTGGGCATTTTTCAAAGACTGATGCAACTTCTTTCTCCACTATTGGGAAATAGTTAACTAGATTTATAGTGTGGTTAGAGGGGGGGGGGTGCTTTCTTATTTTCTTAACTAGACAAATATTAATGCTAAAAGGCTGTTCTTGAACTACAATCTAAACTGGAAACCTCAAGAGGGAAAAGCAAAATGTAATTAATTCAATTAAAGCAAGACCAATAATGTCCAGCTAAGAAACATTGTTTCATTTCCAGAATAAATGAAAAGCTCAAACACTGATAATTTTTAATGTCTAATGACACACGATTATATATTCTCCTAATAACTTGAGGCTTTTATTCTCTGGTTTGTATCCATTATTTTGTATAGCTACTTCAAAGTCTCTGTAGAACAAACTCCATAAGTGGAATGTAATGTATTTAAATTTGTACGTTCACAGTTTTATTACAATAAAATTGTATCTTGTTAAGTAATAGTGATGGGCATACAATATTATGTACAAGGTACCACATAATTATGAAGTTATGCAGCAGAATATTATCAGTCAGCACTGTTATTATTAGATTTATTACCTACTATGCCATCATTTGGCTTAGCATATCATACAAACCCAGACTCAGGTAAGAGTGTTCCAAATGTTGTCTGGGTGGGGGGGGGGCACTGAAAACATCAGGACATGTATAAGTAAATATGTGTCATATATTCATTCTCTACCCAATTACCTTCTGCCACCAGAACATTTCACCATCTCTCATCCAACCATGAAAAAAAAAAATTACTCAACCCATTTTTACTGTGCATGTCAAAACCACCCTTGTACCTTACATTCACTTGTTTTTCACTTAACTGTCAACCAATGGGTTCCTCTTCAGCCAGTTATTGCCAGTCCTGTTGTCAGGTCCTCCTGTGTTATTTTCCTTTAAAAAAACCCACAAAAATAAAACTTACACCTGCATCACTCCATGGACCCGTTGCCCTCAACATTCTTGAGGTGCTGGAACCTCACAGTTCCTGGTTCTGCCACACACACACACACACACACACAAACCCTTTGAAAACTTTTAAATTTTAATTACAAACTAATGGAATTTACAACATAAATAAATAAATAAATAAATAAATAAATAAATAAAACACCTCTGCATAGCCAGGGGGTTCCATGAGTATTCAGAAGCCACTCCTTTACTTGTGTGTGTTCCTGTTTTGTTGCCAAACAGATAGATAGAGAATTCTGCTCTGGTCAGACCTCACCTGGAGTACTGTGTCCAGTTCTGGGCACCACAGTTCAAGAAGGACACTGACAAACTGGAACGTGTCCAGAGGAGGGCAACCAAAATGGTCAAAGGCCTGGAAACGATGCCTTATGAGGAACGGCTAAGGGAGCTGGGCATGTTTAGCCTGGAGAAGAGGAGGTTAAGGGGTGATATGATAGCCATGTTCAAATATATAAAAGGATGTCACATAGAGGAGGGAGAAAGGTTGTTTTCTGCTGCTCCAGAGAAGCGGACACGGAGCAATGGATCCAAACTACAAGAAAGAAGATTCCACCTAAACATTAGGAAGAACTTCCTGACAGTAAGAGCTGTTCAACAGTGGAATTTGCTGCCAAGGAGTGTGGTGGAGTCTCCTTCTTTGGAGGTCTTTAAGCAGAGGCTTGACAACCATATGTCAGGAGTGCTCTGATGGTGTTTCCTGCTTGTCAGGGGGTTGGCCCTTGTGGTCTCTTCCAGCTCTATGATTCTATGATTCTACCCAAGTTTTGTTGTCAGAGGATATTGAAACTCCAGGATTCTATGATTAGGCTGGAAGCAAAGTGAGGAGTGCTAGTTATAATCCTTAAATCAGAGGTGGGGTGGAATCACCAGCTGAGGCTAAACACCAAGCTAAATGATAACTGAGATCTCATAGGGCAGCTATTGCTGGATTACATTGCTCGAGATTGCAGGGAGGGGGTTACTTATCTGAAATGTTCATGCACAAAAGAGCCACTTTCAGAACACGGTGGCATATTAGGGAGAAAGGTTTTCTGTTTTTAAATGGGGAACCATTTGCATTGGAACTTAAAAAAATTAAAAATGGAAGGTCTGCTGAATATTTCATTTCTGAAGGGCCATCTATCACCTGCAAAAGGGGGAGCTATTTGCTGATGGGGGTAGGGCAAATGTATATTTAAATAAACGAAGATGAAGTGGTGGATGGATTCCCCCCCCACACACTTTTAACTCTCCCTCCCTTCATGCCTCACTGATGCTTCAAGCGGAAGCTTGACTGCTCTAGGCCATACCCTGCTTTACATTGTGCTTAGGAATGTGGTGCATCTGCAAGCATCCAAGTTATCTGTTAAACTGGTTGAAAAGATTTTGAAGGGTGTGTGTGTGTGTGTGTGTGTGTGTGTGTGTGTGAAGGGTAGAAAACAAAAATTGTAATGATGGTGAAATCTTTAGTAGTGACCATACACACACAAGAGAAATGGAAGAGTTTTGCACAGTTCTGTGTTGGTTGTAGGGCAGAAAGCTAGCTATAATTCTTAAACTCTTAGCTGAGAGCAATGTATAAGTTCAGCAATTACGAGCCAATTGAAACCATGGCAATGAGTGAGGTGACTGAGCAGTGGAAGGAGCATTCAATGCATCTCCAAAATCTAGTACAGGAGAAACGATTTCCCCGGATAATTTTATTGCTATGTTCTGATCCTAAGTAAACAAGAAAAGGAAATAAATGTAGCAAAATGAAAACATGGCAGTTCCATGAGTTATGGGTTAGTGATAGCAGCGTGAAGATCAAGAGAGTGAAGAGGGCACTGTCCTTGGTGCTGATTGCCATCATCCAGTTATTGGTGAGCTTAATTTGAGAACAAAGGTATTGACACAGACCAGGTGGATACTAAATTGCTGAAGTATTAAGGGCATCATAGGGATGAGCCATGTGCAGATTGTGGGAGTGGGAAGCAGAAGACAAACAGAGCAATTGATTAATTGCAGGATCCTAAATGGAGCAAACAGAGATTTGACATTATTTGCTGCAATAACTAAAAAAAAAAGAAACATGGGACATACATCACAGTGTTTCTCGTTTACGTGTATAAAATATTGATTTTACAAAGTTGACATCAAATTGCCGAAAGCCTCCTGAATGATCACTTCTGACAATGCAGAGCTGTTCCCTCTTCTGTTGTAGAAATCCCATTAAAGGACAAATTGCCTCCTTGGTACGTATCTTTCATCTAATGTGTCCAGCAAATATCAGTTGATAATACTGTAGCTTACTTCACGACATGGATATTCTTTGGCAAGAAATGCATCATGCACAATGTGCAGGCCCCATACAGCTTGCTAAATTGTAAGATTTTGAGAAACTGAAATGACTACAGTAATGCTAGGGTAACAGTAACTTCTTTATACGTCCATCGGTAATTGGCTTCTCTTTGTCAGATGATGCTGTACAACCACTTTCATCTATAAAAGCACTCATGGCAAGTGAAAAATTCTACCATTTGCCTCACTTGAGAACAGTCCAGTGGTGGACAATTCTCCTTTTCAGTAGATGGTTCTGAAAGTGCCAAGGCAATTTAGGTTCTTTCCCATTCATTGGCAGCAAATCTCAAAAAAGCTTCCCATCATAAAGTTTCTCTGGGGATGAAAAAGTGAGACTAAGAACACTCTGGCCTCCGCCATTTGCCAGGGCATCAAGATACCCTGGAAGGTTACACTCCCTTCCTCCCAGGAAGAGCACCATGGCAATGGGGAGACCAATCCTGCCCATTCCATTCCATGACTTCAACTGCCATTTGCCTGAGGATGGCAGAGCTGAAGGGAGGCAGACTCTGAACATAGCCACAATCCAAGCATATTTTGGAGGATGGGATGGCAGGTCTAATGGCTTCTCCTCCCCACAGTAAAATGTATGGGGAAATCTCTCGGTTTTGGCAGAAAGGGTCATGACACATTTCTGTCCACCAGCCAGAACAAGGACCACTGAGGGAACTGGGCCCCTTCCCTACAAGAAAGACATCATAATCAGATGACCTCAGTCACTAGAGAGTAACCACTGAAATAGCTTGTTTACTCTGCTTCTAGACAGAAGTCTGCTCCTATTACCAGTTTCACTAGGACTGTACAAGTGAGTGAAAGGACATTCTGGACTTTGCTTACTGTGAGGGAAACAAGAGGTGGGGTTTTTGTGTGTGTTGCTGTAATCCAGGGGTTGTAGTACGATTCATGCAACATGTTAGCGACTAATATACACACAATAATTACCAAAATAATTATACATTCTTTATCAATCTTCTGAGAAAAATACAAAACCTTACGTAAAGCCACAGAGACTTGTGAACTACCCAACCTAATATCTGGTTTTTCAAATGCTTAACTCAGGCTTTTGTTATCTTTATCTTTCTAGGTAAGTTCATGAAGATACCAACCAAAGGTAAGTTTGGTGTTCACAATACTGAGAGATGCTAGTGAAGTTGTAGATGGATGTTAATGAAGTTGAAGACAGGGTGGCGGCGTTTTGCACCTGTTTCGCCCTGGCAGTCCAAGTAATCAAAAGGCCGCTGTTCGCCCCCAATGGGGCCCTTTTACTGGGGCTTGCAGGTAGCACACTCCCAAGGTAGTTTTCCGGGGTCAGCAAGGTTTACCTTGCCTGGGCCGGTTCACTCCCGTGGAGATTGCTCTGTGGGCTGGATCGCGTCTGCACAGATGCAATTTCCAGTGCTGCGGAAGCAAGTCCCCGCTCTGAGCTGTGCCAGTTTAGCACAGCACCCGGGGACTCGCCAAGTGGGCAGCTCAGTTCAGGGGCAGCTCAGGGGGCATTTAAATGACCCCTGTGGGCTACTTGTGGCCCATGGGCAACAGGTTGCCAACCCCTGCTGTAATCTGTTCCACCTTGGAAGCAATGTTCACAGAAGGCAGGTTATAAGTCTTAGTACACAAATGAGAAGCTGGCCTAGCGAATTCCACACACGTGTCTGTTGTAGCCAAGTTAGCAATCTGATTTCTGCAGGATCTGATTTCTTTCCACAGGGCCTGTAAGACAGAGTTGTTCCGCCTGGCCTTTGGCTTGGAGTCAATTTGATTCCCCCCCCCTTTTTTTTTCTTTTCTCCTCCTGTGACGAGGCTGCATTTTAATGTTTCAATTTTTCAATGTTGTATTTTAATCTTGTTTTTTAGTTGTATTCATTCAACTTGTTTTTATTATTGCTTGTTAGCCACCCTGAGCCTGGCCTTGGCTGGGGAAGGCGGGGTATAAATAAAATTTATTATTATTATTTTTTATTATAATATGTGTACCAGTTGTTTTACTGGGATACAGTTGTCACAGCAGGAAGCAGCTCACCTCTTGCAATGCATCTTGGGTGACTAAGTCACCCAACGTTCAGTCTTGTTTTGAGAAATCTTTAGCTTCTTTTTGAAAAGGAACCTCTTTTCAAACCACTTTTGCTGCAACATCTGAACAAGTCCAGTGATATAGGGAGTTCTTTTCCAGCACCTTAAACCTATCACTTCAGAGATTGCCATATATCCGGGTTTTCCTGGACACATACAGGATTCGTCCTATGGAAATAGCATCCGTGCTCAATAACTTTTGTGTCCCGATTTTCACTTTCTTGAAATATGGCAACCCTAAGAGGTGAGCCCTGCTGCTCAGGCAATTGAGCACTGAGAAGCCAAAGGGCCTTGTGCACATACTCTTAAAAACTTAGTGAATTCTCAGTCTGGCCATACTCAAAACAATCCATCTGCTAGCGTCCGTGACATGAGAAGCTAGAACTCAAATTAAGTCAAATGGGTTCTGAAATGTGAGGCCAAGATCTCAAGTGATATTTTCTAGGAGGTTTCTGCTCACTACATGTGCAGATTAGCTCATCCATCCTCCAAGCACTGATGTTCAGAGCATGTCATTCTTCATGCTTGCATGTTCCTCCACCAGAAGGTGTGCAGCAGCAGGGAGAGCTAAAGAGTGGTGATAAATCCTGATTTCATGTAAATAGCTTAGATGTACTGGCGTTCCCAGAAAGTGGGGAAGGAAAAATAGCTCACTTACATACACATGTCCTTTTCAGCACGAGCTCCATAATTTTTAAAGACCAGGTAATTTTTCATGGTAAATAATAGTTTGGGCTGGCAGAGCTTTGTCAGGGTGATGTATGTTTGGGCAAGGCTCAGACACAGTCACTGTTGGAGGCTAATCATAATGCTGGTATTTATTTCCCTGTCAAAAATTGTGCCTGCATTTTCTTTAAACACACACACCAGCTATTACCTGGAGCAAATGTGTTGTTTCTGAATTGGTATTCCAGGCTTTAAGACTGGTCATTTTAATTCCCCTTGGGTTAATGCTCTTTCACCTTCCTCAGCAGTAAGAAATCGGATGTGGGGAGGTGGCAATGGAAACAGGAATGAAGATTCAGGCTGTTTAAGAAGCCTGGGTGGTAGAAATTACACTAAAATCACTGCATCCATAAAAATGTTTAGGATTAATAACCAGTTAATATATATTTCCCTTGTAACCTTAGCCTAATAACCTACTTTTTAGATCATTGTTACTATTTTATTTTGTTGCAGCAGACTAACTATGTTTTATTTATCACATTATTATCACATTCGGGATTATGCCATTTTATCTTCACCAAATCCCTGTGAAATAGGTTTGGCCCAGGGAGAATAGCTAGACCAAGGCTACATACAATATGCTCCACAGCAAAGGAAAAGTTCAAATCCTGACTCCTCCATTTGTGCTCAACATGAATTTCTCACCCCACAACTGGGTTAATCCAGGGTGAGCTGTTTTTTCAGGAGCTGTGTGCACTGCCAGTGCGGAGAATTTCACTGGCATCTGTTCTGGCTAAAGTGAACAGCCACTGGATGACTTGGAGATGGCCAACACTTTTTGGCAAGTAATGGCTTTTGCCTGTAATGGCAAGTCTAGGATGCGGGTGGCGCTGTAGTCTAAACCACAGAGCTTAGGGCTTGCCGATCAGAAGGTCGGCGGTTCGAATCCCTGCGACGGGGTGAGCTCCCGTTGCTCGGTCCCTGCTCCTGCTAACCTAGCAGTCCGAAAGTACGTCAAAGTGCAAGTAGATAAATAGGAACCACTGCAGCAGGAAGGTAGGCGGCATTTCCGTGCACTGCTCTGGTTCGCCAGAAGCGGCTTAGTCATGCTGGCCACATGACCCGGAAGCTGTATGCCAGCTCCCTCAGTCAGTAAAGCGAGATGAGTGCCACAACCCCAGAGTCGATCACGACTGGACCTAATGGTCAGGGGTCGCTTTACCTTTAATGGCAAGTCTAAATGGCTCCCCACCCCACAGTAAGATGTATAAACACAATTCAGGTGTCAGGCAGCAGAGGAGCCAACCACGACAGGTTGCCAGGAATGGATAAGACAAGGAAAAGTTTTTACCATCTGCTCTGAGTGACTCTCCACCCCCATTTCTCCCACTTCCTCATTTGTCACCTTCTCCCCTATGGGTGGCACTGAGGGCCCTTTGCTTCTGAGCCCTTTGCTCTACTACTTTCAAGGCTTGCCGGGTTCTGGGAGAGGGGATTCTGGAATGCTATCTAAAGACACTGTGTCCATCAGCTGTTGCTCTCCTGGTGGTTCCTCTTTCTCCTCCTCCTCTCCCATTATTTCCCATCTTTCTCCCTCGTCTTCCTCTCCGCTGTGACCTCCCTCAAACCCCTGTTGTAATTCTGAACTGTCTCTTTCTTCTCTGGAAGGGTCAGGCTGGGGAGGCGGTCTTCACCATTCCTCCTCTGCCCAGTCCCTGGCACCAGGAAACATTAAACCTTTTTACGTCCTGCTGATTTTATAAGGAGAGATTTCCACACATTGTGTTTCTGCGCAAATGATTTCAGTCGGATAGCTAGGCACAAGCTGAGTCACAGGGGCTTGCAAACATGCAAGGAGTGTAGACTGTTCATCTCCTGCATGTTGGCCCTTTCAAAGGAGTTCTCTCCTAATAACAATCTTTTGAATTTAGCCCACAAGACAGTGAGGGCAGCAGATTTATTTACGGTGGCCTGCCCCTGCCATGCCCCAGTACCACATGCTGTTGGCCACATTTATTGTTGACTTCGGTGGTTTATTTCTTGAGTCTCCCTCCATATTTCATGGCTAGCCTTCACTGGAAACTACTGCACTATTCACTGCCCATGGATATGTTTAGTAACAGCACAGTTCTGTACCAGGTGTTGCTTTGTTACCCATCTGCATTCCTGAAAGAGAGCTCTAGAAATATCTCACTCTCTCGGAACAATCCATAAATATACCTCTCTTCATAATACCTGGGATTTCATTGGTGAGGTGCACCTGTTTATTGCCTCTCAGGTTTATTTATGAGTGAGTGTGCCACCCAAGTACTCTTCTTTGATACATACTCTGAGAAATTATTTTTCATTTCCTGATCTTATACGGAGAGAAAATTTCAAGTCCTTAGGTATTCTGAACATCTTTAGGAAATGGAAATCCGGAGCATAAACATGCTTTTATTTATTCTGCTCATTGTAAGGAAAGTCCTTTTGGATGCAGATTCTACGCTCGTTGCTCTCCTGGGTGCAAATGTCAGCGCCAGACTCTGCATCCCAGAGACGTGCCATGAAATAAATGGGGATCACGGGGAACTTCCAGCACTGATGCAATGACATATATAATACTGCTTAATTGTTGCCCAGCTATTTTCAGTGGTGGGGGGAGTAACAAACATAATGATTGACTCTGTATCTATTTGACATTTTCTTTCTCTTTCAAGCAGTTCTCAATTACAGTGGTGCCTCGCAAGACGAAATTAATTCGTTCCGCGAGTCTCTTCGTCTTGCGGTTTTTTCGTCTTGCGAAGCAGGGCTATTAGCAGCTTAGCGGCTTAGCGCTATTAGTGGTTTAGTGGCTTAGCGGCTATTAGCGGCTTAGTGGCTTAGCGGCTATTAGCGGCTTAGCGGCTTAGAAAAAGGGGGGAAAGGGAAAAAACTCGCAAGAACTCGCCCGACGTTTCGTCTTGCGAAGCAAGCCCATAAGGAAATTCGTCTTGCGAAGCACCTCAAAAGACGGAAAACTCTTTCGTCTAGCGAGTTTTTCGTCTTGCGAGGCATTCGTCTTGCGGGGCACCACTGTATAAGTTTGCTAGCTGGCAGTCCCCTCTATTCCTCAAGATTTAGATATCTCTCTCTCTCTCTCTCTCTCTCTCTCACACACACACACACACACACACACACACTTTTCTGTTTAAATTTAGAATATTCATTTAAACAACCTTAAAATATCAGTGATTTCCATTCTTCTCTTTCCATAGTTCATTTTGCGTAAAACAAATCCCTGCATTTTTTACATATAAAACACCATTCAGTATTCCATGTCTGCATTCATCAAAATTTATTTACACTGTTGAATTTACCTTAATGCTGCCAACTTTTTCAAGCGTACACAATTCCCCCCCCCCATATATTCAATAAACATTTTCCAATCTTCTTTAAACGTATGTTCTTCTTGTTTTCTTATTCTATATGTTAGGTCCGCAAGCTTCACATTCCTTCCCCCCTTCTTTCTGCGGTTCCTTAAATTTATTTTTTATATTTTCTGCATATTCCAAATTAGTTTAATTTCCTCATTTATTCATCTGCTTTAGACTCTTATAAAACTGCAGGTTATTACAATAATCCTGCCAATGTTCTTATCTGTTTACAATTTGTTTGTAAATATTCAACAAACCATTTCCATTCTTTCATAAAAAGTTTACCTTGATTTCTCATTCTTCCGGTAAGTTTCGCCATTTCTGCATATTCCATACGTTTTTGTATCCGTTCTTCTTTCGCTGGGACTTCTTCTCCTTTCCATTTTTGGGCAAGTGACATTCTTACTGCTGTAGTTGCATACACAAATAAAATCCTATTCCATTTGGGTAGTTCTGTCCCTGTAATTCCTAAAAGGAAGGCTTCTGGTCTTCTCCCAGAGTACAATTACTTAGAAAAATTGTACTGAACTTAACAATATTCTATATTAGCAGTGCTCAAGACATTTAGTTCACATTTTTAAAGTGAACCAGGCTAATTCACATTTGGAAAGATTGGAAAACAGTTATTCTTTGGTGACAGCACTTTTCTTAATTTTGTGATACACATTTCATACACAACTTTTGAGCAGAGAATTATATTTTATGATGAAATGAATACAGAAATGCATATATGGTGGGAAAGTATATTATAGTAATGACAATTTTCATGATTTATTAAAAAAAAAATTAGAAAGTGCTGAAGAATGTGGAACTGAGGTGAAACAGACTTATGAATGGAGTTACATGAAAGTGACTGAGACCAGAAACAGCTTGAACTGTCCATCTTTACTCTTAATGCTTCTCTTAGAAATTCTCAGATGTTTGCTGTGGAACTCCCAAATTCACACCTGATATTCATTAGGTACAATTCAGTGACATCTAGATATATGCAAAATTCCCTCGAATTTTAGAGGAAACTTTCAGATTTACACCACAATGGAGGCCTCCTCTCCCTTTTTGTGTTTTTACATATTCTAAAGTTCCTAACATGGAAAATGTATTTCAGGTCTGGGGTCTAGTGATACCTGGCTTGAATTAAGCCCTGAAAGCCTTTTAATCACAAAACTATATTAAACACCTATTGGAAGCCATGTGTTGTTTTTCCCCACTTCAACTTGTCTTTGTAATTTTCCTTTTCTCCTGGATGCCTCGAGTACTTTTTGCTAAGGACAGAGGTTTTATTAAGTAACTTCACACTCCATTTTCTGTAGGTTGTTTCTGGTGTATTTCGAAATAAATTGTCCCTCTGCCAAAAGGCAAACACAGCCACAATGGGGACTGCTTTAGATATTTTCCAACTGCAATATCTGCTTCAAAATTTGCCTGTTCAAGAAGAAGAAGAAGAAGAAGAAGAAGAGTAGTTTGGATTTTATATCCTGCTTTATCACTACCCGAAGGAGTCTCAAAGCGGCTCACATTCTCCTTTCCCTTCCTCCCCCACAACAAACACTCTGTGAGGTGAGTGGGGCTGAGAGACTTCAGAGAAGTGTGACTAGCCCAAGGTCACCCAGCAGCTGCATGTGGAGGAGCAGGGAAGCGAACCCGGTTCCCCAGATTACGAGTCCACTGCTCTTAACCACTACACCACACTGGCTCACCAGTGTTCAGTGCAGTGCAGTGTTCAGTGCAGCTGAATAAATTCCACCCCCAGCCTCACCTTGCTGAATATTTTGGTGCTTTTGATACTGTTTAGTGGCCTTTTAAGGGACGCAGGTGGCGCTGTGGGTTAAAGCCTCAGCGCCTAGGACTTGCCGATCGAAAGGTCGGCGGTTCGAATCCCTGCGGCGGGGTGCGCTCCCGCTGCTCGGTCCCAGCGCCTGCCAACCTAGCAGTTCGAAAGCACCTCCGGGTGCAAGTAGATAAATAGGGACCGCTTACCAGCAGGAAGGTAAACGGCGTTTCCGTGTGCGGCTCTGGCTCGCCAGAGCAGCGATGTCACACTGGCCACGTGACCCGGAAGTGTCTCCGGACAGCGCTGGCCCCTGGCCTCTTAAGTGAGATGGGCGCACAACCCCAGAGTCTGTCAAGACTGGCCCGTACGGGCAGGGGTACCTTTACCTTTACCTTTAGTGGCCTTTTAGCCCCGTGATTGTTGCTTGTACTTGGTGCCATTTCACCTGATTGGCTGTAATGACCCATATGATTTTGTTTACAGGTGTCATGGCACCATGCCAGACATGCTTTTGTGGCATCTTCAACAATAGCACATAAGTCATAATGGACAAGTAAGTCGAAAGGCACCGAGGGGAAATAAAGCCCGGGACAGTGAAAACAAGAAGAAGAAGAAGAAGAAGAAGAAGAAGAAGAAGAAGAAGAAGAAGAAATAGCTGTGAGGAAAACAAAAGGGTGGCAAACAATAATGAAGGAGGGGAGTTTAAACCATTTTCACACTTAGTGTTAAAAAATAGCAAAAGACTGGAGGTTCTTTTTCACACAAATGAACATCTAACTAGGCAATTAGCTTCAGTTCAGCTCTTTTCATGTAATTTCCACCTGAAACACAAACTACATCATTTCCCCTTGATGTTGTTTTGCCCAAATACCTCTTTTTTCTGTAATTGCAGGACATAAACACACATCTTACTTTCTGAGCAAAAGATTTCTTTCAGCCCGTCTTATTTTCACAGTTCCATCAAACCAGTGATGTTCACCTGGAAAACTGTCAAGAGCTAGTTTTGATTTAGGAGATTTTAATAAAGCCACAAGTGTTGTGCTAAAAAGTGGCAGAGAGGTATTAAAACGAAAACTTCAGCAGTGTTTTGGTTAAGTCATAGCACCTTGGAAGATTATAATGTTTTTTTGCACTTTACTTGGACCTCTTAGAGTGAGATATGGGTTCTTTGAGGGCCACTTACAGTGAGCATTTGGTGATATGCTTTGCTGCTATGTGCACAGGTAGCTAGCAAGCATGCAATGATATTGGTGGCTGGGTGGCTAGGTTGGTGAGTTGCTGGCACACAGAAACCTGATCTGAGGATATTGCAACGCAGTTAGATCAGTGCTTCCCAAGCATTTTGGGACCACTGCCCTTTTGGTTCCATGAACTCATCTCCAATGCCCAATAATGTAATTTATTTTTTTAAGTATTATTCAGAGCAGTTTTTACAACCTTAAGGAAGATAATAACACAATAAAATTCAAAACAAATTAAAATTAATGCAACAGAATGGATGAACTTGATCCAGTGACACCAGCTTTTCAAAGTCAGATAATGATTTACAACCTCCAGCTCCCTCCGCTACCTCCTTGCCTCTTAGCATCCCCTAGGTAATCCCCCAGTCCCCCGGGGGGCACCACTGTGCAGTTTCTGAACCACAAAGTTAGATGTTCACTCAGCCCACATCTTGGTACACACAGTGGGTCATATGAATAGATCCCTATGTTAAAAATACCTTGTTTTAAGAGTCATCTTTTTTGTAAGAATCACATTGTGGGTGCACCTACTTCTTCAGCTCCAAGTTACCGATAGGGGTATATACACATGCTTGGGACACGGGTGGCGCTGTGGTCTAAACCACGGAGGCTCTTGGGCTTGTCGATCAGAAGGTTGGTGTTTCGAATCCCCACAATGAGCTGACCTCCTGTTGCTCTGTTCCAGCTCCTGCCAACCTAGCAGTTTGAAAGCACGCCAGTGCAAGTAGATAAATAGGTACTGCTCCGGTGGGTAGGTAAACAGCATTTCTGTGGGCTTTAGTTTCCGTCACAGTGTCCTGTTGCACCAGAAGTGGTTTAGTCATGCCAGCCACATGACCCGGAAATCTGTCTGTGGACAAATGCTGGCTCCTTCAGCCTGAAAGCGAGATGAGTGCCACAACCCCACAGTCTCCTTTCACTGGACTTAACTGTCCAGGGGTCCTTAACCTTTCTTTCTTTCTTTTAATCTTACACACATGCTTCAATATGTTATGAAATTCATTTGGCCTTTCACCTGGCATTTTCCATTGTGCTGCAATTGGCTTATTTTGTACAAGGTTTCTTTCCATTGTCCACCAATGCAAAAAATGTGCCAATGTTTTTATTTATGTCAAAGGCCGCACTAAAATTGTGTGTGTCGGGTAAGCAGGGTTAGGATTTTAAAACTGGCATACATTCTCTCTGCTTTCTGAATGTAATTGTTCCTTTCTTACCTTCAGCTTTCAAAATGGGCCTCCTCTTGTGCCCCCAAGTTCCATGCCCGTAATAAGCATCTCCACTATCTGCTTCATGCATTTTTAAAAACAGAAGAAGACGCCTTCACCCCGGTATGGTTCCCCTTTATCACGTACACAGCCCAACAAGACATTGACAATAATCCACCAACAGCATATAAATCAATATGGCTAACCTGTTCCAAAACACCCACTCACACATGAAAACAAAGATCACCACAGCCAATCACAAACAAACAACCACACCCTAGGCCAACCCCAACCTCTCTCACCACCAAAGGAACACAAGTGAACAGCAGATAACCTGCACAAGTAACACTGACACCAAACCCTACTTACATTAAGCAAAATAGAAACATCGCCACCCGACCCCCCCCCATCTTCCCCCCTCCACCCCTCCACCCCCCAATGTCTCAACAAATGAAACTGATTTGTAAAAATGTTACATGGAAAAAATACGAGAGACATTACACATATACCTGTAAAACAAGAAAATCTTTAATAAAAAAAAAACTAAGAAAAGAAAAGAAAAGAAAAGTGGGCATTGGTGACTGAAAGCTTATGCCATGATAAATGTGTCATTCTTTAAGGTGCCGCTGGACTCTGTTGTTTTTGTTCAATGTCGAGACTTTGAGAAATGTGTGAATGAATTTTCACACAGGTTATTGTGTGAAAAATTCATCTTTTTTTATAGTACCCCTCCAAAGTTGCAATAGAAAAGATTCAAAATACTAAGACAGATTCTGGATTTTGAAATGGTCCTATAATCCACACATGTTCCAAATCCTGCTTCAGTGCTAAAAAGCATTCTCTTCCCCATGTCAACACAAAAAAGTGGGTGAGAGAAAGCAGTCCTATGTGTAGCAATTCATCCAGGTGTCCTAAAGGGCTGCTAGCAAAGTGATGATGCACAACCACCTTCCCCAGCTGATTCCCTCTAGAAGTTCTAGTTACAGGTAAGGTAGCCTTGTTGGTCTGCCATAGCCGGAGGGGGGGAATCCTTCCAGTAGCACCTTAGAGACCAACTAAGTTTGTTATTGGTATGAGCTCAAACTTAGTTGGTCTCTAAGGTGCTACTGGAAAGATTATTATTTTTTGTTTGTTTGTTTCCTCTAGAAGTTGTTGGACTACAATTCTCATCATCCCTGATAACTGGGCAATGATGGTTGATGGACGTTGGTGTCCAAAACATCTGGAAAGCACCAGGTTGGGGAAAGCAGATGTGTCTGATTTCCCAGTGCCTGTTCCTTCACCCCAAAACTATTATCCTTCTTGCCCATATCAGAGACAGAAGCAATCGCAGGATCTTGAGCCCAATGGTTGCCGTTAATTTGAATTTGAATTGATTTTAGAATGAATCGATTTCAGAATGCATTTCAATTAACTGATTGTGATTTTATGTAAACTGTGTTACTTTTATTGTTAGCCGCTCTGAGCACAGCTTTGGCTGGGGAGGGCGGGATATAAATAAAATTTTATCATTATTATTATTATTATTATTATTATTATTATTATACAGTATGAATGGCGCAATGAGCAGAACAAACTTATGGGATGGTCCTCAGCCTGCCTCGGACACACAGTATTTTAAATGATATCATTGTGCATTCTTTCTTGTGTGCTCCAGATGATGTTATTATTCAGTGAAATAGTTTTGCCTGCTTTTTCTTTTCTCCTGATGCTAACTATATGCTAACATGTTTTAGAGAGAGAGAGAGAAATTTAAGCACTGTTAACTGTCACCCCCCTTTTCTTCACAGCGTGACTTTTAAGCGATGTTGATGTTAAGAGAGTCCCCTTAACCAATTTCTTATCTCTCCTGCCTATTGATTTTTCATTAGGAAGCAAGTTAAGAGAAGACAAAAATCAGGGCAAACTCCCAAATAACGACTACAAGGAACAACTGAATTCACAGATAAAGGAAAGCACAAAGGTAACTACATTTGTATTCATGCAAACAAAATGTTTCCCTCGTCAAAGAATGTTCAGTTGTGCGAGAGTCTAATGAATAGATCAGTCCAGATTATGTCCCAAAATGTTTATCTGCCACAGGGACAGCAGCCTCCATGTAGGCTTATGAATTTCACAACAAGTGCAAGGTGGGGTGATAGCCACTAGTTTAGCTGGGTTTCTGTTAGCTGTCAATGGTAGATGGAGCATTGATGCACAGAGATGGTACATACCTCACAATATCAGCTGCCAGGAACAAACACAAAACGTTTTTTGCCTTCATGGGGTACTTATCAGGAATCTTGCTGGAAGGTGTTAAAAACAAATGCTAGATGGCCCAATCTGGGGATAAATGCATGTGTCAATTTCGGTTTCTTGCAGTTTTTCATTTTTCTTCAGTCTCATGTTCCATTCTTTGCATTTCTGCATCAACCTGTGTGTGTGTGTGTTTTTTTAAAAAAAGTCCTCAAGAAAACTGATAAGCATTTCAGTGCACATTTCTCCATATGTATACTTTTTGCAAGCGCTTTCCCTGGACGTAACACATTTTTGATTGCTATTCATATGCATTTTTATCTAGACTTTTTTTTTTTTAATAATATTTATTCAGGTTTTAAAACATTACAAAAAAAAGAAAACACAATACAAAAACAAACAAACAAGACATTTCCAAGAAAAAATGCAAAAAATAAAATAAAAAGGAAAAAAATAATAATTAGAAAATACATACAATCAAAACAGAAAAAAACAAGTTAAACCTTTACATAATTTTCTTTCTATGACTTATTTCCTTGACCTCCTCACACCTCCCCTTTTTGTTTTCTAGTTCAAATAGATATTTCAGCAAATCCTTCATCTTTATTTTTATCCTAATAATTTATCTTAATACACTATAATTTTCCATTCTCTCTTTCACCAATTAGCCATCCACTTTTACTTTATTTAATCTTATTTCTCATTAAAACTGATATCTTTAAACCTATTCTCTTAAGACATTTCCCCTAGGGTCATAAAAATTCCATTCCACATCTCCTCTCATTAAAAGCATTTTTTTTTTTTAATTCTCAATATATACACTTTAAATTCCCAATTTTCTTTCACCGTCTCCCCTCCCCGGTCTTGGCCCCTGCCAACAGTTCCATCGGTTTACAACAGTCCATCAACCTGGAGATCTCAAATCCGAGGCTCTTAAGTCTTTTTCATGTCCCATCTGCCGATCTTCTTGATAATCTTTAATATTAAGAAACAGTTCTCGGGGGAGCTCCAACCCAACGATGGTCATATTCCTTCTTATCAAGTCTGCCAGATTTCCATAATTAAAGATAGGGCCCATAAAATATTCCCGATCTTGTTTCACACTTCTTCCGAGTCCAAAGGCCCCAGAAACTTCGGTCCCCTCCTGGCTCAAATTCATATCCCAAAAGTCATTTGATCCCCACATAGGGTGATCTCTCCACTTTTCATTTTCCAAATCAAGCCAGGCTCCCATCTCCAAAAACTGGCTTCTCCTAATTACAGTCATGTAAGGCCTCAACTTGTAATCCTTCAATTGTCTCTGTAGGGTTAAAGCTCCCCCTTGCATCACTTTAACAACAACTTTCTCCTTCTCTGGTTCTTCAATTTGTTCAGTTGAGAAAGATTCTTGTGCCGGATTCTTGTCGACTTCTTTACTGATGCCTACTTTTGTTCCCAAAATATCAACGCTGGTAGCCATGGCATCTATCTGTTCATGCAGCTTTCCCAACAGATAAAATGTCCTATTCAATTCAAGCGTAACTTTTTTCTCCGCCGACATCCTTGAAATGTCCAAGGTCAAAGCTAATTTCTCAGAGTTAGGCTAATTTTCTTTAGGCTAATTTCCCAGCTGCATTCTTATGACCATGTCCCAAAACTCCCTCTAGAGGAAAGCAGTCTATCAATCCTTCCAGCACAGTCCCAAAAGTCTCAAAAGTAAATTAATAACAATTCCAGTTACCTTTCCTTCTTTTTAGACGCAGAAATGGACAATGGAAACAAAGTCTTTCTTTGTATCTTAACAGCTAGCTGTCAAATCTGACAGCTGTCAAACCTTTCTATTCACCGTCGATGGGCTCCTCGCGGACCTCTCCCGGGTTTGGAGATGTGACGCTTCAGTTCCTAAATTTTACCTTCTCCAGCAGGCTTCCCCTGTTTCCAAAAGGAGTGTAAGTAATAGTTTCAATCAGTGAAGTTTTAATCCTTTACGTAGAACTTTCCAAGACCTTAGTTAACAAACTCTTTGCTTCAGTCTATTTACAGAAGGGGGAGGTGGACTTCCTGTTTAGACCTTCCCCCGTTCCTTGCCAAATTAAATTGTTTTAAGAACCTAATTTCCCGTTCTACTCACGGGTTGTTGTTTGAAATCCAATTGTCCACAAGAAAAAGTCAGCGCTCTCCGGCAACGGCTGTGCAGCTTCACTCCGTAAAAATAGTGGTCGATTCAAAACACTGCGCCGCTCACCCCACGTCGTTTCGAAGCCCCCCAAAAGGGGTTTCCCTGTGGGTAGGGGGGGCGCTCCTGGTGTCAGCCGAATCCCACGTTCCCAGGCTTCCTCTGCCTGGGATTTTTTGAAGGGTCTTAGCCTTCGCCGCGGCGGCAAGACCCGATTTTCGCGGAGCGGGTTCCTCTAAGTCAGAGGAGCTCCGCCATTGCCGATGGCGCTAACCCGGAAGTGCATTTTTATCTAGACTTTAATTCACGCACTTTTGTACACATTACTTGTCCAAAGGATTGCTTGGCAAAATATAGAGAAACCCCAATTGTGCAAGTCAGCTGCTTGCTGTTGTTTCTCTTTGCTTGTGGACTGAAGCGAGGCCTCCTTGTGAGTGCACACAAAGGCCCTCCAGGTTTTGCAAATGCAACGAATGCTCTCGAAATCCCAACGGTGTTGTTTGTTTGTTTTTAAGCAAACAAGCAAGGTGAGCGTCGGCCAATCCCTACTTTCTTTCACAGGCTACAAAATAAAAATGTAGCTGATATTCCAGGACTGGAAATGTGTTGTTGACAAGGGGAGTCAATCAGCAAATTCCTTTCAATTTGCTTGCTTTGATCAGTTTCAAAATGCATCAAATTCTCCTGATCATCACTGAAGCCTAAAGGGCGAGGGAGAAGTCTGTGGGTTACTTACAAGTATCATCGGCACTAGAGATGTGTGACAGAGCTGAGCAGGCAGGCAATTATTATTATTATTATTATTATTATTATTATTATTATTATTATTAATACCCCGGCCTCCCCAGCCAAGGCCGGGCTCAGAGCGGCTAACAAGCAATAATAAAAACAAGTTGAATGAATACAACTTAAAAACAAGATTAAAATACAACAATTAAAATATTGAAACATTAAAATGTTAAAATGCAGCCTCATCACAGGAGGAGAAAGGAAAAAGGAAAAAGAAAGAGGGGGAGGGAATCAAATTGGCTCCAAGCCAAAGGCCAGGTGGAACAACTCTGTCTTACAGGCCTTGTGGAAAGAAATCAGATCCTGCAGGGCCCTGGTCTTATGAGGCAGAGCGTTCCACCAGGCCGGAGCCAGTGTTGAAAAGGCCCTGGCTCTGGTTGAAGCTGATCTAACTTCCTTAGGGCCCAGGACCACTAGGGTGTTGCTATTTATGGACCTTGAAGCTCACCATGGGGCATACCGGGAGAGGCGGTCCTGTGGGTAGTAGCAATGAAGTATAGTATTTAGTTGTTGCCTTAATGAGCACTGGAAGCTCTTGGCTTCCTCCCTTTTCGTTTGTTTTCATTTGCAAAACAAACCATGGTTTGTTGTTTTATCCAAATGATGCAAACAATGGTTTCAGCAAGCCCTGAAAACCTCAATCCAAGATCATGGTTTGGGGGCAAAGTATGGTTTGTGCAAACCATAGGTTGCCAGTACTCAGGGGGTGGTTGCCAGAAGCTTAGCACCTGAGAGGAGGACCATGGATGAAGCTAATGTTCATTTCCCTCTGTTTGTATGTTTACCAGCTCCTGACCAGCCAGTCCTTGGGAAGTACTTCAACAATATGTGGAATGCATAACTAAGTGTGCACTTGGCAATGCTTTTGAGGTGCATAGAAAAGCACAGGATCCTCCAGTTGCCCAAGTCAACTGGAAAAAGAATAGTATGACAGAAACCTCCTTGGACCTGCTGTTAATAGAATATTCTGTTTTATATATTTTTTCAGCCCTCCAGCATGATGCTGGCCATTGAAAATCCTGTTGCTGTTTTGTATTGTTTTGTTGGATGTGTTTTATGCAGTTTTATTGCATGTATATTTTTATAGTAAAATGTACTGATGGTGTTGGAGGAGACTCTTGAGAGTCCCATGGACTGCAAGAACCTATCCATTCTGAAGGAATTCAGCCCTGAGTGCTCACTGGAACAACAGATCCTGAAGATGAGGCTCCAATACTTTGGCCACCTCATGAGAAGAGAAGACTCCCTGGAAAAGACCCTGATGTTGGGAAAGATGGAGGGCACAAGGAGAAGGGGACGACAAAGGATGAGATGGTTACACATTGTTTTTGAAGCTACCAACATGAGTTTGACCAAACTGCGGGAGGCAGTGGAAGACAGATGTGCCTGGCGTGCTCTGGTCCATGGGGTCATGAAGAGTTGGACACGACTAAACGACTAAACAACAACAACAACAACTGATGCTGTTCACTGCTTTGGGGGCCGTTGGGCTAAAAACAGAATATAAATAAACCATGCCCTATCAAACCAAAAGTATGGACTGCCACTAATTCAAAGTTGAAGCTTGTAATGCCTTTCCCTCAGGTACAAAGGAGAGTTAAAAGCACATCTGCTTTGTCCTTCTTATGACCTAAACAGCAAAGTAACAATACAAACCTAACTGGGTCTACTCAGAATTAAGCCTCATTGAATTCAGTTGGGTTTACTCCTGGGCCAAGTGTGGCTGGATCTCATTCTTTCATTGCCCCACCCCCGCCCCACCCCCGGGATTAAGCATTTATATGGTGCTCACTAAGAACTCGGTGAGGTAAAAATGCTACCTCTACAAAACAAACTAAATCCATGCATTTTCCAGTGTGACGGTTGCTTTTATCCTTATTTTAAAGAAACCAATTTTGTTCTCCTTTTGAAGCTGATAGAAAAGGGTAATTATCTGTGAATGGCAAATGTCCTGTTATTGGTTGGTTTAGGTGGGGGCTCCCCCTCCCTCAGTGAACAAAAGGAATAGAAAAGGTAATTCGCAGTGTGTGAGGGTTTCATGTCTGGCATTATATTTTCAAGGCTTGTGTTCCATGACAAGAGGCTAGAGGATTCAGTACTGTTTTTTTATTTATATATAAAGAAAGTACCAGACAAATTATAACATGCAGCATTTCTGTCGTTGTCTGTAACAATCATGCTCAAAAGTCAGTAAACACTCTGAAAAGCCAAGATAAGGCACTGGAACTTTTAGAAGAATTATACATGCTTAGAGCACAATAAATCAACCATTCAGAAATTGGTCAGAAAAAATAAATAAACTCCCCCTCCCCAGTAAAATTTAATATACACAAGTTCTATGTAACCCAAACATAACTGGATCTCTCTGCAAGTCAGTCTATGAAACAGTAAATTGTAAAGGTTGTCAAAGGTATGATGTCACCTGCTTCCTCTACAACTCAAAGGATGGCAAATCCTCTGTGTTGTTTTTTTTTTTGCATCTTCCAAAACAAATGTGGTTCAACCAAAAATAAGAAATAAAAGTTGAAGAGTATGAAAGCAGGGTCCAAATGATGGTGATTATTATTATTTAATGGCCTTCTCCTCAGAAAGACACTTTGAGTATTACAGTAAGCTACCTGAACTAGTGGGGAACAACAGAAAGACAGCCAACCTATTTTTCCTGCTGATTCCTTCTCTCTCTCAGGCTTTAATTCCTTCCTAAAGGTAAAGGTAAAGAGACCCCTGACCATTAGGTCCAGTCGTGACTGACTCTGGGGTTGCGCGCTTATCTCGCTCTATAGGCCGAGGGAGCCAGCGTTTGTCTGCAGACAGCTTCCGGGTCATGTGGCCAGCGTGACTAAGCTGCTTCTGGCGAACCAGAGCAGCACACAGAAACGCCGTTTACCTTCCCGCTGGAGTGGTCCCTATTTATCTATTTGCACTTTGACGTGCTTTCGAACTGCTAGGTTGGCAGGAGCAGGGACCGAACAACGGGAGCTTACCCTGTCGCGGGGATTCGAACCGCAGACCTTCTGATCGGCAAATCCTAGGCTCTGTGGTTTAACCCACAGTGCCACCCGCGTCCCCAATTCCTTCCTACTTCTTCTTAAATATTAGTGCTAGGTCTCCCTTTTGTCAACCTCATGACACCATGATGGCTAAGTGTAAACTTGTAGTCAGAATGGTTCTGTTTGCAAGGAGAAAAAACCCTTAAGTTTCTTTATTCTTGGAATTCCAATTCACATACCGAGCAAATACATTCTCAAAATTAAATCTTTGTTCAGAAAATGCCTTTGGGGCTCTTCGGTTCCAAGAATATTTATGTAAAAAAATTGCAAATGTTGATAAAAGGAGGAGGATTTGGGATCCCAGACTTAGAATTGTATCACCAAGCATATTTCCTGCCAGGTACACAATTCTGGATCACCTTGCTGACAAAAATCCTTATAGTTAAAGCTATGGTTTTCCCAGCAGTGATGTATAGACGTGAGAGCTGGACCATAAAGAAGGCTGATCGCCAAAGAATTGGTGCTTTTGAATTATGGTGCTGGAGGAGACTCTTGAGTGCCATGGACTGCAAGAAGATCAGACCTATCCATTCTGAAGGAAATCAGCCCTGAGTGCTCACTGGAAGGACAGATCCTGAAGCTGAGGCTCCAATACTTTGGCCACCTCATGAGAAGAGGTGATATGATAGCCATGTTCAAATATATAAAAGGATGTCACATAGAGGAGGGAGAAAGGTTGTTTTCTGCTGCTCCTGAGAAGCGGACACGGAGCAATGGTTCCAAACTACAAGAAAGAAGATTCCACCTAAACATTAGGAAGAACTTCCTGACAGTAAGAGCTGTTCGACAGTGGAATTTGCTGCCAAGGAGTGTGGTGGAATTTCCTTCTTTGGAGGTCTTTAAGCAGAGGCTTGACAACCATATGTCAGGAGTGCTCTGATGGTGTTTCCTGCTTGGCAGGGGGTTGGACTCGATGGCCCTTGTGGTCTCTTCCAACTCTATGATTCTATGATTCTATGATTCTATGATTCTATGATTCTATGATTCTAAGAGAAGACTCCCTGGAAAAGACCCTGATGTTGGGAAAGATGGAGGGCACAAGGAGAAGGGGACGACAGAGGATGAGATGGTGGGACAGTGTTCTCGAAGCTACCAGCATGAGTTTGATCAAACTGCAGGAGGCAGTGGAAGACAGGAGTGCCTAGCATGCTCTGATCCATGGGGTCACAAAGAGTCGGACACGAATGAACAACAACAACAACAACACAATTCTGAAGACCCATAACTGAAAAGAACTGTCCACATTGGGCTGCTTTGGAATAGTCCTATGTAGCACTTCTAGAAAGATAGGCAGTGCTTTGGTCTAAATAAATCAATACTCCAATTAATTAATTAATTAATTTAATTAATACTCCAATAATATCAGTTTGAATGATATGGTACCACATGTCCAAAAAATATAAATTTGACCTTTTCTCCCATGACAAAATGACTGTGTTACATGATATTTGCCCCTGAAATGTACTTCTTAAGATACTGATTCCAGTTCAAAAATAAAAGCTCATGGCAGATTGATTCTGTGTTATCCCATAATGTGTCCATCTGAAAACAGATCTAGGCAGTCCCAGCAATGGGAAGAGTGTTTCCACATCTGTCCATGGATGTTGTAGGTGGGCAGATGCCAAGATCACAATCACTGCGTTCTTCAAACACCTGGGTCACGTGCAGGGATGAAAAGGCAAGCCTAACCCGATCAAGGCGAGGCCTTTCAAAGCTTATCCAGTAACCACACACATCTGGTGGATGTCAGGATCTAGAAACCATCTAGATTGAATGAGGCTGGGGATTAGCAGATTGAGATAAACTACATTTTTTTGCGCTACAAAGGAATTAGTGCATGCAGACCTAGACTCACTAACTCAGACTGTTTCTGTATTCAGCAAAGATAGGTTAGAATGACAAGGTCAGTCCACATAATTCTAGGGCTCTCGCTCTTGCAGATATATTGAAATGTCACAGAGACTTGCCATTATTCTGGCAGCATTTGAAATCTTTTCTTTACCTTTCATTCTGAGATATGTTAGTTCTCTTTTGCTGACATTTTGGTTGGTATGGGGCAGAAAAGCAAATTGAGAGTTTACATTTGAAAAATAATAATTTTACATGTGGCTCATTCCGATTCTCAGTTTGTGTCAGACTCCTGTCACACTTTAATCATATTTAAATCCTTTAATCCTACTGGCCCAATTAACTTTAATCTTTATATTGTATCTTGGGCAGTGCTTTATAAATCTGATGAAAGGATGAACTGTTTATTCCTAGGAGAGTATTTGATGCAGCAACTCAAGGAACTTTCCCCCCTTGGTCTGAATATTTACGGTGTTCCAACACTACATAATGCCTCAGGGGAAACATACTAGAAAGGAAACAAAAATGGCAAAATGTGCAACCATTAATCAACTGAAGGGTGAAATCACCACAAATAATTATAATCATTCTGTCTAGACTTTTCCACGCCGATTTCCCCATCTTCTATGCTCAATAGATCCATCGCATTGGCTTTAACCTTTCCACCACAAATTTGCTTCGTTTTCTTTGTTCCCAACATTTATGCAATGGGCATCCTGCAATCATGACTTTTCCATATTGTGTGAAGCATCCTTTGGCATGCTAACATGGGACTATTTTCTGCCAGTCCCATGTTACAGATCCTGCATTGGCAATGCTGAAATTTTATGAGACTCTTCTTATCTGGTCTGCAAGCAGTAAGCCTTCAAACTGAGCCAATAAACTCTTCATTGTTTTATTAAGGTTAAAAAATCCAACAAAATTATATTGAATATTGTTGAAATGTGTTCGAGTGAACATACCTATTACCAGTTTGTAAGATGGGACAATATCATCTGGATCCAGTATAGGGTTGCAGAAAAGACCATTTTCCACCTTCACTGGACTTTTGTTCTCCAAAAATGATGCAATGAGATTTGAATGAGGTAGGCTTTTCATCTCCTTCCAAACATTTTTGTTTTTGTTTTTTAAGTTAAACACAAGTTGATATTCCCAGTCTCCTGGGCCTGGACGGTTTTTTAAAAGAACACTCTTTAAGAATGGTTTTGGGGAACTATGTGGCAGATGACAATGAAACTTTGTGCTTTTCATACAGTATTAAAAAACTAAAAAATGACACAGTGTGGTTTCCAGAGATACTGAATGGAATTGAAGTTGGCAACATGTGAACATTTGGACAGGGTTCTAGCCTGATTTCTACTAACCTTACACTGTAAAAAAAGGCGGAGATTGTAGAAATTGAATGGATGGATACACAAATATGCATCTAATGCACACAATAGATGCAAGTACTCATGCAGCCACAGCAGAGGTTTCCAGCCCCATAAACAATCATTTTGTTGTTTAGTCATTTAGACGTGTCCGACTATTCATGACCCCATGGACCAGAGCACACCAGGCACTCCTGTCTTCCACTGCCTCCCGCAGTTTGGTCAAACTCATGTTGGTAGCTTCGAGAACACTGTCCAACCATCTTGTCCTCTGTCGTCCCCTTCTCCTTGTGCCCTCGATCTTTCCCAACATCAGGGTCTTTTCCAAGGAGTTTTCTCATAAGGTGGCCAAAGTATTGGAGCCTCAGCTTCAGGATCTGTCCTTCCAGTGAGCGCTCAGGGCTGATTTCCTTAAGAATGGATAGGTTTGATCTTCTTGCAGTCCACGGGACTCTCAAGAATCTCCTCCAGCACCATAATTCAAAAGCATCAATTTTTCAGCGATCACCTTCTTTATGGTCCAGCTCTCGCTTCCATACATCACTACTGGGAAAACCATAGCTTTAACTATACGGACCTTTGTTGGCAAGGTGATGTCTCTGCTTTTTAAGATGCTGTCTAGGTTTGTCATTGCTTTTCTACCAAGAAGCAGGCATCTTTTAATTTTGTGACTGCTGTCACCATCTGCAGTGAAAACAATCATTTAGGTAAAGGTAAAGGGACCCCTGACTGTTAAGTCCAGTCGCGGACGACTCTGGGGTTGCACGCTCATCTCGCTTTATTGGCTGAGTGAGCTGGCGTTTGTCCGCAGACAGCTACCGGGTCATGTGGCCAACATGACTAATCTACTTTTGGCGAACCAGAGCAGCGCACGGAAATGCCGCTTACTTTCCCGCTGGAGTGGTGCCTATTTATCTACTTGCACTTTGACGTGCTTTCAAACTGCTAGGTTGGCAGGGGTAGGGACCGAGCAACGGGAGCTCACACCGTTGCAGGGATTCGAACAGCCGACCTTCTGATCGGCAAGTCCTAGGCTCTGTGGTTTAGACCACAGTGCCACCCAGGTCCTTTATTATATTATATCTGTAAAATATATATCTATAGACAGCCCTTTTCATTTAAAAGATAATGCTCAAGGCAGCTTACAGCAAATATTAAAAAGCAACCACATTATACCCTTCCGTAAATACAATATAAAAACAATAAACATCAAATGCTCTTTTAATATTCCACTGCTTTGTCTATGATGTGTGTCGTTCTCAATTTTATTTTGTTTGAAAACCACCTAGAGATCTATGGTTATAGGCGATTTATAAATATTTGAAATAACAAATACACCCAGATCAAAGAGCTAATCCTCCTCCCCCCACTAGGAAGGGAGGAGAAAGTCAATTCCATTCACATTTAAAGGCAAACCTACCTAATTCACACTTTCGTAAATGATCTGCAAACCAAAACACAGCCATTCTTTGAAAACTGCATCTCTTTGAACCTTGTGGTACAGTTCCACAGCCAAGATAATGTATACAAAAATGCATACAGTAGGTAGAGTAAACTAGTGTACATTGCATTGCATATGTTGGTGAAAATACCATACATGTTTGCATTATATTCTGGGATAACGCTTTGCAGAAATATGTATAGGAGGCAAAATGACATGAAACAAGCATGTATATTAGAATAAATTTGCTTTAAATGCTGATAAATTTCCAGGAGGACTTCTAAAAATAAATTGCAAACTGACCAGTAAATGTGAAGAGCTAAATTTAAGATTAGAAAAATGAGAAACTGAGAGAAGTCATTATGGAAAAACTGGCCTCACACAGGTGAAAAGCTTGGCACAGGAAGAAAAAAGTCTTTTTTTGTCAGGAAGAAACCATTTGCTGTAGTAACTGTGGGACTAGTAGCTCTACAATTCTATGATGTTATGACTCTGGAATATTTCACCAAGTAGTTTCCTTAAGACCACATCCATTCAGACCTTTAGATAAGCTCTGAAGCCACCGGTTCTCTCTGGCTTTTCCTTGAAGATGTGCTTCTTTGTATACAAGTCTTGGTTATACTGAATTTATGCTCCAGTCTAGTGTCTGTTTGCCTTATTATTGCTGAGCTATTTTTGATTTCTGATTGCATTACGTTATATATTATTGGTGGTTATGTTTTGTTTTTTTTACATGAGCAGCCAGGAAAGTGCTTTGAGTCTTAAAGGTGACACATAAATATTTCACGTTTCATCAAATAACTAATAAGTGCAGGGATGGCCAAGAAGAGAAAGGGACGAGGATGATATGTTTACATTTATGAGTAAACTTTTTTAGGGTGGTGAAGTGGAAGAAAGGCTTGTGCCAAATAAGACACTTGGAGCAGAACAGAAAATATCAGGTAACAGTGCAGATGATAGTAATAATAGGAAGAAGAAGAAGAAGAAGAAGAAGAAGAAGAAGAAGAAGAAGAAGAGGAAGAAGAAGAAGAGGAAGATCCGGGCTCAGGGCGGCTAACACCAGTAAAATTACAATAAAATAAAAAAAAACAATTTAAAATACAGGTTAAAATATAATTTTAAATGCAGCCTCATTTTAATAGTAGCCCATAGATCAAAACCATAAGGGGAGGGAAACATAAGGGTCAGACTGAGTCCAAACCAAAGGCCAGGTGGAACAGCTCTGTCTTGCAGGCCCTGCGGAAAGAGGTCAAGTTCTGCAGGGCCCTAGTCTTTTGTGACAGAGTGTTCCACCAAGTCGGGGCCAGTACTGAAAAGACCCTGCCCCAGTTGAGACCAATCTAACCATCTTGGGGCTCAGGACCTCCAAAGTGTTGTTATTTGTGGATCTAAAGGTACTCTGCGGGGCATACAAGGAGAGGTGGTCCCGTAGGTACGTGGGTCCTAGGTCGTGTAGGGCTTTAAAGGTCAAAACCAGCATCAGAACAGATTCTGGCACATCCATAGATCCCTATTTGTAGGGGCTGGAGAATTTGTGGAGTGCAACTGCAGACTACAATGAAATAGTGGAATTCTTACATGGTGGGACTTGCAATCCTGTCTCTCAACCTAGGGGTGATGTGAGGGGTAGTTTGCAGTGGAGTCACTTTTATACTAGGCTCCAGCAGCAGAGAGGAGGGCTCAGCTGTGATGTGGGGAATGAGCAATGCCTTAGCAGGTGAGAAGTGACCACAGGTGGAACACACCAAACTGGACACTTTGGGACATGATACAAGAATGTTTGGATCTGTAAATCCTTTGAGGGGCTTGGCTCCTCCTGTGCCAGCCCTGTTCCTTCTGAGTTAGTGTTCATTCAATTGGGCTGCATAATATTTTAATATGCCATAGCATTATCATTGTTTCTGTTGGGCTAGAGGAATAACATTATGTTGCCCTCTGAAAGCTGAAAGTACACGATAAGATGCTTCACTTCATTTCCCCCTGTTCTCTCCCACTTTTTTGAAATTTAAAAAAAATAAAAATGCATCCATACTTGTATATCATTTTGTATGGACAAAAGAGGAGCGGGGAGGTTGGCATTAATATAGAAAAACCAAAAAAGAAAAGAAAAAGACAGTCATTAGAAATGTTCCAGAGGGTGATAAATAAATATGATTTATATGCAAACTGTAGGTTATACATTCTCAGTATTGCTTTTAGCAGACATTCTTATTAAATTATCTCCAAGGCAGCTTGCCCTACATTTGTATATTTTATTTTATTATGCCAATAAAAGTTTTACTAACTCATCACACTTTTCTACTATTCCTTCTGAATTTGTTCTACTAATGCTACATTTTATACTTTAGAATCCTGCGCCGAATCTTTGTGCCCAACAACCATTAGTTCCTGCTTAAACAACCTTTGAAGGTTCGGAGAACGTAACGCTATACCTGTTTAACCATAAATAGTAGCAGGAAAGAGTATTGCCACTTTCTATCCGAAAATGCTATGATCTTTTCACCACGAAAATTTACATGAAAGTAGTAGTAAGACCTTGCCAACAAAGGTCCGTATAGTTAAAGCTATGGTTTCCCCAGTAGTGATGTATGGAAGTGAGAGCTGGACCATAAAGAAGGCAGATCACCAAAAGTATGGATGCTTTTAAATTATGGTGCTGGAGGAGACTCTTGAGAGTCCCATGGACTGCAAGAAGATCAAACCTATCCATTCTTAAGGAAATCAGCCCTGAGTGCTCACTGGAAGGACAGATCCTGAAGCTGAGGCTCCAATACTTTGGCCACCTCGTGAGAACTCCCTGGAATAGACCCTGGTGTTGGGAAAGATGGAGGGCATAAGGAGAAGGGGACGACAGAGGACGAGATGGTTGGACAGTGTTCCGAAGCTACCAGCATGAGTTTGACCAAACTGTGGGAGGCAGTGGAAGACAGGAGTGCCTGGCGTGCTCTGGTCCATGGGGTCACGAAGAGTCTGACACGACTAAATGACTAAACAACAACAACAAGTAGGAGGCCTGATTTACATAGTGGCATCACTTATATATGGGAGTGTTTCTTATTTTGGTGAGGAAACTTCTGTCCTCTCAGATGTAGGGGGAAATTATAACCTATGCAGGGCTAATCTGCCCATGAGGAAACATGAGGTGACTATCACAGGCGGCAGAACGCACAGGGGCAGCAGATCTGGCCTCCAAGGAATGCATTGCCTGCTACCACCACTGCAATGGTTGTGGCTTGCTCTTTGGAGGCCAAATCTTCCACCTCTTCGGCAGTCCCCACCCCATGTATGCCACCTCTAAATTGGCCACTTGGGGAAAGCGAGACACTTCTGTTCTCCACCCCACTCTAGGGAGGAAATGGCAAGGGCTGCTTTCTGGGGTCTCTGAACCCACACAAGTAGTTTACCTAAGACTGGACTACCGTTATGGTTTCATACAGTGTTTTTTTCCCCCTGCTCATATTGAAATACTGCCCCTCAATGAGGCCAAACTTAAGATTCACAAAATGTTTAGGGGTATGTGTACCCCTGCATCCCCCCAGAAAAAAGCACTGGTTTCATACACAAGAAAGAATTAAGGGTTGACAATGCAATCCTCAGCCTGCCTACTCAGAAGTAAGTCCCATTCAGTTCAATGAGATTTTCTCCCAGGTAAATGGAGTGCAAGAAGATCAAACCTATCCATTCTGAAAGAAATCAGCCCTGAGTGCTCACTTGGAAGGGCAGATCCTGAAGCTGAGGCTCCAATACTTTGGCCACCTCATGAGAAGAGAAGACTCCCTGGAGTCCCATGGACTGCAAGAAGATCAAACCTGGAAAAGACCCTGATGTTGGGAAAGATGGAGGGCACAAGGAGAAGGGGACGACAGAGGACGAGATGGTTGGACAGTGTTCTCAAAGCTACGAACATGAGTTTGACCAAACTGTGGGAGGCAGTGGAAGACAGGAGTGTCTGACGTGCTATTGTCCATGGGGTCACGAAGAGTCGGACACGACTAAACGACTAAACAACAACAAATGTTCATAGGACTGCAGTCCTTAGGCTGTTATTGTCTAATGCAGCCACCTTTCATAGCAATGGAGGGAGTGAACTCTATTATTGATTATAAACTGCTTGAAATTTGGGGGAGGTGTGGTGACAGAAATGCAATAAATAACTAAATAATTGTGGAAATGCACACCAATATATCAAGATCTGCCTGTTTCATTTGCATAAAGGGATATGGCGTGATCTGGGATATTAAAACTGTTCGCTGTCTTAAGGGAAATATGACCCTGATCAATTTTAAATTTCTGGCTGACACTTGCAGAATAACTTGAGGGTGTTCCTTCTTGATGAAGTAATGACTCTTCCTTGGATTAACTACCTTTGAGAGCTGTCATTTGAAATGTTAATAGGACCTGAATGCAAGGCTAAGTCAGTTTCCTGATAAAAACCTGCCTATTAATAGGGAGGTATTGGCCTAGAATGATGATTGAGGTGGGTGGAGTGGACTTTTTTTTAATTTTTTTTAATGACAATGTCGCCGTTATGAAGCAAATCAACTATCTGCTTAGCACAGTCACATCCAGGAATATTTAAATCATTCCTTCTAAATGTGATCTGTAGGTGGTCTTTCATTCTCCTGTGACTTAAAGCCTGCTACCCAAGATATTTTGTGCCTTTTGGAAATGGAAGTTTCAGATCTAAGTAGGAATGATGATATCACCCTCCGTGTTATGAGATGGAATTGAGATTTAGCAGAAGACTTGGCTAATAATTCCTTCAAAGGTATAATGGCCAGTGGTGCCTTGAATGTCCATTGTAAGGAATTACATTTCAACATTGTGCTAAGGTGGCCTTTATCTTCAGGTAAGATTAAGAGGACGACCCCACACATTCCTGACCAATGTTGGACAGGTTACAGGAATTCTGCCATTTTGACAGATTCCTTAAAAGATGTTGTGCCAAATTTTCACAGTGTGGTGGTTAAGAGCGATGGACTCGTGATCTGGTGAACCAGGTTCGCTTCTCCGCTCCTCCACATGCAGCTGCTGGGTGACCTTGGGCTAGTCACACTTCTCTGAAGTCTCTCAGCCTCACTCACCTCACAGAGTGTTTGTTCTGGGGGAGGAAGGGAAAGGAGATTGTTAGCCGCTTTGAGACTCCTTAAAGGTAAAGGTAAAGGGACTCCTGAATGTTAGGTCCAGTCGTGGCCTAGAGGCTCATTCCATTGTCTCTTGAGGCAGACAGATGGAACTGGATAATCTGTTAAGAGTTAGAGGTGTTAAGGTTTGTGCTGCTCCTCTAATCCCTAGATCCAGAAAGTGTTTGAATTTAATCAAGGTTTCTAATTCTTGGAATTGCCAGACTAGCCTCCTGGTGAAGTGATAGCCTAGGCGATGAGCCAATAATGGACTCAGTGAAAGACTACAAATGGGTGTACAGCCCTACCCTCAACAGATAAAGCTAAAAATTAGAGCAGACAGCTTGTGGGGCAGTAAAGTGACCTGGAAGTAAGGCAACAAGCTGGAGAGAGAGAGTCAGAGCAATGTTTGATTTCTGCTTGAATCCAAGGTTGCAGCTGTGGAAGAAACAAGACCCTTTTTGAGGTGTTGATGCTGTGAACCGCTCCATTGGAGGCCCATGTATAAATAAACCATATATCATAAAGACACCACAGTCTCTGCTGTGCCTCATTCGAAATGAAACATGGACCTGGTTAAGCACCTGGAATACCTGGAATCTCCCACTGCTTGGAGATTAAGGTGGCATCCAAAGATTGAAAGAAACAAAAAAGAAAAGAAAGAAAAGCTGCCTCTAGAGCTGAGAACCTTCAAACCTAATGTACAATCACATTCTATTTCTTGCAAGGCTATAACCTTGACAGTGATGAAAGGTTTCTTCTTCTTCTTCTTCTTCTTCTTCTTCTTCTTCTTCTTCTTCTTCTTTCTTCTTTCTTCTTTCTTCTTTCTTCTTTTCTTCTTCTTCTTTCACACTGCAAAACCAGCTTTGCCTTCCTTGTCAGAGATGCCATGATGAACTCAATGGAACTTATATTTGAGTAAATTTGTATAGAATGATGCTATTAAGTACTTTAAAGTCCTATTCATTTTCATTGCAGTGTTATGTGCATGCCTAACTCTGGTCCACTAAAATCAAACATTTCTGTTGCTCCTCAGATGCCCAAACTGCTTTAAAAAGGAGTGCAGGAAATTGTTGCTTGGTGACTTTGAGGAATAATAAGATGAAAGTGATATTGTCACAATATGCGTGGAGATATGTGAAAGATGTACACATGGTGCTCTAGACTGAAGCCCTCAATGTGTGCATGTCCTGCGATAGGCATGTGTGACCGAGGTTGCCAAGAAGGACACACCTTTCAGCACAATTTGTGTTCAATCTGCTTTTGGAGACTTCTGATACTGTTGGCAGGCTTCAAAGTACCTGTAAGCCCCATTTTGGCACAGCCACAACTTTACTTCCCCCACAACTGACACCATGTATTGTGTCAAGTGAAGATCAGGAGAGTAGATAGATGATAGACAGACAGACAGACAGACAGACAGACAGACAGACACACACACACACACACACACACACACACACACACACCATTAGTCAGTTCCTGCATCTTCCCCCTACCTTGTGGTAAAAAAAAGGAAAAGGTTAAGTCCAATCGAAGGTGACTATGGGGTTGCAGCGCTCATCTCGCTTTTCAGGTTGAGAGAGCCAGCGTTTGTCCACAGACAGTTCTCCTGGTCATGTGTCTAGCATGACTAAACCACTTCTGGTGCAACAGAACACCGTGACGGAAACCAGAGTGCACGGAAACAGCATTTACCTTCCGTCACAGGGATTCAAACCGCCAACCTTCTGATCAGCAAGTCCAAGAGGCTCAGTGGTTTAGACCACAGCACCACCCATGTCCCTACCTTGTGACCCCTTTTGTAGCAGTCTTTTGCAGTAGCCTTTTCATGCTTGCCGTCCAGTCACTTGTGTCTTCGCATATCTTCTTATCTTTTCTCAGCAGCAATTCTAAGAGCAGTATTGTTTTGGCAGCACACTCGAGCTAGAAAAGCCCATAGCATACGCTTCTTCCAGAAACAAAGCAAAGCACCAAAACGCGTTTTTAAATGACAAGGAATGCTGACCTCAATGCAAAGACTAAACTCAGATTGCGGTCCCTTTTGAAACAATGTCCATTTTCCTAGCTCTTGCCTCTCATAAATGTCCACAGTCACAGGGGAAAATAATATGTTGTATGAACTATGAAGACCTGAGACACACAGAGGCCTGTTTTAATATTTGGGATCATTATCCTGCACTACTTTCTGAATAACTGGCTGCCCTTTTAAGGCAAACAATATTCAATACTTAAGTAGATTAAAAGCACGAATCTTCTTTATTACTTTTGCTGTGGCTGGCCTTCATTCCCAAGGCCCGCTGCTTATTACCCTTGCTACAATAATGTCAGCATGGAAAGGCAAATAAGCCTTGTGCCACAAGCATCCTGTATCGGTACATGAGAGGCTTAGGAAACAATGAATTGTGTGTATGCTTTTATCTCAGGAAGATCCCATGGAGCTGGAGACTGGTGGTATTTGCTGAGCTAACTTTGAACAGATGACAAATAATAAGGCTCTGTCAAGAGATATCTGCTGAGTGAATTGCTGGGGGCAGCAACCGCTCAGGCTGTGGAAGGAGGGAAGCACAGCCCCCAAGTGAATATTGTTTGTCAGTATGCTTCTTACTACGTTTTATTATGTTTTTATCATTATTGTTCTGTAATATGGTTTTAATGTTGTACACCACCCTGGGATCTCTTGATAAGGGGTAGTATAAAAATCAAATAAACAACAACAACAAACAATTACTGAGGGAATAAGAGCATTTCTCATTAGAGCTGTGTTTCCCAACCTTTTTCCGACTGTGGCCCCCTTCCAAACTTGTTTCTTTCCTGTAGCCCCCCCCATGGGCATAGCCAAGGGGGCAGGGGGGCAGCTGCCCCCCAATAAGTAAAAATCAATACAAATCAATACAAATCTGAGGTTCTGCTCATCATATACTGTGTTCCAGAAGCTTTTGATTTTTTCACAGGTCCACCAAACATGTATGTTTAAGTATAACTTTATGAAAAATACGGAAGCTTCTCTAGTAGGGATAATGGACACAGATATAGCAAGAGAAGATCAGAAAATATTCCTCTATGCCACAGGAGCAGCAAGGATCCTAACAGCTAAAAACTGGAAAAAAGAAACTATGCCAACAAAAAAGGAATGGCAAGACAAACTGTTAGAGTATATTGAACTGGCTAGATTAACAGAGGCAGTTAGAGATCATACTACACAAGAGTTTCAAAAAGCATGGGGGAAATGCAGAGAATACTTCACAAAACAGTGCCCTAAAATACATACCTCGACTTGTTTCGATTGAAGTCTGCAGGAGACTTTGTGGATATTTAAGTTATAATTAGAAAAATCTTAATGATTATTCATAAAGGAAATAGTTTATAAGAAGTACCGTATTTTTCACTCTATAGGACGCACTTTTTCCCCTTCAAAAATGAAGGGGAAATGTGTGTGCGTCCTATGGAGCGAAGACGCCATAGCCTCGTGACCCTCTCCCGGCTGGAGAGGTGACGCGCGGATATGGAAGGAGCCTCTATAGCCGCGTGTCACCTCTCCAGCCGGGAGAGTGCGCGCGGGGCTAAAGAAGCCCCCCGCGACCCTCTCCCGGCTGGAGAGGTGACGTGCGGCTATGGCAGCAGCCTCTCCGCTGCGCCTTTCCGCTGCTCCCTGACCTGCTCTTTGGGGCTGGTGGTGGGCTTCCCCCGCCAGCCCCAAAGAGCAGGTCGAAAGGAACCTGAAGCCTGGAGAGTGAGAGGGGTCAGTGCACACCGACCCCTCTCGCTCTCCCGGCTTCCAATGTAGCCGCCTGAATGGCACCTTGTTTTAGAGCAGGAAAACAAGAGGGGGAAAATTCTCCCCCTCTCTGCGCAGTGCCTCCTGCCGCTTCACTGAAGGGGCGCTGGGCAGAGAGGGGGAGAATTTTTTTTCTTGTTCTCCCCCCTCTAAAACAAGGTGCGTCCTATTGTCCGGTGCGTCCTATGGTGCGACAAATACGGTAAATAAGGAGGCCAGATACAGGATAAAGGAAGTCTTTTATTTCGTTGTTTGTATTGTTGTATGTTGTGCTCACTGTATGTTCACGTTTAATGAGGGTGGATTGTGTATTGGGGGGTGGGGGATTATGTTATGTTGTAAATAAAATTACAATTATTATTTTTTAAAAAACAAATCTGAGGTTCTGACCCCCCCCCATGGGCTACACCCATGCCCCCTCCCACCCTACAGGTAGAAAGGTAGTGATTTAAATATTTTGTTTGTAAATAGATCATGTCTTGTTTATAATTTTTATAATTTATACAAAATACAACTACATAAATTGATAGGAACATAACGAAATAATGTTGAAGCAGAAAAACATGGAATCATCTTTCTAGTGCAACCTCCTGTAATGTAGGAAACTCAGCTAAGGTATCCATGGCAGGTGGCCATCTAACCTCTGCTTAGAAACCTCCAAGGAAGGAGAGTCAAGAACCTCCCGAGTGAGATCCATTTCCCATGTATTATAAAAAGTAAACAACACATATTTGACCCCAGTTATTTGACACAAAGAAGGAAGCCTACAGATACAGTCCAAAAGGTGCACAGGGAGTTATGCATCTATGGGAGAATTTTAAAAAGCAAGTGGTTCTCACTGACCTGGTGCAAAAAGATATTGTCATCCAGAGGAGTCCTTGCTGCGTTGATAAAACACTATAGCCCCACACACCCTTACCTGGGAGTAAGGCCCACTGAACTCAGTGCGGCTTCCTTCTGAGTAGACAGTTCTTTATTAGATGCAAGTCAGCAGCACCAGATGACCCCACTTGACTAGGCGCAGGGGTGGATTTCACCCCGTGTCTTGCAGAGCTGGGCCGACACTGCCAATGGGTCCTGCGTCCCTTGGCAACATCTGAAGGCCCTTGCAGAGACAGGCCCAGGCTGCCACTGGGCCCAACACTGGCAGCAGCAACAAGCAGCTCCGACTCGCCCAGCTCTACCAATTGCCACACCACCACCGCACTTACCTGACCTGGGAGTTCTGGATCTCAGGCTCTACTGGTCAAAATGGGAGGCTCAGCAATCACCCTCTCCTCCAGAAACAAACTAGGACTTCTCCAAGAAAATGCAGGTGGCAAAAAGGAGCATTAGGCCCTGGTGGGCTGCCCCCTTACCCACTTGTGATTGGCCAAGCGGACAGCCAGTCAATCAGAATTTTTTAATGCTATTTTTCTTCACTTCTCACTTCTCTCTTTGCCCTCCCCCCAGCCTAGTGCTGTGCCCCCCCCATTTATGCAATTTTCACCTGTGCCCCCCCCCGGAATATCCTATGGCCCCCATGGGGTTGTTGGTTTCTGTTTATGCCACTGTGCAGTGCTTGGAGTCACAAGACTCTCTTTACATTCCAGAGACATTCCAGACTGTTGGAAGTCTCACAGAAGATGGGAGGCGGATGTGTTGTTAGTGGTTTCCTGTTCCTTTGTTTTCCAGTTGCTCTCTGCTTTCACAGAGAGAGCATGTATATTTCTTTTCTGTCTGCATAGTTAGAAATAAAACCTTGCAATGTAGCTCATAAATCTCATCACTTCTGCTGCCTTGATACTCTGCCCAATGGGGAACGTGCCTGGAGGCTTATCAAAGGCTCAGATTGTTAATTATCGTCGGAGAAGATTCTGGAGGACTCGACAGGAGGATGAGCTTTTCAGCTCAGTCGTAGCGGAGGCTCCAACAGGGGTCATATGGCCCCTGGTTGGAAAACATTGCATTAGAGAACCCTGAACTCCTTGGATTATGACCCTCTTGATATGGGTGTCAAATTATGCATTACCTTAATCAAATGACTTGCGTTGACCCACATCTTCTCCCCATATATCTCAGCAACATTTAGTTATAGCAGATAAATGATCTGACAGGATCATGCTCGGCATTCCCCCATGCCTGCCCCACTTTCGACTTGCGGGAGCTGAAGAAATGTTGAGCACAATGGCATAGCATCATCCATCTCCTTCAATTTAAGGCATGGCACAGTGGGGAGATGTGGCTCAGAGGCAGCCACACCTTTAAGGCAATGAACAATTAAACTGTTTGCAAATTCACACAAAAGCATTTGCTGCCGCACTCAAGAAGAGCAATTCCAAAGCAGTGTTTGTGTGGCACTCGTTGAAAATATGTCATTTTCAAAAACGACACAGAGCAATCTGGATTATGTTATTTTTCCACTTTGTTAAGCATTGTTCTATACATGTATTGTATTCCCTGTGTTTATTTTCCATGATTCATCTATCCAGGCAGCCTGGATTCCATTAGGAATGAAAGAAAAGAAAATAGGAATTCTTGAACAAATTCTAGTTTCAATTTGCTTGCAAAAACTGGAACTTCCAGTCCCCTAATCTGACTTCTTTGACAGTACCAACTGGGCATTGGGGTGGCAGGAGATGACATTTCAATTTTAGTTGGTGGTCGATTTTACATTATGTTTATTTACGTATTTGTTTAGTTTCTATTATCAATTAAGTTCTAGGTTTTCATTGTTCTCTGTGAATGTGGACTGCAGCTGTTCCCAACTGTGACATTCCTCCATCCATCTGCCGAGAAGATGGTGGGTGGCTTGGCTGTGACTGCTGTTGATGGGAAATGGCATTGTGGGAACAGTAGTTCAGCCACAGAGTGAAGCACAGTAGCAGAGGCAGATTATTTGATTCTGAGCATGTAGAGTCTAGAGATAAAAGTGCAGAGAGATCCAGTGAGTTGAGTTGCCAGGGCATTCCAGGGAAGATCTATGTTAGGGTCCTGAGGGAATGGTGGAATGGAAAAGGGAAAGAGTCTTTTCCACACTGATTTTGGGGGCAAGACAACTGGGGAATGGACAGAGTACCATAACTGTCAACGCTTCCCTTTTTTAAAGGGAAATTCCCTTATTCCGAATAGGATTCCTTGCAAGAAAAGGGAAACGACAGCTATGCAGAGTACAGCAGACCCCACAAGGTGATTTGGAACACTGCCTTATTGTAAACACCCTCAAAAAGAAAGCGATTTTGCAAAATATAAAGATACAAAAATGCTGTTTATAAAAAAAAATCTTGATAGAAGCTACACAGACATATTATCAAAACTTAACTTATACAAGAATGCAGTGCTTTTTTCTAATAAAAAAAAATATGTTTAGGGGGACTCTCATTTTCCTACTCATATTGAAATACTGACCCTCAATGAGGCCAAACTTAGATTCACAAAATATTTAGGGGTATGCGTATCACTGTGTCCCCCCAGAAAAAAAGCACCGCAAGAATGTATCTGGCATACATTAGAGCATACTAAAAGTATCAGTGTCAAAAGCAGCATTCACTGTCAGTGCAACTTGGCTAACTAATCAACGGTGAATTGGTTAAGTAGGCCAATTCAACATTTCCATTTTATTACAAGAGATGAATTTAATTGTATTGCCTTGAGGTAAGGAAAATCAGGTATGGGTCCTGTTCCTGTGTCTCTGGAACCAGCCAAAATGCATGAATAAGTAGGTTGCAGAGGTGGGGAAATTTGCCACATAATAGTATCCTATGTGCTGATGCCTCTCCTTTGAATGAATGTAAATTGTGATCTTGAAGATAAGACTTACCGTATATACTGGAGTATAAGCCGACCTGAATATAAGCCGAGGCACCTACTTTTGGCACAAAAAACTGGGAAAACTTATTGACTCGAGTATAAGCCAGTTCACCACACCACAAACTGGTGGTGGCGGCAGCGGTGCAGCAAGAACAAGCAGCTCGTTCCTCCTCTGCCACCGCTGACAGCGGCAAAGATAAAGGAGGAGGAAGGAGCAGCCCAAATGGACCCTCACTTGAGTATAAGCCGAGGGGGGCTTTTTCAGCATAAAAAATGTGCTGAAAAAGTCAGCTTATACTCGAGTATATATGGTATGTTGCTTTGCCATCTCCCAATGGTGGCCACTCAACATTCAGTGCCATGCATTTCTTAGAGAAATAACTGCCAGACAACTAACAATCATGCTATTGTCCTAGTGTTGTTGTTTAGTCGTTCAGTTGTGTCCGACTCTTCGTGACCCCATGGACCAGAGCACACCAGGCACTCCTGTCTTCCACTGCCTCCTGCAGTTTGGTCAACCTCATGCTGGTAGCTTCGAGAACACTGTCCAACCATTTTGTCCTCTGTTATCCTCTGTTATCCCTTCTCCTTGTGCCCTCCATCTTTCCCAACATCAGGGTCTTTTCCAGGGAGTCTTCTCTTCTCATGAGGTGGCCAAAGTATTGGAGCCTCAGCTTCACGATCTGTCCTTCCAGTGAGCACTCAGGGCTGCTTTCCTTAAGAATGGATAGGTTTGATCTTCTTGCAGTCCATGGGACTCTCAGGAGTCTCCTCCAGCACCATAATTCAAAAGCATCAATTCTTCAGCGATCAGCCTTCTTTATGGTCCAGCTTTCATTGTCCTAGTAGCATGGGTGAAAAGTGGTGCCTATCTGCCTGAAGAGAGATGAAATGTCCAATTGAGAAGATGACAAATTAAAAAAGGAAAATAAAGAAGCCCCTTTGTAGTCTGGGATGCAAAGGACCCGTTCCAATGAAACTGGTTGGCAACATGTGAACATAGAGAGCAGTGTTAATCTCTCCACATGAGGAAACATCAACATGAGGTTACAGAGGCAAGTCTTCCATTGAAGGTCATAATGAGATCATAATGGGCAGTCAGCATAAGATCATGTTGGCCATTAGGCAGTCATTGTAGGGGGCAAATACTAGGCAATACTAGGATTTTCCTCAAGACTACAGCAGGGGTTGAAACATTTTAATGCCCTCACCATATCAGGTCTGATTTCATTAAGTATCAGCCGCTGCCAGTTGATGCTGTTTTGGGGTGGCATTCAACTAAACCATGGGTAGGCAAACTAAGGCCCGGGGGCCGGATCTAGCCCAATCACCTTCTAAATCTGGCCCACAGACGGTCCAGGAATCAGCATGTTTTTACATGAGTAGAATGTGTCCTTTTATTTAAAATGCATCTCTGGGTTATTTGTGGGGCATAGGAATTCGTTCATTCCCCCCCCCCCCAAAAAAAAAAAAATAGTCTGGCTCCCCACAAGGTCTGAGGGACCATGGACCGGCCCCCTGCTGAAAAAGTTTGATGACCCCTGTAAACTTTATTCAAAGTAGACCAGTTGGAATTAATGGACCTCACGTGTTCATGTTCTATAATTTCAATGGTCTACTCCAAGTAATACTTAGTTAAATACCACTTTTCATTTAAAAATAACACTACATGTTTCAGGTAGAACCCAGCTGTTCATTGCTTTGCTAAAGTGGGCACTTCAAAAAACATAAAATCCAACTTTCGAAACTAATTATTCTTGAACAACTTAGAAACAAGAAAGATCCGCCTTGTCTATACTTTCTTTGCTTCCCATTTTAGTTTCAGTTAATTCAATATATAGAAAACTATATTGACTAATCTTGTATTGGTTACAGTATTAACCACTGTGGCACTGAATTGGCACTCCCCTTCCAACACCCACACATTCTTTCACAAGTCGTTCTGACTGTGTAAGAGAGATCCTTATATTGCTCCTATTTATATTGCAGATCCAACTGGCTCACTTAGTTTTATTATATCTGGTGCATGTTAAATAGGAGTTTCTTTATGTGCTCTGTGGACAGCATTGGCTTAGGATACTGAGGGGAAAGACAGTTGAATGATTACAATAGATGGAGGTAGCAAGGAGATATAATGAATCATTACAGACCGTTCACATTTTTGCTTAAATGAATCTAGCCTTTTCGTTTGCAATCAAATATACAGTCAAATGCATTTGAAAATAATCATCAAAATCTCAAAAATGATTGATTACTGGGGATGCTATAACTGAACTCTACTCATGCTTACCCAGCTCAGTTTACTTGGATACTAAATCTGTGTATCAATTTATCACTTCTGAGATTAGTGTAATATATAGTGTATAATTATGCCCTTTATTGCAGTAAGTACAGAAGGATACTAAAGGAACCCCAGTGTACTCTTCCCAGCCTGGTCTCAGACTCACTATTAGCATAAAAGTTAAATTCATAGCTGTGTCTCAGCAGCGGTAACAATCTTAATTAAAGTTCATGAGGCACTTGGATGCCTTCAGAAGAAATGTGTCTGAAGGAATATTATAATTGCCAGCTAAGATTACTTTACAAAGCCCAAAGTGAGAATTGATTTGATATTTTACTCCAGAGCGGTACTGCAAGACCTGTGACCCACATGCTCTAGATAACTTTGCTTGTTTCTGTGGATTGCCAAATACAGTACTACAAAAAAATGAGAGGAGGGGCTGTTTATGGCACCTGTGTGGCAAGTCACATTACATGAGTAGTGTGCTGTTTTTGGCTTGGTGGGCTGCAGGTTTTTATTATTATTATTTTATTGTTTATTTTTTTGAGTTCGGGATTTATATTATCTCCTTCCAATTTTTAATTCCCATACATTTTTTTCCTTTCCCTCCCTTGCCACCTCCCCCCCGCCCCCCCGTATCCATTGGAAGAGTTCAAACAATTCTCCTCAGCCATGGGCATAGCATCTTTAGTTTCCACCAAATGTTTTTTGTTCCAGTAGTTTTTATCCATTGAAGATAGGGGTTCCAGCTGTTCCTTATCATGGTGGACTTGATCTTCCACGTCGTTTCCTGTGACATGACTGCGACAATGTCCAACTGAATAAGTTCAAACAAATAACTATTCCATGCCTCTACTGTCCTTTTTTCTCTATCTTTCCAACCTAAAGCTATTTTTGCCTTTCCCACTAATATCATAGCTTTGAAGGTAAGCTGGTCACCTTTCTCTACAGCCGTGTTCCCAAGTATACCCATTGTTATGAAATCAAAGTCTATTGAAAGCTTCACTTTAAAAATTTCATTATTAACCTTTAGGATTTTATTCCAGAATTCCTTTACCTCTGGGCATTCCCAGTACATATGGGAAAACCATCCCTTGGCTTGTTTACAGTGCCAACAGTTAGAATTCAATCCTGGCACCATATTAGCTAGCTGAGCCGAAGTTCTGTACCATTTTAGAATTTTATTTCCAGCTCTCTAAATTGGGCTGCAGGTTTTATAACCCTGATCTTCCTGTTCCTCATTTTTCTTCTTTCGTAGGTTCCCGGTTGTGTTAGAGGCACCTTGGACAGATCCCACTTCACCCAGAATCCCTCCAAGACATCCTGCTTCAGGGATGCAGGATTCATACAAATTGGCTGCACGCCTAGAATCCTTTCATGTATTTTCTACCAGGCTGCAAAGAACAGAAGTAATGCAGTTTCTTTCATGGTATATTTTACCTGAAATGTTGCATATCAAGAAAGATATTCTACTCTATTTTGGGTGGAATCCAACGTTACGCTGCTGTGAGCATTCCATCTGTGCAGGCATTTTAGTTTGCCAGACAGAATGATGTTCCCTCGCCTCTCCTTGTGCACTGTTCCAGGGGTTGTCCTGACACACACGCCCCGAGCCAATTTTGGGATGTGTGGAGGAGGACGGAAAACCCTGTTGCACAAACAGAAGTCCTTGCATGGGGTTGCCGCTGGTGGGGCTGGCCAGGTGAACTTAACCCTATTGGTTTAACAGGAAATGCTTTAACACTATATTAAATACTATTTGAAAACTCTCTCTCTCTCTCTGTGTATGTGTTTTGGAGTTACAGGTGGCACAATTTGACGGCATGTTTTCACATGAATATATAAGATAAACATGTTGATTTATTTAAAAGGGTGACGTCAGAATGTGTCTGTTTTCATTTTCCTGATTTTCACTGCTTGTATTTTGCTGATTTGTGAGAAGTAAGTACTTTGTTGTTGCTTAGCAACCTGAACTGCTATGGTGGCTAAAGGTTCGGAGGATTCGTACATGTCTGTGCTATATGCAGCTGAATGATTTGAGGTGCCCTGTTAAGGATATTAAAATAATCCCTCTATTTTCAATTATACTTGTAAAGAAACACTAATTGTATTCTTACCCCCGCCCCGCCCCCTGGTACTTAGAAGTGGGGGAAATTAATGTTTTCCCCACTACTAATTGTACAAGCAGAAACCAAGTTATTTCTTCATTGTTGTGAACAGAGTGATTTCACGGCAATGTTATCAAAATGTACACACACCAGGAACTCAGAAAGATAGAGACAAACCAATGATTAATTTTGATCACTTTGTCTACTATGAGGGACACGGGTGGCGCTGTGGTCTACACCACTGAGCCTCTTGGGCTTGCTGATCGGAAGGTCAGCAGTTCGAATCCCAACAACAGAGTGAGCTCCCATTGCTCTGTCCCAACTCCTGCCAACCTAGCAGTTCGGAAGCACGCCAGTGTAAGTAGATCAAAAGGTCTGTGGCAGGAAGGTAAACGGCGTTTCCGTGCACTCTGGTTTCCATCACAGTGTCCCATTGTGCCAGAAGCGGTTTAGTCATGCTGGCCACAAGACCCAGAAAGCTGTCTGTGAACAAATGCCAGCTCCCTCGGCCTGAAAGTGAGATGAGCGCCGCAACCCCAGTCACCTTTGACTGGACTTAACCATCCAGGGGTTCTTTACCTTTTACCTTATGAGTAACTTCAGCAACTTCCCAGGGTTTCATAGAGGGCATCTCCTCCCAGCCCTACTTAGCAGGCTGGGGCTTGAACCAGGGGCTTGAACATCTGCCTACAAAGCAAAAGCTATTTGTCAGAGGTTTGCCTGTTTTGTTCCTGCTGTGCTTGTGCTTCGATTTCAAAGTGGGGCTCCATGAATCTCACTTTCCCCTCCCACCTCTTGTAGATCTTAGGCCAAGACAGAAGACTTCTTTGGACATTCTTTGATCCTTTGATGAACCCCAAAGAAGCAAGGAGTGGAACAGTGTTGACCAGGCCCACCTCAAAGGCTACATGTGCCTCCTGACATCTGCATGTACATCTGTAGCAAAAGGGGCTTCTTACTGATAGTGGTACTCAGAAAGACTTTCCTGACAATTTGAGGTTGAAGACTCTCAGGCAGTCCCTGTGTGTACAACTACAGACCCTCTGAGTGTTCCTATTTTCCAGGGACAGCCCCAGATTTACATAAGCCATCCTGGTTTCTGAATAATAGTTAGTTAGTTAGTTAGTTAGTTAGTTAGTTAGTTATACCCCACCCATCTGGCTGGGTTTCCCCAGCCACTCTGGGTAGCTCCCAACAGAATATTAAAAACACAATAAAACATCAAACATTAAAACTTCCCTAAACAGGGCTGCCTTCAGATGTCTTCTGAAAGTCAGATAGTTGTTTAAGATAGTTGTTTATTTCTTTGACATCTGATGGGAAGGCATTCCACCGGGTGCCTGGTTCCCTGTAACTTCGCTTCTTGCAGTGAGGGAACCGCCAGAAGGCCCTCAGAGCTGGACCTCAGTGTCCGGGCAGAATGATGGGGGTGGAGACACTCATTCAGGTATACTGGGACGAGGCAATCTAGGGCTTTAAAGGTCAACACCAACACCTTGAATTGTGCTCTGAAACATACTGGGAGCCAATGTAGGTCTTTCAGGACCAGCGTTATACGGTCTCAGAGGCCACTCCCTGTCACCAGTCTAGCTGCTGCATTCTGGATTAGTTATAGTTTCTGGGTCGCCTTCAAAGATAGCCCATGTAGAACACATTGCAATAGTCCAAGCAGGAGATAACTAGAGCATGCACCACTCTGGTGAGATACTCTGCGGGCTGGTAGGGTCTCAGCAGGCATACCAGATGGAGCTGGTAGACAGCTGCCCTGGACACAGAATTGACCTGTGCCTCCATGGATATGCTTTCCCTTAGAACATCCCTATTTTCATTGGAGAAATGTTGGAGGCTATGGAATTATGTGACCCCCCCCCACTCTTGTTTCTGCAAATGGAATAAGGGATCAGATGAAAGAACTATGGAAGAATGGGTAGGAGCAACCATGGCAGGTTGCAATTTGAGAGTCATACTATGATGCAATGATGCTCTCCAGATTTAATAATTAAACCAATGTGACTAGAAAGCCATGATTATAAGCTGTGACTGCAGTTAGGGGTGTAAGAAGACAGTACTTTGCATTCTGACCTGTATGCATCACAATTGCTTCTGCTCCCAGTCTGCTGCATCTGTTTTCCTCAAATACTCATATCACTGTCACCTATTTAATGTAACTTACATACCTTACATTCATTTTCACGTAAAGGTCAAAACAGGAAAAGTAAAAACAAACAAACAACCCATCATTAATTATGGATCATTTGCAGGCTGCAAAAACAACCACAGTGATGTGAATAGCAACCAATCATATTCGCTTAACTTGGTTTCCGTTCCTCACCACAAACATGCAAACTGCAGCAATTTCCGCTTCCTTTTCTCTTTTAATCTGAATTCCCAAACTTCTGTAGTTTCAATTAGCTGCCTTCATTGCAATAGATAGCTTGTCTGTCACTAAGTATGCCAGACTGCTTGGAAAATGCATTGACGTCTTATTTTTTGTTATGACTGGAAGAAGCCTCTGTCAAGAACACATTTAAACATAAATATATGTCCTTTTGCTTCTGTGGATGTGTTAACTGAAAATAATAATGAAAATCATCATCATCATCTCAGCCCTTACAACTCAAGGACAAAACCACTTGGTTGGCAATACCCTAGGGAGAGGTTGATTGCTCGAAAGGGTTACTTTAAATTCAAAGTAATCTTGTTCCTTGGGTGAATTAGTCTAGGTATGCCAGCTGCTAGCAAAGAAAACGGAACACTGAAAAATGTGTTGAGCAGATGTGCAGGCATATCCACCCCCTCCACCTTTCCTTATTTAAAGTAATGAGAACATTTGCAAGGACACTGATAACATCATTAATTTTAATAATTGTGCACCTATTATATTTTAATAGGAGACTGTGTTGCACTCAATTTGCAACACAGAAGCATGAAATCATTCACTGGATAGCAAAAGTGAAGATATTTTGCTTTGTTGGTGAGTTCCAGAAGAGTTGTGTGAGTCTGTGGTTGTGAATCTGTAAGGATATCAGGGGGTTACTCGAGAGCAATCAGGCAAATGCCTCCCTGGTCGGCTGTAAAGCCTCGTTATTGGTGCCAAAAACCCTTCACCATGCAGAGTGCCACTCTTCCGTGGCTCGCTCATTCACTGACAGAATCTGTGAGTGGGCGGTCCTTAAACCTTCCCCAGCAGAGTAGTTCTTGACGCCCAATCTGCGCCTCCCCTCTCGGCACGGAAGCCTACTGCGCAGGGAGGGCGTGGGCAACGGAGGACCTCTTTCCTCCCCCCTTTGCCCAGGCAAGGTGTCCTGGCACCGCCTCGCCTCCTCCAAGCCCTGAAGCTCCTCTCCACTGGAGGCGTGGTTACTCTCCTCCACTGAGGAGGTGCTGCTTCCCACAATCTTTGGGGGCTCGCTGTAATCCACCCGGCTTTTCCCCTCTTGCCCCTGAGCGAATGGCAGTTCCCTCACAGAATCCAACTAAGAACCCCACAGTTTCTTAAAACTAACACATGGGAGCATCCTCAAAAGGCTGAGTTTCCTCACCTACTCTGCCCCATCCTCTGCCTTGGAGGCCTTATCACAGGTGTGAAGAAGCTGTTGCCCTCCAGATGTTGATGAACTACAGTTCCCACCAACCCCGGCAAGCATGGTGAATGGTATGGGGTGATGGGGCTGTGGTTGAGCAACATCTGGAGGTCCGGATTTTCTTCATTCCTGCCTTATAAGAAGCCCCTGCCTGGAAGGCGTCTGCTTAAGAGGAACCACCAAAGAGAACCAATTGGTGGTAGGGGAGGTCTATCTGGTGGAGGTTGATCTGGTTGCCTTGAGCCCTGTCTCCTTGGCAGGAGAGCAGGACTATCAGAGCAAGGTAAGACTGTTTCGTTTCTACCTAGCCTCCTCTTCTCCTCTTATCGCTTTTGTCAGATGAGTGTAATGACTGGGTAACTAAACTAATGGGTCCTGATCTAGCAGAACAGCAACTACGAGTCACTGAGGAGAAAGAATGAATACTCTTTTAACATCTACGGTAGTTCCTGCTCCTCACATTAATGCTTTTCCAGGAACTGCAACAGATGAGGGGTCCTGTGCCTTTTGGTAACTGTTCATGGACATATCATAGACTCCAGGTCAGGCAGAAGAGACAACAGAAGAGACAGCTGAGAGACCCCCAAGGGAGAGTCTTTAGAATCCAGCTTGTCCATCTCACATGAGTTTTCCTCCAGGAAACAGTGAGGACCACACTAGGAGCTGTAGCATCTAACCCTGAAATGGGTGTGGAGGTCCTTTCCCACCAAGACTCTGATAGCTACCACAAGTTCCTGACCTTGACAGTCATGTCTGGGTGTTAGAAGGTATCTCCTGGACCTCTTGCAGATGGTGGTTTGGATGGGTAGCCCCACACAGGGGACACCAAATGGACCTTTCTCATGGGTATTGCCACTTTTGTGAACAAAGACAAGGGCACCACCCTGTTTTTCAGTCAGGTGATGTTGGACTCCTCTTGTGCAAGTAGGAGAGATAATTGTTTTGTTTGTCCCAGTCTCATACCCTCCATTAGTTCACAGATTGGGAGGTTTAAAGTACCCTCATCCTCACTCTGAAAGCCTGACCCAATATGTGTGACGCCACATCTTTTCCAAGCTGTATGCCACATTAAATCACACTGCAGCAGCATGTAAGCATAAGAAGGTGTATTAGGTAAACTGAATATAACATTTTAAAAAGTCAAGAACATTTAATCAGAATGTTTAATCTTAAAACCTATCTACAAGTAATTATAGAATAATTGCAACTCAGGCACATCTAGTCATTGTTAATTAAATGTGAATTAATCAATTCGTTTACATTTACTATCTCGAAAGTCAGTTTTGGGACAGATGAAAATGTGTTCACATTAGCAATTGCTTTTAAAAAGCATCCCCCAAAGAGACAGAAACCAGGGGCTGCCCTTAGTAAATAGGGACAGGTGGAATGTTTGCCACATATAGAATAAATGTGTAAGGTGTGGGGCTTTCCTTGCATTTGAGCCAGAAGCTGCAGTTAGTGCAGAATGGTGCAGCATGAATGCCGACCAGAGTGAGGCCTTGTCAGCATATGACACCTGTATGTGGCCAGCATGACTGAAATGTTTCTGGTGCAGCAGTACACCGTGACAAAAACCAGAGTGCACAGAAACACCATTTATCTTCCCCACCACAGTGGTGCCTATTTATCTACTTGCACTGGTGTGCTTTCTAACTGCTAGGTTGGCAGGAGCTGGGACCGAGCAACGGGAGCTCACCCCGTCATGGGGATTCAAACCGCTGACCTTCCGATCGGCAAGCCCAAGAGGCTCAGTGGTTTAGACCACAGTGCCACCCTCTTCACTATTACTATTACTATTACTATTACTATTACTATTACTATTACTATTACTATATAAAGCCCTTAACAGCTTGGGACCAGTTTAACTGCAAGATTGCCTTACACCTTATATGTCCACTTGACTGCTTTGATCTGCAGAACTGGCACTTACAGATCCCACATAATACCTGTTCTGCATTTGTAATAAATCAGTCTTTAAGTGTAACAGCACTTAATCTTTGGAACTCCCTCCCTATTGACATTGGGCAGGTGCCTCGATTGTACTCTCTTTGTTGTTGTTTAGTCGTTTAGTCGTGTCCGACTCTTCGTAACCCCATGGACCAGAGCACGCTAGGCACTCCTGTCTTCCACTGCCTCCCGCAGTTTACTCTCTTTAGTACCTCCTAAAAACACTTGTTTAGGCAAACAGTTTCCCAGATATGGATATCATTGATGTGTGTTTTAATCTGTTTTTAGTTTATTGCGTGGCAAGGCCCCCAAACCAGCCCCTCATTAAAATAAAATTCACACTGACACAGAATTTTGGTTTAAGGTTATTGGGCAAAATTTTAGGCCACAACTTTATTGATTACAGAAATGTGAGCAGTATTGGCTTAGGCATTGGCAAAGGATTATATTGGACTCCTGCTCCTTTTTCAGGAAGTCAGTAAGGGTAAACCACCGAAAGAGGAAGCCACACTGGGGGAACCCGCCTGTAGCTCTCCTCGGTGTTCCCAGAGGCCTGGCATGGCCCTAGCCCCTCAAGTGGACTTCAGACACGATCCAGGCCCTGGATTCCTTTAACGGAATACCTTGGACAATGGAGGGGCAGGCAATGGCTGACCTCCCCTTCCCCACAAATCAATGAGCCAATGCCTAACCGCTAAACCTTAGAAAGTTGTGACGATTGCTAAGAAGTAGGCGAAAATCCAGTGGCCAGTGCCAATCTGCCAAATGGAAAAATTCCTACTTGGCCCCCATCCCAAGATAGGTGACCAACCAGAGTCCAAAGCAAGGCCAGAGGACATCTAAAATAAAGGGCAGGTGGGCGGGTGTTTGGCAAGGCGAAGCAGGTGCCAGCCACGTGTCATGCTGCCACTTTTATATCCCCCCCCCCGATCACCTGAGTAGTGATATATGGAAGTGATAACTGGACCATAAAGAAGGCTGATCACCGAAGAATTGATGCTTTTGAATTATGGTGCTGGAGGAGACTCTTGAGAGTCCCATGGACTGCAAGAAGATCCAACCTCTCCATTCTGAAGGAAATCAGCCCTGAGTGCTCACTGGAAGGACAGATCGTGAAGCTAAGGCTCCAATACTTTGGCCACCTCCTGAGAAGAGAAGAGACTCCCTGGAAAAGACCCTGATGTTGGGAAAGATGGAGGGCACAAGGAGAAGGGGACGACAGAGGACAAGATGGTTGGACAGTGTTCTCGAGGCTACCAGCATGAGTTTGACCAAACTGCAAGAGGCAGTGGAGGACAGGAGTGCCTGGTGTGCTATGGTCCATGGGATCACGAAGAGTCAGACAAGACTAAACGACTACACAACAATATGATCACCCCACATAAAAGCGATTGGCCAAGAAGCCAGGGTGATCGCGGTGCCACCTTGGCATAATGGCATTATTCCGCCCATGCCAAGGGAGGGGGGAACCGGCCTGGGGGCCTGCCCACAACCAGGACCATCCTTAAAGATGATCCCACTTGCTGATCTGTACACCCCTTGATTTTAAGAAGTTTGCACTGACCCATGGTAACTGCTTTTATAGAGGTGGTTCTTCATTTGTGGAACGCCATCCCAGGTGAGGTGTGTCTGTTTCTTCCATTATAGACTTCCAGGAGTAATGTATATGCATTCCTGTTTACCCTAGCATTTGATGGCTGATACGGCAACCATGAAATTAATAACTGACAAGCAGATTATGCGCTTCTCTGAATTTTGCAATGTGTTTTCAGTTTTAAAAATGCACACAGACTTGAATATTTTATTGAAAATATTCATACGAAAAGCATATTTGAGGGGAAATGCCTTGAAAAGCATACAGCGTGTTGTTTTAGGGAAAGGTTGTGCATAAATGCACATTTTTGTGAGTTTTTAATTGCAAAAAATAAACCCCAGAATAGAAGGGTCCTGTGACTGAGGGAAGGTGAAACTGACAGGAAACAGGTGCATTCTGCTCCATCCATCCCTAATGATTACATGTAACTGTTATATACAGATAAAGAAAGTTAAAAATGGATATTTGCTTCAAGCATTTTACATACTGGGAAAATGGCTGACTCCCTCCCGGAGTAACTGTACATCTTGTAGATGTTTGCAAGCCAAATGCAAATCTGGGTTTCTTCCCCCCACCCGATCTCTCTGAAAAAATAAAATTCCTTGCTTAGAATGCATACGCAAGCTTCAGAATTTCATTTTCAGAGATGCTTTGAAAGCTGTCCAGGCTCAAAGAAATAAATTGCTTCTTTGTGAAGTTCCATTTATTAAAATTGCTTTTAGGGCTTGTGGCCAAATTATATACATTTCTAAGGGAGGTGTTGTTTTATAAACCCCTCTGTTTTTTGAGCACCAATACTAGACTACTTCACGGCTGATTCAAATGTTCTGAGGAGAGATAACTCAAGGGACTACACATCACCTCAAAATTTGTGTGTGTATGTGTGTGTGTGTGTGTTCTGAAAGCACCACTCAATGGAAACCATTCACCATCTCAGTTATTTTTATGTTTTTATTATTTATAAATATACATGGCACTATAAAGGTAAAGGTACCCCTGCCCGTACGGGCCAGTCTTGACAGACTCTGGGGTTGTGCGCCCATCTCACTTAAGAGGCCAGGGGCCAGCGCTGTCCGGAGACACTTCCGGGTCACGTGGCCAGCGTGACATCGCTGCTCTGGCAAGCCAGAGCCGCACACGGAAACGCCGTTTACCTTCCCGCTGGTAAGCGGTCCCTATTTATCTACTTGCACCCGGAGGTGCTTTCGAACTGCTAGGTTGGCAGGCGCTGGGACCGAGCAGCGGGAGCGCACCCCGCCGCAGGGATTCGAACCGCCGACCTTTCGATCGGCAAGTCCTAGGTGCTGAGGCTTTAACCCACAGAATTCTGTAAATGAAACCACAATAATACAGATATCTGCCCCAAATAGTTTATAGTCTAAGATGGTTAGGAAGACTGCACAGGGGGTGGGGTTTAGAAAAAGCTATCAAGGAATGAAATTGATTTAAGCTTGGCTTAGGGATGCTTCTGGAATTCTCATCCAAATTATTACCTGAATTTTTGAATTCTGAATAATTCTGTTCTTTTTCTAAAATATCATCTTACATAGCTCAGTTGGTAGAACCTGAGACTCCTGATCTCAGGGCCTTGGGTTCAAGCCTCATGTTGGACAAAATATTCCTGCATTGCATAGGGTTAGATTAGACCTCATGGTCGCTTCCAATTCTACAATTCTAAACACCACTTTGTCAGAATTGTGCATTAATAATCTTTCCTTGTTTCATTTGCAATTTCCAAATTTTGTACAGAATGCTGTACACGCATCTCGGCTATAAATACAGTTTTGACCAATGGATGAGCTTCACAGGTTCCCAATCCATTTCCAAGCTCAATTCATGGTGCTGGCAATTACCTATAATGTCCTTCACAGTTTGTGACCCAAGACCTGAAGGAATAGCTGCTTCCATAGCAACCTGCTTCTGTACAAAAAGGTCATATAGAGATATTGGTCTCTGAGTGCTCTCCTACTGGAGAAGAGGACATTTTTGGTCTGGCAACTAATAATTGAACCTCCTTTTCAAGGATGTTCACTTGGTGCCTTGACTGCTATCTATTATCATCATATTATCATCATCGTCTACACAATCTTCTCATGTACAATAAAAACAGAAAGACACACACACAAACAAGCAAAAACATCAGATACGTTTAAAACAAAAACGATGCAAAATACAAACTCATGGCAGAGATCCAGTCATCCTTGTTGTTGTTTAGTCATTTAGTCGTGTCTGACTCTTCATGACCCCATAGACCAGAGCACACCAGGCACTCCTGTCTTCCACTGCCTCCTGCAGTTTGGTCAAACCCATGCTGGTAGCTTCGAGAACACTGTCCAACCATCTCGTCCTCTGTCATGCCCTTCTCCTTGTGCCCTCAATCTTTCCCAACATCAGGGTCTTTTCTAGGGAGTCTTCTCTTGTCATGAGGTGGCCAAAGTATTGGAGCCTCAGCTTCATGATCTGTCCTTCCAGTGAGCACTCAGGGCTGACTTCCATCAGAATGGAAAGGTTTGATCTTCTTGCAGTCCATGGGACTCTCAAGAGTCTCCTCCAGCACCATAATTCAAATTATTAACAATTAATTATTAATTTTTATTATTGTTGTTGTTGTTATTTATACCTCATCCATCTGGCTAGGTTTTCAAGTCAGCTCCCAACAGAATGTTAAAAACACGATAAAACATCAAACATTAAAAACTTCCCTAAACAGGGCTGCCTTCAGATGTCTTCTAAAAGTCAGATAGTCGTTTATTTCCTTGACATCTGCTGGGATGTTCCACAGACCAGGTGCCACTACCAAGAAGGCCCTCTGCCTGGTTCCCTGTAGCATCACTTCTCGCAGTGAGGGAACTGCCAGAAGGCCCTCGACACTCGACCTCAGTGTCCGGGCTGAACGATGGGGGCGGAGAAGCTCATTGTGGGGGGAATGTTCTCAATTGCCAGTGGGTGCCTGCCATAGCTTGATCAGAATGTTGTATCTTCACAGAACACGGACAGCTGCACAAAAAGCTCTGCTCTAAGTTTCTGTGCAGTTGGAAGTATATTTGGTACTTCCAGAAGAACCTGTCCATTTCTGAGAGTTCTTTAGGGCTGCCCATTGTTGGAAATAGAATGTTGGGCACCATGGACTCTTGGCCAGCTCTGACCTAACCAGTCAGTTGTCCTTGTGATTCTTAGATCTTCCTTCCCCATCTCTCCATTTATAAACTTTGAGCAGTTACAAAACTGTTTCTTGAAATTCACTTCCAGGCCGTTCATCCTAGGTTTCATATTTCTTGTTGGATATCTATAAAGAGAGCTTTGCAGGTAGGATGCCATTGTGAAGGACCACATCCTATGTGCTTTGGACTCGCTGATGCTCCACCAAGTGTGATTTGAGTCCAGATGCTTTTCCAACATCACTTCAGCTAGAAAGCGTCCCTTCCCCCATCCGTGTGAATTATCTGATGAATGGTAAGTACAGAGTTTCAAAAGCTTCCTCTCCCACACAGTGCATTTGTAAGGTTCTTCACCTCTGTGCCACCTCTGATGACGAACAGATGTTGAGCATACAGGAAAATGTTTTAGATAGGGGCTTTTAAAAGAGCGCCTCTCCTTAGTGGATCTTCTGATCGTTGAAAAAAGTACAGCTTCAACTGCAACTTCCATCCCATATGTTTGCTCTGCAACCCAGATTGATTTTGTGGCAGACAATGATATTCTAGGGTTTAGTGAAATCCTTTTTTCTTCTCTCCTTTTTGAATGAATTGATTTATATCACTTCTTTGCCGAAGATTTTTGTTGCGGGTGTTCCTGCCTCTGCAGAATGCTGAAGGCATGCCTCAAGAGACAAATTTGACAAGTATCACCTTTAAGCCTTGTCAGTAACTTCTCATTAAGTTCTGCTTCCTCCAGAAACACTTATTGTGGGTTCCCATTTCCTGTTTTTCTTCTTCTCTTGAGCTTATCAACACTCCAAGTGTGATTAGCATCTTGTCAAGCTTCGAGATAAACCTTGTCTGCTGAATAGTACCAGAAATCAACCTTCTGCAGCAGTTAAAATCAAGGGGTTCTGTTTTACTGGATGATATCAGTGAAAAATAAGGGGGATGAGTGCTTATTGTATAGACGGGATGGAGAAAACCAATATGGACATATTTTGTCTGTTTGAGTTTCTTTGATGGAAAAATCCATATGAAGAATTTCCTTCAAGACAGCAGTTGTTTTGTTTTTGTTTTTTAGCTTATGCTCAATGGAAAAAGCAGCTACTTAAATCTCATCATTTCTTCTCTGAATGTTGTGTGATTGGTTCAACGGCACGAGACACATCATATGGGGAGTTCCGGCGAGGCAAAATGGCGGGAGTCATGGCAGCGAGCAGCTCCTGAAACCAGCCAGAGCTAACTGCACTACCAGGCTGGCTCCAGGCTGCTGAGACTGCTGCTGCCACCGCCACTGTTGAGGGGGAACTGGGGACGCCCGGCGTGTCAACTGGGGGAACCGCTAATCCCCACATGACCCAAATCGAGCCAGGAATGAGAGCGCCCGGCCATACAGCCAACTGCCCAGCAGCGCTCGGGGGCCAGGAATATTCCAGAGCTGACGCAGGGAGAAGGCGGAGAGGAGGAGAAAGAAGAGAGAGAAAGAGGAAGGAGAAAAAAGAGGGGAGCAACGCCCTTGCCCCGCCCCTGCTGTTGCTGAGGAGGAGAGGTAGAAGAGCACTGAGAGGGCAAAGACACGTGGCTGAGCCCAGGCCCGACCCGAGCCTACTCCACGGTGGCTAGCGCTTTCAAGAGAGCAGGCCAGGACCCAGAGGAAGGCGGTGTGACAGAGTAAGTGACAGAGTAATACTTTTTTTTATTATAAAAAAAAGGGTCCCCGGATTCTTTGGGAAAAATCTGGTAACCTTACTCTAAAGTCATATTTTTCAATGCAGCTCTTTGGTTTCTGAAATTCATTCAGATTGTGCAGACAAAATATCATGAATAGTATACTACAGGATGCATTGCTAGTATGCAAAAACAGTCAAGATCCATCAATCCCCAGGCATGCACCTCCAGGTGGTGGAGACGTTAGGTGCCATCCTGGTGCCCGGGAATCTTCACTTGGTCGCAAATGGTTGATAAAGGTAAAGGTAAAGGGACCCCTGGCCATTAGGTCCAGTCATGGCAGACTCTGGGGTTACGGTGCTCATCTCGCTTTATTGGCCCGAGGGAGCCGGCGTCCAGCTTCCAGGTCATGTGGCCAGCATGACTAAGCCGCTTCTGGCAAACCAGAGCAGCGCACAGAAACGCTGTTTACCTTCCCATCAGAGTGGTACCTATTGATCTACTTGCACTTTGACGTGCTTTCAAACTGCTAGGTTGGCAGGAGCAGGGACTGAGCAACGGGAGCTCACCCCGTCACGGGGATTCGAACCGCCGACCTTCTGATTGGCAAGTCCTAGGGTCTGTGGTTTAACCCACAGCGCCACCCACGTCCCTAAATGGTTGATAGCCAGGTACAAAATGAGCCTGGTGCCTGGCAAATTTCTAATGCTGGGATCCTGCCAGCAGTACTTCTACCCATCCAGTGGCAACTAACACTGACAGAGATGTTCCTCCTCTATTGTTGGAGGCATATGCTTCTAAATATCAGTTGCTGGAAACCAAAGGAGGGGAGAAGATTATTGTGCTCAGGTTCTGCTTGTGGGTTTCCCAGATGCATCCGGTTAGCTACTATGAGAACAGGATGCTGAGTAGATGAACCATTGGCCTGATCCAACAGTCTCTTCCTACGTTATTGTCAGGGACTGGACAGAGGAGGAATGGTGGAGACCACCTCCCAGCCTGAACCTTCCAGAGAAGAGGAAGACAGTATAGATTTACAACAGTGGTTTGCAGGAGGATGCAGCTCAGATGAAGATGAAGGGGAAAGTTGGGAAATAATGGGAGAAAAGGAGGATGAGGAGGCAGAGCCGGAGCAGCTGGCTGACATGTTATCACTAGAAAGCATTCCAGACCCCCCTTCTCCCAGATCCTGGTGAGCCTTAAAAGTAGGAGAGCAAAGGGCTCAGAGGCAGATGAATAGAGGTAGAATAGAGGACGAATGAGGAAGTGGGAGAGAAGGGGGTGTAGATTTACTCGGAGCAACACCATTACTCCAAGAGGCTGTATTTCTAAGCCTCTCTCTGTGAATATTGAATAAACAACATTGGTAAGAACTTTCCTTGTCTTATCATTCCTGGCAACCTACCGTGGGGGATTGGTTCCTCTGATGTTTGACAGATATGTTCTTTTTTAGAATGGAGGTCTCTGAATTTCTATTCCATTGCCAAATATTGATCTCCTACTGGTGCTACTTGCTAAAAAAGAGAGAGACTGGCCACTGTGATGTTTTGCTGAAACTGCCTGTCTGAAAGAGGGAGGTTGGCCATTGTGGCCTTTGTGACTCCCGTTCAAAAGAAGAATGAATACATTGGCCAACCCCATGCCCACTCAGCTGGGCCGTCTTTAGCATAAGTGCTACCAGGGTGCAAAGATCTGCCCAGTGCCCCACATTTAGTTAATTTCATGTGCACGGTGCTGTTGAGAATGACAAGTGCCACCATTGTGAATGACAAGCGCCGTTGCTTGAGCAGCACATCTCTGGTAAATGAGCGCACAAAGTTGAAAGTCCTTCAGTGAAACAGTAGGTATAAATTTCGGTAATACCTGTAGATATATATGTATTTTGTTTTTCTAGCTTGATCAAAATTATTTATTATTTCATAACAGGTAGATAGTTAAGAGCTTAGGCGGCTTCAGCAGTGGGCGCCTGGCGCCCCCCAGAATTCGGCGCCCGGGTGCTCCACACCCCTTGCATCCCCGGGTGAAGACAGCCCTGCCACTCAGTGCCTATCCCATTTTGGAAAATGTCAATTCTGCAAATAAGACAAAGCTTCTCAAATGCAGGCAGAACACGTGATGAGTCTTACTCTCTTCCAGTCAGTTGCTTCATGAACAGGTAGGTAGCTGTAGGCAAGTACGCAGCCAGCAAGTTGTGCTGGTCCAGGGGGGAGGTTACCGTGGGGCGAGGTCCAGGACCTGAGTTGAGGGTCGGCAGACAGTCCTCCTCGGGCGAAGCGGGGTCCACAGAGGGAAGCCGGGCAAGGACAGGAACTCTGGGGGAAACAGGACTGGATGCTGGCCGAAACAGCTCATCAACAATGTTGCTCCTGCAACCTGGGACCGGGCTGACTGGCCTTTATCTTCTCTGAGGCCAGGGGCGGTCCCGGCCCCCAGGAGACCCGCCTCTCCTGGCCTTAAGGCGAGCACTCCTCCTGGGAGAAACCAGTTCCCTTCGCCTCTCTGCCCTGAGCCTCTGCAGTTCAGGAGAGGCTGAAGGGTTACTGGGCCCAGGGGGAGACTCACCTGTAGGCACTGAGTCCTCAACCACCTCTGGAGCCAGAGTGGATTCACCTGGTTCCTGCTCCTGAGGATCCGGCTCAGGTGCAGGCGCTTCAGAATCAAGGCCCTGCCCCAGTTCAGCCGGTCCTGGAGGCGGGGACTCCTGTGCAGGCTGGGATTCCTCCGGTTCAGCCTCTGAATCGGATTCCCAGGCCATCACACAAGTGATGATATTAAAGTATCACACAACCCATACTATAAACACAGTTGAGATACTAGCAGCATTTGCTGCCTCCTCTCCTTGAACTTTTCCATCCTTGGTGGTCATTATAGCAACTTGTAACTAAGGACTTGAACCTGAATTTGCTTATATTCTCCTCACTTCCAGTCCCCCCCCCCCATCCTGCACTTATAGACTGTGAATCTGAGGGCAGGGGCTGTTTTGAGGTGGGGGGGTTGACCCAGTAATTTATAAGCTGTTCACATAGTCTTTTTTAAAAAAAAAAAAAATTATATCCAAAAAACCAACATAAAATAATAACTTGAGAAGTGACACAGTTATTCCTGTAGAAAACAATGATAAACTCAAGCTAAAAAAAATTTAAAATGCATTAAAATGTTACCTCCTACCACCAAAAACATAGTATCTAACAGGCTTTATATCCTAGATTGAGTGCTTTTTAATATATGGCAATTGTCCCTGGTGAATCATGTTATCTATTTTGTCCCTTGGGGGGGGGGATTTTAAAAATGTGTGTATACACTCATATATGTGTAATAGAGTGCACTCTTCAGCCCCTCCAAATGCCTAGCCAGATAGTAAATGTTGCTTAATTGGTTTTAAATATAATTATTTTATAAGTACAACTAGACATATTGTGAGACAAAATGCTCTTAAGTTATTTCAAATACATATGCAGCGGTACCTTGGGTTACATACGCTTCAGGTTACGTACGCTTCAGGTTACAGACTCCGCTAACCGAGAAATAGTGCTTCAGGTTAAGAACTTTGCTTCAGGATGAGAACAGAAATTGTGCGGCGGTGCGGCGGCAGCAGGAGGCCCCATTAGCTAAAGTGGTGCTTCAGGTTAAGAACAGTTTCAGGTTAAGTACGGACCTCCGGAACGAATTAAGTACTTAACCTGAGGTACCACTGTACCAGACTTTAACACACACTAACACAAACACACCTAAGGAGAGTAAACACTTAAAAATAAATGTTTTGGTGGGAAAATGCAGAATGAGCTGCTGAAGATTAGATGAAGAAGAGTATTCAGCAACATGTAACTGGAGAAGGACGCTCAGGTAATGACTTTTTTGTGAGAGAATAAATGTGTTACAACATGCATGAGTCTTCCTGTTTTCATCTGTGAAATGTTAGAAGGTACGCAAAATGCTTCCTTTAGGTCATGCACTGATGAAAAGTATATTTGAGGAAAGACATAAAAAGGGAGTCTTCCCTTCTTGAGCTATTGGAAAGGCTAAGAATAATTCTCTTTCTACATTCTTCAGTTAATATCAAAAGGTGCTGGTCTGCCGAAAGCTCCTTGCTCATGGATCTGTCCCCTTTTTGTTGTTTGACTTTTGTTTCCTGAGCTTGGCAAGAAAGATTCTGCTAAAGAAGGATATTTGAACTAAGTTAAAGGTTATTTCACCTTCAGTCATCTGAACATTGACTGACGATACACTTGACACTGGCTAACAGTATCTAATATTTTAATAAGCAAGGTGAAAGCTGGCTTATTTGATTTTGTGATATTGTGAGAGAGATGTCTTTAATGAATTGATCTTTGCTCTCATCTTCATTCTCGGACCTGAAATCCCCTATATAAACTAACCAAAGTGACACTGTGCTATTTAGAGCCTCTCTATATCCCCTCTGCACATCTGCTAATTATAAGCAGAGAACTCTGTCTCCAGGAATCAGACAACATGAAAGCCTTTAGACCTGCTATCCTCCAACTGTTTTGGACTACAGCTCCCATCAGCCCAGCAAGCACATGGAAGCTGGAAGCCAAAACAGCTGGAGAGCATTGGGTTGCAGAAGGTTGCCACAGACCATGATCATCACAGACCATATGCCATAGACCATAAGCATAAAGCAGCCTGCTAATCAATACTTCCAAGTTCCACCTTATCTGACATCACTATGACATGAGGAGATTGAAAGGTGGGAAATCCTACAGATATGTCAAATTTGGCCTCTCAGGAGTTGGAGAGATAATGATCTGGCCCAATGTGCAGGAAAGTTTCTCCACCTCTGGCATATGAGAATGTGCCTTTTATGGTGCAGGATACTTCCAATGACCAATGTGAAATAATTTTCACATCTAAATCATACATATTTCAATTACTACATTGTTGTTGTTGTTGTTGTTACTACTTACCGTACTTTTCCGTGTATAAGACTAGGTTTTTTTTCTTGAAAAGGAATGCTTTAAAATGGGGGTCGTCTCATACATGGGTAGTGAATTGGGCTGACGTTTGATTGGTTGCTGCTGCGGCTGTTGGCGGTTGCTGCGTCAATGGGTGGTGGTGATTGGCTGATGCTGCGGCAATAGGGCAGACAATCGGCAGCTTCTGCCAGCGAGGGGACAGATGGGAGGTGGTTTTAGCAACTCGTGTAGGTGTGTGATTTTTGGCAACCCCCCCCCCAAAAGTAGCTCAACAACTCTGTGCCATCTCTCCCCATTTTCTGAAATTTGAGTCCCCAAAAATAGGGCATCTTACACATGGGGGCATCTTATAGATGGAAAAGTATGGTACTTACAATTCTATATTGCTATTCTGTACTATTTTACTACATTACATTCCTTTCCTGTTACCTTCCTTAATGGGATAGTCCATGGCTTTTGGAAAAGAGTCTGATAAAAATGATGGCAATAAATGAATAAAACAATACAATATGATCCATTTAATAGATGAAGACATGGAATAGCTTGCACACAGAGGGCTGGGTTTCCTCTAACAAAGTCAGATTCAAAGTAAACCCAAAATGAATGGACCTAAGCTAGTCATGTTAATTCAATTCAATGGGTCAAATCTGAGCAGGACTAGCATTAGTTACAACTCAGATTCTGTGAGTTTAGTGTTACGTGTTGCTACTGTTAAAAGTGTCAGTTTTCCTTGCCAAGTGATGCACTGACATGATCTAATAAACATCTTTCACATACAAGAATCACTAGAAGCAGACCACTGGTAGTTTGTCCTAGACTGGAGCATCTAATACTCAGCATTTGCATAATATTATTTGAGTGCTTAACAGTGTTCTACAAAACTTCTCAGTAATTCTTACTAAAAACCTGTAAGGTAGATCAGTATGTTCTCAGTATTGCCAATATGGTGGGGAAAAGTCTAAGAGAGTCACCATCTTCAGTTCATAGTAGGGGTAAGAACTGAACCAGAGCCATCCAGAGTCAGAGCTCAGTCCCTCAGCCACAAGAACTGCCTTCAAAGAGGCAGAGCACAATTTTAACAGGTGTCCCTGGAATAGTTTTTATTATTATTACTGCACCGGAGTATGAGTGAGTTGGAGAAAGGTAATCTAAAATGTAATCTAAGGCTACTGAATCAAAAGATAGCATTTCTATTTCCTTTAATACCTATTTTCTTTTCAGGTAGAACCTTAAGAAATCTGACATTTCTCTCACATCTTCCACCCACTTGACTTCTATCTGACAGTTCTGGTTCCAACAAGTTTCTCTCACTATATCTATTAGGTCTACACTGGAATGCTACACTGTGTTTTGAGTTTGGGGAGCATGTGCTTATGATAAAAAGAAGACAGTCCCAACCCCTCTCATTCATGCAGATACAGTGGTACCTTGGTTTACAACCATAATCCGTTCCAGAGGTCTGGTTGTAAACCAAAACAGGTTGTAACCCAAGGTGCGCTTTCGCCAATGGGGCCTCCCCCCCCAATTGGTTGTAATTCTAAAAAGGTGGGGTTGTAATCCCAAAAAAGAGACACGGGTGGTGCTGTGGGTTAAACCTCAGAGCCTAGGACTTGCCGATCTGAAGATTGGCGGTTTGAATCCCCCCGACGGGGTGAGCTCCCTTTGCTCAGTCCCTGCTCCTGCCAACGTAGCAGTTCAAAAGCACGTCAAAGTGCAAGTAGATAAATAGGTACCGCTCCGGCGGGAAGGTAAATGGCGTTTCCGTGCGCTGCTCTGGTTCGCCAGAAGCAGCTTAGTCATGCTGGCCACATGACCCGGAAGCTGTACGCCGGCTCCCTCGGCCAATAAAGCGAGATGAGTGCCGCAACCCCAGAGTCTGCCACAACTGGACCTAACGGTCAGGGGTCAAGATGCCCTAGCTGAAAAGTTTAACCTCTGGCAGAAGAAGACATGGCATAGGTCAGCTCCTCCACATGCAACTTGGGCTAGTCACACTTCTCTCTGAAGTCTCTCAGCCTCACTCACCTCACAGAGTGTTTGTTGTGGGGAAGGAAGAGAAAAGAAGATTGTTAGCCACTTTGAGCCTCCTTAGGTAGTGATAAAGTGGGATATCAGATCCAAACTACTCTTCTTCTTCTTCTTCTTCTTCTTCTTCTTCTTCTTCTTCTTCTTCTTCCCCCAACATGGTACCCTCCTGATGTTGTTAGACACCAACTTCCATCAGCCCCACCTGGCAGGGCCAATGGTCAGGAATTTTTGGAGTTGCAGTCCAGAACATGTGGAAGGCATCAGGTTGACAAAGATTGACACAGGATATCTTGTGGGAATGTTCGGGGATGCAGGATTGTCTGGTTATATCCTTTTCCAACTTGTGTTAAGAAGTTCCCGAATTTCAGCAGGGTAACACATTCCCCTTTATTTTAAGTTTGCAGTGTCTGCGTTTGCTCAGGCTCGATAAAGCCTCTATAATAACTATTCTGGTAATTTCCCCTTATTCCCTCATAAAATAGAAGAGACGACACAGTCTTTTACAAAAGTATAAAAAAGAGTTTACTCACATTCTGTTCACAATCAGATCCCAGAAGGCAGACCTAGCTTAATGAAGTAACATACACTTGGAATCTATCTTATAAGAAGGAGGGGCCACTAGGGGCGCATCAGAAGATGGCTGACAATAACATCTCTCCGACCCACAGGAGGTAATTAGGAGGCTGTGATGGGAGTAAATAGCCTCCCTACCCCCCCCAAGGTTATGGGGGGGGGCTGCCCTTGCCTGCTGTGCCCTATACCACCCCTGAATTTGTGGGGATGGGGGCACTAGGCAGAATGCCCTCCTGTGGATCTCGGTGCTCCTGGATGCTGTCTCTGATCCGCGCCGCTAGCTGCAAGAACTTCAAAAGGAACAATTAGGAAGAAGCGAATGCACATATTTCAAGGAAGGAGGGGGAGTAAAGACTGCTAACTGAAGAGTTCTCTGATAAAGAAGATGAGTCGGAGGAACAAGAATCAATCATGAGAAGATATGCCAAGACTCGGTATGGCAAAGGGACTGAATGGGGGAGGGGGAAAAACTTTCCTTTCTTTCCTCTATGTGATTAAACAAGAATCCCCTCCCCACAAGTCAGAAATGCCGTTTTAATGACTTAAGCTGTGGATTTACGGCTGTGTGGAGATAAATTTTCTAACCAAAGCATGTTTTAAGAAAAGCGTGGAAAGTTTAAGAGTTTTGGAATGACGCAGTTAAAAATACCGTCGCTATGTTGGCAAGCTCTGTCGGAGGACTTGAATCTGGGGGGAGGAAAAGAGCTGTTTTTATATTGTGGGTGAGACTCCTCAGTGGGACTTAAGAACGACAGATCCTGAGATTAATGATGGAAAGAGCGATGTTTTTATGAAAGTGATGATATATGGAAACCATCTCGATATGAGGATTGGACAAACGGAAAAATCCACACAGGATATAATTGGTGTTTATCTGTGTCAGGGGCTCAGGAGCAGAGGCACAGGGGAGAGAGGAAATGGAGAGCGAAGGGGAAGAATCTGAGGGCAGCGTAGGGGAGTATGAAAGTGGCCCGAGAGATTCCATGAGCTTCTCCAGCGAATCAGAAGATTCCCAGAGGGGAGTGCCGATGGCTAGGGCAAGGGGGGTCCCAGGGGGGACACACCAGAAGCAAGGGGCCAGCGGGGACTCCCAAAGCAGCAGCGAGAGATCAGGACCAGCTCCTCCACCAGAGCGTAGTGGGGGGGGGGAAGAGTCCCATGTATCAGGGCCAGCTTCTCCTCCAGCAGGGAGAGAAGATGAATCAGGGCTGGCCACGCCTCCATCGCAGAGTGAGGGAACGGAGGGGAAGTCAGGCCCAGCTAGCCTCTCCGAAGGGGGAAGCAGTGACAGGAGCAGTGTAACGGTCAGGAGGAAGGTTGCCGGCTGGGCGCGCGCGCCAAGTTCAAATGTACAGGCGCACGGCACAGCAGAAAACCCAGATTGGGAACCAGGTCCTAAAGCCCGCCGGAGGCAGGGGGAAGACTCAGGGGACTCAGCGTCAGAAGAGTCTAGAAAGGGCAAGACCCCAGCGGACAGGCGGACCCAGAGGAGGAAAGAGCAAAGGAAGAGGTGGAGCAAGGCTAGAGTCTTAAACTGGTGTCTGGGGGGAGGAGATTCAGACGGAGCTTCAGCGGTCTAGAGTTTAAGACGTAGAGCTGCGCGCCGCGGCTTTGAAATCGAAACTGCACTTCAATAAACACTTTTATATATAACAATGGACTGGCATTGGTCCTTTGTGAGCTGGGACCTCGGGCAGCTCTGACAATCTGCTTAAGGAGATTATCAGAAGAGATCATAAAGAAAAAAAGAAAAAATATACGAATAAGATGAGATGTGGAAACAGCAAGATAAGACTGGATAGAATTATGAACTTTATTTGGACTGTTTTGGATATTAACGCAGTAGCAAGAAGATGATCAGAATCCTCCTTCGGAACTTGAAATATGGGTCCCCTCAACAAAAATTTAAAATTCGGCTTTGTAATTCGGAATTTATGTGATTTGATTTGATTGGTCGGTTAATAAAAATTATTTTTTTAAAAAATGGAATCTATCTTATAAGAAGACAGTCCCTTTTTCCTCTCTTGGCTGGAAGCTCAGTAGATGTTGTTTCTTTGATGCATGTGGTAACAGAGAGAGAGATGGCTGCCCTGCCCTGTGCTTTTGTCATTACCTGCACAGGTGAGGCCACACCCACCTCTAGTCACATGCAGAGGAAGTCTGTCCCAGCCCAGAAGGAAACAGGAAGTTTACCTGCTGGCTGGACAAACATCCCTCCCCATGTGTAAACATGTTCACTCTAGGAATGTTGTACTTGACTGCTCTTGTGTTTCACATCCCACACATCTTTCCTCCTTTGGCTCTATTTAGGTATGCAAGTACACACAGGCATCCCACTTCAGTACATCAAGCATCCCACTCCAAAGTTATTTATGGTTATCTCTTTGTTTCGCCAGGGATGTGCAATTAAGCAATCTTGCTCTATTCTTGCTTCCTGAACATTAAAAAGTGATTTAAAAATGCTAACTGGGATTGGCCTCATCCAACTCTCACTGCTTGCAGAGAGACTGCAGTGGGAGTAGTGACACATCCTGTTGAGTAGCTTTGCAAAATGTGGTTACCAGATGTAAGCAAATATTTGTAAATGTAAGGAAAACAACCGTAGAAATGTAGAAACTTAGAAACTACCAAGTATCAGGGATTGGCTGGATGAAGAAGAGGCACCAGCTGGGGAAACCCCTAGGGAAGCCTCAGAGGAGGAAGGCTCAGAGCCTGGGGAGTGGTGATGAGACACTCAGGACAGGTCAGAGGATGAAGGGAGAGCAGAATGGCTGGAGGCCGAAGAAGCAACATGTTTCACTGAGAGAGAAAAGCCAGATGCAGAAGACAACGCCAACTCAGGACAAGAAGTTGAGGAGGGGCCAGCGGCTGCAGAAGCATCCACGAAGCTTGCCTTTCCAATAATAATAATAATAATAATAATAATAATAATAATAATAATAATAATTTATTTTCTATACCCCGTCCATCTGGCTGGATTTCCCCAGCCACCCTGGGCAGCTCCAAACATAATATTAAAAACATGAGAAAACATCAAACATTAAAAACTTCCCTAAGCAGGACTGCCTTCAGATGTCTTCTAAAAGTCAGATAGTTGTTTATTTCCTTGACATCTGAAAGGAGGGCATTCCACAGGGTGGGCGCCACCACCTAGAAGGCCCTCTGCCTGGTTCCCTGTAACCTCACTTCTCACAGTGAGGGAACCACCAGAAGGCCCTTGGCCCTGGACCTCGGTGTCCAGGCTGAACAATGTGGGTGGAGATGCTCCTTCAGGTATACTGGGCCAAGGCCATTTAGGGCTTTAAAGGTTAGCACCAACACTTTCCTACTGCAGTAAGCTTCCCTCCCCATTGTCTCCAAGGTCACAGAGAGCTTGGCCCTTCCCTGATATAATTTAAGGCTGCTTGGGAGACACCCGTCTGGGGAGGAGACTTAGTGGGAAGTAGAAGGCAAAGACCTTCAGTCCTGGCAACTGCATCATGGGGGAGCCAGTCCCGTTTGTAGGCATTGCTGCCTAGTATGCTGTTTTCTGGAATAAAGAGCTAACTTCTCTGCATCTTGAGTGCTTACCTGCATCTGAACCAGCCCTGAAACCAAGGTACCATATTTTTCACTCTATAAGATGCACCAGACCACAAGACGCACCTAGTTTTTGGAGGAGGAAAATAAGAAAAAAATATTCTGAATCTCAGAAGCCAGAATAGCAAGAGGGATCGCTGCACAGTGAAAGCAGCAATCCCTCTTGCTGTTGTGGCTTCTGGGATAGCTGCGCAGCCTGCATTCACTCCATAAGACGCACACACATTTCCCCTTACTTTTTAGGAGGGAAAAAGTGAGTCTTATACAGCAAAAAATACGGTAAATGCTGTAGATTAAAATATACCTTTAAAAAGAAAAAGAAAAAAAATGTTACCATAATTTTGAGATAATTTATAATTGCATGGCCTTGCCTTTTCAACTGGTCAAGGCCTTGTTCAGTTTGCTCTAATCAAACCCAGCAGTGGTCTTATCTTCCATATAAATCAATGTAAATTACTATCCATCTTGACTAAACTAATTTTCAAGGCAGCAGGGAATGAGCAGAAATTGTCTTGAGTTGCTTCCATTAAAGCTTTCCCCCCCATTCTTCAAAACTTTGTTTCCAAAGGGATCTTTCCCTATTTGCCCAGATGAATCCATTCTATACATCTTTTCAGTTTCTTATTCCCTAATATGGCTTCTTCTTTTCAGAACTGGTTCTCTAAAGATGTTTCTTGTAACACCCCCTGCTTGTGCCTACCATTGTTGATTTCAGAATCGTTTCAAGATTATCCTTTCCCTGCTCCTTAAATTCACTTAAGAAAGGATAGTGTCCTTTTCACCAAAGATTCCTGCAGGGATTCTCTACACAGCAATTCTCTTAGATCATGTTTCTGATCTAGGTCCTTTAAAGAAATGAGCAATAATGGACTCCTATGCCTTATCTATTCATTTGACTGAAAGAAAGAATCAACCCTAGCTGTACCAAAAGTCCATTTTCCATTGCACCATGTGGTACATAGTAAAGTGGTCACTGGATACTGAAGTAGTCATGGCGAAGAGATTTGAATGATTTGCAGTGCATTATGGGGTTGGTAGGTAATAATAGTACTAATAATAATCATACTACATTGTTATATTGGTGATGGTCGTACCAACATTTCCCCTTTTCTATTTGGCCCAGAATCAGCCTCCAAGATAGATTACAAAACTCCAAGTCAAACACGTTTAAAGCAAGTTCAAAATCAACATTAAACAACAACAAAACCTCTGTATGTAGTCATCACAATGCAAATGCAAAGCAATCCATCAAACTCCTTAAATCAACTTAAAAGAACTCAGCCAGACAGGGGAACAGCCTTCTGAAACTGGAAAGTCGGAATCACCTTCCAATATGTCTGAAGAAATTTCTCAGAAAATTCACAAAAAGCTGGCTTTGCATACAGAGATTCTGTTTAGCTGACATCACTAATAGCCAGCCGTTTCTAGACGAATCTTTCATTACTCTTTGTGTGTCGAGGTCCCCAAGCCACCCCTCAAATAACTCACAACACACACATAATTTTTGTTTAAGGTTTTTGGCATAATTTTGGCCACAACTTTATTGAAATACATAAATGTGAGTGATTGCTTAGGCATTGGTTAAGACTATCTGTCCCCCCCCACCTGGGGACAGAACTGACTTCCGGACACCAATGAAAGTCAGCAAGGGAAAGCAATATTGGGGAGAAATGGAGCTGAGGCACAGACCCTCACCTCTCCGCACATGCTCCCCAGGGCTTGCCGGCCCTAGCCCCATTCCAGGGATTCGGACGAAAAGATGGCAAGCCCCTGGATTCCTTTAGCAGATTTCCCTTTCCGCAGCAACCTTGGAGGGGCAGGCCCAGCCAATCCTAACCCCTCCTGCAACCAATTGCTAACCAATGCCTAACTGCAACCTTACAAGTTGTGACGATTTGCTACGCAGCAGGCAAAAACCAAATGGCCCAGCCAATCGGCCAGATGGACGAAATTCCTACCAGGCCCCTGCCCCAATGGCAGATGACCCCATGACAGGCATAGCAAGGTCAACGCAAACCCATAAAATTAGGGCTGGTGGGCGGGTGATCCGTTGCACGCAGCGAAAGAGAATGCTCAAGCTGCAAGCACAGGATTTAAAACATCCAATCCCCCCTACCAAATTGCAACATAGAATTTACCCCCAGCAACCCAGCCATCCAATCATTGCCACAGGTCAGCTTAGTAACCCTGCCTGGTAACAGAGGGGTGGCGTGGCAGACCCCACCGCAACACGTGCTCTCCATGAGGGAGAACACGCTTTATAGGAAGCTATTAAAGCTAGTGTCCATCCCCACATTCATTAATTCCTTAAATCTGTGTGAAGGAGTAACTTCTTTAATCTAGTTCCAGAATCATGAGACAAGGTAGAAGGCTTATCCACTCCCCTGAGTACCAGGAATGGAGAGCTCACTGCTCTCCGAGATGCTGCTAAACTACAAGTCCCATCATCCTTGGCTACTGGCCATGATGACTGGGTCTGATGAGATTTGGAATCCCAAAAACATCAGGAGAGCCATGGGTTCCCCACCTCACCTCAACCACTATTGTGAGGTTGATAGCTGGCAAAACCATTTTTGGACTATTAAAAGCTGCACATGCTCTGTTTTCAGAATGTATCGCTTATTCAATAAGGAACGTAAAGCCAGCCCATTCCTCAATGATAAGGGAAGCTAGGAAGCGCTGCAAAGCAACAGAGCCTGAGAGAGAGGGGGGGTGATGATAATAATAGCAGGGAAAAATGCTAAATCATTGCCACGTAATAGCGAAATAAATTTTGTTGTGCTTCAAATTTGATTTATTCATTGGCAGCACAGAACAGCTCCTGCTTGCTTGTCAAATTTAACAGCATTTTTACTTCTGACACATCCGAATATGTACCATATCGTTTCATGATGTATCTGCAAAACCCGTCTCTGGCTTCCTGTTGATGAATTTAACAACGGCCTGCCTTGAGTAGATACAGGAAAAGAAAAGAGAAACTAATGTGCCATGCCGAGTCAAACTTTCAAACAAATGAATACACTAATCACTAACGAGATGGTTTGCTCTTCCAGTCCAAGAATAAAATCTGCTGAGTCACTGGTGTACAGTGCTGGGCTTCAGCTGGATCCATAAGGGGGTCACACATCCCATAATGCCTCAGTTGCACCAGCAACACTATTGCTCCATACTATTTCGTCTGTGTCTCTTTACAAGAGGATAAAACTTACAGGGGAAGCTTTTAATTACCGTATTTTTTGCACCATAACACTCACTTTTTTCCTCCTAGAAAGTAAGGGGAAATGTCTGTGCGTGTTATGGAGGAAATGCCTACGGGTGGCATGCCTACGGATTTTCCTCCTCTAAAAACTACGTGCGTGTTATGGTCGGGTGCGTGTTATAGAGCGAAAAATACGGTACTCTTTGAAGGGAAGGCAAAAACCATAAAGGAAGAAGAGAAGAGAAGAAAATTTGAGGAAAATTAAGAGGTGGAAAACAGGAACATAGAGTTTAAAAATATGCATAGTGGTTCCATGTTGCAGGTATGGTTAAACCCCCTCTCTGAAAAGGTAGAAGGAAGTTCCAAATATCACTCCTAGGTATGGGCCAATCTGTTTCTGATTTTTCAAATCTTAAAGCCAGTTCTCCACATTTCTACATGAATCAGTGGCCGCCAGCCAAATCTCATTCACCCAGGTCTCAGTGATACAGACCACATCTGCTGCCACATCCGTAATCAGATCATGGATGAAGGAGGTCATGTTCAGAGCTGTCAGCAGCCGCAGACCCAAGAGCTAGCTGATGGGACAACGGGGACAGTCCCTGGATTTGCAAATCTGTCCCCGGACAAATTCCGTCCCTCGAATGTCCCCAGATTTGCAAATCTGTCCCCGGGAAACGTGGCAGCGGCAGCCTCAGCAGCAGTTGGCTCTGGCGGGCTTCAGGAGCTCCTCACGGCCGCCACCACTGCCGAGGGGGAACCGGGGACATCTGGCAGGACAGATCTCCTGCCCCCTTCCCCCTTTGTTTTGACAGATCGGGGGAGGCTCAGGAGTCGTGGGCGGGCAGCCGTTGCCCAGGAGGGGCGCAAGGCACGTGGTTTCTCTGCCAAGCAAGGTGCAAAGCCCTTCTTTTGCACCCTGTGAAATATAAATGCACAGGGTTCTAAAAAAATGGGCAACAGCCACCCGCCCACGACATGCCTCCCCCGATCAGTCAAAACAAAGGGGGAAGGGGGAAGGAGAGTGGGGGAGGCTCAGGAGTCACAGGCAGGTGGTGCGCCGTTGCCCAGTTTTTTATTTATTTAACATATTTTGACTCCCTGTTGCTACTCAGCTTAAAAAGAAGAAGTGTCCCCTGATTCATTGAAAAAAAATCTGGTAAGCATAGGACAACCACAATTCTGCAGGTTGGAGGAGAGGCTAACTGCCTGTGCTATGTGCCCCTTACCCGGCCTGCCACACCCCTATATCATACCTCACCTTGCCCAGAATCACTGCAATTGGGGTGGCCCCTGCTCTTCCCAGCTCTTCACTTTCCAGCTCCTCTCTTCCTAGGCACACCTCACATCCCATAATTTAATAATCATTTTGAACAATTAGGGCAGTAATAACAGCAACAGAACCCCTGTAAACAATACCCCAACCAAAGAGTCTGTTCAGCCACCTTTGCTTTTGTAGCTGGAGTCAGTCCAGGCCCTCCCCTCCCAGGTCAGGTGGAAAAGGCCTGCAAGGCAGCAAGCAGGTTTTCCAGGACTCACAACCAAGACAGTCTCTTAGAAAAATGAGTTAGAAAAAAAACAAATATTCTGTTAGAAAAAAAGATTCCAATCTGACCTCACAATATGGGAAACGGTTCAGTTACATGAGCCTTCCTCACCTGAAATGTGAGGTGGTTCTGTCCTAAAAAGGTGTATTATGTAACTTTTCTAAGGGTGCAAATCAGCTCGTAGTCTAATCCCCTTTTAATATATAATTATAATATGTCCATCACCATTTGCTTCAGCAGTGCATTCCACTTCCCAGTGAAGAATGCTGCTGATGCAGCTACTAATTTTTTTATTATCATTATTATATGTTGTCGTTGTATGTGATCTGCTTCCCACTGATCTCAGATAACATGGAACGTAATAAAAGGAGGCAGTATTTAAAATATTTTGTCTCTCTATCGTTCCCTAAATCTTATTTTTATTTCATCTGTATTCTTAAAAATCAGTGAGACCGGCTCATAATATAAAATTGGCAATGTTCTGGGACGTATGGGTACATAACTAACAGCTACCAGCATTGTTATATTTGTAACAATCAAACAATTAATTTCAGATTGTTTTATTTTTAAGAAAAGAGCTTAGAGGAAACAGACACTCCAAGAAATCATTCATCAAGATAATCAACTGTTAATTAAATTTCTTTCAGGAAGTGCAAATTTTAAAAAATTCTCAAGCAGATGAGTGAAAAATCACAGAACTGATATTAGCTACACCCAATTTACAACCAGGATGTCATTCTCAAAGTTGAAGCTTACCGTTTTCAAAAACCAGAGTAGATTCACATCAGCAACATGGTGACCTTTTAAAAAGTTGCATCCTGTTGAGACGTGCTGGGGATGTAACGATTGGGTAATTGGATAATGAACTATCTAGCTCATTGACAACATAATCTCTCCTCTCTCTTTAAAAAATGAGGAATGATTGTTTTCAACCTCAGTAAGCTTTCGTGTGGGTGCACAGGCTAGATTTGGTTAAGTAATTGATTAAGATATTCAGGAAGTTTATTCATAATCTTTTTTACATATATGGGGTCATAAATGACCCAATAAACAAACCTATCTCATTTAATGCTCCTTCTGTAATAAGCAAGTTGGTTGTTCTGTGGGGTTTCAACACCCCCATCCAATATAGAGTGTATGTTGATATCAATATAAAGACACTGATTGGATTACTTACACCCCAATTGAAGTGAATATTTATTAAATATTATTTACATTTTATTTGAATAGGCAGAAATGAAACACTGAAAACTGAGACATTGTCTAAAGCGCAGAATTGTGACAAACCTATTTGGACTTTGTGACCTCTTGACTCCACTGGTTGCAAACACACACACACACACCATAGCTATGTATCTTCCTACCACCTGAGGATAACTCTTCCTGAATCTGACTACAGTGGTACCTTGGTTCTCAAACTTAATGCGTTCCAGAAGTCTGTTCCAAAACCAAAGCGTTCCAAAACCAAGGAGTGTTTTCCTATAGAAAATAATGCAAAACGGATTAATCCGTACCATACTTTAAAAACAACCCCCCAAACAGCAATTTAACATGCATTTTACTATCTTATGAGACCACCTATCCATAAAATGAAAGCAATAAACAATGTAAATGTACTATGAAATAAATAAAATAGTATTGTAGATAAAAATAAAAATTATTTTTTTTCTTCTTACCTGCACTGGTGATAGTCATTGTTTGGATGGGGGGCTTTTATCCATTTCTGCAGTCACACAATCAATCAATCAATCAATCAGTAGCTGAACTGGGATTCACACGGTCACAAAAACAAATTGCCTGAAAAAGCCTCAAAACAAAAAACGCAAAATAAATAGCAAAAACAAAAGCACCAAATATAAGCTCCAAATATCACCTCAGAACACTGCAATTGGAAACAAAAGGCTTGAATTACAATGGGGGGGGGCGCAAATTAGCGGTGCAACAGGAAAACACAGGGGGACTAAAAATGGAGCACGTTCAGCTTCCAAGAAAAGTTTGAAAACCGGAACACCTACTTCCGGTTTTGCAGCATTCGGGTTCTAAGTTGTTCGTAAACAAAGCTGTTCAAAAACTGAGGTACCACTGTAGTCCTTAAAAGCTTAAATTTTAAGGTGTCACAGAACTCTTGGTTGTTATTCCTTTTTTGGTCTAATTTTTATTAAGTTTTTCTATTTTCTATTTTAAAATATTCATTTGAACAACCTTAAAATATCAATGACTTCCCTTCTTCTCCTTCCATGGTTCAATTTGCATGCCATAGATCCCTGCATATTTTACATAAACTAAACCATTCAGTATTCCATTTTTACATCCATCAAAACTTACTTACACTGTTGAATTTATCTTAATGCTGCCAAAGTTTTCAAATCTACAAAATTTCCACCCATATATTCATTAAACATTTTCCAATCTTCTTTAAAAGTATATTCTTCTTCTCTTATTTTCTCTTATTCTATAAGTCTGCCAGCTGCGCATATTCCATCAGTTTAGGTTGCCATTCTTATTTAGTTGGGACCTCACTCGTTTTCCATTTTGGGGCTAACAAAACATGGGCCGCAATAGTGGCATACATAAATAGTCTTTTTTGACACCTGGGAATTTCCATCTGAATTATCCCCAACAAAAAGGACTCTGGTTTTTTTGGAAAAGTACTTTAAAACATTTTTTTTCATTCAACAGTTTAGGAATTACTTCTTTCGGAACCTTTGCTTTTTAAACCTAAAAAGAAATTAAAATAAAATGGAAGAATATTAGTACTGGAAAATCTTTAGCTGAAATCACTTAAGTATATGCTTATGGTTTATGATATACATGCATTTCCAGGTCAGTTCCTGAAAAACTACATTTGATAGTAAGTATATTTGAATGTAACTTTGCAAATAATAATAATAATAATAATAATAATAACAACAACATTAAAGCCTTTTATGTTGAATCTTTTAAAAAAGTATTTTAACAACTTTTTTCCCCAAGCTAAGAAAGATTACTTCAGTTTCCTTGGGAGGAAGATATATTATTTTCCATCTTTCATGAGTATTGGCATATTACTCTGATGTCATCCTTGAGTATTCTGCTGCAGTTATTGACTTTTCAAAGCCACTTTTAAAATATTTCCTTTGAGGAAAATGCCAGCCTATAAATAATTGCCTGCACATTTACTATGTCTTAAAGAAACATTTAAGATAGTAAAATGTTTAAATTACCCTTTAAAATCACCAATGCACCTAATACAGGGGAACGCTAATGATCCTTCTGTAATCAAAACTGGAGTCAGCTAGAGTTTCCTGTGCCCTCTAAAAAAGGGCAATCATTTGGGCAAGTGCCCACCAGAGTTACATCTACATCATATGCTCCAGAAGGATGGATATCTATAGTTGAAATTGAGATAGGGCTAAATTCAGTCGAAATGACATGGGTGGCGCTGTGGTATAAACCACAGAGCCTAGGGCTTGCCGATCAGAAGGTCGGCAGTTCGAATCCCCGCGACGGGGTGAGCTCCCGTTGCTCTGTCTCTGCTCCTGCCAGCCTAGCAGTTTGAAAGCATATCAAAGTGCAATTAGATTAATAGGTACCACTCCAGCGGGAAGGTAAATGGCGTTTCCGTGTGCTGCTCTGGTTTCGCCAGAAGCGGCTTAGTCATGCTGGCCACATGACCCAGAAAAACTGTCTGCGGACAAACACCAGGTCCTTCGGCCTGTAAAGCGAGATGAGCGTCGCAACCCCGGAGTCGTTTGTGAACTGTCAGGGGTCCTTTACCGTTACCTTTTAAAATTCAGTAGAATACACAGACACTGCCCAATGCCACATAGTAAAAAAGAAAAAAAAATGTCCATGGAAAGGCTGATTTGAAAATTCAGCAGCGAGGGTAATAATAGCTACACATTGAAAAGTGAGTACGGTATATACCCACTAGATTGGACTGGATACTAAAACTGACAGAATATGCAGAGCTAGACTATTTGTCAGAAAGAACTAAAGATGAATCCAAGCAGGAGTTTATCTCAAATAGGAATTGTTTTAAGGAATATTTAAAAAGTAATTGTTGCCATCTGAAAAGGGTAACAGCCTTTGAGTAATTTCTGTAGACATTGAATATAAAAGGAAAATCGACAGAAAAGACAATACTGTTAATAAAAAGACAATAAATATAGGCAAAAAGTTTATTAGTACAAAATGGAAGAGACGGGAAGTCATTTGTTTATGAAGAATATTATGATTTTAAAATTACATCTGCTTTTCTTTTTCTATTTGTGTATAGTAATATATGTTGACTTGAGGATGATGACAATAATAATGATGAATACATTTTGAAAACAAGGAACATGTATAATGGTAAGAGGTAAAGCTATGGTGTTAGCAATAAAGAAAATTTAAAAAGAAAAAAAAGAAAATTCAATTTACATGAATAGTAGTGTATTCAGCATCAGATGCTAATGAGCAAAAAACAAAGTAACTAGCATAAAGAACCCATTTCCATATATATACATGTGTGTGTGTGTGTGTGTGTGTGTGTGTGTGTTGCTTTAAGGCCAAACACAAAACAAGAATTAATATATGTTCAATATTGCATCTATAAACATTTTTAAACCGTAAGGCTACACTGATGTAAACAATCAATTCCATTCATACCACATAGTGACAGGAATGCACTGCGTGGAAGTTAGAGATGCACAAGGATTTTATTCAATCTGCATTTTTTTTAAAAGCAATCTGACTTGATCTACACTATCCAGAATAACAGGCAGTTCAGAAGATGGTTAGCCTTCAGTTTTTTCACTTTTCTTATTTTTATGCCACATTTCTTGGCCACGTGGGCTCTTGGCCAAGTAGTTTTAATGTTGTGGTGTTTAGAGACTTAGTGTGGGGGGTATGCATGAAGGTTTACAGTGGTACCTCGGGTTAAGTACTTAATTCGTTCTGGAGGTCCGTTCTTAACCTGAAACTGTTCTTAAGCACCACTTTAGCTAATGGGGCCTCCTGCTGCTGCCGCGCCACCAGAGCACGATTTCTGTTCTCATCCTGAAGCAAAGTTCTTAACCTGAGGTACTATTTCTGGGTTAGTGGAGTCTGTAAGCTGAAGCGTATGTAACCTGAAGCGTACGTAACCCGAGGTACCACTGTACATGCAACAGCAATAACCTGATGCACCAGGTCCAAGCAGCCCCAATCTCTATATGAAGATCCTAAGCATTATGATAAGGTATTCTGAATATTAATATCCAAGGAGAAGTTACTATGCAGATGTATTTTGGAACAATCTCTATAGCACTTAAATTAACTGCAACTCCAGTGATTAAGTGCTAACTGCGCTACTTAGCTTCTACTAGTTAAAGTCTATATTTAACTTCTCATCACAAAATAATTCTCAGTGTCCCTGATTAAACTTATAATGCCCTTGAAAAGGGGATTAGGAGAGGAAACACTAAGGTGAAAATGGACTGTCTGGCAAATGTGTTGAAGATTATATAACAGTTTCTTTCTTTCTTTCTTTCTTTCTTTCTTTCTTTCTTTCTTTCTTTTTCTAATGGAAGAATCACATTTCTTTTCTATGGATAACTAGTCTCTATAAGCTAAGCCAGTGAAGAAGCCAATGTGAGAAACAAGGTGACCAAGGCGGGGGGGGGGTGTCATACGCCAGTGTAATCAATAAGCAGCTGCAGAGGCAGATTTATTAGAAGTAAAAAAGCAGAGACACCACCTTGCCAACAAAGGTCCGTATAGTTAAAGCCATGGTTTTCCCAGTAGTGATGTATGGAAGTGAGAGCTGGACCATAAAGAAGGCTGATTGCCGAAGAATGGATGCTTTTGAATTATGGTGCTGGAGGAGACTCCTGAGAGTCCCATGGACTGCAAGAAGATCAAACCTCTCCATTCTTAAGGAAATCAGCCCTGAGTGCTCACTGGAAGGACAGGTCATGAAGCTGAGGCTCCAATACTTTGGCCACCTTATGAGAAAACTCCTTGGAAAAGACCCTGATGTTGAGAAAGATTGAGGGCACAAGGAGAAGGGGACGACAGAGGACAAGATGGTTGGACAGTGTTCTCGAAGCTACCAACATGAGTTTGACCAAACTGCAGGAGGCAGTGGAAGACAGGAGTGCCTGGTGTGCTCTGGTCCATGGGGTCATGAATAGTCAGACACGTCTAAATGACTAAACAACAAAATGATTGTTTATGGGGCTGGAAACCTCTGCTGTGGCTGCTTTTGAATTATGGTGCTGGAGGAGACTCTTGAGAGTCCCATGGACTGCAAGAAGATCAAACCTATCCATTCTTAAGGAAATCAGCCCTGAGTGCTCACTGGAAGGACAGACACTGAAGCTGAGGCTCCAATACTTTGGCCGCCTCATGAGAAGAGAAGACTCCCTGGAAAAGACCCTGATGTTGGGAAAGATGGAGGGCACAAGGAGAAGGGGACAACAGAGGACGAGATGGTTTACAGTGTTCTCGAAGCTACAAACATGAGTCTGACCAAACTGCGGGAGGCAGTGGAAGACAGGAGGGCCTGGCGTGCTCTGGTCCATGGGGTCACGAAGAGTCGGACACGACTAAACGACTAAACAGCAACAACAACAACAATATCATATGGGCACCTAAAGTGTTCCAAGCTCTATAGAGATCTTTACTGCTGAAGTGGAAAGTCCTATCCATGCATACAAATAAATGCTTTATAAGTTTAAAGTAGGGAGGGAACTGTCGGGAGCTCAGCCTACTTCCAAGTAGGACCCTGGCAGAGACTGGCATGTTTTCTCCCTCCTGGTCTTTTGTTTGGGAACTTCAAAAGCTTTCTTCAGCCCAAACATCACAGCGACTGATGCCAAGAGACATTGGCACACTTAGGGATCCGCTTAGTCTGCGCAGTTCGCGTGACAGACCTCAGCAACTCAGCATTTTGGCTAATATACTTTATTTACATATAAACACACACGGAGCACTGCAACAGGGCTCCCTCTGTCTCTAGCATCAGACAGCAAAGAGAAAAGGAACAGAGGACAATAGTCCCACTTCACGGAACACAGTAACACAAACATCCTGCCTCTGTCACTTCCCACTCTGTGGAGTCAAAACATATACCGTCATGTGATAGACAAAAATCCCATGACTGCAATCATGGAGCAGGAATTCTAACAGGAACAGGGGCGCATGAAATCCCCACCCCCAACATTCTCACACATATTGGCTCCACTTCCAACATTTGCATGATGAGGACAAAAATCTGTGTTATCAGAGTTCCTGATCATGGGTAGCTTCTAAGCACATTCACTCAAACACACTTATAATGCCTCTTCAGTCTTTTGGACTGAATGTAAGAATGGTGCAGTAGATCTGACAATATGCTGGGACACTGGGGACAGCTCCTGCCTCCTCTCCACTTCAAACTCATATGACTAGGTCTAGAGTTTTGCAAGAACTGCATTTAGGATTCCCAACCTGTGCTTGCAATATTCTTGGGAAGGGTCAGGCTTGGTACTTGGACTGGAGTGACTATGTGAACCAGCCTTGAGAGGAAACTAAATGGATTGTTGAACAGGATGATTAAAGAACATTTATGCAATACTATTAAAGGTAATGGATGTGTGGATGTTTAGAAAAAGTCATCCAAGCCCTTTACTTTGCCCTTGCTAACCTTGTTTGCATGTTGCCTGACATATGTGCTCATCTGAATTGAACCAAAATGTAGTTTTCTCTAAGTAATGAATCCAGATGTTAATGTGGAAGTTAAAGTGTTGGACACCTTAAGCATGTTAAAAAATTAATCAAATGCTAAAATACATCTTCTTCCAAAACAATATTTCTTATAGAAGAAGAAAATCCAAATTCTTTTGAACTTGAAACTCAAATTTCAGATTCAGTATCAGGCATACACATAATCAATTTGTATTCATGATTTTGAATTGGATAAACATAAAATCAACATTGTGCCACTAATAAGAGTTTTCCAGTACAGTGGTACCTCAGGTTACATATGCTTCAGGTAACATACGCTTCAGGTTACAGACTCCGCTAACCCAGAAATAGTACCTCAAGTTAAGAACTTTGCTTCAGGATGAGAACAGAAATCGTGCTCTGGCGGCGGGGCAACAGCAGGAGGCCCCATTAGCTAAAGTGGTGCTTCAGGTTAAGAACAGTTTCAGGTTAAGAACAGACCTCCGGAACGAATTAAGTACTTAACCCAAGGCACCACTGTATAGATGCTTAAAAGTGGGCAACTCGTTTAATCATTAGGGGGGAATGTTCATTCTAGGGACTCTGAATGTATAATTTTATGCATCCACATAGAATCTCCAGTTTCTGGTTTGTTCTCTCTCCCCACCCCCGGCATCATAGAGTTATATATGTATTACGACAAGCCTTTCTGTTATGAATGAATGACTCTTCAGTAGGAAAGAATTATCAACAAGATAATGAGTCATTTGCTGCTTTTTCTGATTACACTGCTTTGTGCTACAGGTGTGAGAGCACAGCTGGCATTTAGAGAAAAATCAAAGCTCACTTTACATAAAAAGAATAGACTGATCGATGCATTAGCTTTTGTGCCCTTTGACGGAAAGCAAACCAGCATAAAAATCCATGTCAAATAAAATTTTAAAAGTTGCCAGTCAGACCTCAATGATAAGAAAACCAATATTGAAGTGATGGAGTTCATCGTGACTGTTTTACAAATGCTAATAATAATACTGTAATAATAATACCTGGACACGTACACCCCTACCCCCATGGGAGATGACGTATTTATTCATGTGGTTCTGTTGATATGTTTAATGTTCTTGCTTTTGTTCTACTCTGTTCTGCTGTCATAGACAAGTGGAATTGTCACATATGAGGTCTGAGGGTTCTGGGCTATTGTTGCTAAGGGAACTGGAATATTTGGAGTGTGGCAGCTGGAGGGCAGTTAAGCCAGTAGAGGAAAGAAGTAAACGCTTAACTGGTGTAGTGTGTGAAGAACATCTGGGTAATGGGAGACTGTGCTCAAGTTCTTGGTGTAGCTCTGGTCTCTGGCGAAGATGGAGCCAAACAATGACATGTTTGGAGCCAAACACCAGATTACAAGTCTACCGCTCTTAACCACTACACCACACTGCGAAAGGGGCACTATCAGTGCAGAACTTGGGGGCAGAATGGACAGGGAAGCAGCAGGGTTGACTTACCTCAGTCTGAGTTAAAGAACACACATTGCTATCTAAAGGGGAGGCATAAAACCACTGAATTCAGATTCCAAAACTGTACCTCTGCCCAATGAAGGTACAATGAGGAGCAGATCATAACTTGAGCAGTTTCATTATGTTGTTGAATGCCATGCGTCATTACTGACATTGCAGTATGAATGAATGAATGAAAGAATGAATGAATCTTTATTTGCGTGAGCCATCAGCCATAGCAATAAAACAACAATATGGTATACAAAGAATAGAAATAAAAAGTCAATTATATAAAATACATTTTAGGTTTTGAATCAGTAGTCAAATAGTGGATCTTATTTTGATTGCCCCTGCTAAAAACCTTTCAACCTTTGCTGTCACCTGCTCATCTTGATCTGCCAAGTGAAAGGACACTGTGGCAGTGGTTGGGCGATCTGGAATGGACAATAAAAGAGGGGGGATAATCTCATTCCTCAAGTCTTTATAAAGAGTGCAAGCCAGAAGGGCATGCGCCGCCAATTCGTTACTGCAACCTCCACAGGGGCATAAGCGTTTTTCCGTGTGGAATCTGTTGGAATCATCCCTCAAGTACAGCTGAGGACAGTACATTCAATCTTGCAAGAGTAAAAGCGTGTCTATGTTTAGAATTACTAGGTTATGCAGATTGGGTGCCAGAGAGTCAAAATGGAAAGGTGGAAAATAGTCATACCACGGGCAAAATTGCAGTAAAAATACCAACCATTGTCACAGGAACCCCCCCCCCCCCAATCATTCAGTTTGTACAAACTCCACACACACACACACACACACACACACACGACATATGCTACGCTTCTGTTATAAATTCATAGAAAATCAACCATACATCAGATCTGCACCGTTCCACTTTTATTTTACTCCATGAAGGAAGGACTACAAAATGGGGAAGGTTTGATACAGGCCAGCCATAATCCCTTGAGCATACCAGCACATACACAGGAGCCCTGCCCAGTTGCTATGCCAACCCTGATGGTCCTAGACAGAAGACCATCAAGGTCACAAAGGACTTGCACATGGGAGTGGATTCAACACGGACTAGAACAAAGGACAATGATCAGATCTTTCCCCTGGGAGCAGGAAACTGCCAACTCCCCTTTGTCCTCTGGAAATGACTCATGGGGAGGGGGAAAGAAAAAACCAGCCAAGTGACAAGTTACTCAGGTTACCTCCAGAACTCCTCCCTCAACCCCTCCTTTTTGTGATGTGTCAATGATGTAGTCATGATGTAGTTGTGATGTAATTCTAGGGGTGTAGTTTGGGGGATTAGTAACTAATAAAAGTTGGGGTCTACTTTTCTTCTGGACTTCCATTTTGTTTCACCTGGTGGCAGGTGGGAGTCCTGTCGCGACAGTCTTCAATAAAGACCAAGCCTACTGGCTGCTGTTTTGCTCTGGTATTCCTGGCTGGTGTCCTTGTTTTTTTTGTCCAAGGGAGCCCTCGGATTTCTCCGTTAACACCATTTGTACAGCGGCATAAGCCTCTTTCCCTTTCAGATCTTGGGGATTCCCCTCCCCCCAATAACTCTGGATTTGTAATGATTTAAAGTGCAGGCAATCACATGAAAAGAACAAGCTAAATGGTAAAACAGGCCTTTATCAACAAGCTCATCACAAACCAACCCCAAGAGCTATTGTTTGCCTGCATGGCTTCAGATCACAAGCTCCTTGAAAGACGTTTTCCATTCAGTTTCATAGAGAATGCTTAATTACTTCTTTTTCCACAATTAGCCACTAATTAGAGGTGAACAAATGCATCCCCTCTAGTAAAGCCATCTAGATTTTAGAGTCCCTCATCATTTAGGAACTTGGCACTGTACAGTAATTTTAGCTAGTCTAACGTAAAAAGGAGGAAAGTGATTAGGGTTTGCAACCTCTCAGAACTGTCAAGTCATCCAATGCAAGTTTTTAGAGCTTCGAAAGCAAATTGTCCCAATTAAAACTAATGGAGACCAATTAGTCTTTTAGCTGATGAAATAGTAATCAATGCTCCTTTTTAAAGCTGTTGAAGCTTCTAATGAGGATGCGGCTCTTTCTGAAGCAAGAGAAACATTAGTTTATGAAAACAAACCCTGCTAAACTATTAGAGAGGTGCTCAGAAGAGGTAATTAATATTGTTAAATGCTCATCACTTCCCTACAAAATGATAAGCTAAGGAACAGCACTACAGGATTTCGTTTCCTTTGGACAAGAGAGCTGCTAAATAGCTCGGTCGGTAAAGCACAAGTCTCATAATCTCAGGGTTGTGGATTCGAGCCCCACATTGGGTGAAAGATCCCTGCACTGCAGGGGTTGGACTAGATGGCCCTTGTGGTCCCTTCTAACTCTACAATTCTATGAAAGTTATGCTGCTTATACATTTACAAATTCACAAGCAGAGCCTATTGTAAGGAAGCAGGCTTCGAAAACTAGGTCTGGATCTACACCGACTCATTTAATGTTATTAGAACAAAATTAGATATGTATTAGGCGACTAGGCATATAAGACAACCCCCAAATTTTGCTGTTAAATTATAGAGTTTGGCCGTGCACCAAGCACCACCAAGGGCAGAGCGCGCACCCCTCCGCTGCCTCTGCCGTCGTAGCAGCAGCAGCCCAAGGCGAGGCATTTGGTGGGTGGAACGAAACCGAAACCTGCCACCCAGAGGGAGGGAGGCCTGGCCCAGCTCTCTCCCTCCCTCCAGGAAAAGGAGTGAGCAGCCGCCCCGGCCTCCACCACCCTCACTTCTAGGGATGCCCAGCTCCTTGGAGCCCCGGCTGAAGCCGCGCACCACCTCGCCGCAGCAGGCTCTTCATGGCGCCCATGAGCCGAGCAAAGCCCTGCGCGGCCACGGCGGAGGCCGGATCTGGCTCCCATGATGGAAGCAGCAGGCAGGTGGGCGGGCGGGCGAGTGAGCACTGTGCTTCGAAGGACTTTCCGTGGTGAGGAGAGAGCAGCGACCAATGAACACATGCTGTGCCGGTACGGAAGAGGTGGGGCCTCATACTGCGTCACAGGAGGCTGCGTCCCCTTCCGTGGGGAGGGAGGAGGGGCAATGGCAGAAGGGGCGCCTCTGCTCACCGGCTCCCTCTCCTCCTTCTCAACAGGTGGCTCCATGTATACCCGGCGTATAAGATGACCTCCGAGTTTTGGGGTGATTTTCCTGGGTTAAAAAGTCATCTTATATGCTGGAACATACGGTATCTTTCTAAAACATCACAGGACATACTAGGAAATCAAAAGAAGTAATTACCTGTTTTCTTTTTAAAAACACATTTTCCCTTTTCCCAGTTCCTGGCACAACCATGAATCCTGCAACAAGTTTCCAAAGAGAGTAACTGTGCCCAAAAGGCTTCACTTACGCATTTTAGTTATTTTTATCAATGAATACCCTGCCACTGGTAATTATAAGAAATTACAAGGCAGCTCACAAGTCTCAAAGAAGAACAAACCAATTTAATCAATCCATATAAAAAGAAAATAGGAAACATGCTAGCATGATAACCCAAGAAGCCAGTATAAAATAGGAAAAAGTGGTCGTACTATGGCAGCTCTGTCCCTGTCCCTGACACAGACTCTCCCATTTGCAGAGAATGAACTAAATACAGTGGTACCTTGGTTCTCAAACGCATTGGTTCCCAAATGCCAAAAAACTGGAAGTGCTCCGGTTTCGAACGTTTTTCAGAAGCTGAACATCCAGTGTGGCTGTCAGGTATTGTTTCCGGGGTGCCTGCACCAATCAGAAGCTGTGCCTTGGTTTTTGAACATTTGTTTTTGTGACTGTGTAGAACCCAGTTCAGCTACTGATTGTGTGACTGCGGAAATGGATAAAAGCCCCCCCTATCCAAACAATGACTATCATCAGTGCAGGTAAGGAAAAAATATATATTTTTATCATCGACAATACTCTCTTATTTATTTTATTTATTGCTTTCATTTTCATTTTATGGATCAATGATCTCAATAGATAGTAAGATTTATGTTAAATTGCTGTTTTAGGGGTTGTTTTTAAAAGTCTGGAACGGATTAATCTGTTTTGTATTACTTTCTATGGGAAAGTGCATCTTGGTTTTGGAACGCTTTGGTTTTGGAAAGGACTTCCGGAACAGATTAAGTTTGAGAACCAAGGTACCCTTAGCTTCCTAAGCCATCTAGGCAGCTAATGATGGATGATTTGTGTAATTGGGTTCTTCAGTACAACCACATCCAAAACAGGTGTCACACCTCTACCCAAGTCTCAACCAACAGGGGGGGGAAATCCATCTTGCTTACCCTGTTAGTATGCAGTGTTTTTCTTTTTTTTTTAAATATATTTTATTAAGGGTTTTCTTGTTTTACAGTGTAAGTGTAATGCCTCATATTTTTTTTTTCCCGTGTAACATTTTTACAAATCCATTTCATTTGTTGAGGCATTAGGGGGAGAAGAAAAAAGAAAAGAAAAGAAAGTATGCAGTGTTTTTCTTCTTCCTCTCACTTTCTGTCTCCCTGTCCAAATTCAAAATGCAGGAGCTTCTCCCTGTGACTGAGTCCCTCCCCTAGTCTCTGATGGGTGCCATCTTTCAAAGTTGGGGGAGGAGATTCCCAGCCTTTCAAAAAACAGACAAACAATATTTGTTTGCTAAGTCCCTGATCGCTCATTAGTTTGTCATATAAAGTCATAGCAATAAGACCATTTATGCTAACCACCTGCCAGATATAACATTTAGCAGGGTTCCAAAGTATGCTGCCTGTTTTCTGAGTCAAGGCTTTGGAACTTTGAAGACTACCGTTGCAAGAATAAAGCATCACATAAGGGCAATTATGACACCATTATAAGTCAAGGGCATAGTCAGAAGCCATGGATGACTTCTGCTATGGTGAAGAGAAAGCCTGCACAAACTCACATTATTTTTAAAGATGGAATAGTTTTCTAGCACAGGCATAGTCAACTGTGGCTTTCCAGATATTGTCAAACTCCAACTTGTTAAAGTTAAATTTTTAATGTGCATAAAATGCAATGTTTGTATTAAAAAGGCAAAGGTAAAGGAACCCCGACCGTTAACTCCAGTCGCGAATGATTCTGGGGTTGCGGCGCTCATCTCACTTTACTGGCCAAGGAAGCCGGCGTTTGTCCACAAACAGTTTTTCCGGGTCATGTGGCCAGCATGAGTAAGCCGCTTCCGGCAAAACCAGAGCAGCGCATGGAAGCACCATTTACCTTCCCGCCAGAGCGGTACCTATTTATCTACTTGCACTTTGACATGCCTTCTAACTGCTAGGTGGGCAGGAGCTGGGACTGAACAACAGGAGCTCACCCCGTCGCAGGGATTTGAACCGCCGACCTTCCAACCGGCAAGCCCAAGGCTCAGTGCTTTACACCACAGAGCCACCCGTGTCCCTTAATGTTTGTATACATTGGAGTTAATAGTTTTGTAAAGGTTTGCATTTGCAAAGCATATAGGTTTACACTGAGTGAGAGATTTCTCTAGGGATTTCTCTACATTAGTAAAGAAACTGCGTTTTGTATGCATTAGAAACACGCAACACCAGATGGCGCTGAAGAGTAAAAAAATTTTTTACAAGATTTTCCATAGCATTTCCCCCCCCCTTTTGTTATAACAATTTAATTTCTGAGTTATTTATAGCAGTTTTTTCCTGTGTATAGATCCACTCTAGGTGTCCTAAGTTCCTACCCCATTACATTTACCCACTCAACCACTCTCCTTCCCCAGCTGAACCAAACACATCTGGCAATCTAGAGAAAGAGAATGAAAGAGAAGTGATGGCCAAGGAAAGGGTTAAGCACTCCTTTATCTGTTTGTTGCTTTACCTTTCCAAAATGAAGCTCTCCCCCTGTTTTTGAGCTGGTCAGCAATGACTTGGGTCTGCCATTGAAAGTCCCGTCTTGTGGTAAAGAGGCATAGAAATATAATGCATTTCAATTTGTAAGAGAAAATATATATGTATTGTAATGGGAATTGGGGTTGCTTGTGCGTAAGCCTCAAACTGCTCCAGGCTGGGTTGTCAGGCTAAAACCTTTCCCTGGCTGGACAGCCCTCACAACGTGGCTGTCTTAATCACTGGCAGAATCCGTCAGTGGGCGTTTTCTGAACTTCTTCCAACATAAAAGTTCTTTGACCCCCAAGTCTCCGCCTAGCCTCCCTGCGCGGAAGCTTTCTGCGCAGAGTGGGCGTCCCTAGCGGAGGTCCGGTGCTCTCCCTGCTGGTCCCGGTGGAAGAGTCTCGGAGCCCTCCCTCCGAAGCCTTCTCAGACTCCTCTTCCTTCCTGGCGTAACGCTGATCTCCTTCCCCAGAGGACGTGCTCTCTCTCTCCCTGCTGGTTCCCTCTCCTGCGTCATTGCGGAGCCTTACCTTCACTCTTGGCTCTGATGGCAGTTCCCTGACATGTATATATTGCAGCCTTACCTCTAGGGTAAATATATCTTCGACATTTGAAAATGTGTTATGAAGTAAAGTAAAGGAAGGATTGAACTCTGATTAATAAGAATACACACGGAGACTTGAACCAGCAAGACTCTGGGAAGGGTGCGTATAATAATGTCTGCCTGTGTGCCTCCAGTCCCTGGCCCAGGTCGTTTTGTTCACAAAAGAACTTTTTACAGAGTGTTCGTAAGAACCAATCAGATTTCTTCTGAGCATTTCAACAAACCCCATGTGGGGACAAGTTAAACTATAAACAGTAGTTAGGCATGCATACTTTTGGAGTAAATGAATGAAAACTACAAAGGAGCGCATTCAGCAACCCCGGAGGTCATAAACAATCAGTACACATGATAAGAAGGATGGCCAGGAGGACAGTGATCATTATCACCTTAATGTAAAACCTGTTTCCTGGCCCTAAGATTAACATCTTAAGATTAACATATCAGAAAAGCTACATCTACGAAACTGCCCACTGTCTTTGATGACCCAAGACGCCTGCCTGTCTAAGCAATTGGGCTGTGTACGTAACTTGTCAAGAAAGAGAAATGGAACAGGGATGCAGAGGTGTGGATTGATCAAGAATCATATCAAAATAGTTTAAACCCAGTCAACACCATGCTTTCATTGCTGACACCGATGGCTTACTCTATATTTGTTATAATTCCTCATAGCAATCCCACCTGATCACTACAGTGTTACACACACATAGGTGCCTGCACTCGTGACTTCAAAAATAACACCACAAAACTCCCTAAACCTTCCAGTTTAGAATATTTCCTTGGCTACGCATGAGGGAAATGAGGTTAGCTGACACTTTTACTGTTTTTGACTAGTCATTTGACTAGAGATGATGTGAGATGCTGCTTTACTTTGAATATAAGAACACCCAAAAAGTGTGTGACAGCTCTTTCTTAAAGTATGGTGCTACATGATAAGGATACTAAAAAAAAAAAGGTATTATGAAGCAATGTGCTAAATTATAACTCTGTATTTATTTAATGTGCAGCAGCACATATTTCAAAGGATAATCTTACGATGTGCCTACCACTGTTCAGATTTTTGCATAAATAAAAATATCATGCTGCAATTTAACATCAGAGAAAATATACCATAGTTTTCGGTGATATATTGCTAATGAGATACTCTCTATCAATGTCCATTACCACATGAATAGAGTGTTTCACACCTGAGTGAAATAAAAAGAAGCATGATATCACCTGTGAACGAACATTTCAGCAACCAGCAGTCCTTCTTTTGGTGAAGAAATTGTGGGGAAATACATTTACAGCGTTCCATTCATTTTGATATTTAAGAAATAAATGAGGGGTTGATTACTGATTGCAGATTCTTTACTGGAGTTTTACTCTGTGTGATAGTTAGTGGGTGTTGCAGCAAAACGTTCAGCTAAGAGTACTCTCAGAGAATCATAGAACTGTAGAAGGGAACATGAGGGTCATATACTCCATCCCCCTGCAGTGCAGGAATCTTTTGCCCAATGTGGGACATGAACTCATGTCCCTGAAATTAAGAGTGCTATGCTCTACAGACTTGTTCAGTGTTCCAACAATACACTTTTCCTGTATGCTCTATTTGGTTCCCATCTACAGTGGTGCCTCGCAAGACGAAATTAATTCGTTCTGTGAGTTTTTTCGTCTAGCGAATTTTTCATCTTGCGAAGCACGAAATCCCATAGGAATGCATTGAAAATCAATTAATGCGTTCCTATGGTCAAAAAAAGTCCAAACAAAGCCAAATTTGGTACAAAAAGAGTTTATTAATTGCTCTTTAAAGTCACACATACTGTAAAGAGCATTTCAAAAATTGAAGGAACAATAAATTAAGTTTCTAAACATGACAGAAAAACATTTAAAAATCAACAAAGTGTACAGTACATTTTCCAAGACTCTGGGGGACAACTCGAAGAAGGTTCCTCTTCCACTCTTTGCTTCTTGCTGAAGAACCTGTCCATGGTCTGCTGCTTCATCCGCCTTTTCAGCACCTCCCTGAAAGACGACATGACCCTCGTATCAAAAGTGTTCGCAAGGTCAAGTGTCAGGTCCTTGTCAGGGTGGTGCCGCTGTGCAAAAGCCTGCACATCTTTCCACTTCTGGCAAATGTCCCTCAGTTCTTTGGGCTTGTGGCCAGGCAACTTGGCCTCCTCCTGTGTGATGAAAGTCCTTTTGGGCATCCTCTTCCAAAACAGCCCGGTCTCGTCGCAGTTGAAGACCTGCTGTGGAACGTAGCCCTCCGTCTTCACAACCTCCAGGAACTCCGCTGCAAAGTCTTCAGCCGCAGGAACATCAGAACTGGCAGCCTCTCCATGCCTGACCACGCTGTGGATTCCAGATCTTGCCTTGAACCGGTCAAATCAACCTCTGCTTGCCTTGAAGACTTCTGGCTCGTCTGAGGTTCCTGGCTGTTCCCGGACGAGGTCTGCGTGCAAGGCCTTGGCCTTCTCACAAATGACGGCCTCAGTCACTGTGTCCCCTGCATGCTGCTTCTCTTCTAACCAGATGAGCAGCAACTTCTCCACCTCCTCCAGAACAGCTGGGTGGTTCTTCACGATCCTGGTGACTCCCTTGGCTGCATCAGTCGCAAGGATCTTCTCCCTCGTCTTCAGGATGGTCCCGATGGTCGATGGATTCCTCCCGTACTCCCTGGCGAGGTCTGTCACACGCATTCCACCATCGTGCTTCCGGATGATCTCCTTCTTCATTTCCAGCGTCACTTTCTCCTTTTTCCTCTCGCCGGCCTCTGCAGCAGCACTCTTCTTGGGTCCCATGGCAGAACAGCTCCTACCTTCGTAAACTCAAAAAAAAAAAAAAAAAAAAACCACCAGTGCTTCACATCCAAAAAATTCAAAAGCACCCAGCCACCCACCACACAGAAATTCAAACCCAGAACCAAGTCCTTGAATTCCAAACACCCCAACCCAAAATCCAAAACCCCCCAAAAAAGTTTTAAAAGTTTAACTTACCAAATGGATGCAAAAGAACTTTTGGAAAAGCTTCAAAAATCACCAAAGTCTTCAAAAACCTCAACTGTTCCCCCAGCCACCCACCCACCACACAGAAATTGCAAACCCCTCCCCAACTGTTGCAAACCCCTCCCCAACTGTTCCCCCAGCCACCCACCACACAGAAATTCAAACCCAGAATTTTTTTAAAAAACAACAACAACAACATGGCCCAATGGTCACAGAAAATCATAAAAATTCAAAAAAAAAACCCAACCACACAAGCTGCCAGATTCTTGCAACACCCCCCCCCAACACCAAGTCCTTGAATTCCAAACACCCCAACCCAAAATCCAAAAAACCCCAAAAAAGTTTTAAAAGTTTAACTTACCAAATGGATGCAAAAGAAGTTTTGGAAAAGCTTCAAAAATCACCAAAGTCCTCAAAAACCTGAAAAAAGGCTACCAAACTGGGTGCTATGAGTTGCTCCTCGAAGTCAAGTTGCAACTGCACCTCTTCAAGCAATGCACCCTGGGTATTAATGGTTTTAAGAAAAAGGAAACAAACTTGCTAGACGTTTTCGTCTTGCGAAGCAAGCCCATAGGGAAATTTGTCTTACAAAGCACCTCAAAAAACGGAAAACTCTTTCGTCTAGTGAGTTTTTCATCTTGCGAGGCATTCGTCTTGCGGGGCACCACTGTATCTGGTTTTCCTTTCCCCTGTCATTCAATCAGTACCGTGGTACCTTGGGTTAAGAACTTAATTCGTTCTGGAGGTCCGTTCTTAACCTGAAACTGTTCTTAACCTGAGGTACCAATTTAGCTAATGGCGCCTCCCGCTGCCGCTGCACAATTTCTGTTCTCACCCTGAAGCAAAGTTCTTAACCCGAAGTCCTATTTCTGGGTTAGCAGAGTCTGTAACCTGAAGCGTCTGTAACCTGAGGTACCACTGTATTCCATGGCTAATAAGCATGTTCAGTCTTTCATGGTCTATTTTAGACTATATATATATATATATATATATATATATATATATGCCTTTCTCTAATGAACTGCTGGGAAAGTGGTGAGCCTGACTGTCTGCTATCAGAGTATGAAATCTGTGCCCCCACCTACAGCTGTGCACAAATTACCTCTCAAAATTACTCACCCTCCTTGTAGGCAGAGATGGGGGAGCAGGATTTCACTGAAATTTTCCAGAGAGAGGAGAAATTCTCCTGGGGCTGCTTCTGTGTGTCTGTTTGTGCCACCAATTGAAGTTGAAGCCGCACAGTTATTTTTTGTTTTCCTGAGGTGCAGTTTCCACAATGCCTCAAACCTAGTACCATTTGGGGACAATGGGTGGGAAGATGTTAGCTACCACAACAAAGTGGTAACAAGTCTTGAAAGACCTACACTGGCTCCCAGTACATTTCCGAGCACAATTCAAAGTGTTGGTGCTGACCTTCAAAGCCCTAAACGGCCTCGGTCCAGTATATCTGAAGGAGTGTCTACATACCCATCGTTCAGCCTGGACACTGAGGTCCAGCGCCGAGGGCCTTCTGGTGGTTCCCTCACTGCGAGAAGCCAAGTTACAGGGAACCAGGCAGAGGGCCTTTTCGGTAGTGGCACCTGCCCTGTGGAAAGCCTTCCCACCAGATGTCAAAGAGAAAAATAACTACCAAATTTTTAGAAGACATCTGAAGGCAGCCCTGTTTAGGGAAGCTTTTAATGTTTAATAGGTTACTGTATTTTAGTATTTTGTTGGAAGCCGCCCAGTGTGGCTGGGGAAACCCAGCCAGATGGGCGGGGTATAAATAATAAATTATTATTATTAGAGAAAGTTCTGGAAAGTGGCCTTTGGCAGGGAAAGAAAAAGAAAAATCTCAGAGGTTTGCTCAGAAAATGGTCGGCCACTACTTTTCACCTCAGCTCTTCCTTCAGCTATGCTCTGCCTGAATACTTGCAAATAAAGTTTTAAATAAATAAAGTCTCTGCTCCAAAAGGAGGGCAAACCCAGATAGCGTTGCCCCTGAGAAACATATTAATGTCTGAGGAAGTTGAGAGCACAGAGCTATCTGAACCCTTTGCATCCTTTTTAATCTATTTTATTGGTCCTTCCCCCACCCCCTGCTTTCAGTTTTCTAACAAACTGCACAATATAAACAGTCACAGTTACCCATCTCTTCCATGCTTAGTTGCTGCTCTCCTCCTGTGCTACTAAGAAGAAACATATTCAAAAGAAACAGAAAGAAGAAAAGGAACAATGGGCAAGTCAGAATGAAGAGAAAGAAGATTGGAGATGGTTATGGATCTTTTCATCATGGAACTCCTGGTAACGTTCTGCAGAATCTCACATTTGGCCAGAACATAGACTGAAAACCACTACCACAATTATTTGATGTAGATATGTAAACACTGATTTTTTTAAAACCTTTAATCTTTTGGGGGGAGAGCGGGCCAGATTTCTTCTCATCTAGTTCAGTTCTTCTTGCAAATTGGCGAGCTGCGTTTTATCTCAGGCAGCACACCTAATCAAAGTCATTTCATTGGTCCTGGGAAGTATCTCATTTCATTCTAAAATGAAAGTTCTGCTTCTGTAAAGGTTCTATCTACAGAGAACCCTGTTTCTTTTAAAGGGGTTTGAACAGGGAATATTGGGGCAATCAGAAATTCGCATTTACATTAAGCCCTTCCTCAATACTCTTGTTCTGAATCAACTCTGTAGCTCACAGAGGTCAGGTAAGGTTCAGACATAGCTTCCTCTTTCAGTCTATAGAAAACCCCGAATTCAGGGTGGAATATAATGGGTGCTATCTTTACATCATTTTAATGAGATGACTACATCAGGTTTCGCTGCATGAAATATGGGGTGGGGGGGAGTATATATTCTACAGGCAAAAATGACATTGTTACTTTTTTTAGCTGCATTATAAGTTTTTAAAGTGAGGCTGGTTGGAGTGAGGCGTCTTCTTGCTTCCTTCCCAGCAAACCTAAAACCATCCTGCTGCCATTTCGCTTTGCCCTTGTAACACAGGGCAAGGTCGTAGCAGTATTGTGAAAAGTCACTAAATATGTTCATCTGCTCATACGTCTCTGGGCAAAGCTCAACAGGAACAGGACTAGGCTCTATGCCATCTAAGCTTATTGTGGAGTCTGGGACTCAAGTAAGGCGGCAAAGAGGGGCTTTTTTATTCAACAAAATGCTTTCCAAAAGAAGCTGAGAGACCAAAATAAATAAATAAATGAAACTTGTTGGAAGTATTGATTAAAAATGAAAAAGAATTGATAAAAAAAAACCTGGAAAAGACTCAATAAAACAAACCATAAAAATGTTACAAACATAATATTTGTTGCTGGTACATCAAGAAATTGAATGGAAGATTCAAATGTTATGGCAGAATTTTTTTGAATTTGCCAACCATCCAGGTATGGAGTTATCTGACCCTTGAGTCTAAAGGCAATCTTGTATGGGAAGATTTTTTTTTAATGTTTAAAGTTTAATTATGTATTTATATCTTGGAAGCCACCCAAAGTGGCTTGGGCAAAAATTATCATTATGGAATGGGACATCCCTATTTTCATCGGAGAAATGTTGGAGGGTATGAAAGATTATTTTCAACTTAGATGATTGATCGTAGAGGGGAAAACCTAGGATCTTATCCATGGAAGTCTATAAGGAATGCATACAAGCTATATCTTTACAGCACATTTGAAGCACATTCTCTCCCACAAAGAATTCTGGGCAATGTAGTTTATCCCTCACAGACTTTACAGTTCCCAGCAACTCTTGAACTACAGTGTCCATAATTCTCTTATGTCACCCCAGTGAAAACACAAGGTCTGCAATACTGAAGGAGACCTGAAGGAGCGTCTCCACCCCCATCGTTCTGCCGGACACTGAGGTCCAGCGCCAAGGGCCTACTGGCGGTTCCCTCGCTGCAAGAAACCAAGTTGCAGGGAACCAGGCAGAGGGCCGTCTCGGTAGTGGCACCCACCCTGTGGAACACCCTCCCACCAGATGTCAAAGAGAAAAACAACTACCAGACTTTTAGAAGACATCTGAAGGCAGCCCTGTTTAGGGAAGCTTTTAATGTTTAACAGACCATTGTATTTTAATATTTTGTTGGAAGCCACCCAGAGTGGCTGGGGAAACCCAGGAAGATGGATGGGGTATAAATATTTTATTTTTATTTTTATTTTTATTTTTATTTTTATTTTTATTTTTATTTTTATTTTTATTTTTATTTTATTTATTTATTTATTTATTTATTATTATTATTATTATTATTATTATTATTATTATTATTACTACTACTACTACTACTACTACTACTATTACTACTGTCAAACAAAGAGAAAAGTTCCAAATACAGAAACTCAGTATTAGCAGAGAGAACATAATTTGGTTGGTTTTTAAGTCAGAAGCTTATGCAAAATGATGGTTGGGGAATTGACAGAATGACTATACAGTATTGCTACATTGCAGGTGCTTACACAATGAGAATATCTGCACACCTTTCCAGAGGTATTTTATGCTTTTATCTTCATTTATAGTAAACTATTCACAGCAAAGACTGATGGGTGTGATGTAAATATATTGACTCTAATGATTCGCGACTGTAATGAAAGTGTGCTCTTCATGTGGTTAGATGAATAGACTGAGAATTAAATTGTTTCTGGCCTAATTTGAAATCAAATCATTCCACTTCCTCCCCACCCCCACCCCCATTTGAGCACTGGATGCTACTTGGAAAAGCTTTTGTACAAAGAATCATTTGGCGGAAGATGCCAACACTGTATACTGTATACGATAGTTTATGGAACATGTGAGTTCAGAGATTTGTCCTTTATTTTTCTCTGTGTTTTCGGGTGTTTTTCCAAAAAGGGTATTGATCTGACATCCTGCATTGTTTGTAGGGTGTTCAGATGTGAAAGAAGACAGGCACCTGGTGCTTTTAATAGTGGCAGAGATGAAGAGTAGCTCAAGATCCGCCTGTGAAAATTGCCTCTTTTACACCACTATTAAATATGCACAAGCCCAGCCATTTTTTTTTTCATCTGGATACCATAAATATTTGATAGGAAACTGATTCCATTTTATTTCTGTCTTTCCAACCCAATTAAAGTCACGCTGTGCTGAAACCAGTACCTTGTGCTTCTTGAAAGTCTTCCTCCACCGCAAAAGAGGCTTCCATTTTTCTGTGCCATCCACAAGGTACTTAAGGATTGCATTAGAATTTCAGTGAGTGTGCGGTTGAGCTTACAGTGGTACCTCAGGTTACATACGCTTCAGGTTACAGACTCCGCTAACCCAGAAATAGTGCTTCAGGTTAAGAACTTTGCTTCAGGGTGAGAACCGAAATCGTGCTCCAGCGGCGCGGCAACAGCAGGAGGCCCCATTAGCTAAAGTGGTGCTTCAGGTTAAGAACAGTTTCAAGTTAAGTACGGACCTCTGGAACGAATTAAGTACTTAACCTGAGGTACCACTGTACTTTCTTGTTGCAAGGTGGTTGAGACTGGTGGCTGTTTCTCTTTCCATCAAATACATTCCCCAACTACTCAGCAGACTCATCGGCTTCCAGATCTGAAACAGCCAAGTGGGAGGTAGTAATTCATGATGACTTTTTCTGGGCTTTAATTGAAACATTGGGGGCCAATTACTGAGCATTTGACGTGTGTGTGCTCACTGATTTTCTTTCAATGGAAGTCCTTCATTTTACCTTTTTCTTTTTTTTAAAAAAAAAACCAAACCACTCTACTAACTTCCTCAAAAAGCAAAATAAGTATAATAATGCACAGTTGTCAAGCACAAAGTAGGCAGCCTTCCCTCATCCCCAGGATTACAGTTTGGAAGGCCTCTTGCACTTAAACCCAACAGGTGGTTGCTGTAGCCAGGAGTGCATAATATCAGCATCAACTGGTGTGTCAAAGCGTGTTCTCCTTCATGGAGAGCACGTGTTGCAGTGGGGGCTAACAAGACACCCACTGTTGCTGGGTGGGAAAAGAGTTTGGCCACCATTATCATTGAGCTGCCTGTTGCCGGGGAGATTTAAATGCTGCCATTTCGTGATTGACAGCCATAGCCTTTAAATACCCTGCGTGCAGCGTTGAGCTTCCTCTTTTCCCTGCGCGCATCGGATCATCCACCTTCACTCCCTATTTTCAGGTTTTTCGCTTGACCTTACTATGCCTGTCATGGGGTCGTCTGCTTTTGGGGCAGGGGCCCGGTAGGAATTTTGTCCATTTGGCTGATTGGCTTGTGCCATTTGGTTTTTGCCTACTGTGGGAGGGGATAAGAATAAAAACTTACCATTTACGGTAACTGAAATGTGTGCATGGCCGCATAACCGTTTTTGCGATGAGCAGTGGTTGCTTCTCCCCAGCCGCTGCAAAGCATTGTGGGCACTGCCAGGCCGTCAGTTCAATTCAGCCAATCTGTGACAGCCTGGGAGGTGGTGCTTGGAGAATGGACCTGAGTGTTGCAGTCCTCATTCAGGTCCGCTCCCCGGGCATAACAGTGTGCCGACGCTGCCCTCTGCAGCCCAGTTAGCCTTTATGTGAATTGCACCTGTCAGTGCTCTTAGCTGCGACAATGAAAGTTGTCCTTGACGTTTGACCCCCATATTTTTCACCATTTTGCTTGATCTGGCAATACGCTAAATAAGTAATTAACACTAATACAACAATAGTTGATTGCACAGCAGATTTGCGGAGGCCATGAAAGCCCGATGTTACTTGATGTGACTGGAGTAATCCCCAGCTGCCCTGTTTAGAGGAATCTGAGGAGTTAGCCATATAACACAGATTTAATATCCTATTAATGTTAATTAAGTGTGCTTCACTTGTTCAACTCTCAATTGCATCTTTGCCCTATAACTTCTCTTGTCCTTGATAGATGTGGATACCCAGGGATTAAAACCTACCTGTTGCCAGATAGTGCTTCTGCTTTTAAATTTTGTGGTGGGGGCCAGAGTATACAAATCTTTTTGAGAGTCCCTATTTCATTCTGACTGCCTTTTGCAACGCGCCTGAACATTAAGTCAAGGCAATGTATGTTTAGCTATGGCTTACAAGGGATCACCTTAGCCATTCACGCAGCTATCAAATATTGTGCAGATAGTGTACAATAAAAAATAACAGGCTTTGGGATCCCCCCTTGCAGTGGTATGACCTCTCTGCCAATTATATCAGGCTCAAGAGCTTCCAGACAGTGTGAGGATCAGCATGAAGCAACACTTGTACGCCAAAGAGAAGCCTAAACATTTCCAGAATAAACAACAGGATTCATCCTTAGCAGGCAGGGGGACAGTCTCATCAGCGAAGGATAAATACACGCGGGCAGGAGGAGAAGCATTGCCATCCTCTCTTCCGAGCTGCTCCAGCAATCCACTCCTGTTTAACAGCTGTCACCGAAGGCTAATGAATGCAAAGAACCCATCAGGATTCCTTACTGTGCCAAGTGGGGGTTGCATATGCACATGTGTGAATACAGCGAGGGGGGCGCATCCATTTGCATTTTGTCAGGTAGAAGAGAGAGCCTGCAAGCCCTCAGTTGCTTCTTCTCTATTTTTTCCCCTGCTGTTCTCCAGGTAGGATCAGGTGAAGTCTGATAAGTAAGGTTTTTTTTTTTTTTTTTTAAAAAAAATCAATTTAGGTCTCCTGGCCCATATGTCTGTACAGGGCCGGATTTAGGCTTGATGAGGCCCTAAGCTACTGAAGGTTATGGGGCCCTTTATATGTCCAGCTGTCCTTTGTCAACAACAAATTGTTGCTGTTTTTTTGCATTGAATATATGCTATATGGTAATTTATGGACCTAATCAGTATCTAAAGCCATTTGCACATAACAAATAAGAGCCTACACAACACAAAACACTGTTGCTGTATGTAGGTTCTATTTATTTGTTTTTTATCTTAAATTTTGGAAATGTACATCCAGTTGTTGTTTTTTCCTTTAATTTTTTTTGGGGTCCCCAAGAGAGTGGGGCCCTAAGCTGTAGCTTGTTTAGCTTATACATAAATCCAGCACTGTGTCTGTACCAACAACAACAACAAAAGAACCCAGACTTCTTTGCCGTTGCTAACCGCACAAAACTCTTTCATTCTTGCCCACGGCCTCAGGGTAAGCAGAGCAAAGGAATCGGGGAGTAGGGGTGTGGAACAGGAGGACATGTGCTTCCACAAAATGCTTTAGGTTATTTGGGGAAAGGACTCAGAAGTGTCATGAAAAATTGAGCATTGCCCACCTGCACGGTCTGCCTTGACAATGGAGTAATGCATGAATTCAGGTGGGCGTGAGGAGGATGCCCTTTTTCTCCTCAAGGGTCAATAAGTAGAAAGCCGCAGTGGGATTGTGGAATAACTCTCACTTTCCCTGTAAACTCTCTGTGCCTGCAAAAGGATTCTGTCCTATAGGATGCTTGCCTTTGAGAACCATTGAAATCTTGCCTCCAAACAAGTGGCACACTTATATTGGACGTTAGCAGCAGCAGCAGCAGCAGTAGTAGTAGTAATAATAATAATAATAATTTATTATTTCTACCCTGCCCATCTGGCTGGGCTTCCCCAGCCACTCTGGGCAGCTTCCAACAAAGATTAAAAATACATTAAAATGTCACACATTAAAAACTTCCCTGAACAGGGCTGCCTTCAGATGTCTACTAAATGTCAGGTAGTTGTTTATCTCTTTGACATCTGGTGGGAGGGAATTCCACAGGGCGGGCGCCACTACTGAAAAGGCCCTCTGCCTGGTTCCCTGTAACTTTGCTTCTCACAGTGAGGGAACCGCCAGAAGGCCCTCGGCACTGGACCTCAGTGTCCGAGCAGAACGATGGGGGTGGAGATGCACCTTCAGGTATACTGGGCCGGGGCCATTTAGGGCTTTAAAGGTCAACACCAACACTTTGAATTGTGCTCAGAAACGTACTGGGAGTCATTACATGTAAAACTCCTTTCTGAGTCTTTTTTCTCTGCCTCAGCATGCTTGGGACTGAACTGGAAATATTCTGCATGCAAAGCATCTGTTCTGCCGCTGAACTATGGCCCTTTCCTTAACGAGGAATGAACACCCACCTCTGGAAATTGCTTTCCCTAAAAGGGTATGGTCCAGGTTTCCCGGGTGGTTGAGAAGCAATGGGAAAGTAAGCATGGACTGATTGGCGGGTGCATAGCGTTAATATGAGCCGATGTTCCTAACGCTTCCCCCTTCTTTAAGGCAAGTGTGGTCGACTCCCGAAACTTGTCTCTAGGGCCTGGAAGTGCACGTTTTGCTGGCTTCTCTAATGGTAACCAAAAACATGCTTCAAAGCATTCCAAGTCAACAAGGTACCGTAACTACATTGCTAATCCAGTTGTTCTCTTATGGTACGTTAATGAGAGAGCACCCTCTAGTGGCAGCCACTTCGTTTAAATTGGCCCATAAATAATGAGGATGAAAGAGAGGTTCTCATTCTGCCAGGTGACATTGCAAGAGCGGGCTTGTATCTGAAAGGGAGCAATATCGAGGAGGGAGAGCAATGAAGGATGTTTCTGATCTCGCTCTCTGTGTGTGCGCATTACTGAGAGTTGGAGACGGAACAAGCGAGCACAAAATATTGTTCGATTGCATATTATGCAATTAGGAGAAAACACTCTGCATGTTTAAAGTGCACTGCCTATGATACAGTTTCATTTTTACAGGTCCCTGGTTTTAAATGGGCTGTGGCTGGGCAGCTCAAATTGGTGCTGAAGCTCTTTTCTGTACTTGTCTAAATGGTCTTGAAAGTAAGTCCCCACCCATCGGAAAGTTCTTCAACCGCTCCCCTCAAATTTATTTATTTATTTATTTATTTTGATTTCTATACCACTTTTCATTTTTAACAAAAACCTCAAAGCAGTTTATAGCATATTAAATCAATAAAACAATAAAATAATAGCCGGGAGCTGTTCCTCTGTCCTCATGAGGAGCCTCTTCAGTAGGGCTGGTGAGTCTGGGCCTTGCCCCCTAGGCCAGGTGGAAAGGGCCTTGCAGGGAGCGGGCTTCATGCCTTCAAGCCAGGCGATGTTCCTCTAGGGGAATTAATCCAATCTCCAGGGCGTGTTCAGACCCACCCCCACCCCCCAAAAAGCACCAAGAATCACTGGGCCCAAGCACTTTGGTCCAGCACTAAGAGAGACAGTAATGAAACAGATGGAGCAATGGCCTGGTGTAGTTTATGGCAACTGACCTGATTTTTGGTAGTAGGCCCATTCAAAAAAGCAAGCTCTCTCTTCCCATAATATTATGACCTCTTCAGCTCAATGTATGTGACCAGAAAGCCAACACCTTAGTGGTATGTATCTGGTAAAAGCATTTCTGTTAGGAATAAGACCTGGAGAATTGAGGGGCTATTCTTCAATATCTGATCAATATTCTAGAATGGCCTTCCCCAATGTAGTGCCCTTCATTGGCCATGCTGGTTGGAGCTTGTGGTGTTAAAGATACAAGATAAATGTGCATAAAATGCAGTGTTGCATTGGTATGCATTGAAGTTTAGAAGTTATTTAAAAGTTTGCCTTTTCCAAAAAATTAGTTTGCATTAGGCAAGAGGTTTAACTCTAGGTGAATGCGGTAAGAAGAGGGTGGGTTTTCTGTTTGAGTGCTTAAGCTAATGGATGACTCCTCTGAGGAAATCCAAGCAGTTCCCCCTCACCAGGAGATGAAGCCAATCGAAGCTAGTAGTAGAATCTCAGCTCAGAGCTGTTGGACAAGCAAGTTGCTTGGATAGGATCTCTCTCTGGGATCAGAGAGAAGACAGTTACTGGACGGAACTAAGGACTTAAGGCTGGATTGTATTTTGCAGTGTTTTGTGTTGTAACTAAGAGAGTTTTGCAGTAAAACGTTTTGGAACTCATCCTTGTGGTGGAGCTTATTTATTTCTACACAAAGTCCTGATCAGAGGATTCTGCTCAAAAGATGGGAGTTCTAGTCCAAAGCATCCCTTACCATTGACTGTGCTGGTTGGGGATCATGGGAATTGTAGTCCAAAAAAAGTTGGGGAGGCTGTACCTTTCCATGGATAATACAATGAGGAACCATTATATATCAATGATCCACAAGAAATGAAACAATTTTGTCTTCTATATTGTTCTGTCTAGGCAGGTAGTACTTTTTGGCAGAATTACTGGCTGTGCTACAAGACATAAGCAACCTGTAGGATATGCGGTGGGCGGGGGGACTGCAAAGGAACTCACTTTCCACTCTTTGCTCAGTAGGCTGTCCAACTGAATAATATCTAAAGAAAAATACAGAAAGCCTCGTGGGTGCTTTAATTCTCTTTTGTGGTCTAGGTTAAAATGACCCAAATTAATTAAAGGTAGCTGAAAATATTCACTCCAGCAGTGAGCCTGTCAAAAGGTAAGATTGCTTCTTTCACAACATGAACGCCAAAATATAAAAAAGGAGCAAGATGAGATCATCATGTACAGCTTCTTAACCTCTCATGTAATACACTATACAATGTTACAAAGATTGCTTGACATATTACAAAAGAAAACCACAAGGGTTGGAGTTTTTTCCCCCCTCCTTTGGCCAAAGTTTTTAAAAAATCATTTTGCTAAGTGTCTTCTAAAACCTCTTCTTGGACAAATTAGGAGGAGGGAATGCAGTAACTTTGCAGAATTTTCCAGTTATTCCTACCCGAGAAGCTTCTCAAATATATTGGTAAATGAAAGGGAAAAAAGAGGCCTATGGATTTCTAGGCCACAGTCCATTTCATCAGCCTTGGTTGTTCTTACTGCAACAGACTTAACATAGTTATTTTCGGGAACTGGTACATTTAAATTCACTATCTTCCCCTTCTCATGCAAATGTTTTAAATGCAATTTCATCTCCCAAGCAGCAAACTGCCTCCACTCAGTATTTCAGTTCCCAGCATTACAGACCAGCATGTTGTTATTTTGATCAGAGGAGTTATTAAAGCTCTCAAAGACAGATTTATTCTTAGTAGAACTAGAGATAGCCACAAACAACACGGCAGTGAACATGACAAGATAGGCAAGGGGAAAGCTGTAACCAGTAGGATATACACTTCCACCTTCACTGAGGATAGTAAGAACTGCCCCAATGCATCAGCCAAGGCCCGTCTAGCCTTTCATTCTGTTTCCGCTCATTTCCATCCATAGTGTGCAGAGACAATGGTGATCACATTGGACAGGTTACATGTGCATTTGTTCCTGTGATCGAAAACCCATATGCACAATTTTATTTTTTATTTTTTAATAATAATTTTTATTAATTTTCCACACAGATAATAAACAGCAATATAACACAATATAACTTCATACTCATCGGTTCATAACCTTTTTTCTTTGACTTCCCCATACCTCCCCATCCCTGCATCCTTGTTTAATAATTCTTTAGCAACCCTTAAGTCCATTGTCTTAATTCCTTTTCGTAAATATTTCTTAAGTTTTTTTGTTTACTGCTGCAATTCTTTACTTCTTACCCCCTGACATCTTAACATTCCTCAATTTTACAATTATTTTTAAGATATATTTTGAAATTCTTCCAGTCCTCTTCCACTGTCTCTTTCCCCTGGTCCCGGATTCTGCCCGTCATCTCAGCCAGTCCCATAAAATCAATCACCTTTGTTTGCCATTCTTCCAGAGTAGGTAATTCTTGCGTCTTCCAATACTTTGCCAGTAGAATTCTTGCTGCTGTAGTGGCATACATAAAGAAAGTCCTATCCTTTCTTAACACCACTTGGCCCACCATACCCAAAAGGAAAGCCTCTGGTTTCTTAGGAAAAGTCCACTTAAGGACCTTCTTAATTTCATTATAGATCATTTCCCAGAAAGCTTTAACCTTTGGGCAGGTCCACCAAAGGTGGTAGAAAGTGCCTTCAGTCTCATTACATTTCCAACACTTATTATTAGGCAAATGATAAATCTTTGCTAGCTTGACTGGGGTCATGTACCACCGATAGATCATTTTCATAATATTTTCTTTTAAAGCATTACATGCAGTAAATTTAATACCGGTGGTCCATAATTGTTCCCAGTCAGCAAACATGATATCATGACCTATATCTTGTGCCCATTTGATCATAGCTGATTTCACCGTTTCATCCTGTGTATTCCATTTTAACAGCAAGTTATACATTCTTGATAAATTCTTAGTATTGGGTTCCAACAATTCTGTTTCTAATTTTGACTTCTCTTTCTGAAATCCTATTTTCCTGTCCTGTTTAAACGTCTCATTTATCTGATAGTAATGCAACCAGTCTCGAACCTTAGGTTTTAGTTTCTCATAACCCCATATGCACAATTTTAGAGAGGAGCAGCTGTGTGGAGAGGCTGATGGCCACATTTCCACATATACAAAAATATAACGTAAAAACAAAACAGTATCATATAAACAGAGGTGCAAACATAAAATAAGTAAAACAGTATTATAAAAACAGAAATCCAGAGTCAAGTCTTCCGGGTCAGGAAAAGCCTGGGAGATATCAGAACGATGGGAAAGTCCCAACCAAAGTGCACAATTTACACCAATTCAAAGTTTCCATATTCCAGACTAATATACGTCAGGGCCAGACTTGTACCACAGCTGGACAAACCTGAATCCATACCTGGAATGTGTGCTCTCCTGTTGCTGCGACTGGAGCTTGATGTTTTTCCACTTTGTTGACCAGGCAAAAGTAGAAAGCCAGCCTCCTCATAGGTATATTAGGTCTGGGCAATCTGAAGACTTCATACTTAGGGCTAGTGCCAGGGGTCAGTATGGCTGGGCAGCTGCCAAGGCCCCAGTTTCTGGGAGTAGTCACCCCTGACCTATAGCTGTACACCAGCAACCACCACCAGTACTTGCCCTTTTTGGAAAGCAACAGCAGTGGGACTGGACAATGCCCTGGGGAGATTGGTTTCCACTTCTCAGTGACAGCTATTGTTAGGAGCAACAGTCGCCCAGAAGAAGTGGATAGGTGTCATCATCATCAGCTGCTCCAAGCCACTGCCACCAATCACTATCTTACTTGCCCTCTCCCTTTGGGGGTTGATAGTTGTTGTGGTGGTGGTCTAAACCACTGGGCCTCTTGGGCTTGCCAATCAGAAGGTCGGCAGTTCGAATCCCCATGATGGGGTGAGCTCCTGTTGCTTGGTCCCAGCTCCTGCCAACCTAGCAGTTCGAAAGCACACCAGTGCAGGTAGATAAATAGTTACCACTGTGGTGGGAAGGTAAATGGCATTTCCATGTGCTCTGGCTTCTGTCACAGTGTTCCGTTGCGCCAGAAGCCATTTAGTCATGCTGGCCACATGACCCAGAAAGCTGTCTGTGGACAAACGCCAGCTCTCTCGACCTGAAAGCAAGATGAGCACCCCAACCCCATAGTCGCCTTTGACTGGACTTAACCATCCGGGGGTCCTTTACCTTTACCTTTACCTTTACCTTTACCTTCTAGCAGCCACTGCTGCTCAGCCTTTGCATGTGTAGCGAGGTGAGGCAAAGCAGCAACCGCTACCACCTACCCGTTGTCCAACACATAAGGAGAAGGAGCTGTCAAGGCTGACACAGGCAAGCTCCACCAATGTCATCCTAGCAGCCACGAAAACCCACAACCAGCCCTTTTTATACTTCCTGATGTAATGCGGCACAAATCTTTCCCCACTGGAAAATAACCTTCTAGGTCCTCAAGCCACAAGGCTCCCCGAGAGTCCCTGGCAATCTGGAATACCTCTGTGTATGTGGCAGTGTTTCTTTCGGATACCACCAGTTCACTGCTTTCTCTCCTACTACCATTTTCCCCGGCTCGCATTCCAGTATAAGCATGTTCAGAAATGATTGGCTGTTGCCTACAGCCAGGCAAGCAATCAAAACAATCCAAAACCCAATAAATTCTCTGCTATACTTCAATCAATCTTCATTCTCTCTGCGCTTATCAACACAATTTGCAGATTTGGCATCTCTCTCTGTATTGTGTTTTGCCTCTGTGCATCTTGGAGTTTGTCTTGATCGTGATTAAGCACTAATTATTTCTTTGTATGTGAAAGTGTGAGTGAGTGTTTATAACAGATGGTTGCAACATTGCACTGAGAAAAGGATATGGAGCCGAATGTACATTTTGATGGGCTTCCTATAATTGGAATAACACTGGGTAATGCAATACCCCCTTCAGGGGTTCTTTTTTGGGGGGGTCACCCAGCTCTTGCCACTAACTATTCTTAAATGTTTAATTTTGGGGCTGTATATTTGTATTTTTCACATATCAGAAGGAGGGTGATTTTACAACAGACCATTCGAACTAAGACATTTCGCTAAACCTTACCATAGTTGAAGGACACATTCCAGCCAGGCAAAAACACTCCAGGCAAGATGGAGGTGTGGTTAGCTAGAGGTGTGGCCTGGAGAGCATTCTGACAGGGAAGCGTGAAGGGCTATACTGTATTCGCCCTCATACCGGATGCTCTCCAACCCTGTACTAAGGGCTGACATGTGTTTACATTTTCCCATATAGAGATCATCTTCATGCAGGAATATCTTTACTAAAATATCTGATGTGAGATGCAAGTGGTCTTTTGCTCCAAGGTATAATCTGTCATGCAGCTGAATGCACACTAATCTATCTGGGCCCCTCTACACACACAATGCAGGTAAGGTTTGTATATTTATATCCTAGCTAGATGAGAGGATGAGTACTCAGCTGCTTGTGACCTGCAATACTAGACCATGCCAGTCTTTGCTGCTCATCTGGTCTCCATCTTGATTCCACAATCTGATATGGATTTTTGGAGGTTAGGATTAATTTATTGTGAGTTTTGTCTAAGTTGCTTCTTTTTCCAAATTCAGAAACTTATTTCACTGATATCCATGTGTCCTAATAACTATCTGTCTATCATCTATCTATCTATCTATCTATCTATCTATCTATCTATCTATCATCTATCATCTATCATCTATCTATCTATCATCTATCTATCATCTATCTATCTTTGATTCTAAAAAATATAAACACACAATGAACATCAATTCAAAATCCAAATACTGAGATTACTCTGAATCTCCTGACTTCTCCCCATCCCTTCCATGGGTCCTAATAAAAATAATTACAATGGCATATCAATATTTATCCAAATATTTTTCCTTCTAGATTGTCCATAGTGTCCGTTACTTTAAAAGTGTGATTAAAATCCTGTCAGTGTTTTAACCTGCTTGCAGTGGTCTCGTATTTAAATTATAAACTTTCCCCATGCTTTTTTAAAATTCTTGTCTTCTTGATTTCTGAGCTTCCCAGTTAGTTTTGCCATTTCAGCATAGTCCATCACCTTGATTTGCCATTCTTCTCTGGTCGGGGTTGACTCTTCTTTCCATCTTTGGACCAGTAGCATCTGTGCGGCTGTTTTTGCATACATAAACAATCTTTTATGATCCTTTGGGATCTTGGTACCTATAATTCCTAGTGAGAAAGCTTCTGGGTTTTTTTTAAAACACATGTTTTTTTTCATTTCATTAATATCATCTCCCAAATGTTTTTTACTACTTTACACGTCCACCACATGTGACAAAAAGTACCTTCTTTTTCTTTACATTTCCAGTAAGCTAATAACTACCAGCATTCCCCTAAAGAGAGTTCTCAGAGCACGTTTTCTTAGGAAAGACAGTATACAAGTATAACAGGCATTTATAAACAAATTAACATGATAACTTGAATTTTCTTGTCAAAATATTCCTGTAAAAGTATTGTAAATTACTACCTAAAACAATAAAATACAGTTGCAACATAGATCATTTAACTTTTTGGGAAAAGCTCTTGTATAAAAAATGTTTTTACATGAAGCAGAAAGGAAACAAGGAAGCTGTTTATGGATCTTTCTAGGCAAGGAGCTCCTAAGGGTGACTGCAGCTACAAAAAAAAAAAAAAAAGCCCCACTCCATATTCCAGTAAGTATCACTTCTGACAAAGAGGTAAAGCCTTCACTCTAGAAATATGCAAGGCATAAGATATCTGTTTTTGCGTTTGTTGCTTTAATCATCCCTTTTCCTGGTGAGCATAGAAATACATTTGTTTATTTAAGTTATTTGAGATGCCGTACAATTTGGATGCAGACTTAAATGCATCCTGTCTGAAATGCAATTTTCCTTTTTAACTGCTACTGCACATGGAAGAGCTGTTACACACCATGGATTGTAGTAGAACTGCAGAGCACTTAATGCACCCATTCTCAGAAGTCTAGAATGCTCATCCTGTATAAAACAAATATTCAAAATCCATCAGTACAGTTTAGTTCATCTGGACTGGTTGCTGACCCTGAAGTTCAGAGCAACAGCACTTGTATTAATAATGCAAAACAGGAAGGGAAATGCATATTAATTACATTTGCAAACTGCAGTAAGGAGGCAATAATTGCCAACATTAGGGACAATGGGGAAAGAAAATAAACAAACTTGAAGCAGCTAGAAACATCGACAGGAATGAAATAATTCTTCAGCCTAGCAAAGTTTACTAGGTGATATTGTATATTTTCTCCACCACCCAGCTTCATATAAAAGGCTATGCAGAATGAAAAGTAGAATAATTTGAGGCAGAAGACCAGGGGAAATGTTGATGGTACTTGCCTGTTTAAACACTTGCCTGTTGTGAACATCAAATGGCTCTGAAATAGCTGAAAGTGAAATTGGAAATCCATATGAAGATGTATCTTTTCATTGAATGTGATAGGGGAATCCTGGTGTTTGTGCTCAATAAATGCCAAACGAGACATTATGTGGGAGATCCTTAACCAAGATCTCTTGGGGTTTTGAAAAATAGCAACCGCGTCAGAACTGGAGAAGAGGGGCACCCTTTCCCCATTCAGTGCTACATTCTAATTTTCCCCTTGAAGTTGCTGTTTGCACCCTGTGAGAAAAGATATATGTTCCTTGCAGGGCAAAAGCAGTCTCTCTCTCTGTGTGTGTGTGTGCGTGAGAGAGAGAGAGAGAGAGAGAGAGAGAGAGAGAGAGAGAGAGGTTTTAATCAGCAAAATGGCAACAAGATCTTGATTTACCAGCTGCAATTAACTTTTTTAAAAAGGGAGAATGTGACTAAGGATTTTCTGCATCGTCCCCGGTTGTACCCTAAATCTCTTGCTTTGGTCTCTGCTTTAAACTGCAAAAAACAGCAGGTTTATCACACTTCACTTGCCCTAGTAAACAGTACTGGTGTGGGCTGCATGGGATAACTGAGTTATCTAGGATCAGTACCATGGACAGCGGCAGGAGAGCACTCTACCCATGATCTCAGAAACAAACAGAAGCCTACGCTGCAACCTGCAGCCCTAACCTTCCTCGCAGCTTAAGTTATCTTCAAAAAGCAGTTCTTGGGCTTGCTCCAGTGGCACGGCTGAACCTAGGGAGGTAGGTGAAGTCTCTGGTGAGGTTCAGTGAGCTGTGAGCACTGTCATTAACTCCTAGTGCTTTTTCCATTCTCAGGATGTGGGACAAGGTGATAATAATAATAATAATAATAATAATAATAATAATAATAATAATTTATTTATACCCCACTCACCTGGCTGGGTTTCCCCAGCCACTCTGGGCGGCTCCTAACAGAATATTAAAAACATCAAACATTTAATTTTTTTCTAAACAGGGCTGCCAAAATGGAGGTGCAGGGATAGAACCAGTCATATAAGCCTGTTGACCATTACACATCTACCATCTTTTTTGTCTTTTCAGCCTCCACTGAAGACTTTATTCTTTCAGCAAGCCTTCTGAGATCTTTCTTAGTTGGCATCACTGATGTTGTCTCTAGAATTGTTGTTATTCACTAGAATCGTTGTTAAGATGTTTTAATTCTTTTTTATCACTCCAATGAGAGGATGAGGATATACATAAATAAGCACATGCAGGCAGTTTAGCACAGTCAGCTGGCAATTGTGGACCCCGTTTTCTACTGGTATCTAATCCATCTTGGGAAATTGCTAGATTCTTTGGCCACGGCAGTTTCCTACAAGAGCTTCTGCTCTCGCTGCCCTCAAACTGTTATGGCTGCTGGTGGGAAGAAAGCCTCATAAGAAAAGCAGTATTATGAAATGGAAGATAAAGGGAAGGTAGAGAAACAAAAGGCAGAACTACAGGGGGAAATGTGGATGATGCCGGTCCATTGAAAGCAATTAATGCAAACTCAAATGCAATTTTCCTTTTTAGCTACTGTTGTGAACTGAAATAGCTGCTGCACAGCATAGTTTGCAGTAACGCTGTGAAATAATTAATCCACCCATTTTCGAAAGTCTAGAATGAGAGAGGCAACATGGTGCAGTGGTTAGAGTGTCGGACTATGATCTGGGAGACCTGGGTTCAAATCCACACATAGCCATGAAGCTTGCTGGGTGACCTTGGGCCAGTCACTGCTTCTCAGCCTATCCTACCTCAAAGTGCTATGAGATGTTTAGAATGTTTACTCTTCATACAGCCACAAAACATTCTGAAGGGGGCTGGGATTGCTCTCCTCACTCCTAGCACCCATGTATCCAGCTGAAGATTTGTGCAAAGAGTACTACACACACCTCTCTAAACATGCCTAGGTTTTGTTCTGTTGGGAGAAAAGCAGACTCCCCAGTGTAGTGATGTGTTTAGATCAGGGGTCAGCAAACTTTTTCAACCATGGGCTGGTCCACCATCCCTCAGACCTTGTGGGGGGCCGGACTATATTTTGGAAAGAGAAAAATGAATGAATTCCTATGCCCCACAAATAACCCAGAGATGCATTTTATGTGGGAATGTTTAGGGATGCAAGGAAGGTTATATCTTGTCTAAGATATCCTATCCCAACTTGTCTTTACAAGTTCAACAAAATCAGCAGAGTTAACATTCCCCTTTTTAAACACACGCACAGCTGAAAGCTTGCTTAGACTCGTTAGAGTCTCTGTAAATATTTCCTGGTATTTCCCCTGTTTAATCCCTCCTAAAATAAGACGCTACACAGTCTTCTGTAAAGTATAAAACGTGTATTCACAAGCAATCATCTGTTCACACAAAGGTTCTCAGAAGGCAGACTTAAAAGGTTAGAACATAGTTTAAATGTGGTGACTATCTCCTTATAGTCTTTTCTTCTCTTGGCCTGGAGCCAAGGGTGCATTTTAGCAGTGCTGTTGTTAAGATGGCATTGGCAGAGATAACATAAGAGATAAGATGGTCGCCAGCCTGTGGTTCTAGTTCTTTCTACTTCAGGAGAGGCCACACCCATCTCAAGTTACACATAGGAGGTTTCGTCTCAATCCTGGAAAGCAGGAAGTTCCGGCTGAAGGACTGAGACAACCTTCCTGTCTACTCTAGCAATGTTGTGTTTGTCTGCACCTGATTCTTACATCCCACATTTTAAATGAAAGGACACATTCTACTCATGTAAAAACACACTGATTCCCGGACTGTCTGCGGGCGGATTGAGAAGGTGGATTGGGCCACATCCAGCATCCGGGCCTTAGGTTGCCTACCCCTGGTTGAGATGCAAGGAGAGGATATATTTATTAGATATTATCCTATCCTTCCTTGGTGAGTTTGACAGAGTGCCATCCCTTTGCAGCTTAAAAGGAAGCTTAGATAAGCTAGTTTTAGCCTTTTAGTTTAGGTAATCCAGGATGCTTTAAGGCAGACTGGATTCTCCTGGCATTCTCCCCTTTTCTCTCCCTTCAAACAACAATCACACAAACAGCATTGTAAAAGCTAAAAATAACATTTACTTGCTCAGTATTTCTTGTTGAAGAATAACAGAAGACAGCGGCTTTGTTCAGGCAGGCTTAAAATGGTAATTCAGTTACAAAAACCTATTTTATAGTCTAGTTTAAAATGGTTTCTGAGCGATGGAGCTCAGAAATGCAGATGTTTTACATTGATGGAATGAGCTGAAAGAGCAAAGGGGAAGTTATATATGGTCACGCCCTCTCCCTGTCCAGGCACAGTGGGAGTTGCTCTAGCAAACTTACAGGAAAACTCTGAGCTTCAACTTCTATCATGTGCCTATCTAGCAAACATGCATCGTTGGTTTGGTAAAGGTAAAGGTAAAGGGACCCCTGACCATTAGGTCCAGTCGTGACTGACTCTGGGGTTGCGGCACGCATCTCGCTTTATTGGCCAAGGGAGCCAGCGTACAGCTTCTGGGTCATGTGGCCAGCATGACTAAGCCACTTCTGGCAAACCACAGCAGCGCACGGAAATGCCGTTTACCTTCCCACCATAGCAATACCTATCTATCTACTTGCACTTCGTGCTTTTGAACTGCTAGGTTGGCAGGAGCAGGGACTGAGCAACGGGAGCTCACCCCGTCATGGGGATTTGAACTGCTGACCTTCTGATCAGCAAACCCTAGGCTCTGTGGTTTAACCCACAGTGCCACCTGCGTCCCTGGTTTTTTGCCTACCTTGTAGCAAATCGTCACAACTTTTTGGGTATTGGCGGTTAGGCACTGGAATATGTGTCGTGTGTTGGAGGGCAGGTTGTGGCCATCACCTACCCCTCCCCTTCTTGGGCATCCTGTTAAAGGAATCCGGCAGTCGTGGATCCTGTCCAATGCCCTGCTGGTAGCTATGGCCATGGCACAACCCCTGGTGACGTCAGGGGAAGCTTCCAGTTGTATTTGCATCAACAAGCTCCTCCCACTGGTTATTAACCTTCAAATGACCTCCCACTGTGCGGGGTGGAGTCATATATAGTTTGCTTGAGCCAAGGCCTATGCCAATACCACTCACATGCTGTAACCAATAATGTTGTGGCCTTCTTTAGCCCATTAACCTAAAATACATGCGTCCTTGTGTCTTATTTATCCCTAAACAGGTGGCGGGTCCTCGACTCACAAACATGCATCATTGGTTTGACTGCGCTGTAAATATCCCACACCCAGCAGCTCCCAGCAATGGGTGTAAGCTGACTTTTTGGCCTAATGTCTGCAGGGACGTGCGTGGTTCCTATGTCATTAAGGCTTCTCCCGTTTACTGAAATAAAAAGCTATTATGAAGTCCAGTATTTTGTGAACCTCTTTACCATCCCTTCTGCTGCTTTGCTCCCCCTCTTCTTTTCCCAATATTCCACATAGGCAGAGCAAGTCAGTGCTCTCTTTGCCAAATATGTCATCACATTAAGAAACCCATGTCGCTGATTAGGACGGATGCCAGCATTTATCTCCTGTTGACAGCCCAGACAAAAGGGAGATAAGTGATGCTTTTTGAAATTGTAAAGAGACCTTTCAGCTTTAACGACTCTGACAGCTATCCTCTTACCTCCATAGGCTACACTTGCCATCATGATAATTAGATTTTGCTAGCCCATTGTGTCTTCCCATATTTACAGTGTAGTTTTTTTGCCGTGTTTGTAGATTTCATCTGGTTTAGTCAAGATAACATTAACTGTCTACCTGACAAAATGTCAGCAAACAGTAGCACATACCATTTGCGACCGGCCTTTCTTTCGTGTTTACAGGAGCTGGGATTTTGGCAGGTGGAAATAAATGCCGGTGCTTTGTCACTTCAAAGAAGCCATCTCCCCTTTTGTATGGCCATTTTGGGGATCCATCCCGTGCAAAGAGACTGAATTCAACAGCACAAGGAGGAGGAACTTGCAAGTGAGGAGGAGCCAAGAGATGCTTTTGAATGTGGAAAATGAAGGTACCTACATAATCCAAGTTTTGAAGTCGCACCTGTGGGAATGTTTAGGGATGCGGGGGAGGATATATTGTCTAAGATATCCTATCCCAACTTGTCTTTACAAGTTCAACAAAACCAGCAGAGTTAACATTCCCCTTTTCAAACACGCGCACAGCAGATAGCTTGTTCAGACTCATTAGAGTCTCTGCAAATATTTCCTGGTATTTTCCCCATGTAATCCCTCCTAAAATAAGACAGTACACAGTATTCTGTAAAGTATAAAATGTTTACTCACAAATAATCATCTGTTCACACAAAGGTTCCCAGAAGGCAGACTTAAAAGGTTAGAACATAGTTTAAATGTGGTGACTATCTCCTTATGGGAGAAAGCCCCTCTTTTCTTCTCTTGGCCTGGAGCCAAGAGTGCATTTTAGCAGTGATGTTGTTAAGATGGCAGAGACAAGAGAGACAAGATGGTCACCAGCCTGTGATTCTGGTTCTTTCTACTTCAGGAGAGGCCACGCTCATCTCAAGTTACACATAGGAAGTTTTGTCTCAGTCCTGGAAAGCAGGAAGTTCCGGCTGGAGGACTGAGATGACCTTCATATCTACTCTAGCAATGTTGTGTTTGACTGCACCTGATTCTTACATCCCACAGCACCCATGTAGAAGATAACTTCAGAACTGCTTGGCAAACTGAAGGGGCAATTTTAAGCCACTTGCTCTTGGCTGCAGGGACCTATTGTGGAGTGGAGTTGATGAGGAAACAGCTCAGTGCATTAAGGGATATTGACCCAGAAAAGTTCTGTGGAAATCATGATGGTTTGTCCGTAAAGGGTCAGACTTGATCCCCACCTTGACCTTCTGAGGAATGTGCATACAGTCTGCAGGCATGCGTCAATTGGTATTATGGGTAAATCTACACGACAAATTTAAATGGGTTAAACATCATTTATAACCTAGCATATAAAATTGTGCTATTTGCTATATTAGTGAGATTTGCAAAGCAATCCCCAGGGAGGCACATTCAACCGGAAGAATCCCCAGGATAGCACCTTTGCCCAGATTAGACACTTTCATAAAATTGAAGAGGTGGAAGGGATCACAAAGGTCATCTGGTCCAACCCTTGCAATACAGGAATCTTTAGCCTAACTTGGGGCTCAAACCCACATCCCTGAGCTATCAGTCATTCCCTCTCTCCAGGAAACCCTGGGAACTGTGGTTCAAAGGATTAGGGATTTCTAAAATACAGTACCTTCACAAAACAGCAAATTTCAGGAACCATTGAGAAAATCCATAACAGTTAAACTGGTATGCATCCATATACATATTATGTATTGATATGCCCAGTATAAAGGTAAAGGGACCCCTGACCATTAGGTCCAGTCGGGACCGACTCTGGGGTTGCAGCGCTCATCTCGCTTTATTGGCCAAGGGAGCCAGCATACAGCTTCCGGGTCATGTGGCCAGCATGACTAAGCCACTTCTGGCAAATCAGAGCAGCACACAGAAACACCGTTTACCTTCCCGCTGGAGCGGTACCTATTTATCTACTTGCACTTTGACATGCTTTTGAACTGCTAGGTTGGCAGGAGCAGGGACCAAGCAACGGGATTCGAACCGCCAACCTTCTCATCGGCAAGTCCTAGGCTCTGTGGTTTAACCCACAGCGCCACCCGCATCCCAAGCCCAGTATACCTGCTTGCTATTTTGCTGGACTAGAGCAAATAACATCAGGGTCTTCACTCCAACATGCTCTTAGGTTCAGTATTGTTTGTACACAGGCAGCACAAGGCAGCCCAGTCCCAAAGACTAACTTAAGGGGGTGCTAATGTCAGCATTGTCCCCAACTCAATCTCCTTTAGCTGCACCCCACATGGTCCAAAAAAATGAGAGAGAAAATACATCAGCTGAAAAACATTTTACGAGGGGAACCTAAACCAAGACAAAGGGGATCCTTGCATGCATTTCCAGTCTCACCCTACAGTGTAAATAGGATTTGCACTTGATGTCTCGAATGTGGATGCAACTCCAGGCTTTTCTGTGTGTGTGTGTCTTTCAAGCCAACAAGGAAATTGTTTGTGGATTAGAATGTACATCCCTGCATGAAGCTCCTGACACAATGTCCATCTATGCTGCATAAAAATCCAGCAGGTCATCTTTGCTTTGGAGGTTCAAACGGCAAAAGGGAAGAAAATATTTGCTGAAACAGAGAGTTTATAAATGCAGCCATACCTGAGCAGCTTCTGTATACAGAATGGAGCTTCGCACCTACTGGACCAATCAGGGCAGTTTTCTTCCCTAAAGAGCTTATTTCATTCTATTTGTGTGTCTCTGCCCTGCCCCAACCTTTTGTCTTCCCCCTCTGCAATTCCATTATTTAATCTTTTCATGGCATCATTAATCATTCTGCTGCAGAAGTATGTGGCAGTATAAAGAGTCTAAAACCTTTTCCTGCACTATCTACGGTTGTTAGCTTTTTCTGACAGCTCTGAAGTATAACCCTCCTACTGCAAGTAAAGAGGAGAGATTTGATTATATTTGGAGAATGGTGCAATCTGTGGTTTATGTTTGTCACTTGCCATTTCAGCACACATTTCCACATTCACCTCTTTCTGCACCTGGGGTGTATGTATGTATTGGTTTGCCTTTCTTCCTTTGATTCTGCTTAACCATTTTGTATTGGAGAGCCAATGAAAAAGGAGCAATGTAGCCACCATTATAAAATGCTGACTTTCCACCATCCGTTCTCTTATAGGTTCAGCAGCACACTATTATTTGGCAGAAATCCATGTAACCAGAAGCACTTCTTTCATTTTGTAGCAATTCTTGTCCTTTTTGACTAGGAGAAGAGGAAGATACTGTACACAACTTTTGCACAGGAGTCATTGTCCTCAACCCTGTAGATCAGGGATGTTGAACAGGTTGATCGCGATCTACTGGTAGATCCCTGGTAGGTTTTGGTAGATCGTGGTAGATCGCTGGGTCCCTTTCCTTAGCGTTGGTAAAATAGAATCCGCCCCCTCGCGGATATACATCTTCAGATTGTCATCATTTTCATGTGATCTTTGATTGGCTGGAATTATCCATATACCGTATTTTTCGCTCTATAACACACACCCGACCATAACATGCAAATAGTTTTTAGAGGAGGAAAACAAGAAAAAAAATACTCTAAACGAAACAGCGGATGTATGATTTTTGTGGTTCATGCTGTGGCCACAGACATGTGATCTGACGGTGAGTTTGGGGTAGCCCAGTGCAAAAATCCTGAGGATCCATGTGGATCCATGCTTTATAACCACGTTTTTGCACCACTGCGGCCCCAGGCAACAGTGGGTGCGTGATTTTTTTGGTGCAAGATGTAGCCATGGACATGCTATGTGATCTGATGGTGAATTTGGGGTGACCAATGCAAAAATCCTGAGGATCCATGTGGATCTGTGCTTTGTAACCACGTTTTAAGTGGGGAGGGAAGGAAAAGCACTCAAGGGACAAGGGACACACGTGGGGTGGGTGGAGAAGGATGCTGTTAATAATGCCGAAGAGGGGTATAAGGAGAAGGCTCCTCTCCTCTCCCGCTTTGCTCCTTTAAAGCAAGCAGGCTCTCTGTCCCTCTCTCCTCCCCACTCAGCGGCTCTTCTCCCACTTTGTTGTTTCAAAGCAAGCCACGGAGGAGGGAAGGAAGGGGAACCATGGATCCTCTGCTCACGACTGCAGCAGATCCCCCCGCCATCCATAGGCATTCGCTCCATAACACGCACAGACATTTCCCCTTACTTTCTAGGAGGAAAAAAGTGAGTGTTATGGTGCAAAAAATACGGTAACTAATGCAGGAAAAAAAGGAAGCAGCAACCATCCACAAATAAAGGTGTTCATTTTTACAGTGTTTTTCAGGAAATGTTTCTATCCCATCAGAATCCCTATGTATGATCTGCAGACTGAAACGGGAGTATATTTAGTGCACCCTAATTTGGACAAAGGGAATGGAGGAGAATAAAAATCTCAATGGTAGTTCCAATAAGGAGGTAAAAGTGACCCTCAAAATCAGTTTGACATAGACCTACTTTGTGTCTAAGAAATCACTCAGTAAATGCAAAGCTCCCATTGACTTGAGAGATTTCATGCAGCTCTAAATATTACTAGTTTTCATTGAAAATCATGATTTAAATGTTATAATGGTCTTCCGCGATAGCTCACAGTGGAATAGAACACAAGCCTTCTAAGTGGAACACCACAACAAAAAAAAATGTTACAATTAAGCAATTATCTGACTTTCAGAAGACTACATGGTGCTCGCTTTCATTTTTATTTCATGGATTTCTAAAATAATACCAGCAATAAGTATTGTACAAAGAGCTTGAGGTTCTTTTTTTACAACTGTGCAATTTGAAAGAAAATCTGATTTGCTGAGCAGCTTTAATTCAGCAGAGAAGATAGCAGAAAAGGAAGATAATAAAGGACTACTAAAGAAATAAAAAATGGATTACTCTCCAAACATATAGGCATAGATTTGTAGACATTGGATGTGACATTTCAATAGGCAAGGGGCCAGTCATCACTTTGACAGAAGCTCTTAAACTTTATTCTGAATGAACGACATAAGCTGAATAACCAAAAGAGAGCACTTGCTTTTCTACAAGGCATGTTGGAACACCTGAGCTCAAAGTCCCAGAGCCAGCAATTGGCAAAGACCTGGTTTAGCAAGTGCTAATCCAATTTCCTTATCCTCTCTTGACCAGTTCACATATGCATTTACATCACTGGATTTCTTGATTATTGTGGTGTACTTGGAATCAGTTGACACACTCACCTGCCTGTCACCAAGCACACACAGCCGTCATGTGTAGTGAAATGGAGCAATGTGCGTGCATCAGGATTGGCACATCCTGCTTCGCCACTAGAGGTGAAATGGGAACGTTCTGCCATGCTGCCCACTGCTGTCAAAGCCTTCTGTACTTAAGCTGTGCGACAGTTTCTCCACCACCATTGGAGCTGGCAGGGCAGGGCAGGCAGGGCACCAGTGGGGATGCTGTCTCTTGGACTTTAGCCACCCAAGGCAGCTGCTTCACCCCAGCTCATGGTGGGCCAGCCCTGGTGGGCCTGTTTGAACCAGGCCTTGGCAACTCACAGCTGAATGTATGAACTGACTCCATTGCATTTGGGCTTATGTCAACAGGTAGGAAAGTCCAGAGCTAACATAATTGCAATGGTCCATCAACACATGCAAGTTATTGCTCATCATGGGGCAGCTGGCAGGTTGTAGAATGCTCCCTTCAGGTAGTCTCACCTGGAGGTTTTTTTACATATCTTTAGGTGGCAGGCAAAAACATTCATTTTCTCCCAGGCCTTTGGTTCATGAAACTATCTATGGACAGGGGTGGGGGTTATTATTATTTTGTTTGTTACTAGGTTATGTATTTCTGTGTTTTTATAAATGAAAACCTTCCTATGATCCTCAGATGAAGGACAGTATAGAAATTAAATTAAAAATAAAATAATAAAACATTGCATTCATCAATGAATGCATTCATCAATGTTGCACTCATCAATTCCAGCGGGTGCAGAATGCCGCGGCGAGACTCCTTACGGGGTCCTCGCTGTGAGATCACATTCATCTGGTGCTATACCAGCTGCACTGGCTCCTGGTGGGGTACAAGATCAGGTTTAAGCTGCTGGTTTTAACCTTTAAAGTCCTATACGACCTAGGACCCTCGTACCTACGGGACCACCTCTCCTGGTATGCCCCACAGAGGAACTTACGGTCTTCAAACAAAAACATCCTAAAGGTCCCAGGCCACAGAGAGGTTAGGCTGGCCTCAACTAGAGCCAGGGCTTTTTCGGCTGTGGCTCCAATCTGGTGGAACGCTCTGTCACAAGAGACTAGGGCCCTCCGGGACTCGACATCTTTCCGCAGGGCCTGCAAGACAGAGCTGTTCCACCAGGCCTTTGGTCAGGGCACAGCCTGACTCCCTCCTTTGGCAATCTTCACAGAACTTTAGCCTAATGGTTGCCATCAATTTGAGTTGAATTAATTTTAATGAAATGATTTTAGAATGTTGTATTATTTTATTGTTGTTAGCCGCCCTGAGCCCAGCTTCAGCTGGGGAGGGCGGGATATAAATAAAATTTTATTATTATTATTATTATTATTATTATTATTATTATTATTAAATGATGAGCAAGCATGTTGGAACCAGACCTTAAAGACTGGTGTCTGAATGTGTGAACTGATGTGGCTGAAAAGCAATGCATTTCAGGTGATACAAAGTTCTATCTGTGCTGTTCTATCAGTGATCAACTGATGAACATGCATATATGAACCACCTTTTGTATATGTGAGTCAGGTTGATTTTTTCCAAATATATTTTGCACTTTGGATCAGGTTTGCATTTTTTAAATTAGCGTGCCCATAGCTTCAAATAAGCACATAACATGACAGTTTTCTACTCATCAAATTACATGTGACTGGGCACTTGAACTTTGGGGGTTACTGCTTTCATTTTCTTTGGGAAGTGTAAGCAGTGTATTTAGGAGTCTTGTTCATCATTGCTACTGCCATACTCCCTCAAATAATTTGAATTTATCACCGTATATTTTGCCTTTTCCTTTCAAGACCTCGAGATCATACCAGTAACCCAAATGTCTTATCAGTCTCTTTGTCTAGGGATGAGGGAATGCCACAAGAACCTATGAAAAGGATTGCTAGTTTTATTTTCTAGAAAAAGAATGTATTTGGAGACTCCAGAGAACCATAGACATGTGGTATCAAGTTGTAGACAATTACAAAGTACCTTACTGCCATATTGTCTGGAAATCCATACCTATAAATAGGTCAGCCACAATCCAATTCATATTTATATGGGGAGGACGGTAACCCCTGTGGCATTCTTCGAAGCTGGCTCCCAAATAAATGTACATAGGATTACAGCTCTATCCTTGAATCTTTATATTTATTTTATTCATTAGCTTCCAACACTATATTTCATTCATTCGCTTCAAACAAGATTGATTGCATAGAACAATTTCCCCTAAAGCCTCGGCAACGGCTCCAAATTGCTCATAACGGCTTAGCGCTATTCTCCAAGTGAGCCGGGGGCTTGCTCCATTAGGCATCAATAATATTGTCCTGGTGCCTTCAGCAGCTGAACAGCTGGATGCTGAATAAAAATGTTTTGGAACCTCTGGTTTACCATGATTCAATATAAGCCAACTCCTGGAACTGCAGGCATACAGACTGGGTTTCCCTTAGATCTCACACTAAATCCATCACAAATGGTATAACATGATCCTGGGTGTTCTGGTCCAACTTTCTTTCCAGAGGGCTAACTTTCATTCAAATTGTCATTGCGGTGGGATGGGGAAGGAATTGTAGAACTTGCCTCATACAGCTTCTCCTACAGGTTTCAGCCAAACAATATGGTAAATCTCCTACCCATTGAATGTAAAGTTGATGTCCAAGCTTATTTCCATATGTTTCCACCTTTGCCTTCCATCGCTAGATGGCTTCTGACACAGACTGTAAAACAGATGTGACTACAGCTATAGGATTAGGTTCGCTCTAGGCCTCCCAAGTTCAACCTGGCAGCAAACACACTTACATACTTTCCATATTTTGATTGTAGTCACACCTCCAAAGACAAAGGAAGATGAAGAATTAAATGCATTCATGCCAAGGGGTACCATTTACATAGCAACAGTAACCATGGTGCAGGTTTTTAATAATTCTGTGATGCTATTATAATGGCAGACATGGATCAATGGGAGTAGAGGTTGCATTACAGCTGTAAACTGATGTAAAGTAGTGGTGAAGAGTTGGAGCTATGCTGAATCAAGAAGAGCCTGGATCAAATCATGCTTCTGCCATGCACTGATAAGGTGGGAGAACAGATGGAGTGAAATTTCATTGGGTCTGCAAGAACCTCATTACCCTCTCGATGTTGCACTTTTCCAAATTTTGTGATAGAGTTCTTATCTCAAAGAAAGTACCACATTGCATTAAAAATGCATATTTTAGGAGAAAATACATTTAGAAATGTAGGCATAGGGTATTTAAATATGTATTTTGTGACAGAATGCATATTTATGAATTTAAATATGATTTTCGTGCACTTTTTTTTAAAAAAAAGTAATTGTAGGTTAACGTGGAAATAGGATGGAGCAGGATAAACACATGTGAAATTGATACGGACTGGAATTTGGGAGTTGACCTTTATAGTTTCCCCTCTGGTCCACTCCCTAAGCCATGCTGAAGCTGGAAGATCACCCCACAACGACTGCAACCACTGCTCCCTTCCAGCCGGCAGGTAAGCAGCCATTTCTATCTACAGAATAAAATGAAATTTTGTTGTAAAAATTGCTATAAAGATGTCCCACAGACCGTTCTGAAACTCTGAAATACCAAAGGTCAGGATTCAACTGTCATCCTTGGTCCTTGAAAAAAGGGTCTCTGCAAGGATGCTATGTTAATTGCATCCCTTAATGACTTCTACATGACTCTTACTTGTTTATCTCTTTATTTAAAGTCCTTTTGGAATTTAAGCATAGCAAAATAGAGAATCATAATAAAATTGTGAAGAGTTGAAATGCTTCCCAAAAAAAACACACACACATGAAATGAAATGAAATGAAAGGGAGAGCATGACAAGGTCAAAAGGACTAAGCAGAATTAAAAATGGTTCATGTTCACAAAGGATGAAATGTTCGAGTATAGTTTAGTTAAAATGCAGAATGTGCTGCAGTAGCTAAGGTACAAGGAAAAGGAAACAACAGGGTTTTGGAACAATTTTCAGCCCAGACGCCACCTTTCTTTGTCGCTTGCCTTCTGGTGGCTCCATCTCAGTTGGGTGTAACAAGGTAGGAGTGGTCATGGCCACTGGTCCCATCACCTCCTGGCAAAGAGAAGGTGAAGAAATGGTAGCAGTGAGAGATTTTACTTTCTTGGGCCCCATGATCACTGCAGATGGTGACAGCAGTCACAAAACTAAAAGATGCCTGCTTCTTGGGAGAAAAGCCATGACAAATCTAGACAGCATTTTGAAAAGCAGAGACATCACCTTGCCGACAAAGGTCCATATAGTAAAAGCTATGGTTTTCCCAGTAGTGACGTATGGAAGTGAGAGCTGGACCATAAAAAAGGCTGATCGCCAAAGAATTGATGCTTTTGAATTATGGTGCTGGAGGAGACTCTTGAGAGTCCCATGGACTGCAAGAAGATCAAACCTATCCATTCTTAAGGAAATCAGCCCTGAGTGCTCACTGGAAGGACAGACACTGAAGCTGAGGCTCCAATACTTTGGCCGCCTCATGAGAAGAGAAGACTCCCTGGAAAAGACCCTGATGTTGGGAAAGATTGAGAGCACCAGGAGAAGGGGACGAGATGGTAGGCCAGTGTTCTCGAAGCTACTAACATGAGTTTAACCAAACTGTGGGAGGCAGTGGAACACAGAAGTGCCTGGTGTGCTCTGATCCATGGGGTCACGAAAAGTTGGACACAAATAAACGACTAAACAACAACAAAGGTAGGAGTGGGTAGAGTGATGGATATTGCTATTGCATTTGAATAGCAGGCTACATTCCAGCCACACAACATTCAGAGGTTTCTATGGATACGTGCACACAAAGACCCACACACTTCTCTCCATGTTTTATGCACCAACACAGTTCAAGGACACATTCAACCAGGCAAAAGAACTCAAAGACAGCACAGAGCAGTACTGATGAGGGGTGCGGCTCCTGAAGAATTCTAAGGGTCAGCTGGAAGGCTGTTTTTGGTTCTCTGGCTTGAGGTTCTCCACCTCACATGCCGATGGCCGTAGCTTCAAACAGGAGTCTCCCAGCACCACTTTCTGAAAACAACTGCAAAATCCTGATCCCAAACTGAAAACTAACTGGGCAGGCCAAAAGTAGGCCACAGTCAAAGCCCGTTGAATGGGGCAGCAGAAACACCTAGTTCCCAGTGTATATCATGCAACAGACAAACAAGGCTGCTTTGGATAACTGAAGAACCACCTGAAAAATTGTTTTTCAATAAATGGAAATTTAAGCTTGGCTACCTGCATTTCTGAGAATATTTTGTACAATCTCTTGTATAATAATTATTACAATATTTTGTACAATATTCATTCATTCATTCCCCACCTATCTGACTGGGTTGTCCCAGTCACCCTGGCATCTTCCATCTTATATACAGTGGTACCTCAGTTTACAAACTTAATCCGTTCTGGAAGTCCGTTCTTAAACCGAAACCATTCTTAAACTGAGGCACACTTTCCCTAATGAGGCCTCCCACTGCCAGTGCCCTTCCACCATTCGGATTCCGCTCTTCAACCGAGGTAAAGTTCTCAAACCGGGACACTACTTCCAGTTTTGCGGAGTTCATAAACCAAATCGTTCGTAAACAGGACTGTTCTTAAACCGAGGTACCACTGTACCAGAACTCAGTTCTGACACCTCTCAGGTCCGCGCCATTGCTATATAAGAGAACTTCCCATACTTCTTTTTCTAGAAAAAGAACATTGGTTTTAAGTCAGAAGACAGGCAGGTGGGGAAGTTGCCCCATTTACCCTAATGAACCAGCTTCTAATGCATGAATCTAGATTGGCCCTTATTTCCGCTAGCCAAAAGGAAGGTCATCATGTTACATACAGGGTGTGTGTGCTTTTCCTTGCCAGTCTTCTGGCAAAGAATCTTTTGGCCTTACCTCCCTTTTCAAAATAGGATTTTCTTAAGCCTCCTGTGCTTATTTGAACTCTTAAGTTAATAGACATATTTAATTTTTCTTATATCCCCTTTTCTAATACCTTTTTCCTTGCTCATGAATCTTAATGAGAAGGATTTTCTTTTCCTGATCGTTACCTCTCCTTTTTTATATTTAACTGGAAGCCAAGGAATTTCCCCAAAGCAGTTTTAAAAGCAGCTAGGGAGAAAACAGTGTTGATTTTTTAGGGTAACATTGCCATTTCCCCCCTGCATTCCCCCCCCCCGAAAGCTCCTGGTTAAACAAAAGTAATTTATCCAGATGCCAATCCAAGCTATTTCTCATCTGACTCTCATATGGCTAAAAAGCACTTGACTCATTAGTGGCCTAAGCAGGATGTGGAGTCACTTTTGACTAAATAAAAATCATGTTATTCGTGAAGGGGTCTTATGGAGGCGAAATCCCTGTACAACATTTTTTTTTTTTTTTTTTTTGGAAAAGTGGCACACCCTCCATGGCCATGCTGTTTAATCTCATCATTAAAAAAATAATAATAATATTAGCCCAATGGGTGGAATTCAGCTTGCTAGATGGAACAGTACCCCTTCTCTTCCCCCTGTGTGCTGTTCTGGGGTTTCTCCTGCCCCCAAATTATGCAACTGCAAGTTCTTGCTCAGGGGCTCCTCAGCAGAAGCTCATTGACAGCACATCACTCAGGTAAATATGATTGGTTGCATAGCATGATGACATTATATTGTTCACTATGCTGTGTGGGTTCATCCATGTGACAAATGCAGATAGGTGTCAGGCTTCAGGGAAACCCATCCCCCTCCCTTATGGCAGGCTCCCAATAATGGATAAACAAGACAATCTTAAAGGTAAAGGGATCCCTGACCATTAGATCCAGTCATGGCCGACTCTGGGGTTGCGGCACTCATCTCGCTTTATTGGACGAGGGAGCTGGCATACAGCTTCCAGGTCATGTGGCCAGCATGATTTAGCCGCTTCTGGCGAACCAGAGCAGCACATGGAAATGCCGTTTACCTTCCCGCCGGAGCGGTACCTATTTATCTACTTGCACTTTGTGCTTTCGAACTGCTAGGTTGACAGGAGCTGGGACCGAACAAGAGGAGCTCACCCTGTCGTGGGGATTCGAACCATCAACCTTCTGATCGGTAAGTCCTAGGCTCTGTAGTATAACCTACAGTGCCCCCTGCACCCCTGAAGAAGATCTTACCAAAGTCTTTATTCAGTATACACAAAGAGAGGCTTAGACTTGTCGCCTCTTGGGGTAATGGCATTGCTCCGAGTAATCTCCTCCCCCCTTCCCTTCTCAGTCATCGACAGCACCACCCATTTTACAGTGACTGCTTAAGGCCGATTGTCTCTTAGCCCTCTATTCTCCTACTTTCACTGCTCACCGTGTTCTGGGACAAGGGGGATCTGGAATGCTCTCTAGTGATAACGTGTCAGCCAGCTGCTCCTGCTCTGCTTCTTTCCCCCAGCTTTGCCCCTCTTCTGTCTCTGAGCTGTGACCCTCTGCAAACCACAATTGTAAATCTATACTGTCCTCCTTTTCCCGGGAAGGTTCAGGAAGAGGGGAAGGTGGTCTCCACCATTCCTCTTCCGATGTCCAGTCCCTGACCTCAACATGTTTACAATTCTGTCTCCACAACATCTACGTTGGCTTGGTCATGTACACAGAATCGAAGATGACAGGACATGATCTAGAGCAGTGTTTCCCAACCTTGGGCCTCTAGCTGTTTTTGGACTACAACTCCCATCATCCCTGACTAGCAAGACCAGTGGCAAGGGATGATGGGAATTGTAGTCCAAAAACAGCTGGAGGCCCAAGGTTGGGAAACACTGATCTAGAGGGAGCTGGCTTCAGGTACTAGGCTTGTTGGCAGACCAACTCTGTGTTACAATGATGCAAACGTGTTTTACTGATAGCTTCAATATTTCTTGTAAACCACTTAGAGATTTTGTTACAACCAAGTGAAATATAAAATTTGTTTTCATAAATATACTGTGGTACCTCGGGTTACAGACACTTCAGGTTACAGATGCTTCAGGTTACAGACTCTGCTAACCCAGAAATAGTACCTTGGGTTAAGAACTTTGCTTCAGGATAAGAACAAAAATTGTGCTCCAGAGGCACTGCGGCAGCAGGAGGCCCCATTAGCTAAAGTGGTACCTCAGGTTAAGAACAGTTTCAGGTTAAGAACGGACCTCCAGAATGCATTAAGTTCTTAACCTGAGGTACCACTGTATAGCATTACATTAGAGGAAATAGCTTGCAAAAATGAATTTATCAGTCAAAACACAGACATGTGTTGACTGGGAGAAATCAGCACTGAGAAACTGTTAGATTTTTATTTGACAGCAAATTACTACAGAAATATGGAGGACGAAATTCATGATTGGAAATATGAGAAGCTGAGAGGAACTGGAGTGGATGAATTTGTCCATCGCTTAAATGAACCCCAAACTCACCGCAAGAGATGGCAACTTTGCTCTACTGCTTCCTTTCTGACATAAGCCTTCTCCCTGCTTTTCCTTTTCTGAGTGACTTTAGCACAGTGTGATTACTGAGCAGCAATTTGGTAAAAGTCAAATGCCTATCACAGCAGGCAGATTTACTGAGGAGCGTTCCATTAAAATTGCATTCTCCTTTGGGTCTGAAGCACAGTAACATTTCTTTGTTTGGTGCAGCAAGCAATAAGGATTTTGAAATGAAAATTGCTGTGTTTTGATGTTAAAAATATATCAGTTTTGTGTCTTGCTGCTTGTCTTGTTACTTGGTTATAGCCGCTTAACATTTTCTGAGATCTCTTCTCGGAAGAACTTTTATCATACCTGGAAGTGCAGGTCAGCAAGGCAGTTTGGTTAATTATAATTATGGCAAAAACTGCTGACGTGGTCCTCTCCCATGGAACTGCCATTGTCAAAAGTACTGATGCCAAACTTGTGACATACAGTAAGTCTTCATAAGCAAAGCGGGGGAGGGGGAGATATTCTCATTGTTCCGCCATTCACATTTCTCCCCCCCCTCTCCATTATTTGAGCGGAACTGATTGGCAGAAGTGTGCAGCTGTTGCAGTTTTGCTGGCTCAGACCAAACGGCTGGAGATACTAACCCATTCCCCACCCCCGCAATGGTATGCCAGAGTATGCTGAGAAAACTGCTGAGATGCTGCAAATAAATAAATGTAATAATTAAAAGTGGCACACTTAGGTAATTTATGACTCTGGGCTTAATGGGAAGGAGTGCCTCTTTAAATGGCAGTGTATATTGCTTCGCTTTGAAATGCAGTATCGCGGGTGGCACTGTGGGTTAAAGCGCAGAGCCTAGGACTTGCTGATCAGAATGGTCGATGGTCAAAGTGCAAGTAGATAAACGGGAAGGTAAATGGCATTTCCATGCGCTGCTCTGGTTTGCCAGAAGTGGCTTAGTCATGCTGGCCACATGACCCAGAAGCTGTACGCCGGCCCCCTCGGCCAATAAAACGAGATGAGAGCCGCAAACCCAGAGTCAGTCACGACTGGACCTAATGGTCAGGGGTCCCTTTACCTTACCTTATGTGCCTCTGAACTCCAACTGTTGGATACCCCCAGAGGGTAAAGTGCTTATGGGCTTCCCATAGGTATCTGTTTGGCCACTGTGAGAACAGGATTCTGGACTAGATGAGCCTTGACCCGATCCAGCAGGACTCATGTTCTTATGTGACAAAGCAGCCCTGCTACATCTGGGTATCCTCCTGCTCATTTTGTTCAGTAGGGTCATCACAGACATCTGCCCCAAAGTCCTGCCCTGAGTACACCAAATGGGTCCTGTGAGCCTAAGTTATTCCTCATGCACACTCCTTCTTCTTTGGCGATCACTCATAGCTGAGCAAGATTGTCTTCCATAAGCACATTGTTTGGGGTTTTTTAAATATATTTTTATTAAAGATTTTATTGATTTACAAAGGTATGTGCAATGTCTCTCTCTCGTATTCCCCCCCCCATGTAACTTTTTTTTTTTTTTTACAAATCGGTTTCATTTGTTGAGACATTAGGAAGAAAAGGGGGAAAAGGTGGAGGGGGGAAAGATGAGTAGGGGTGGGGTCGGGTGGCAATGTTTCTATTTTACTTAATATATGTAGGGTTTGGTGTCAGCATTGCTTGTGCAGGTTCTCTGCTGCTCACTTGTGTTCCTTTGGTGGTGAGAGAGGTTGGGGTTGGCCTAGGGTGTGGCTGTTCATTTGTGGTTGGCTGTGGTGGTCTTTGTTTTCATGTGTGAGTGGGGTGGGTGGGTGTTTTGGATCAGGTTAGCCATATTGATTTGTATGCTGTTGGTGGATTTTTGCCATTGTCTTGTTGGGCTGTGTATGATAAAGGGGAGCCATACTCAGGAGTAAGCATGAACCAATGGTACCAAATAGTATGGGAAACAGCCTTACTAGAAAAATTAACCAATCAACTTAAGCTGACACCGGGACAAATAGAAGAAGACATAAACATGGTTTTAACAGTGAGTCCATAAGTAACTGTGGAGGCCAATTCTGGAGCCACACATCCTTCCACAGTGGGGACATAGGTTTCCAGGTGGGAGCTGATCACAGTGAAGGTTTGTCAAGTGTGCCTTCCTCTTAGCATGTTTCTCCCTTTCGTCCTGAGTTTGAGCATTTTCAAAGCCCATGAAACCTTTGGTAAAGGCTGTTCTCCAATTGAAGTGTTCACAGGCCAGTGTTTCCCAGTTGTCAGTGTTTAGACTACACACACATAAACACACATAAACACACACAGAGAGAGAGAGAGAGAGAGAGACAGACAGAGAGAGAGAGAGAGACAGACAGAGAGAGAGAGAGAGAGAGAGAGAGAGGAGGCTGCTGTCCGACATTTCCCTGCTCTGGTTTTGCCTCCTTCTAATCAGCCTCCGCTGGGGGGTGGATAATTCTGCTATGTATTTGTAAATGGTGGTTTTTAGTCAGGAGATGTAGCTAGATTATATGCCCACAAAGGAGACTTGCATTATGGGTTTCTGCATGAGTCACTGCTCTGGGCTGTTCTCCTTCCAATCTGATACACCCAGAACAGTGATTCACCCAGACCCACAAGGCGTAGACTGTAAACATTCCACAAGTAAAGCATTTTATTTTATTTTTGGTATGTAACAGCACATCACCATTATCATCAACATCAGCACCATGCCTTGCCTACCCTTTTCTACAAGGTCCAAAAGAAGCTTTTAGCAATGTAAAAACACTATATCAAAATAAACTGAAACAATCTACTTCCAAAAGAATAGGGTGGGTCCTAAAAACTTATGTCGAAGGTGTCAAAGAGGTGCTTCTTCAAAATATGAGGAAAGCTATACAATGAAGCTGCCAGAAGCATTTCTGTGAGGAGGGAATGCCACAGAGCTTATCCTCTCCTGGACCCGCCCCCACCATGAACTTCTGATATTCTCCAGGAATTTGTATTTAAGAAGTAAGAGAGCTTATTTTCTGGTAAGTGTTCTTGGTAAATCACTACTTCTGTTTTGCTTCCCTGCTTTCGTCTTTGAGGGATGCCCAGACAAAATTCTGTTTGCATAACTTGCTGGTTGTTTTCTTCAGACTTTGGCTTTACCTCCAAAGTCTTCAGAAATTCAGTTCCCGAATACATGAAGAATGTACAGTGGTACCTCGGGTTACATACGCTTCAGGTTACATACGTTTCAGGTTACAGACTCTGCTAACCCAGAAATATTACCTCAGGTTAAGAACTTTGCTTCAGGATGAGAACAGAAATTGTGCTCTGGCGGCGCGGCGGCAGCAGGAGGCCCCATTAGCTAAAGTGGTGCTTCAGGTTAAGAACAGTTTCAAGTTAAGAACAGACCTCCAGAACGAATTAAATACTTAACCCGAGGTACCACTGTACTGTACCAACCCTGAAATGGCTGGGGCAGTTTTTGGTGTGGGTGTGTGCGTATAAAACAGAAGCAATCCCCTTCCCACAATTTTTGGGGGACTATTTCCCCCACCTCCTCTAGATAGCATTCCACAATCTGTTGCCATCAAATAGGAAGATGGAAGGAGAAGAGCCGGGTTTTGTTTTTGTCCCCCCAACACACACATTCTTGACAACACATGCACACAAACACTACGGGACCATGGAACAGATAAGCTACTATTTCACACTCACAATTGAAAGATAGTGAATACAATTTTTAATTTATATTACATTATCAAGAATGTGCATTCACTGGCTAGCAAGAGGAAAGTAATATGATGTGATAAGATCTGGTTGTAACGGTTCATAATCAAAGAATGAGGTACTCCTGCAAAGGTACCATCTCTCCAGAGCACATAGCAATTTATGTGTGGCACTCCTTCAAAATGATGTGCGCGTACAGGCTCACTTACTGTGACAAAAGTGCCCAGCTGAAGGACAAGAGCAACCATATTTGCAGAACTTCCTCTCTCTCCTTTGATCGAATGTTCTCAATGAAATATCAAGGGCTAAACAAGGGATAGTAATCTCACATTGTCCTTATCGTTGCGTGGAATTTAAGACCTGCATTTCTGGCAGCTGTCTACCATGATATTTTGATTAATGGCTAGTGAACTTTCATACCTGATTTCCCCCCTATCCCTAATGTGCATCTGTTCCAAAGTCATCGTGATGGCAGCTTGGTGCCTACACATGAATTATTGTTATTTTCACTAGCTCATTCTTTAGAACCAAGGACATTAAGAAAAGGCAGAAATACTGGTGTCTATTACCCAAGAGACTAGGGGCCTGTTGTTGAAGCAGACTCCTATCTTAAGAAACATCTGTCAGTGAGAGCTGTCAGTGGCAGCCCTAACAGGATGGATGTCATGAGTGGCATTGAGAAGCTGGAGGCAAGTGCAGTGTTATGCAGTACAGGGACTGACAGTCTATAAGCAGCTCAGACCAGGAACCAGATCAGGGCCTGTAGGATCAAATTGGTTCAAGGTGTCACCAGATCCCTCCTGGGCTGCAAGCTGCAGAACCATTCCCCAAGAATCTGCAAGGCTGGATCAGTAGTGAAAGTGAAGCCAAGCCAGCTGTTCCTTCTGTCTACGTATGTATGCCCATGTGACTGCTTTGATCTGTGGTTACAGGTGCCCCATTTACTTGTTCAACACTTGAAAGCAAATAATATTTTAGTGTGGCAACTCCCACACTTTGAAACTCTCTTTCTATGAGACAGGCAACTTCAGTGCGCTTGTTTTGGCACCTGCTAAAAACATTTTTGTTTAGGCAACCCTACCCAGAAATGTAGACGCTGTCGTGTGTTTTAATCCAGTTTTAGTTTATTGTTAATTTAAATTATTTTTAAATACTTGTTTGTAACTTTTGTAATTTTTTAAATAATAATTTTTATTAGTTTTCAATTACAATCCAATAATAGCCTCATTATAACAATACTGATTTATAATACAATTACTAATATCAGTCATTCAAATACTGAATTATATAATTAGATAAGGTGGCTGCCCGCGTGCTAGAATTGATGCTTTGATGATTTTCTTTATTTCTGCGTTCCAAAATCTTATTGATTTCAATTACATTCTGGTCATAATAATAATCCTTATACATCAGCAGCAATATCAATAACTTCTATTCATGCTGACACATTAAATGATTTATGAAACTACAAGTGAGGATCTCAAACTATATCCTTGTTCTTCTGTGTGTGTTTGTAACTTATAATTCTACTGTTTAATTCTTTTTTGCAAACCACTTTGAGGTTTTATTATAATCAAGTGGTATATAATGTTGTGAAAGAAAGAAAGAAAGAAAGAAAGAAAGAAAGAAAGAAAGAAAGAAAGAAAGAGTAATGCAAGGCAATGGGCACCCAGAGTCACCAGTTTGAGAACACTGGCATCTTTCAGGGATGCTTCCAGATGATCCACCCTGTGTTAAAGAAGCTTTTATTGAGGGTGAAAGAGGAGAGCGAAAATATGGTCTGAAGCTCAACATCAAAAAAACGAAGATCATGGCCACTGGTCCCATCACCTCCTGGCAAATAGAAGGAGAAGAAATGGAGGCAGTGAGAGATTTTACTTTCTTGGGCTCCATGATCACTGCAGATGGTGACAGCAGCCACGAAATTAAGAGACGCCTGCTTCTTGGGAGGAAAGCAATGACAAACCTAGACAGCATCTTAAAAAGTAGAGACATCACCTTGCCAACAAAGGTCCGTATAGTAAAAGCTATGGTTTTCCCAGTAGTGATGTATGGAAGCGAGAGCTGGACCATAAAGAAGGCAGATCGCCGAAGAATTGATTCCTTTGAATTATGGTGCTGGAGGAGACTCTTGAGAGTCCCATGGACTGCAAGAAGAACAAACCGATCCATTCTTAAGGAAATCAGCCCTGAGTGCTCACTGGAAGGACAGATCGTGAAGCTGAGGCTCCAATACTTTGGCCACCTCATGAGAAGAGAAGACTCCCTGGAAAAGACCCTGATGTTGGGAAATGTTGGGAGGGCACCAGGAGAAGGGGACGATAGAGGACGAGATGGTTGGACAGTGTTCTCAAAGCTACCAGCATGAGTTTGACCAAACTGCGGGGGGCAGTGGAAGACAGGAGTGCCTGGCATGCTCTGGTCCATGGGGTCACGAAGAGTCAGACATGACTAAATAACTAAACAACAATAACATCATTTTTCTGCCTTTTCTTTTATAAATCCTTGAGCTATTCTAGTTTTGGATAAATAATCCATTTTCCCAAGTTTCCTGTTGTATGTTTCCCTCACTCACATTTCCTATCCATTCACTTACATTTTGCGTACAATAGATTATGAGCCTGTGCACAGAGAATTGTCACTGTAAAAACATGCATTGTGCAATGCCAAGTGATGATGGTGGGATCTCTTTTTTGATACTACCTGAAAACTTTTAAAAGGATCCAAAGGTGACATGAGGGAAAGGATGCTTCTGTGATTAATCTCTCCCCTGCCCCTGCTCTCACCCCAGCCCATTTCTGGGATTCCCAAAAAAGTTTTCAGATGTTCTGTCCTTGGTAATTGTCTCAGTCAGATGGGGTTTCGAGTGAAGGGGTTTCTAGGTAACTGTTTGGGATTCAACCAGAGAAACTATCCAGCCAAGTCAACGTTCAGTTTCTGGTAAGGAAAAGCAAGACAGCATCCAATTTCCAACACTGCAATGCAAATTTCAAGTTTGGGTAGCACCCTGGACAGCTCCATATGCTGCTCAGAATGGCACCTCAAATGTTACTTTAGTAACTAACAGACATCTCTGGACCTCAATGGGACTTCAGCCCAGTCTAGGTGTTTAGTTTTGCCTCTGCTGAGAACATCTTATTTCACTGAAATGGAACTTTCCTGTTCAGCAGCCACTTTTTTCAATGGCATGGAACAGACCTTGAAGTCAAGGACCTCAGAATATGGTGGCATGGCCACCTCCAGCTGAGAAGGTGACAACAATACAAGCTCCTGACGCAGCCCAACTGTGAGTTGCTTGTAGGTTGATTGTCTTCTTTGAAGTCTACTTTTCTTTTCATTTCATGCTCATTTAAATTTAGGGACAAATTCCTAGAAGATGGACCTTTTGCCTGATGCTACTAGTTTCTTCAGGTTCAGTCTAAATCAAGGTACATCTAAACAGCCCCCCAATGGTTGATATTTGATGCACAAGGAGTTCATGGCAATGGCTTGCAGCCCTACTAGCAAGTGGGTGGTATTAAATATTAGTCATCCTCAGAGAAGACTCATTGAAAATGAATGGTATTGAGTTACATAACTTTTGATGAGTCGGCTTTGAGTATGGCTAACATCTAATACCATCCATAGTCTGTACCAAAACCAGTTACACAAGACTTTTTACTAACAGCCATAAATCATTTTGGGACAGATGGACTTAACTTGTAAAGTTTTCATCTTTTCAGGGTCCTTAAGAGATTGAATTTTCTCTGCTGATATTTAAGCGCACAAGTTTGTTTTGCTGACCCATTAATATTCTGTCTATCTTTTGTTGCTGCAGATGTAAAATATTAGAAAATTTTCAGTAGAAACAGGGGGGTTTAAAAAATAATAATAATAAAAAAAAATATTGACCCTGAAAATGTGAGAAGACACATTTGAATATACTGTAGAATATACTGTGTGTATTGGAAGATGGATGAATCCTGATTCCATTATAATTATGATGTGCATTTTTGGAACTACTCTGGACAAAGTGAATGTAGAAGAGGCACAATTATGTACATGCAGACAACTGATTTTCAGGACCCAGGAAACCCTTCTTGCTCAACAGGTCATTTCAATCCCACCCCTGCCTCTTTAAAATCTGCAGGATGGGGCTTTGCCATCCAGTAAGTCATGTACCCCCCCCCCCCGCCAACCTCGATGAGCAGATCTCCTCGCACATTGACTACACTGGATGAGGCCCATTATGTGACCCCTTAGATTTTCTTGTCCAACTTTGGTTTCCTTCTAACAAGTATTCCTACAGTTTAGCCAGGAATGACCACTAAACAGGCAACAATCACAATGAATAGGTATTTTAAATATAATGCCAATGGCCTATGACTAAGACAATGGGCAGGTAAATCCTATGGGAGAAGAAGAGTTTGGATTTGATATCCCACTTTATCACTACCCAGAGAAGTCTCAAAGCAGCTAACATTCTCCTTTCCCTTCCTCCCCCACAACAAACACTCTGTGTGGTGAGTGGGGCTGAGGGACTTCAAAGAAGTGTGACTGGCCCAAGGTCACCCAGCAGCTGCATGTGGAGGAGCGGAGACACGAACCTGGCTCCCCAGATTGAGACTACTGCTCTTAACCACTACACCACACTGGAGGTGGGGAGTACATGGCAGAGGAACAACCACTTCCTACACCTTCTTGGGCTTGTTCTTACTGGGGCAAAAGGTTTGTGGGGTGTGTGTGCTTTGTTTGCCTTGATGTTCTTGCTGATACTCCCCCCCCCCCACATCAACAGCAAGAAGGAAAACAATGCCATCTCCAGGGTCCAAGGCCTTCTCAAATTCATCTCCAACATGTCCCTTTTCATAACCTGTCATCATCACTGCACCAGTGGTGGAGGAGCTCTCCATTGCCATAATGAGAAGGCCTCTGCAGGATATTGTTGTCCCTTCCGTCACTGTTTCTGGCAGTTTAGGATTTTCCCATCATGCTGTGCCGCAAAGTTTAGAGTGCTATGCATGGGAACTATTACATTTCATTCTTACAGCATCACACATGATTATAAAAAGGCTTTTCTTTTTAGAATGTCTGTTGACTTTTCAGTGAATTCGGTTTCAGTAAATAAAATAATGCAGTACAATTTCACTAACAGCTCGCACATTTTTAGATAAGATTTTGGTTTTTTTTTAAAAAAAGCAAAAACACCAGGTTATATATGTCTTAATGAAAGCATCTCACAGAGTAATTCTGTTCAGAGTTGCTTCTGTTCTCTGTCTTACAAGAAATCTGTGAGTTCCAATTAGTGCCAGAGACAGATTAAGATAACTCCTGGTTTTTTTGTCTTGTCAAAGACTGCCTCCATTGCTTTTCTAGTGCAGCATGCCATATTGTAGTTTTGCATAAAGCACAAAACTAACCTAAGATGTATGCAAAAGGTTTCCCCCACCATTAACAATTTCAAGGTAAGATTGAAAGCAGAGCATGAAATCATATCCTCCAGCTTACTATATGTCCCTTTTGAATTGCGTTTGTTTAATATCCTGCTTGAGGAAGAGCTCTGTGTAACTCAAAAACTTGCACAACACACTTCGAATTGCGGCTGGTTCTAAAAAAGTATTGTATTTTTTCGCTGCTTAAAAAAATATTAAAGTAGCATCGGTGATACTTAACATTTGTATAGTACAAATCTTGCTATTTTAAGACCTTGCAGGAATAGTTGGTCCCCATCAGTTCCAGCCAAACATGGCCAATAGTCAGAGATGATGGGAATTGTGGTCCATAGATACTAGGAGGGATTCAACATAGTGCTAATCCTATTTCTGCCTGCATGGTGGAATGATCTGCTCTCTTCATCCCTGATACCTGTTCCTGGAGTTCTTCCACACACGCCAAGCCAATTAGGAGAGCACATGGAGGGAAGAGAGCAGGGATCCCAGATGCAGTTGCAGAGGTCCTTATGAGGGCTTCTACCAGCAGGGTATTTAGCTGAATCCTGCCCATTTACTGAGTGGTTCCACTGTCCAGATAAATGGCTTTCAACCAGTACTCGTGCTCTCCCATGAAGGAGCAGGTTCATACCTTGAGGATTCTTCTGAATCTGTTACTGCCATTGAAAGCACAAGTGGCATCTGTGGTGCAGAGCACATTCAACCAACCTTGGCTGGAGCCCCTTCAACCAGCTTTGGTTGGAGCCCAACTATGCCCCTATCTGAATGTGAATAACCTTGTTCCAGTTCCCTCTGTTTCAGTAACCTCAAGGTTAGATGAATGCAATGTGTCATATGAAGGCTATCTTTGAAGCCTGTCCAGAAATTACAGCTGGCACAGAATTCAGTAGGCAGATTCCTAACAAGGACAAGACAATATGACATATGGCGTCAATTCTTCTCACCCAATTGCACTGGCTTCCGATATATTTTCCAGGTTCAGTTCTAAGTGCAGGTCAAGACCTCAGTGCATTATGGAGCTTCTCATATTTTATGAAGCTCTACAGACCCTTACATCATCATTGGAGACAGAGTGTGTAATTTTATATGTTCTCATATGTTCTCATCATCATTCTGTATCCTGGTTAAGTCTCCTTGAGATCTTTGTGAATGGATAAAGAAATAACAATAGTAGCTGCTGCAGCAACAACAACAACAACAACCCTGTAGGGCTGTTATAAGGATTGGAGTAGATAAAGCATGACAGAGATGAGATTAAAACTGGCGATTTCTTGATTCATAACTCCATCTCTTAGATGCTACACCAGATCCATCTAGCAACAATTCCTCTTTTGAACTCTGAGCAATGACAAACTATTTTTATACGTTGTACAGTCATGATGATATCAGGTTTGCATAAAAGCCTCTCTCAGCTCCACATCTGAAAGTAGCCTCAGAGCAGGAATCTAAGTGGAACTAAAATAAATTTAACAATGCAGTGCGCCCAGGACTGCAGCTGCACCAAGAACAACGAGAATAATCCCAGAGGGGGCTCCGTTAATGGAAAACATCTAAGAGCTGGCCCTAAATAACTGCAAACAGCAGTTATAAATGCTATTATTAGTGCGTGTTCTGTTCTTTATAAGCCTATTAAGATGCATAATCATAATCACATAATCATAATCAGTAACTTTATGACAAGTGAGAATGAAATGTCTAAATAAGAAAGCCCAGGCACAGAAGGTACATGACAGCCTCGGCCGCCTGGGCTCTACCTTCCAGTTTCAAAATACTTTGACGCAAGACCCACTGATGTCAGGCTTGTATGGGTTCAAAGAGCCACACACCAGTTGGCAAACTTATTGCAATGTTCAGTGCAGCCATGTAGTAATTCTGTCATCTGCACTGTGGTAAACAGAAGCTGATCAGAAATATAGAGAAGTACCTGGCAAGTCAAAAAGGGACGGCGCTGTGGGTTAAACCACAGAGCCTAGGACTTGCCGATCAGAAGGTTGGCGGTTCGAATCCCCACGAGTGAGCTCCTGTTGCTTGGTCCGTGCTCCTGCCAACCTAGCAGTTCAAAAGCACGTCAAAGTGCAAGTAGATAAATAGGTACCACTCCGGCGGGAAGGTAAACGGCATTTCCATCCGCTGCTCTGGTTCTCCAGAAGTGGCTTAGTCATGCTGGCCACATGACCGGAAGCTGTACGCCGGCTCCCTCGGCCAATAAAGCGAGATGAGTGCCGCAACCCCAGAGTTGGTCACGACTAGCCCTAATGGTCAGGGGTCCCTTTACCTTTACCTGGCAAGTCAATACAAGGGGATGAGATTATAAAGCATTTCTCATAATTATGACTTCATAACTGGTCACCTATGTTCTGCATGAGGGCAGGTGGGAGGGACCAAAGAAGTGAAGGTCAATGAGGGTCAGTTGGAGGGAGTAAGAACTTCTGGGGGGTAGTGGCAGAAACACAGACTCTAAAGGGGCAGAATACCCTCCAACGTATTTTTGGCAGAAATTTCTTCACTTTCAAACCTTGCAAACAGGGTTTGTATTTTAGCCCGCGAGCAGTTAGATTTTACAGATTACGACAGCTTGCAGCAGGGTACTTAATCAGCCTTCTAATCTAGGGATCAAAAGGTAATTAGTTTATTTCTATTTTGTTAGGAGCATTTAAATCGTATGCACTTATTAAAATAGTCGGGTAACCTGCTGCAAAATGTGAAGCATATTAACAATGACTAATGTTTTGATCCAGTATGAACCAGACAGCCTTCCAAGGATGACACTGCATTTACAAGAATGTAGGTGTGGAGACTCTTGAGAGTCCCATGGACTGCAAGAAGATCAAACCTCTCCATTCTGAAGGAAATCAGCCCTGAGTGCTCACTGGAAGGACAGATTGTGAAGCTGAGGCTCCAGTACTTTGGCCACCTCATGAGAAGAGAAGACTCCCTGGAGAAGACCCTGATGTTGGGAAAGATGGAGGGCACAAGGAGAAGGGGGCGACAGAGGACGAGATGGTTGGATAGTGTTTTCGAGGTTACCAGCATGAGTCTGACCAAGCTGCGGGGGGCAGTGGAGGACAGGAGTGCCTGGCGTTCTCTGGTCCATGGGGTCACGAAGAGTCGGACACGACTAAACGACTAAACAACAACAAGGTGTGGAGAAAAACATGAGAAAATAATATCTGTCTCTTTAAAAAAAAATCCCTCTAAATGGCACAGTAACCTAGATTCCCCATTACACAGCAACCTTTCTGTCATTTTGTAGCCTTATTAGACTTTACCGATTGGTGGGCTCTGCGTTGCTCCCGGACGGGAGGAAGGAAGTCAAATGACACCGAGGGTTGGTTCAGACAAAGAGTTCTTTATTTCTGCTCTCCGGAGCAGCAGAAAGGCACTTGCGTGGTCAGTCCACAGCAAGTCCAAACAAATGAGAAATTTCATGCAGTATATATATCCTCCAGGCACCCTCTCCCCCTTCCCAAGGAATCCAAGCACGTCAGCTTATACACACAGGTTGACATCACAGATGTTCCTTCTCCGGCACTCTGACACTCTTAACCATAAAAGGGTTTTCCTTCCTGTACTCCTGACCATAAAAGGGTATTCCTCTTGGAGCAAGAGGTCACTAACTCCAAGAACACACACTGGCGCTGTTCCCAGACTAGGTCTGTGCGTCAGAGTGTGGTCAGGACATAAGATAAGACCTAGACATGTCATCCCTGTTCTACTGGTACAGTCAAGGCCATCCTTGCTGTCACAAACTGATAAAGGAGAGGGCTCTGAGCACTTGTGTATACAGCCGGGTTTTTGTTTATGCATTGACTCAGAGCTCAAGTTAATGGATTTTAGCTAAGGAAAAATAGGGATTTTGGTGCCTGTTTCAAACTGCCTGCACAGTCAGTTTTGGGTTTTGGGAAACCCATTCCTTCAATTTTCCTCTGGGTGCATAGGCTGGGGTTCCTTTGAGATGAGTCCTGCTCTCAAAGTTCTTATCTTTTACTGCCACCTTCCTGGATTATTGAAAGGTGCCAATGGCCCAGTTTCTTAGACACTCTTTCCAAATGTTGGGCGTCCAAGGTCCCAAGTGTAACAAAACAAAACAAAGCCACTCTTTGCCCCTAGAGTTGTGCTTCAGCCCATAGGGCATATTGTTGAATTTCTTCATCAACACAGAGTGTGCACAGCGAATGGGGCGTAGAAATAAAAAGCCGTCCGCAATATATTTCCTAAGTTTTATTTTCGAAAACATAACAGCCAAACGCTGCAAGCCATCACTCCTCCTCACCAGCAGCTTACAAAGCATTCGATCAAATTAAATACAGTTTCAATTAACCAATTATCCTATCACATCCCTTCCTGCACCCGGTGCAGAAAGTAACTCCCCTTTTAATTAGGCAAAAAGTCGAGAGACCACAGATGTGCAGCTAAGTAGGTTAAACTGCAAACATACACCTCTGAAACCAACCTGGTTCCTGAGTAGCATTATTGACCACTTTAAGATAAAGAAAAACCAACACATATCTCATTGAATGATCCTTCCCCCACCTCCAATCAAATTCCTACCCTGATTCTACAGGATTAAAAAAGAGGGTTATTGCCAAGAAAATTTGTCCTCTCCTGAACATCAGCAAGGTGATCTTTGCATCGCACACATTGCCTAGTGTAGGGTTTTGGGTTGGTTTTTTTTAAAGAGAGAGAATAAACAGTTTTGTTTCTCCTTGTGCTACCTGTCTCCACAATTTGCAGCAACTAAGACATTTCCCCCCCACATTTCCACACCAGTTTCCACATTAAAAAACAACAACACACACACATGAAAATTCACCAGCAATTTAATGCAAATTTCTCTAGGTAAACACATTTTTTATCATGCTGCTTTGGCTAATGTATATGTTTTTACAAACAATTTCCCCTAATATAATGCATTTTTGGATGTCATTTTCACTAACATCATATTAATGCACACTTTCTCCATATATCTGCAGTTTTGTAAACATAAGTCGATGGACGAACTGCACTGCAGAATTCAGATCAGTGCAAATTTCAAATACTGTAACAGCTATGTTTTGGTTTGCTCAATGCTTCAGAAATTTGATAGATTTGTCTTAAAATACCCACTAAATTGAATTCCCCCTCCATCCCTAATCACCATCCCTGATTTTAATAAGTCTTCTTAATATGGAACCTGGAGTCTGACACTGTCCTTTTTTAAACTATATATATGTTTATTAGTTTTTGACAGTACACCTGCAAAAAATCAATAGGGTATACAAATCAAGGGAGGAAATACAACTGTAACCATGACTGTGACTGAGCCGAGTACAGAGATTGTTTACATCATATTCTTCATCTTCAATATTAAAAAGTAAATATGGAGCGATGGGTCAGGATATGCACTATACTTTTCAGCAGCTCAATCCCTGTGTGACAGACTTCTCTTTCAACCTACCTGTTTTGACCAAGGTGAAGCAAGGTGAACATTGGCAAACCTTTCTCTGAGGTGATCAGAAGAATTCCAGATATAAACTTAGAGTCCTGCCTTCTCAGGAGTTAGGATAAAAGGAGAAGCAGTGGCAGATAACCTGGAGGTCACACCCTGGCCTTTGTCCCTAAAGCAGCAGAGCCTTATATATTATTACATTTATATCCTTCAAGGAGCTCAATGTGACATATCTTGTTCTTCCTCTACCCCATTCTATCCTCGCAACAACCCCAGGAACTGCCTGAGGCTGAGAAGTTGTCCATTATGACAATTGCATTGTTGTGGTGCTCTTTTCCACTCTGGGATCTTGTGGTGAAGAGCGAGTAAGAAATCTCCAAAATAAATATATATGAGGCCACCACAAAAAAATAAAAATAAAATAAAAAATGGCAGACTTCCCTTTTCCCTCACAGGAGATGAGAGAAGAAGAGTAGTTCTTGTGGCCTACTTCCTTTTATTACAGTGATCCTCAGGTTACATAAGCTTCAGGTTACATATGCTTCAGGTTACCAACTCTGCTAACCCAGAAATAGTGCTTCAGGTTAAGAACTTTGCTTCAGGATGAGAACAGAAATCGTGCTCTGGTGGGGCGGCGGCAGCAGGAGGCCCCATTAGCTAAAGTGGTGCTTCAGGTTAAGAACAGTTTCAGGTTAAGTACGGACCTCCGGAACAAATTAAGTACTTAACCTGAGGTACCACTGTATTCTCTTTAAGGCTTAAGGCTGTGTACACACCATGTATTTAAAACACATCCACCCACCAAAAGAATCCCAAGAACTGTAGTATAAGGATGCTGGGAATTGTAGCTCTGCCAGGGAGTAAACTGCAGTTCCCAAGATTCTCCAAGGAGGATTTTAAATGTGTTTTAAATGTATGGCGCGTACACAGCCTAAGAAAGAATGAGGTCAGTGAAAAGCTTAAAATTCAAGAAAACAAATCCAAGCGTACAGCTCCTTGTGATTCCCGACTGTATGCCATTGACCTTTTACTTCCGCTACTTTAACAGCTACATGCAAGAGAATGGCAAATGCTTATAATCACATTTATTTACATTTTTATTACTCTTTCCTCATTTCAGTGCCGGCCAATGTTTGTTTGCACCTCAGAAGTGCTTCACTCCGAACATATGTTTCCTTGCATGCCTCTCATGATGTAACACAACATTGTCTGTTGCTATGGTAATGACCAGCCGCATATGGCATGAGCCACAAGAATTATTTCAGGTGTGGACCGCTAGACTGGTGATTTCTTTTTCTTTCCAGTCAGTTCAGGTCTAATCCTGTATTCCTTAATTTACACTACAGTTTCTTGTTAACGCATCCAGACAATCGTCTCTTTTGCTAGAAGAAGAAAACACTCCCCAGAGAGGCCCTTGAAATCTTTCTTGTTTGTGTCACAGTATAAATACCTTTAGAAGGCATTATTTTAAAGGTGTTCAAATAAGGCAGTGGTGGGGAGTGTTAACTTGTGATTTGAAACTGCATTTACAACTCTTCTCAAGCCCATAAGCTGCAAGAGACAAACAGAGGATGTGCCTTTCTGAGGGAAAAATCACCCACCTTAAATGCCCACGTGATGATAAATTCACCTGCTCCAAAGGCCTCATTTCCCCCTTTTAAAAATGGCAGAAAAGTCATTGTGAAGTCGACAGATGCATATAGGGCCAGTGTAGTATAGTGGTTAGTGTCGGACTAGGAACTGAGAGAACAGATTTCAATCCCCACTCAGCCATGAAGTTCACTGAGTGACGCTTGGACACCTCTCAGCCTAACCAACCTCACATGGTTGTTGTGGGAAATAAATGAGGAGAGGGAGGGAGAAATGTTTGTGCCACCTTGAGCTCATTGGAGGAAGAAAGGCAGCAGAGAGTCAGTGTGGTGTAGTGGTTAAGAGCGATAGACTAGTAATCTGGGGAACCGGGTTCACGTCTCTGCTCCTCCACATGCAGCTGCTGGGTGACCTTGGGCTAGTCACACTTCTTTGAAGTCTCTCAGCCCCACTCACCTCACAGAGTGTTTGTTGTGGGGGAGGAAGGGAAAGGAGAATGTTAGCCGCTTTGAGACTCCTTCGGGTAGTGATAAAGCGGGATATCAAATCCAAAATCCAAGCAAATAAATGCAATAAATAAAATATATGTGTACAGTATATGTGTACATCAAAAAAATGAAGATCATGGCCACCTGTCCCATCACCTCCTGGCAAATAGAAGGGGAAGAAATGGAGGCAGTAAGAGATTTTACTTTCTTGGGCTCCATGATCACTGCAGATGGTGACAGCAGTTGCGAAATTAAAAGACGCCTGCTTCTTGGGAGAAAAGCAATGACAAACCTAGACAGCATCTTAAAAAGCAGACACATCACCTTGCCAACAAAGGTCCGTATAGTTAAAGCCATGGTTTTCCCAGTAGTGATGTATGGAAGTGAGAGCTGGACCATCAAGAAAGCTGACCACCGAAGAATTGATGCTTTTGAATTATGGTGCTGGAGGAGACTCTTGAGAGTCCCATGGACTGCAAGAAGATCAAACCTATCCATTCTTAAGGAAATCAGCCCTGAGTGCTCACTGGAAGGACAGATCGTGAAGCTGAGGCTACAATACTTTGGCCACCTCATGAGAAGAGAAGATTCCCTGGAAAAGACCCTGATGTTGGGAAAGATGGAGGGCACAAGGAGTGTTGGTTTCTGCTTCCTTCACTGTGCAGTGAAGTGCTTGTCACGAGGCAATGTTTGCATTCCACAGTCAATTGCTGTTGGAGTTTCTCACGGGAAAGGAGACTGGATGTGACGTACACTGGTTTCCTGTTTTTCACTGTTCACACAGTGTTCTCTCCGTGCTTTAGAGGAGAGAGGATGCTTTCTCTGCTCCGGCAGAGGCAAGATGCTTGTTTGTAAGCTCTCAGCTTTGAAGTGTAAATAAAGTAATATAGAGTATGTGGCACGTACTCCTCATCATTCCGCTGTGCTTGGGACACTGCAAATTCAACATTACTGGTTATGGGGCCCAGGTAAACGCAGTCATCTTGAGAATGGAATTCAGAAGTCGAATCAGAATGCCGGCAAAAAAGGATCGGAATGCAGAGGGACGGATCGGACGGTATCTGCTCTGCGCATCAAGATGATTGATGAGGTATGTGCTCATGCTCCGGGCAGCCTGCCAGCTCCTAATTAATGGCTTTATGGCTGGACTTTGAAATTTTAAAGCCGTTTGCCACGGCACAAGCGTGGAGGCTTGGTAAACCGAAAGTACCTTTTAAAAGTGCCTTTGGAATGAAGTTTGAAGCAGCAGAGACGTAGCTTGTATAAAGCAGCTTGTTTTAAAGCAGCAGAGATGACGCAGAATGCTAATGCCAGAGTCATGAAGGCTAGCTGCAGAAGGCTGGCTGATGCAAGTGGGGAATCTGATGCCAATCAGCCACATGCTCAGCTCAGAGTAGCCTGTGATACTGCCGTGATTCAGAATGAAGCAGACCGCCGGGGTGATAGCTGCATGGGTAAGGGGGAGTCTTCACAGACATCATCCCAGAGTGCAGTGGAACCACCAGATGGCGCCAAAGCTTTGAGGGCTGTGAAATGCTACTTGTGTGGACGTCTAGGCCATATGAAGAGGGAATGCAGATATCCCAGGGCCAAGACAGAGCAGCGCAGCGAAAGCTCATCGCGTGGAAAAGGCCGAGGCAAAGGCAAAGGTCCGGTGTCCAGGACAACGCAGCACAAGGCAATGGTCTCACGCTTCACTCCAAAGGTTGCAAAGGTCCAGAAGACGTCTAGATCTTTCTTTGTTGTTGATTCAGCGGCGACCCATCACATGTGCAACGATAAGCGACTGTTCGTGTCTTTTACACCGCAGGAAGGTGCGATTCACCAGGCGGATGACCACACAATCCCCAGTAAAGGCTACGGAACTGTTGTTCTTCACAGTTTGGACTTATCGATACAGGATGTGCTTTATGTGCCGGATGCCAAACATAATCTGCTCAGCGTTGGACAGCTGAATGAGTGGAAAATTGACGTTTCCTTTAAGAACAAAAGGTGCATCATCACAAAGAAAAATGATTATGTATTGCATGCTGAATATGTTGATCGTTTGTATGTTTTGTATTATGATGATGTTGTGCAGGATAAAACTTGTTGCATTGCAGGTTCTAACAAAAGTTTGCATGCAGAATGTATTCACAATTTTCTCCGAAAATTTGGTCATTTGAATTTTGAGGCAGTATCTAAAATGCCTGCCTTGGTTGAAGGTATGACTATTAAACCCTGCAGGTACCACATGAAGTGCAAGGCATGCACAGCAAACAAGGTGAAAATGGCTGCGAAAGGTAAGGTGTCTAGTAGGCAAGCTACAGAACCATACCAGGTTGTTCATGCTGATTTGGTTGGACCACTAGCGCCCTCTTTGGGTGGAAATAGGTACTTCATGGTTCTCATTGATGCATTTTCCAGGTATATTTATGTGTACAATCTCAAGCAGAAATCAGAGGCTTTTCCAAGGTTCAAGGAATTCTGTGCTTGGTTGGAAAATGTGCATGGTAAGAAGATAAAAATTCTTTTCACTGATCGTGGGGGGGAATTCACTTCTCAGCAGTTTGAAGCTTTTCTGTCTGAGAAAGGAATTCAACACGATTTGTCTAGTCCTCGCTCGCCATGGCAGAATGGACTTTGCGAGAGGGCAAATCAAACATTGCTTCAAGGGTTAAAAACCTTGCTACATGATGCAAATCTTCCAGAGAGTTATTGGGCCGAATCTCTCTCGTGTTTTGTTTACAGTTATAATCGCAGGTTATCTTCAGCGATTGGTTGTACCCCCTATGAGAAGATGTTTGGCAAGAAGCCATACATCAAACACATGAAAATTTTTGGTTCTGACATGTGGGTTCACTCACCACAAAGCTCCAAGTTAGACAAGCGTGGATTGCATGGTATCTTTCTAGGTTATCAGAAAGGGTCTTACAGAATAATGATGACTGACTCCAAGACAATTAAGCTCACAAGAAGTGTTGAGTACAATGCCAAGTGGGGGGAGAATGTGGGAATTTTCCAATGTTATCCTGATGACAGTGATGAGACTGAGGATAGTCAAAAGCAGCCACAGCAACCCACACCCACTGATGAAGGTTCTGATTCTGAGTCTGAAACTGAATCGGGTGATTCAGAGGATTTCAAGAGTGCGAAAGCCTCTATGCGACCCTCTGAAAGCTCTGATCAAGAATTGGAGGAACCATTGTTCACAATAGGTCACTTTTCTCCTAAGAAGGAAGAGGAAAGTGTTGAAGACTTAAGGCTAATTCGCAGGTCACAAAGAGCCACAAAAGGCAGACCTCCAAAGAGATTTGCTGATGAGTTTGCCAAGATAGCAGTGACAGCTGTTAAAAGCTCCAAGAAGGTATTTGAACCTTCAAGTTTCCAAGAAATCCAGGATTTGGATTCAAAGGAAGCTGAGCCATGGTTAAATGCCATGAAGGCTGAGCTTGATTCCTTAGAAAGGAACAAAACATGGGACCTTGTTCCAGTAGTTCCAGGAATGAAACTGCTTGGAAGCAAATGGGTCTTCAAAGCGAAGACTGATCAAAATGGCAAGATAGACACAAAGCCAGATTGGTAGCCAGAGGTTTTGCACAGGTACCAGGTGAAGACTATCACGAGACCTACTCACCCACAGTGAGGTATGAGAGCATTAGGCTTATGCTCAAGCTAGCTGCAGAGGAGAATCTACACATTAGTCACCACGATGTGAATACAGCTTTTCTGTACGGATCTCTAGGTGAATCACTTTATATGCTTCCACCTGATGGCGTACAGGTAAAACAGGGATGTGTTTGTGCTCTGAAGAAGTCCCTTTATGGTCTCAAACAAAGTGCACGGTGTTGGCACTCAAAACTCACTGAGGTATTGTTTTCTCTAGGTGTTCAGCAAGGGAAAGCTGATCCATGTGTATTTATCAAAGAGGAGGGGCAAAAGAAACTTACTGTTTGTTTTATGTTGATGATATTTTATTCTTTTGGAAGGATGTCACAATGTACAATAACGCCCTAGCTCAACTGAAAAAGCACTTTGACATGAAAGATCTTGGTGAGGTAAACAACTACCTATCTCTGGAAATAGAAAGAGATCAAGATGGTAACATTCTAGTACACCAGTCACGGAAAATTGCTGATGTGTTAAGCAAACTAAACCTGATGGATGCTAACCCTGTAGACACACCGATGACAACAGGTTATCAGGTAGATGACACTGAAGAAGCATTTTCTGACACTACACTGTACAGAAGTGTGCTAGGCAAGCTAAACTTCATTGCCAGATGTTCAAGACCTGACATTGCTGTTAGCTGTAATTTGCTAAGCAGACAAGTCAACAATCCTACCGTTAAGGATTGGAAAGCTCTGAAACGTATAGCGCACTATTTGAAAGGCACTATGCATTACAGACTGAGATTTAACAATCAGAAGTCTGGTGGTCTTGAGATATTTGCAGATGCAAGTTTTGGAAGTGACACTACAGACAGGAAAAGCACGTCTGGAGTTTGCTACATGTACAATCAGGGTCTATTTGATTGGTCATGCAAGAAGCAAACAACAGTTAGTTTAAGTACTTGTGAAGCTGAACTGAATGCACTGTCTTATTCACTCAAAGATTGTGAATGGTTGTTACAATTGTGCAAAGACATGAAAATTCCTGTCAAATGTCCAATCCAGGTTTACCAGGTCAACAAAGCATGTTTGGCTTTGCTGAATTCTGAAGGTTGTAAGCAAAGCACGAAGCACTTGCAATTGAAGGTGCAACATGCTAGGGAACGTATTCAGAAGGGACTCGTAATGGTGTCCTATATGCCAGGTAATGAGATTCCTGCTGATGTATTGTCTAAGATTGTATCAAGGGATCAACATAGTACCTATGTGCAGAAGTTGGGTTTGTACTGATATTGTACGAACACGCTGCCCAGTGATGTTCACAGAAAGGGGGAGGATGTTGGTTTCTGCTTCCTTCACTGTGCAGCGAAGTGCTTGTCACGAGGCAATGTTTACATTCCACAGTCAATTGCTGTTGGAGTTTCTCACGGGAAAGGAGACTGGATGTGACGTACACTGGTTTCCTGTTTTTCACTGTTCACGCAGTGTTCTCTCCGTGCTTTAGAGGAGAGAGGATGCTTTCTCTGCTCCGACAGAGGCAAGATGCTTGTTTGTAAGGTCTCAGCTTTGAAGTGTAAATAAAGTAATATAGAGTATGTGGCACGTACTCCTCATCATTCCGCTGTGCTTGGGACACTGCAAATTCAACAAGGAGAAGAGGACGACAGAGGTTGAGATGATTGGATGGTGTTCTCGAAGCTACCAGCAGGAATTTGACCAAACTGCGGGAGGCGGTAGAAGACAGAAGTGCCTGGCGTGCTCTGGTCCATGGGGTCACAAAGAGTCGGACACGACTAAACGATTAAACAACAACAACATGTGTACAGTGGTACCTCGGGTTACATACACTTCAACTGTTCTTAACCTGAGGTACCACTTTAGCTAATGGGGCCTCCTGCTGCTGCTGCGCCACCGGAGCACGATTTCTGTTCTCATCCTGAAGCAAAGTTCTTAACCCAAGGTACTATTTCTGGGTTAGCAGAGTCTGTAACCTGAAGCGTATGTAACCTGAAGCATATGTAACCCGAGGTACCACTGTACAGTCAAACCTCAGTTCCCAAACGGCTGAGTTTTGGAATATTTCAGCTCCTGAACGCTGAAAACCTGGAAGTAAATGCTCCAGTTTTTGAATGTTTTTTTTTTTAGAAGTCAAACGTTCGAGGTGGCTTCCGCTTGAGTGCAGGAAGTTCCTGCAACCAATTGGAAGTTGCACCTTGGTTGTCGAATGTTTCAGAAGCTGAACGGGCTTCCGGAACAGATTATGTTCAACGACTGAGGTTTGGCTGTACACACATTTCAGGTAAGGGCTACAGCTGATCTGTGTGCATCAAGGATATCTGCATACGAAGGCTCTAATACTGAAATGAACATGGAATCAATTCCAGATGAATGAGCTCCACACACACAAACATTAGAGCTCCCATTCCTGGAGGAAATTGCTGGATTCAAGGGAACAAGTGCAGTATTCACCTCTGGCTTTCCAGATGTTGTTGGACTACATCTTTCCTGACCATTGGCCATGCTACCTGGGGTGACTGAGAGTTGAACTCCAACAATATTTGACGGGCCACAGGTTCTCCATGCCCGTCTAAGAGCTTATCCACAACATCGTCTGTGCAATCTTCATCTCCAACCCCTGCACTAAGGTGGGGGAAAACCTTGGGAGTTTCATCAAATGTGTACATCAAAACGCATGTGCCTATATACCCAGTCTGCAAGTACTAGTTGCTAGTTAGAGCAATTGTGTAAAAAAACAAACAAACAACTTCATATATTTCAAGTTTCCTGAACTTGTGGTCAAGAAGTCTCCCACTGGATCAAACAGATCCATCTAATCCATCATTCTGCTTGTAACAGCAGCCTGGCAAGTCCTTCTAGGGATTCACAAGAAGAGTAAGGAGATAATGCCCATCTTCTGCTTTTGGTCCCCAGCATCTTATGTCCAGGACCATAGTGCCTCATAGCTAGTTAGGTGTGCACAGACCCATTTTTGCAACTTCCTCTAATCATCTTTCTTAAAGCAATCTGTTCACATGGTATCTGGTGGTGGCAAATTCCATAAATTAATCTGGATGGCGTTGGTCCTAGCCTGATGTGACCTCCAGACTGTGTACCTGTGAGGATTTCAGGTATATACATGCTGATCACGGTAAGCACTGTGACAACCCCATGGTGTCAGGAGTAATGCCCGTTCGAGTGAAAGTGCTTTTATTTAAGAGAGAATATGAGTTTTCAATTGATTTCCTTGCAGTTTGTCATCCATCAAAAGCAATGATTGAAACATATTTCTCCATTTGGCGTTTTCTAGGTCTGCATTGTTTGGGGAATATGGATGATCTTGGCAGAAATGAGTAACAAAAATTAAAAATGTACTGCATACTGAATATAACACACATATATATTTAATGTATGGAATCAATTATTCCACATAAGTCCATGTTGTCAGCACAGCTGAATCATTTATTTTCAAGTCAAGCTTTAATGGGAAATTAATTGTGTGTGTTTGTTTTGGTTCTTCTTAATCCAGTTCTGGACCCCAGCATAAGATTGATAAGGAGATGCAAAGGGTAAAATAGGATGCTGCCAAGACTGGCCACTATTTGCTTCTGGACCTGTGGTTTAAATTCAGATAGTTTGCATGCCTGCGTGGAAGATCAATGAAAAGTGCAGGAATTGATTGATATCCTCTCTTCTGAATAGTTACTGTGCCAGCAAGCCGCAATGACTCCCTGCCAGAAACTATCCTTCTTTGCCTCCTTAGGAAAACACCAAGTGCCAGTGCTATTATATACTTTAAACTAACACTGTGGATTAGATAAATACCAATTATTCCTAATTTAATTGCTGCTTTTGATCCCCGACTCGCAGCCCGTGCAGCTGTAACATGCTTCAGGTAAGCGTCACCTTTGGAAAAGAGACATTTAGGAAGCAGATTTGTGGACATCATAGGGCTGCTCTGATGCAGATCTGGGGGAAACAATTAGCTCAGGCTAATTATGGCACTGCACATTGTGATGAACAAGCATCACACCTACTAACTATAAAAATGTCTTGCGTTCCTGGTTCAACGGAGCTAGAAGCTCTCTTTTTTCATGCATCTAACACCACCAAGTCACAGAGTGACACCGTTCTCAAGTGCTGCATAAGGAAGACATTTCCAGAGTGTTTTATTTTTAACTGTATGCAAGAGGCACAGGGATGCGGGTCACGCTGTGGTCTAAACCAGAGCCTAGGGCTTGCTGATCAGAAGGTTGGCGGTTCGAATCCCTGCGTTCGATCCCAGCTCCTGCCAACCTAGCAGTTTGAAAGCACATCAAAGTGCAAGTAGATAAATAGGTACCACTCCGGCAGGAAGGTAAACGGCATTTCTGGTTTGCCAGAAGCGGCTTAGTCATGCTGGCCACATGACCCGGAAGCTGTCTGCAGACAAACGCCGGCTCCCTCGGCCAGTAAAGCGAGATGAGTGCTGCAACCCCAGAGTCGTCCGCTACTGGACTTAATATTCAGGGGTCCCTTTACCTTTTTATATGCAAGAGGCAGTTCTCATATGTTTGCCCATTGTTCCTTGGACTGCGCAATGCTCCTGCTTACATGCATTCCCCTTCCTTTAGCAGCCACCAGTGAGGCACCCACATGCACCAAAGTGCTGATACCACCTATGGCACCATTAAAATCTCTCAGTAAACATTTCCACAACTGCCAGCTCTTCCTGCTCAGTTCCTGTTTACAGTGCCTCAGGCTCTCTTCCGTGCCTACATTTCATCAATTCCAGGACTGGACACCCACCATCCCTTCTGTTCTGCACAGAAGAGAAGAATAAAGAGCATCTCTCTGTGAGTGGCAGTGGGCAATGTCAAAAACTCCTTTTTCATTTTTCATTGAGGCGACTGATAGAGGGGTAGAATGCCTGCACAACCACCATCACCATCTTTTCAAACTTATTTTGGCCTCCCTCACAAGACCTTCAATTTTGACCTGCTTTAGGTCAAAGTTCAGTGGCTACTCTAGGCAAAGTGAAAAGTGCTCCCACTCTCTGAATGGGTGAGGCAGGCTGAAGAGGATCAATTCCAAAGCGCTCTTCTGAAGAGAGAGAGAGAGAGAGAGAGAGAGAGAGAGAGAGAGAGAGAGATTGGCTTTGATATCCCACTTTATTACCACCCGAAGGAATCTCAAAGCAGCCAATATTCTCCTTTCCCTTCCTCCCCCACAACAAACACTCTGTGAGGTTATTGAGGCTGAGAGACTTCAAAGAAGTGTGACTAGCCCAAGGTCACACAGCAGCTTCATGTGGAGGAGCAGGGATGCAAACCCAGATCACCAGATTACGAGTCCAACGCTCTTAACCACTACACCACACTGGCTCTCAGTGCATAGGATCTGGATGTTAATTTGAGTGTGTGTAACAGGAACACAATTGCTAGTCAGTATGCACTAGGGCTTGCACTAGGGGATGGGCCATCTATCTATCTATCTATCTATCTATCTATCTATCTATCATCTATCTATCTATCTATCTATCTATCTATCTATCTATCTATAATGCCTCTGGGAATGGCACATTATTTGTGTGGTTCCCAATGGGGAATTATGTTATCAACGGGGACTGCTGAAAGCTGCTGCCACTGTCAGATCTAATGGCACTCAAGGAAGCAACAGGGATAGATTCATTTTCCAAGTCCATTCAGTTACCTTTTAAAAAATTCAGTGCCCTGTTTTCTCCTGTATCTGCATCCAATAGTGGAATTTGTTTTGTTTTGTTTTGTTTAAAAGTCACATCTGTATACATATTATTTTGACTGGAGTTTGCATATTTTTTACCATATTTTCCGGAAATGTGTACATTTGAGAAGCACTGAACAGAGTGGGACTTACTTCCAAAGAAAAATGCACAGGAACAAGCTGTATGGCATCGATCCTATACATGCTGACCAGCCAGTCATTCCCACTGGATTCCTTGGGACTCACTTCTGAACAAGGAAGCTTAGTATCATGTCCCACGATGTTGGATTCCTCCTGTTGTTCGACTGCTGGAATGGCACTGCTCATGAGTACTTTGGCAGGTTTGCTATTTACCAGGACTAGATCCCAAATGGTGACAGCAGCCACGAAATTAAAAGACGCCTGCTTCTTGGGAGAAGGGCAATGACAGGCCTAGACATCATCTTGAGAAGTAGAGACATCACCTTGCCGACAAAGGTTCGTATAGTTAAAGCCATGGTTTTCCCAGTTGTGATGTATGGAAGTGAGAGCTGGACCATAAAGAAGGCTGATCGCCGAAGAATTGATGCTTTTGAATTATGGTGCTGGAGGAGACTCTTGAGAGTCCCATGGACTGCAAGAAGATCCAACCTCTCCATTCTTAAGGAAATCAGCCCTGAGTGCTCACTGGAAGGACAGATTGTGAAGCTGAGGCTCCAGTACTTTGGCCACCTCATGAGAAGAGAAGACTCCCTGGAGAAGACCCTGATGTTGGGAAAGATGGAGGGCACAAGGAGAAGGGGACGGCAGAGGACGAGATGGTTGGATAGTGTTTTCGAGGTTACCAGCATGGGTTTGGCCGAACTGCGGGAGGCAGTGGAGGCACAGGGGTGCCTGGCGTTCTCTGGTCCATGGGGTCACGAGGAGTCGGACACGACTAAACGACTAAACAACAACAAGATCCCAAATGGCTTACCATGGCATGGTTCCTTTTCAAAGGTTGAACCAAAAGTTTAGTTTTTCAAACTTTTCACTGGGATTTTTGCAGGCTAGGGAAACCACCAACATTTCCCCACAGTTTTGGAGAGCAAGCTGCTGTGGCAACCAGAAAGAGTAAGTCTTTTTCTTCTCTTCTGTGCTTGTGATTTAAACCCTACCCTGACCCCGGTGGTGGCAACAATAATGGAGTTCTTCTTAGCACCCATGAACTGATAACTGCTATTTCCTCTTACAGAGTCTTTTCAAAACGATGCTACATCATTATTTAGTATAAGTCCGAGGTCATTGTAGAGTCAGATTGGGAAATGATGACTGTTGATTAGTAGCTGCTTTTAAGAATTTGGTTACTGCCATCGCCACAACAAGCAAGAACTAAATTTAAACTTTAGCTTTAAAGTTTGAGGAAAAAACCATCATCACTCACTACCATGCTAACCAACTCTCGTAAATGTCACCATGAAAAAATGGATGAAATTCTCCCCCTCTGTAATTCATCAGCTGCTAACAAGTTAGTGAAGTGGAGGGTGGGTTATAACTCAGCCCTAGAAAGGAAGGTGCAGATGTGTGAGAGAGGAAATTTGGGGCATTTGCCCACAGAAGTCAGTGGGTCAGAATTACCCCCCAACTCTCTGCAAAGCTTCAGAAATCTATGCAGGTTGTACTGACCTCCTCTGTCAAGAAGAATCGCTAGCGAGCACAGCACTCAGCCAGCCAGATGTGAAGGGAGGGGCCAGCTGTTTGCTTTTCCTAGGTAAGGAGCCAATGAAATACCATGAGATGAGATGGGGGTCAACTTCCTGATTTGTTCATTTCTGATTCTTCAGCCCAGTTGCAGGACTGAATTGTCTTGGCCTCCAGAAATGAACATTGCTTTCTTTCTTCATCCTTTGAACTCAAGACAAACTCCCAACAAGCCTCAAAGTCATAGGTCTACAGAATTTGTCCTGAAATCTGTCATGGCCAATGCCCAAATTACAGGGAAGACAACATTAATTAAATTCATAATTCACACCCCCTAATTTCCCCATTTCAGCCAAAGTGCATCACCATGCATGGCCATAAAACTGCAACAAATAAGAGTATCATCACAAAGTGTCAGGAGATAAGGTCCCCTCTGGCCACCATGAAATTCAAACACTGGATGTGGGGGACTCCTGAGGAGGCTTTGCACCACATCCTCAGAGCTTAGGGGGGCAAAATGGGCTTCTTCTACTTGCCAAAGGGAGGAATTATAAGGGAGAGATGAAGGAACAGGGAATCCTCCTCCCTGTCTCTCCTGCCCCTTTCCCTACTCTCTGAATGCCCTGAGGGCATCCAATGGCTAAATTTGAAAAGACATGCAACCTGTAACTATCTAGTTTGAAAGTGTATGTTTGTGTGTGTGTCTGGCTCCCAGCCAGCCCCACAAACTAAAATATATGGCAGTGATTTGACCGTTTATAAGTTTGGCTGAGAGCCAGTAACATAGATTACTCATTCCAAACAAGATGTTTTCAGGTTTTCTCAGAGATGGGAGCAACTCCTGGGAGTCATCCGGTGCCTTTACATTCTAATGTGGCAATCATCCCTCAGTGAACAAGCCTATCTGTACAACATGACCAGAATTATTTGTTAGCTACAACTCTTCAGGGCTAACACAAGTAATGAAAACCTGCCTGCACCATCTTCATAATAAAAGATGCCACGTTCAGCATTCTTAAAAAGCCCTGCAAGGTAGAGTTTAGCATGCATCATGGCCATAGACTCTTGACGCTGCGATACTCAGCAGTTTCATATAAGCAGATAATCATGTGAATTAGCTTTGAAATTGGTATGTGAACCACACATGCCCCAGTCCAGCTGTACATGCATGGGAGCAGGTTTCTGCCCACATATCCAGATGTCAAAGAGAACAACAACTACCAGACTTTTAGAAGACATCTGAAGGCAGCCCTGTTTAGGGAAGCATTTAATTTTGATGCATTACTGTATTTTAATATTTTGTTGGAAGCCACCAAGAGTGGCTGGGGAAGCCCAGCCAGATGGGAGGGGTATAAATAATATATTGTTATTGTTATTGTTATTGTTATTGTTATTGTTATTGTTATTGTTATTGTTATTGTTATTGTTATCCATGGTGGATAGGGAATCATGCATGCAGGAGCAGGTGGCACTGTGGTCTAAACCACTGAGCCTCTTGGGCTTGACGATCAGAAGGTTGGCAGTTTGAATCTGCATGACGGGTGAGCTCCTGTTGCTCTGTCCCAGCTCCTGCCAACCTAGCAGTTCGAAAGCACACCAGTGCGAGTAGATAAATAGTACCACTGCAGCAGGAAGTTAAACGACATTTCCGTGCACTCTGGCACTCGTCACAGTGTCCTGTTGTGCCAGAAGCAGTTTAGTCATGCTGGCCACATGACCTGGAAAGCTGTCTGTGGACAAATGTCAGCTCCCTCGGCCCAAAGTGAGATGAGCACCGCACCCCATAGTCAAATTTGACTGGACCTAACCATCCAGGGGTCCTTTACCTTTACCATGCATGCAAATTAATACATCTCAATCCCTAGCCTGATCCAATAGCAATGACAGCCAGTCTGCAACCTTGTAAACAAAGAGTTACAAAATCTAGCATCTGGCTAATCAGCTGTTCAGGAAGGGTAGTGGGTAATCTTGATCACCACCATATGAATCCTTTCTTGCCAAATAGTTGATTTGAAGGATTCCATCTTTCTGAAAATAATTTTCAAGCCAGGCTTCATAACATTATTGTGTTCTGTTGAAACCAGGCCATACTTTGGAGTAGGAAGTAATTTCCCTCAGATTAGATCACTTAGTGATGTAGGCGTGTAATGTGAGAGAAATGTTGGGCTGTTGAAAAGGGAGATCAGCCAATCTGTAGGTGGCATAGTTTTTAGTGTAAATATTACACCTCTTCAGTCCACATTGCTCAATTTAATTGTGAATTTTTGATAAATAGATCAGGGCATTTTAGGCACAAATGAAGTTCCTCCATCATAGACTTTCCCCAAAACCGATTACAGCTTGCTCCATCCACTGGAAAGAAAATAATGCATATTTCCCCTCCAAACCACTTGTTTTGCTAATGATTATTCTTTATCTCTTTCAGCACGAATGCATAATACGAACAGCATCTTCCTGCAAGAAGACACTGCTATATGGATCATGCATGAGACTCTTTGAGGCATGAAGGAACTGGGTGCTATAGGCAATGTTAACATCGTTGACTAAAAATAGAAGTCAGAAAACAAAAGTACCTTGCCAAAATAATATGGATTATTTGAACATGGTTTATACAGTTTAACACTTGGTTCTTTAAACTGTCACAAGCTGATTCCTCCAACACATATTTCAAAGTGAATTTGCATGTCATTTGTTCTTTTCAGCACCACTTTTCTCACGCATATGGTGGGTGTATTACTCAGTGTAGAATTGCCTCCTAAGTTCCTGGATTGTTTAATAGTACATATATATTCATGTAGGCGATACAGCTAATCTGTGTGAGCCAAGAATAGTGCCCCAATTGGTAAAATGAATGTGGAAGCCATTTCAAACCAAGGAGTTCAGTAGGCCCAACACCGGTCCCCATTTCACCCACAAGGCTGTTCCACACAAACCATGCACACCCACCTGTATCTGACAGCACAAGTAACACCAAGTGTGAGACTAGTATGAATGGGACTACCAAGGAATAATCAGGAACTTCAGGTGAACTGCTTGGTCACCCATAAGGCTTGGGAGACAGGGACAGGCTAGCTGCATCCCTTTGCTAAGCCCTTCTGTTCTCCTTTAGTTAATAAGTCATTTGGCAAGAGGGGACATTATTTTCCCACTTCAGTCATTACATCCCAAGCTACTATTTCAACTGTGACAAATAAAGCCAGCTAGAATCAGGCTGTTTGTTTTTAATCTACTCAATTATACTGAAATTTATATGCTGTTTAGCTGAGAAAAATGGAAACACAACCTAGAGTGCAAAAGAAGGTAAAAAATGACTCGAAACAACTACATAGTTTCTCTTCGTACAGTTGATTCCCAAGCTTTTGTTCTTTAGAATACAAAATAAGTGAATAAAGGATGTGTTCTCATTGCTATGAAATTTTCCACGTGTGACTTTCTGAACAACATAGGATATTCCTATGCTAAAGCATTTTTTTAATCTAGCTAACACATCTAGTTTCCCCTCTTGTGTATGTGTATGCATAAATACATGCTAAATTATGTACAAATGATTTTATAAATAAATACAATAATGTACAAATGATTTTATAAATATGTACAAATGATTTTATAAATAAATACAAATGAATACAGTATACCAGAAGGAGCGTCTCCACCCCCATCATTCTGCCCGGATGCTGAGGTCCAGCACCGAGGGCCTTCTGGTGGTTCCCTCATTGTGAGAAGCAAAGCTACAGGGAACCAGGCAGAGGGCCTTCTCGGTAGTGGCGCCCACCCTGTGGAATGCCCTTCCAGCAGATGTCAGAGCGATAAACAACTACCTGACATTCAGAAGACATCTTAAGGCAGCCCTGTTCAGGGAAGTTTTTAACGTGTGATATTTTAGTGTATTTTTGGCTTCTATGGAAGCCACCCAGAGTGGCTGGGGAGGCCCAGCCAGATGGGCGTGGTATAAATAATAAGTTGTGGTTCGAGGACCCGACCCCGTGAAGTGAAATGAAGACACAAGGACACGTGATATAAAGTTAATGGGCTAGAAAAGGCCACAACTTTATTGATTACAGCAATGAAAAGGTATTGGCTTAGGCATTGGATCGAAACAAGTGGGTTTATTCACCAGTAGGTGGAGCCTGTTGATGCTGATCCAACTATAGGCTCACCTCCTGCTGTCACCGAGGGTCGTGCCATGGCCTCCCACCAAGCAGGCATCGGACAGAATACACGACCGCCAGATTCCTTTAACGGAATACCCCTAAACTTGAAGGCATAGGCGATGGCCACACCTAGCACTTCGACACACCACAACACATTATTCCAATGCCTAACCTACCCACCAATACCACAAAAGTTGTGACGATTGCTACGAGGTAGGCGAAAAAACCAAAAAGCCTAATGCCAAATGGAAAAACTCCTACCAGGCCCCCCGGACAACCAGGGCGACCAACCTAAGGTCCATAGCAAGGCCAATGACCTAGGCCCTAACTAAAAGGGAGTGGAGGGTGGGTGACTCGCAACGGGACGACGAGGAATGAGGCCAGGGAAAGGCTGGCGATGCAGCAAAAGGCTGCTGAACACGCCCCCTCCGTGGCACCTGGTTGGATGGCCACAGGGGGGGCGTGAGCACCAGCCAGGTGAGCTGGAGGCAGGGGGCAAATGCCCCCTGCTGGGCGGTGCTCGGGCTCCCGCCCACAACCACTCCCCTCTCTTTCAGGGAGGAGAGTCTTTATTATTATTATTATTATTATTATTATTATTATTATTATTATACCCTTGAGACTGCTTTAATCACCTGCACACAGGTATGACATCTCACAAAAGCTTATGACATAATGTATGAGTCTTTACTATGTCACAAAACTCTTTGCTGAGACTTCTAGTCTCTCTCTTGGCATTGGTTGAGAGGGCTGGTATCCAGGCAAGGTATCCAAAGAACCATGTGTTTAGTCCAGCATGCCCAATCGTCATATGTGGTGGTCTTGTAGTAAGGTTAAAGCTTACTGGGAAATGATATATAATGAAAAGAAAAGGATGTTTAAAATAACCTTTGTTAAAAAACAAAAAACAGAAACTTTTCTTTTTGGAATTATAGGGACAGAACTACCTAAAATGTATAGAAACTTATGTATGTGATTACAGCAGCAAGAATGTTACTGGCCCCAAAATGGAAAGAAGCAGAAGTCAAGCAAAGGAAGAATGGATACAAAAGCATATGGAAAATGCAGAACTGGCGAAACTTACCGGAAGAGTAAAAAATCAAGGTAACTTTTTAAAAAAAGAATGGAAATGGTTTATTGAATATTTACAAACAAACTGTAAACAGATAAGAACATTGGCAGGATTATTGTAATAACCCACAGTTTTATAAGAGTATATAATTAACGTAGACGAATAAATGTGTAATTTAAGTTAATTTGGAATATGCATATATAAAAAATAATTTTAAGGAACTGCAGAAAGAGGGGGGAAGGAAGTGGAGTTTTGAAATGTTAAAATCCTTGTAAAATTATTGAAATGTATAAAATTGAAAATCATAAATAAAAAATAAAAAATCCAGCATGCCCAGTGGGACACTGAATTTGTGTATCTCAGAGAGGAGCTAGGAGTACTGTAATACTGAGACATTTGATAATGAGAGAGATTTCAAATGCAGTTTGTGGAACAGTATGGTGGTCTGCCAAATGAAGGGCAAAAGTCAACAATCCTACTTGGAATGGTCATGGCTCTTTCTGGGCAGGGCTGGATTTAGGTTTGACGAGGCCCTATGCTACTGAAGCTTATGGGGCCCTTTATACATCCAGCTGTCCTTTGACAACAACAAATTGTCGCTGTTTTTGTGTTGAATATATGCTATATGGTAATTTATGGACCTAATAGGTATGTAGGTTTGTTTTATATATATAAAGGTAAAGGTAAAGGGACCCCTGACCATTAGGTCCAGTCGTGACCGACTCTGGGGTTGTGCCGTTCATCTCTCTTTATTGGCCGAGGGAGCAGGCGTACAGCTTCCGGGTCATGTGGCCAGCATGACTAAGCCGCTTCTGGCAAACCAGAGCAGTGCATGGAAACGCCGTTTACCTTTCCGCCAGAGTGGTACCTATTTATCTACTTGCACTTTGACGTGCTTTCGAACTGCTAGGTTGGCAGGAGCAGGGACCAAACAACGGGAGCTCACCCTGTCACGGGGATTCAAACCACCGACCTTCTGATTAGCAAGTCCTAGACTCTGTGTTTTAACCCACAGTGCCACCCGCGTCCCATATATATATATATATATATATATATATGTGTGTGTGTGTGTGTGTGTGTGTGTGTGTGTGTGTGAGAAATGTACATCACTTGTTTTTTTCCTTTACATTTTTGGGGTCCCCCAAGAGAGTGAGGCCCTAAGCTAGTTTGTTTAGCTTATATATAAATCCGGCACTGTTTGTGGGTACTCTGACTGTAGCTCCACGTATCCCAGACTTTGCTGATTCATGACGCAATCAAATAGGACACAACCTGCAAATGTAGCTCTGCCTCACTCTGCGAATTGTGAGTTGTTGCCCCAGTGTAGCCCTTTTCGTCACAAGAATTTCTTGCAGGTGCACTCTCTTGACTTTTTAATTGATCTAATTCTCCCATAAGAATTGAAGAGCCAGTGCAGTGTAGTGGTTGCAGTGGTTCTCAACCTGTAGGTCCCCAGATGTTGTTGGACTACAACTCCCATCATCCCTGAGCTCTGGCCTTGCTAGCTAGTGGTGATGGGAGTTGTAGTTCAACAACATCTGGGGACCCACAGGTTGAGAAAGGCTGGGTTACAGTGTTGGGCTAGGACCTGGGAGACCAGGGTTCAAGTCCCCCCACCATCCTCACAGGGTGAAGTCGGACCAGTCACTGACTCCTAGCTTAACCTACCTACCTTACAGCATAAAATAGGGTTGTAGGGAAAAGAACCATGTATGCCATTTTGAGCTCGTTGGAAGAATGGTAGGGTGCTGAGCTGGCCCATTGATGAGGTGTGGTGAAGGACCTGCCTCAGGCAATGGAAGCACAAGAGGTTCCACCTGCCCCATCGTTGCTGCTGCAGAAGAATTGATCAAGATTGGCTGATGAAGCATCGAATGAAAGAGATTGGTTATCCAGGAACTCTGTTGCGTGGACAGGCGGAGCCCCCCAAACCCTGGGCGGCCCCCGTGTGGAATAACGACTCAAGACAACGTGTTATGGGATTAAAATTGGCCACAACTTTATTATGTTTCAGATGTGGGTAGACCTTGACTCAGGCATTGGGCGTTTATCCCTCCCAGTCCCCCACCGGGGATCTGGGGAACATCAGGGTTATCCAGAGTGTGGGGAGGGATGGGCTGTCTCTGGAGAACATATGTTCAAGCAGATAGAGCCCGCCACCATTACGTCGCCATCGCAGGGGAGAGCAATGACAACCTCTAGGCGTACTGCCATAGCCTCCCCTCAAAACAACCCCTTTAATGAGGAACCTATCACCGCCGCAAAGAGAAGGGAGGTGTGGGTCACCTCTACATGCCGAACCCCATTTAGAGAAGATAGACTAAAGGATTCTGCACAAGGTCTGATACCGCCAAAGTTGTGACGTTTTGCTACAGGAAAGGCAAATCTGTCAATGCAGGGGAATTCCTTTCTGGCCCTTCAACAGTGACCCTGACATAGCAGCACCTGTGTACCTGTAGAGAAAAGGTTAACCTGCAAAAGATGTATTAACTGAGGGTGGGTAGGGTGGGAGAAGCTCTGGAGCCAATTGACCATTCCCAGGTGAGACCTTCCCCCTATTGTGTGGGCAGGGTGGTCCCTCCCCCTACCTGGCCTGATCACCTTGGCAACGCCTCCCCAGGTGGGATTGGGCAACTGGCTGAGGTAGGTGGAGACCTCCAGGTATCCCACCTGAGGAAGGCGAAGCTGAGCCTGTGCTAATGGTGCCACATAGGGTCCCAGGGGCTGCGCGCGACCATGCAAAGGGTGCCCCCATTTAATGTGGGGAGCGGTTATTCCGGCGATATTTGGTGACAGATTATGTATATATCAAACTTTTGAATTATTCTACCGCAGCCAGTGAAGAAGATCTAGAGACTTTGCTTGCAATTTCTGAGCATTTGTATTAGTATATACAGTGGTGCCCCGCAAGACGAACGCCTCGCAAGACGGAAAACCCGCTAGACGAAAGGGTTTTCCGTTTTGGAGGCGCTTCACAAAACGAATTTCCCTATGGGCTTGCTTCGCAAGACGAAAATATCTTCGAGTTCCTGCGGGGTTTTTTCCCCTTCCTCCCCCCTTTTCCTAAGCCGCTAAGCCGCTTATCAGCTGATCCGCTGATAAGCCGCTTAACAGCTGATCACTAAAAGCCGCTAAACCGCTAATAGCGCTAATCCGCTAAGCCGTCAATGGGCTTGCTTTGCAAGATGAAAAAACCGCTATACGAAGAGCCTCACGGATTAATTTCGTCTTGCGAGGCACCACTGTAAATAGTGTTATTGGCCATCGTGTTGTGTTATTTTGTTCAGCTGCTGCAATGCCAGCAAGAAGGGGGCATTCTGGTGCATGGGGGGGGGGGATTTTGGAGGTAGCAGAAGAAGCAGGGAATATCCCTGTTTTGTCTCTAGGGGCAAAATGAGACGGGCTGCCCCTGGTGGGGTACAAATCTAATAATAAACACGAATAAATAAGTTGGCTGTTAGATCAGATAAAAGACCCATCTTTTCCAGCATTCTGCTTCTACCAGATGCCAGCCAGATCCTCTGGGAAGCTTACAATCAATGCATGAAGGCTTGATTCCAGCATCTGGTATTTGATGCCTATAAACATAGACACTCCCTTTAGCTACAGTATTGTGGCTTATTATAACCACTGATAGAGCTATGCTCCATAGATGTTTCTAAATAATAATAATAATAATAATAATAATAATAATAATAATAATAATAATAATAATAAAATTTATTGCTATTAAGTAGTGACACAAGACTTCATATTTTTTTTCAGTTTACATCCCACTCTTCCTATGAAAGGAGCCCAGGGCACTCCATTGCAATTTGATTTTCTTTCAAATAGTCATCTGTTTTATACACCTCCATTACCACATCTTGTTTTGGCCCTAATCTTTGTAAAAGCTGTTGATGCTAGCTTGGTTCCAACCAGCGTACTTGCTACGAAATTCCATTCATCCCTGAAATAGCAGCTTTAAAATTCTCTTCCTTTTACATTAGAGCTCCTTTCCTTGTTACTCTGTTTTGTAACTGCTCTGTGTTGTCGCTTTTACATTTTCAGGATCATTTTTCTCTTTCCATAGCCTTTCCCTGTGTGCTCTATTGAGAAAAACAGAGTCTTTTTAAGCTATGCAGTCTTTCAGTCTTCAACATGATCTTGAAATGAGGACACAAGTAGTGTATATCTGTTGGCTCTCCTTCAAAGGTAAGAACAATAATTGAAAAGCTTACTCTGAATCTAAACAAGGTTTGTCATTCCTTTACTTATTTGATTGTTATGCATCTATGTACTCTATAATAAAGGCAAATACTGAAAATACTGAAATACAGTGGTACCTCGGGTTACAGACGCTTCAGGTTACATACGCTTCAGGTTACAGACTCCGCTAACCCAGAAATAGTATCTGGGGTTAAGAACTTTGCTTCAGGATGAGAACAGAAATCGCGCAGTGGCGGCGCGGTGGCAGCGGTAGGCCCCATTAGCTAAAGTGGTGCTTCAGGTTAAGAACGGACCTCCGGAACGAATTAAGTACTTAACCTGAGGTACCACTGTGTGGCGCTGTGGGTTAAAGCCTCAGCGCCTAGGGCTTGCCGATCGAAAGGTCGGCGGTTCGAATCCCTGCGGCGGGGTGCGCTCCCGCTGCTCGGTCCCAGCGCCTGCCAACCTAGCAGTTCGAAAGCACCTCCGGGTGCAAGTAGATAAATAGGGACCGCTTACCAGCGGGAAGGTAAACGGCATTTCCGTGTGCGGCTCTGGCTCTGGCTCTGGCTCTGGCCAGAGCAGCGATGTCACGCTGGCCACGTGACCCGGAAGTGTCTCCGGACAGCGCTGGCCCCTGGCCTCTTAAGTGAGATGGGCGCACAACCCCAGAGTCTGTCAAGACTGGCCCGTACGGGCAGGGGTACCTTTACCTTTACCTTTACCTTACCACCGTAAAGGCAGGGAAGACGTGAAATATGTGAAATAGTAATTATAAAAAAATAGATACCAGCACTATGCAAGTTCTCCAAGATGTGCTTTAGGGCCCAGAAATGTTACCAAAATGATTTGGGCTCATATTGAGTACTCCCCTCCTTTTTTAAAAAAAGCAAAGGCACTGTATGTGATTGAGCTGATAGATCATGGGTCAGCAAATTTTTTCAGCAGCAGGTCAGTCCACTGTCCCTCAGACCTTGTGGGGGACTGGACTATATTATTTTTGGTGTGTGTGTGTGGGGGGGGGGAATGAATGAATTCCTATACCCCACAAATAACCCAGAAAGCGTGTTCTCCTTCAGGGAGAGCACGTGTTGCAATGGGGTCTACTGAGCCACCCGCTTTGTTGCTGGGTAAGTTCTCCAAGATGGCCAGGGGGCAATGATTGGATTGCCGAGTTGCTGGGGGAAAAGTTATGTTGCAATTTTGGTGGGAGGGGTAAAAGGCTTAAATACTCTGCACGCAGCCTTGTACTTTCTCTTTTGCTGCGTGCAACAGATCACCCGCCCACCCGCCCTAGAGTAAGGGGTTGTTGCGTTGACCTTGCTATGCCTGTCATGGGGTCGTCTGCCTTTGAGCAGGGGCCTGGTAGGAATTTTTCCACCTGGCAAATTGGCTGGCTGGGTGGTTTTTGCCTACTGCGTAGCAAATCATCACAACTTGTAAGGTTGTGGTTAGGCATTGGTTATAAATCTGGTGGAGGAGGGGTTAGGATAGGCTGGGCCTGCCCCTCCATGGTTGCTGCGGAAAGGGAACTCCGTTAAAGGAATCCTGGGGTTTGCCATCTTTTCGTCCAATCCCTGGAATGGGACTAGGCTGGCAAGCCTTCGGGGAGCATGCGGATGAGAACTGAGGGTCTGTGACTCAGCTCCATTTCTCCCCGACTTGCTTTCCCCCGCACTGTCTTTTGGTGGTGCCCGGAAGTCAGTTCTGTCCCCAGGCGGGGGGGACAGATAGTCTTAACCAATGCCTAAACAACCACTCATGGTTTGTATTTTAATAAAGTTGTGGCCAAAATCATGCCAAAAATCTTAAACAAAAAATTACGTGTCCGTTGTGAGTTATTTTGGGGGGTGGATTGGGGACCTCGACACGCAAATGCATTTTAAATAAAAGGACACATTCTACTCATGTAAAAACACACTTATTCCTGGACTGTCCGTGGGCCGGATTGAGAAGGTAAGTGGGCTGGATCCAGCCCACAGGCCTTAGTTTGCCTACCCATGTGATAGATCATGTCATACGAAATTGTGTCCTTCTTTCATCAGAATTGGACCCTAAGCTCATCACACAGCACATCTCTGGCTTAGTGAAAGGCTGGGAAACTACAGAAGAGCCATGAAATGGACTTGGGTCCTCTCACATACAAAGGCATGTGCTCTGTTATTAAGCTACAGTAATTATTATTAATATTATTTATTTATTTATTTATACCCCGCCCATCTGACTGGGCTTTCCCAGTCACTCTGAGCAGCTTCCAACAAAATATTAAAATACAGTAATGCATCAAACATTAAATGCTTCCCTAAACAGGGCTGCCTTCAGATGTCTTCTAAAAGTCTGGTAGTTGTTGTTCTCTTTGACATCTGGTGGGAGGGCGTTCCACAGGGAGGGCGCCACTACCGAGAAGGCCCTCTGCCTGGTTCCCTGTAACTTGGCTTATCACAGTGAGGGAACCGCCAGAAGGCCTTCGGTGCTGGACCTCAGTGTCCGGGTAGAACGATGGGGGTGGAGACACTCCTTCGGATATACTGGACTGAGGCCGTTTAGGGCTTTAAAGGTCAGCACCAACACTTTGAATTGTGCTCATAAACGAGCTAAGGCTCTTTCCTGACGCAGGGGGCATAAGGCAATTTTTCCCAACCTGGTGGCCTCCAGATGCTTTCTACTTACAATGCCCAGAAACCCCAGACACCATGTCCCCTTGTCAGGGGTTAATGAGAGTTGTGGCCCCAAACAGCTGAAGGGGACTAGGCTGCAAAATGCTGACACTCCATTTAAGGAACTCTTTAACAACTTGCCATAAAATGAGTTTCTTTAATACAGAGCCAGTCCAATGTCTCCTATAACTCCCATAATGTGGGCAGCAATTCTTCTGGTTCTGCTAAGGAACCATTCCTTGGTATTATCTATTGGAATTACAGCATTGTGACATCAAAGACTGGCTCCACAGTGATATCTCTTAACTGGGTGGCAGAGGCATAGTCCTCTGAGAGGAATCCCTTAAGTTTTACCAATAATTGCTATTATTTCATATATCCCTTCCATTATCTCACTACCTCCATTGCCACTAATGCAAAGCAGGAACACAAATGTTAGTTTGAAAAGAATTTCCCAGGGCAAAACTACTATGTGTCCCTCTGCAAATAAAGAATAATCCCCTTTCGTCCAGGAAATGGACTATCCAAAGAAGCTGTGTGTTTGTTGTGTGGAACTGCAAAATAACATACCTTTAATTGTGTTTGGACCATACGTCTTAGCAATTATAGCCAGCTGTTCCCTCAATTTACTCACCAAATAATAAGTCCCCCAAGATTTTACCAGAAACTGTTTGCATACTTGGAAAACAGAGCTCAGCTGTTGCATAAATGGCAGGTCACACTCCCCCCCCCCAAACTGTATAATTAAATTATTCTTCATGCCTTCACAGGGATGCAGTTATTGATTATTTAGAGCTCAATCTTCCTTCTCCCTGTGAAACTGAGGAGCAGTTTATACATTCAACAGAATGAAGTGATGAAATTTCTCCTGGATCACATACCACAATAGACTGAAAGCAAGGGATCACATGTCTCAATGCTCTTCCCAAACACTACCTTGCTCATATGGAACTGGAATGTCAGGGAGAAGGGTCAGCCTAGTCTTCTCCCTCACTTGCTATGTGCAGGTAGCCCTTTAGTTGGGGGAGCATTCAGATTCTGAAGAGGTACAGGTCAGGCAGTGCCAGTCACTGAGGTGATTCACTAAGGAAAATATAAGCCAACACTGCATAGAAGCAGAGAAAGGCTGCAGTGTTTTGGGTGGAAATGCAGGTGTTTAGCTGCATACCTCCATATGGACATCCCACCATAACCACCAACATTTCTCCGATGAAAATAGAGATGTCCCCTCCAGCATTTCTCCGATGAAAATAGGGACGTCCTACCTGTACGCCAGCTCCCTCGGCCAGTAAAGCGAGATGAGCACTGCAACCCCAGAGTCTGCCGCGACTGGACCTAACGGTCAGGGGTCCCTTTACCCTTTACCATACCCTCCAACATTTCTCCGATGAAAATAGGGATGTCCTACCATACTCTCCAATGTTTCTCTGATGAAAATCCTACCATACCCCCTGTAATGGCTTGGGTCTCTCCCACAGACGCGAGACAACTCCGGCGTTAATTATCTGAGATTTATTGCTCAAACACGCAAATCATTTTGGAGCTCACTCACTCAGCGTCTTCCCCCAAGTTTGCTGTTGCCAAGTCTGAGCTCCGCCTCTTCCTCCTCCAGCAATAAAGCCCCCACTTTCGCTTTCTTTCACTTTCCTGCCTCTCGCAAACTCTTTCAAGCCTATGCGTTTTTGGAGAGGCTATTTCCGGTGTCCCTGAGTCTGAGCCTGAGCTTGAACTGACAGTTTGTGTTTTGCCCCTTGGACTCCACCCTTCCTGCTCTTTGTTCTCAGAGATCAGGTTTCTACTGCAGCTTGGCTGCTCCTCCCCCATTCCGCATTCCAGCCTAATCTCTTCTCCTTGCCTCTCAGCGTTTCTCAGCCTCTGTCAGCTGCGTCTTGTCTCTGACACCCTCCAAAATTTCTCTGCATAAAATAGGGAAATCCTACCATACCCTCCATCATATCTCTGATGAAAATAGGGGCATCCTAAGGAAAAGTGAGACATTCCGGGATCACATCAGAAACCAGGTGTTAGGAATGAGCCAGCTCCCAGTGAAGGTTTGCAGCCAACTGCAGGAAGCAGCCAGGAACAGAGAGGCTTAGACGTTAGGCAGGGGGGAGCTGGCAGCTGCAGACTTCGACTCTTTCTGACCTTGATGGGTAGGATGATAAGGCAGTAGCTGAGAGCAGGCTAGAACACAGCCAAAGCTCACAGGATGCTCAAACAGGAGCGAAAAAAAACACAGAAGTATGTCAGAATAGGAAGGGGCTGGAGCTAAGCCAATAAGTCTGAAGAGTAGGAGAATGGGAAGGCTGCTAGATAGGAAGCAAAACAAGAGACGCAAGGGGTGACAGTTCAATATATTCTGTAGAAGAATATCTTGAAGAAGTCTTCAGAAGGGTCATCCTGAGTAATGATGCCAGAGGCTTTGTTAGAGCCATCCAGAGCTATCTGTTCCTTTTTCCAATAAATCCTCCTTTTTAATTACCTACGCTTACTGTGTTATCAAGCTGGGAACCTGGACTCCTGAAAGACGGCTTCTGTAAATTTGGGACTGCCCCTGGAAAATAGTGATACTTGGAGGGTCTGCGCTGAATGGGTATTGTCTTGGTGACATCAACAAGCTGCACTGCAAAAAGCCCTCATCCTGCAATTCTGCACTTGCATGGCGTTGGGAGCAGTGGTGGAGGAACCCCCTCCGGCACCCGGGGCAGGACGCCAAGGGGCAGGGCGAACAACCTAGCGGCGCACACGCAACATCCGTATGGACTGTGCATGCGCGGTGGCCCATACAGTCTCTGTGCGAGGGGCAGCCTGTACGGACGCCCATATGGATGGCCCGTGCAAGCGGCAGCCTGTACAGACTGCGCATGCACGGCAGACCATATGAACTGCGCATGCATGGCAGCCCGTACAGTCACTGTACAAGAAGCAGCCCGTATGCACACTGTGTGAGAGGCAGCCGTACGGACACCCATACGGACGGCACGTGAGAGCGGCAGTGCGTACAGACGCCATGCGAGCGTCACCCATACTAACTGTGCATGTGGCCTTGGCCGCTCTACAGCTGGGGGGCAGCGGGCCATCTTGTCACCCGTCAAGTGGTGCCTGGGGCAGACCGCCCCCTCTGCCCCCCCTTGCATGCCCCTGGTTGGGACTTGCACCCCAACCACTACTGTAGTCTCTCAATGTAGCAAGGAAACAGGAAGCTGATATTCCCTCTTCCCTGCATCCCCAGCCTCTGGGCACTCCATCCTATTCCGTAGTGGACAGTGTGTTCACTTCACAAACTGCTCTGTCTGCAGAGTGCCTTCTTTATTACTCGATTCTGCTGATAGTATAAACTGACCCTGAGTAAATTTATTGCAGGCAAATGTCTGGTTCTTTGGTTTCAGGGAGATTTCTAATAAAATAACATCTTATACGGAATTGCACAAAGGCTGGCAAAGCCCTCTGGTTTCTCTCTTTAGATATTTTCATGCCTAATAATAATTTCATTGGTTTGCTTCATATGGTTAGGGCTCAGATAATGCAGAGAAAATAATTCACAAGAGACCGAAATGATGGATTAGCAAGGGATGTGAGCCACCACTGATAAAGACAAGAAATATTGGCAAAGAAATACAAAATCCATCATACTAATTCAGTTGAATTAAATGTATCTACACTCTTCAGCCCTCGCCAAAATAAAGGAATGCAGCTTTTTAACAGTGGGGGAAAAAACCCTGCTGCACTTTGTTCACATTAAAACTGAGAATTTTAATGAAAATTAAAGCCGTACACTAATTAATGGTGAAGAGCATGATGTAGCCAAATTGAAGCCCTTTTAAATCCCACAGAGATTCAACAGGAGAGTTAAACAGCAATAGGACAAAATCAATGGGATGGAAATGTTTTACTGTTAAGTACCCTCCCCCGACACTTGTTTCTGTTGAGTCTACAACAGGAATAACTCAATGGACTGGCATCCATGTCAATCTCTTCCAGGAGAGATGGTTATAAAACTTTGGTGGTTAGGTGGGATGGTTTTTACATATTTGGGCCAACCAAAAGTAAGACAACACAATAGGTAACGGTAAACATGTTGCATTTCTCTGAACAACACAAATGAATGCAAGATCCAGTGTTTTAATACAGCAAAAGTGGAGGAGAGGGAGATTCTGTACTCAGGCCCTACTTGCAGAGGCACTTTGTCGGCCACTGCAAGAAAAGGATGCTGGATGAATTGGGCCATTCGCTGGCTTGATCCAGCAGGACTATACCCTTCAATATCTGGGTAATCCAAATCAGCAAGATCCGTTTTTGATCCCAAGCTCCCACCAGAGCCAGCAGACTCACACCAGAGTGCCGAACCAAAAAACGGGACATTCTGGGATCCAATCAGAAACTGAGATGCCTTCTGTAATTTCAGTATGTCCCACTTAAATCAGGATGGTTGAGCAGTATGCAGGACTCTTATGTGATATTATCTTTTTTTATTATACTAATTTAACACTTGGAGTAGGACTACTGCTGGACTGTGTATGTTTTTCACTGGCTTTGCTACACATGCCAATACTGCTACTCCTCTGGAACTAAGCTATTAATGAATAGTACAGTGTTATTCTCCTTTAACACACAACCCTTTACTGTTTGTTGCACTTATTTGTGTTTTTTACCAAAAGCAAGAAGAGAGGGACAAACTGTTTCTTGAAAAATATGCTTTTGAATTAGGAGTTCCCTATCTCATGAAGCTATCGTGCCCACTCAGTTCATTGATTTATCTACCTCAGTATTTTCTATATTGAATAATGTAAAAGGTAAAGGACCCCTGGACGGTTAAGTCCAGTCAAAGGTGACTATGAGGTTGCAGTGCTCATCTCGCTTTCAGACCAAGGGAGCTGGTGTTTGTCCACAGACAGCTTTCCAGGTCATGTGGCCACCGCTTCTGGTACAGTGGAAGACCATGACGGAAACCAGAGCGCACGGAAATGTCATTTACCTTCCCGCTGCAGTGGTACCTATTTATCTACTTGCACTGGCATGCTTTCAAACTGCTAGGTTGGCAGGAGCTGGGACAGAGCAACAGGAGCTCACCCTGTCACGGAGATTCGAACCACTGACCTTCTGATTGGCAAGCCCAAGAGGTTCAGTGCTTTAGACCACAGCATCACTCGCTGTTCCCTCGGGTTTCAAACAGAAGCCTCTCCCTGCCAGGTGTTACTTATCAGGGATTTGCAAAAAGTGCAGCATCTGTGTCAACAGTTCTACTCTGTAGTGCTGCAAGGCAAGGCCCAACCAAGGGGTAAGACAAGGCAAAGCAAAAAAAGATTCAGGCTGTGCTCTTGGGAACAAAAAGAGCTCTGAAGCTGCTCTAGCAAGGAACAAGCTGGACTGCACACTAATACAGTAGCAACTAATTAACGATGACAACAACATTTTTGTTTTAGGTTTGTCTTTCTTAAAAAGAACTAACAAAAAACATACTGCAACTCTGTGCATGTTTACTCAAAGGACGCCATAAGGACTTCAATGGAACTTCCTTCTAAGCAGTGCTTTTTTTAAAAGAAAAGAAAAAGATGTTTAGGGGTACTCTCATTTTCCTACTCCCTCAATAAGGCCACACTTAGATTCACAAAATGTTTAGGGGTATGCGTACCTCTGCGTCCCCCCAGAAAAAAATCACTGCTTCTAAGTAAAGTGTGCATCGAATGGCAGCCCAAAGCAAAATCAAGTTATCTGATTTTGGAACAGTAGTCCCAGTCAGGGAACAATTATGTGCTAGTTTCTGACGATGTTTCCATTACTGTCTGCTAAATATTGTCAGGGGACCACCGTGATGAAAAATAGGCCTGATTTAATACACTGCATATACTAAAATGAATAACTGAGTATACATATTAGGTACTTAACTGCTTGGTACTTTGCTTGATTAAGGACACATCTGTACCGGGAGCTACCCATGTTTTCTTGCAGTGCTTTTGTGCTGAACAATGGCTGAGATCCAATGCGCCACTTTAAGGCATGGCGGGGGCTCACCAGTGCCTGGTGGGATTTGAGCGGCCTTCTCTCTCTGGGAGCAACACACCATGCCATTAAATACTTTGATGAAAAAAAACTACGTTCCAACAGCGATTTTCAAGGTAGTGTGATGATTTGCTGGGGGGAGAGGTTAAGGGGGGTTAAGCAGACCCCTTAAGTGTCCGGTTTTAATTGGAACAGCAGGAATTGAGAGAAGCCACCCCAATCCCAAATGCCGGGTCTATGGGGGGGCGTGTTGTCGCAGTAAGCATCATTACACAATAGATGAAACATGCATGAACAGTTTTTCAAAATTTCCTTCTCTTTATGCTCCCATCGCCCCCTTATTTTTATTCAATGGCCCCCATTGCACCTGAGGCCCCACCCCCAGATTGTTCCACCCCCCCCCCCAAGGGGGCGGTATTTCCCACTTTGGAAAAAATTGTTTTTACAGTATTCTTTTCGAGATGCAGAGATTCGAACTGTACGCAGTATTCCAAGTGTAAGGTAAAAGATAAAGGACCCCTGGATGGTTAAGTCCAGTCAAAGGTGACAATGGGGTTGCGGCGCTCATCTCACTTTCAGGCTGAGGGAGCTGGCGTTTGTCCACATACAGCTTTCCGGGTTATGTGGCCAGCATGACAAAATCGCTTCTGGCACAACGGAACACCGTGATGGAAACCAGAGCACGCGGAAACGCCATTTATCTTCCCACCACAGTGGTACCTATTTATCTACATGCACTGGCATGCTTTCAAACTTCTAGGTTGGACACACCCACCACGGCTGGCAGGCCATTGGTATAGCTCCTCCCCACTGGGAGTTGAATACTGATTTGGGAGATTCAGGGCAGACAAATAAGAAGTTCTTCACTCAGCAGATAGTTAAACAATGGAACTCACTGCCCCAGTATGTAGTGATGGACACCTACATGGGTGGCTTATCACAGAGGATAAGGCTATCAGTGGTTAGCAGTCATGAGGACTAGTATGTATTACCTCCATTATCAAAGACTGCATGTCTCTGAATATACCAGCTTCAGGAGATCATGTGTGAGCGATAGAGAACTATTGTGCTTCTGTCCTGCTTATGGACCTCTCGTTGGTCTGATCTGGAAGGGCTCTTATGTTCTGTATTAGGAATTCAGACTATGAACTCGTGTGTCTCCTGGCAGCACGGGATTCAAAGGTTGCAGTGTCTATGGAATCAGGACTGGATTGGAAATGTAATAAATACATAGTAATACCTCAGACAGGAAGATTTGCAATGTCTACAGTATGTCAGATCTAATAATATAAAAACTTTTCCAAACGGCAAATGTGCAGCTGCAGCAGAACTTTCCCCCAAATAGTTCTGCTTCCGCATTTCAAGATGTAAATGGAACAATCACCCCTATAAATGTATGCTATTAATTTGTAGCACATAAATTTCTGGCATACCTGTGGATAGGCGAGCTTCTTTGATCAGCAGACAGTGCAATCTGGAGTCCTTGTATCATTTTAAATTGAACACCAGCTAAATGCTGGCTGTTAAATGTAACATAGGAACAAACTATAATTCTAAACTAATCCTAGTTGTAGGCTGGCCCTGAAGTTAGTATTTGGCTGAAGAGTTTCTTCTGCCTTTAATGAGTTCAAAAGAGGTACCTTCAGAGCCTGTACTTGACTGTAAAGTAAAAAAGCATTATAATATTATGTCTGAAGCATGGAGCCCCATTACAGCAAGGGGCTTTTGTGAAGCTTCATGTCAGGTCTATAACATTTAAATCATCCCAAATTCCAGGCCCCTGTTGGGATTTACAAAACATATATTTTGGTATTTCACAAAACACAGGCACACTTGTCAGATATACCTCTAGAGGAAGGAAAAGCCAGATGGTGAAAGAGAATGCAGGAATGCCCTATTCCATAGGGGAACGCGGAAGTCCTCCAATAGACATGGCAATCTAATGTGAAAGGAAATTAATTCACAGCTCCAAAAAGGAGGATGCTCTGAGAGGGAAAAGCCATTCCCCACTCATTTTGCAACTAGATTCCACTTGTGCATGCACTGGGTAGCAGTAAAGATCTGTCCCAAGGCATAATGCAGATCACTGGATACAACTGATATTGTGCTATTGCTGTGTGCAGTTGACTTACAGGGAGAACTTGAATATGCAGTTGTTGTTGTTGTTTAGTTGTTTAGTCGTGTCTGACTCTTCATGACCCCATGGACCAGAGCATGCCAGGCATTCCTGTCTTCCACTGCCTCCCGCAGCTTGCTCAAACTCATGTTCGTAGCTTCAAGAACACTGTCCAACCATCTCGTCCTCTGTTGTCCCCTTCTCCTTGTGCCCTCCATCTTTCCCAACATCAGGGTCTTTTCCAGGGAGTCTGCTCTTCTCATGAGGTGGCCAAAGTATTGGAGCCTCAGCTTCAGGATCTGTACTTCCAGTGAGCACTCAGGGCTGATTTCCTTCAGAATGGAGAGGTTTGATCTTCTTGCAGTCCATGGGACTCTCAAGAGTCTCCTCCAGCACCATAATTCAAAAGCATCAATTGTTCAGCGATCAGCCTTCTTTATGGTCCAGCTCTCACTTCCATACTTCACTACTGGGAAAACCATAGCTTTAGCTATATGGACCTTTGTCCATAAAAAAAAGTCTGTGGAGATACAGAGCTGGAAGGAGCTGTTCCGATGCAAAGCTCCACCAAGACTAGCTTCATTTGCAGGGCTATTTGAAATCTCTTTGCTCCTTACACAGAGCCCACCCACCTGTCAAATTTGGCCTATGAGAAGTGAAGGAGAAAAGTTCCCTAACCCTGCTCTTAATATTGCAGAGGAACAATGTGCCTCTCCTGTTGATGTCACCGAACTTCATTTACATCTTCCTAATCACTAACCATGATGTGATTTAGGGCCACATAGAACAGTCTTTTTAACCAAAATGCTGCTGCTTCTTGGCCTTCGCCAACTCATCTTCAGTTCCCTCTGGCAGCTTTTAGAGTTGTAGGCCGCTTTGATACAAAATTCCAAGTGATATTCTGTAAGGCACACCTTTCACTCAAATTCAAACACTATCTCACTTCAAATTTAACAAGGTGATTTAAAATTCAGGGTTGGATCCTAGTACTAGAAGACTCACCGCAGTTAAAGAAAATGATTGCCTTGAGTTCAGTAATATCTATTGGTCATTGGGACTGGATACAACCCTCAGTTCCATTTCTATGGTTTGGTATATTTCAAGGAGGGGTGGGAATCTCTGTGTGTTTTATGCTTCTGCTGTCAATAGCTGTTTCCAGACTTTTCTCCTTTATTATTTTATCAGACAAAAACAACTGTCTACTGGAACTGAATACTGTGTTTCTTGAGCCCACAGCTTTACAGATTTCTCATATTTTTAAACTTTTCTAGTCTAGATTATTTTCACACAACAATAATTATTACCTTGACTGTAGTCCTTGGCACAATTATATTGCTGAAACCCCTCAGCAGTCTAAACGCTTTGAATATTTTAGTCCAGGGAATATTGGTAATCATCAAATGTTATCTCAATAAAAGTGTTGATCTCTTAAAACTGAATCTTCAGACCACATATTCCAAATGGTCTCTTTGGCTTCAATATAATTAAATCAGAGACAATTATTTGAATGACGTTCAGATGCTACTGAAGCAACATAGACAGTAGGAATCCAGGAAGGCTACCATCTAACACAGGGTTGAGACCCCTAATTCCCCAATAAGATTTTGTAAACTTCTCAAACTATACCACCCATCCCTAAGAAATGGGCTCCAAGTATTTATTTGTCCCCTTTTTCTCTGCTTGTGATTCGAGGACCCGATCCCTGCTTGGGGAATAAAGACAGGAGGACACAGTATGTAAGGTTAATGGGTAAGGAAAAGGCCACAACTTTATTGATTACAGCATGTGAGAAGGTATTGGCTTAGGCATTGGACCACGGAACTTTAGACTCCACCCACTCGTAGAGGGGTGAGTCTGAGGAGGGGTTAACCACCAGCAGGGGGAGCCTGTTGATGCTAATGCAACTATTGGCTCTCTTCCTGATGTCACCGAGGGTTGTGCCATGGCCCCCCACCACACGGGCATCGGACAGGATCCACGACCGCCGGATTCCTTTAGTGGAATACCCAAAATTGTCGGGGTAGGCGATGGCCACACCTAGCCCCCCGAAACACCAACAACACATTTCAATGCCTAACCGCCAAATACCACAAAAGTTGTGACGGTTGCTACGAGGTAGGCGAAAAAAACTAAGAGGCCAGGCCAATTTAGCCAATTGGAAAAAACTCCTACCAGGCCCCCTGGTTGAACAGGGTGACCAACCAGAGGTCCATAGCAAAGTCTCAGGAAGCTAACTCTAAAAGGGAGTGGAGGGTGGGTGACTCGAAGAAAATGTGTGTGCAATGGTGGGGATGGCTGGCGCGGCCGCATTTGAGCGGCAAGCCACGCTCCCGCCGAGCATCCCTACTGGATGCCCAACTGGGGAGGGGCGTGGTGTGCCAGCCCTGGAGTTGAAGCAGGGGGCGAACTGCATGACACGGTAATTGTCTCCTGCTCACAACCCCTCCCCTCCTGGAGGAGGAGAGGCTTTTTCAAATCACATTTGCAGATTACTGTACACAAGAGAGAGAGGGCAGAACAGTGCTTGCAGGCTCCCCGAACTCCTATCCATGAAGTTGTTATCCGCCCATGCACAATGGCTGTCTCAAACATACACACCTAACTTTAACTGTGAAGTGAACGTGGCTTATATTTTGGATGAATGCTGATTTAAGGGAAAACACATCCAACAGAGTTTTTCCTCAAGAAATTACAAGATAGATATAGACTGTGGCTATCAGCATGTGTACACTGCTTCAGTGCCCGTGGTGAGAGCACACTGGAGTCAGAGGAAGTGGTGATGTGTGAGCCTCAGAGTGGATAGTATAACATTTACCATAATGGGCATACTTACATTTATATTTTGGACTATTCGACATTGCCTTCTTGAGCCTCCTTATTTCAACTGTTAACAATGATCCATTGAGAAACTCCCTGAATTCAGTAGGTCCTCATTTGCAAAAGAAAGCAATTTGCAATATGTTTGTTGCACTGTACTTTCCTGAGAGGGGGCATAATGCTTTGGAACAGACTTTGAATTGGCAACATAAAACTGATTCCATGCTTCCTAAACTGTCATGCTTCAACCACATTTGAATTTCACATATGGAGGGCCATCACTTTAAATCTGCTTGGGAAAATAAAAGTCAAAAGTCGAAAGCGCCCATCCTTTTTTTGTGCACAGAAAAATAGAAGAGCCTGAATGGATGTGTAATAAAAGGAAAGATGTCTGCAAAGAATGAACACTGTGTACTAATTCAGAATTCTCAGCCTACTTTAATGTCATTTCAATTCAATTGTCCTCTCCAGAGAAATGAATTTCATGAGATAATTGTTTCATTCTACAAGAGCCTCCTGTCAAGGGACATCTACAGTTAGCTATTCACATAAATAAATATGTATCACCACAACACATACCAAAATCATAAAAAGTACAAAACCAATAAAACAGTTCAAGCTTAAACTTTCCTTGAACTTCAGTGATATACAAGGTGTGATCGCCCAAGGCCCCCATCCCTTCTCCTGCCCAGCCAAAAGGCACACAAGATGCCTTTAGCTAGTAAATAATAAACAGCACAAATTGAGTGTGTTGCGGCAATGATTGCCACAGCAAGTGCATTTAGAATAAAAGCCCATAAGCTTAGTGACCTGAAAACCTCCATTTGGTGACATCGTTTGTCACATTGTGATGAATAAAATAAATGTCACTAAAATAACCTTCCAGTTGCTTCTCTCTGGACTCTTACGTTTGCATTTCTTTGTAAGCCTGTTGCATAACAATAACAATTCTGTCTCAATGCACACTACATAACCACAAATCCCTGGAATATATGGTAACCTGAAATATCTTATGCAAATTATATGACAAGGGCGCAAGAAACTCTGCCTCAGAAATCCTCCATTGTCTCTTCCTCTAGGTTTATCTTCCAGATGAAAAGAACTGAGATAGTCACTGTGGACTCTGGATACATCTTAGATGTGGCCAACAACAGATGCAGAAGAAGGAATTTGCTGTTTCAAAGTCCCTGTAAAAGCAAGATTAAATTCCCACTGTCTGTCCTATAAAATATAAATGTTGGTTTCAGGCTTCTCCATCGACTGCAGGCCCTTGGTGGCCCTAAGAAGTGGGCGAATGCGAAACAAAACTTGAATTACCTCAAGAAAGAATTCATTATGAAAGACGTATTTTTCAATGGCATTTGTAAGATCTCTGGCACATGACCAGATGGTCTTCATTCTCACTACACCACTATGAGGTGAGCACTGAGGAAAACACCTTCACAGGCTGAAACTTGTGCTTGCAGCTGCTGATCATGCCAGCCACCATTCAACTAATAACAAGTGTACAGTTGCTCGTGGAATTCAATAAAACTGGGATTGGAGTTGAATATTGTGGCCCTAATATTTCCTAACATTCTGGCATGCTTTGAATCTTCCTGTCGGCAAGCACTGTGGACTTTTGTGGTTGTTTGAGACGTTTCAGGCATTTCACACCAACCTGCCTGCAGCAGAGGTGGAGAAACCTCAGGTCTGGGGGCCAAGCTCCTCTGGCTGGTCCTTAGGACACCATACTGCCTCCCCAGCCTCACCCCATTTCCCGAACTGCCCACCTCACCGGCCCTACTTTGCAACCTTCTTTAAGTATTTCTGCCTGACCAGAATGTGTCCTTGAATGCATCTTACAATGGTTCTTGCTTTCCTGGAGGAGGCATCTGTAGGAAGTAATTTACAGTACAAAAGGAGAACTTAATATTCATCACTCTGTCTACTTTTTCACCTTTGGCCTCACCAGAAAAGTATCAGCCCCATGGGCTACAGCAGGCTCTAGCTGAACACCCGGTTTATGCAGGGGCAGACTTTGGTAATATAATAATAATAATAATAATAATAATAATAATAATAATAATAATTTACCCTGCCCATCTGGCTGGGTTTCTTCAGCCACTCTGGGCAGCTTCCAACCGAATATTAAAAACAACACAGAGTCAGGCATTAAAAACGTCCCTAAACAGGGCCGCCTTCAGTTGTCTTTTAAAAGTAAAATAGTTGTTTATTGCTTTGACATCTGCTGGGAGGCCATTCCACAGGGCAAGAGCCACTACCAAGAAGGCCCTCTGCCTGGTTCCCTGTAACTTCACTTCTCGCAGTGAGGGAACCACCAGAAGGCCCTCAGCGCTGGACCTCAGTGTCCGGGCTGAACGATGGGGGTGGAGATGTTCCTTCAGGTATACAGGACTGAGGCCATTTAGGGCTTTAAAGTTCAGCACCAACACTTTGAATTGTGCTCAGAAACGTACTGGGAGCCAATGAAGATCTTTCAGGACTGATGTTATGTGGTCTCAGTGGCCACTCCCAGTCACCAGTCTAGCCGCAGAATTCTGGATTAATTGCAGTTTCCAAGTCACCTTCAAAGGTAGTCCCACATAGAGCGCATTGCAGTAGTCCAAGCGGGAGATAACTAGAGCATGCACTACTCTGGCAAGACAGTCTGTGGGCAGGTAGCGTCTCAGCCTGCATACCAGAAGAAGCTGGTAAACAGCTTCCCTGGACACAGAATTAACCTGTGCCTCCATGGACAGCTGTGAGTCCAAAATGACTCCCAGGCTGCACACCTGGTCCTTCAGGGGCACAGTTACCCCATTCAGGATCAGGGAGTCCTCCACACCAGCCCACCCCCTGTCCCCCAAGAACAGTACTTCTATCTTGTCAGGATTCAACCTCAATCGGTTAGCTGCCATCTATCCTCCAACCGCCTCCAGACACTTCACCGCCTTCACTGGTTCTGATTTAAAAGAGAGGTAGAGCTGGGTATCATACACATATTTTGTAATATGGCACCCTATGTGAGGCCAAAATTTGACACCCCCCAATGAATCTTCTCAATTATGGAACTTCTCAATTTTGCACCCCCACAACTTGGTACCCTGGGGGGAGGGGACAACTGCCTGCACCAACATTTATATATATATATATATATATATATATATATATATATATATCACTGGTTTATGCCTGCAAAAGCATGCACACTTCCCCAATGGCTCCTCATGGTACCACTCAATGCCACTGGAAGATGGTTTAGCGCACTGCTCTGCTCCTATTAAGCGGAGCAGCTCTATGTAGTTGGGTTGGTGTGTTGTTGTTTTGCAGTACTCAGCTTGTGGTTGGTAGGTCTAATCTGTTTTTATATGTCTCTTAAAGAAGTTTTAGCTGAATGCCATTGTATCCTTATATGAATTTATATTAAAATGGTGGGGGGAATGTAAGCTGCTTAAAGAAGAGGTAGTCTGTATAGTGCCTTCAGATGCCTTCAATTGTCAGGGATGATGATAATCAGCTAATATTACTGGGCTACAATTACTTTTTATATTATAATCCAGGGCTGCCGTAAGTCTGGTTTTTCCTTGATGTTACTGGGATTTCAAAGAAGAAATAATGTCCGGGGGGGGGGGGATTTCACAAAGGTGCTACTTTGTCCTGGTCTTAGAAGTCAATCGCAAAACCATGATTATTATTATTATTTGCATTTTGGGTTTTTTTAAAAAAAAAGCTCATCAATTTCAGTGGTTTCCTGGTTTTTACTTTTTGAAATATGGCAACCCTATTTTTATATTAAGCAGTGCATACATTTTTTAAAAAATAAAATAAATAAATCAAGACTAGCAGCCATAAGTTCCACGAATTGGTTAGCAGCCAGCCCCACCTGTTGCAGCAGCAGCAAGTTCCATAAATTCATTATGCATTGCACATAGAAGTATTTCACTTTGTCTCTCCTTAATCTACTGTCAATCAGTTACAATGGATGAACCTGAGTTCTGGCATTATGAGAGAGAGGGAAAACACCTCTCTATCCACTTTTCCCACACCTTGCATAATTTTGCAAAACTCTTATCTTCCTCCCTTTCAGTTACCTTTTCTCCAAGCTAAAAGGAAGTCTCATTTGTGGCTGCCTTTCCTCAAAAGGAAGGTGCTCTTCTTGAGATAGGGCAACCAGAATGTGACACAAAACTCCAAATGCAGCCACACCATAAACTTGCATAACTTTATGGGGTGGGTAATTGTTTTGCCGTTTTGTTTTATTTACCTTATTTACCTTTTTATTTTATTCTGTGAACCGCCTTAGATCTTATGATGAAGGGTGGTTTATAAATCTAATAAATAAAATAAAAAGAAGCACCAAAAATATGTTGTTGTTGTTTAAAAAAGAGATACTGGTCAGGTTAGCCAGATTGATTTGAATGCTGTCGGCGGATTTTTGTTGCTGTCTTGTTGGGCTGTGTATGTGATAAAGGGGAACCATATCAGGGTGAAGGTGTCTTCTTCTGTTTGTCCCCGTGTCAGTTTCAGTTTTGTTATGTACGGAGTTGAATAGGAGCCAGAATGCAGCAGTCTGATTGGTCTTAGAACAATAGCATCCAAAATGCAGCAGTCTGATTGGTCCTAGAACAGTAGGATTCCGAATGCATCAGTCTGATTGGTTCTAGAACAATGCAGCAGTATGATTGGTCCGCAGGAGCCACCCAATCCAGCTCCAGGTGGAAGTGAATCCACAACCTGATTGGCCTACAGGAGAATCCCAGAATTAGCCAATCACATGCAGCACTCATCGTCCCTTGGCCGCTGCCACCGCCAGACCCTGCCGCTCGCAAGGCACAGGTAAGCAGCCACCGGAGCTCATCCAGTGCTATGGAGAAGGGATGGGAGAGTCAGGGGGATTTCCCCCCAAAAAAATATAGTCCGGCCCCCCACAGGGTCCGAGGGACAGTGGACCAGCACCCTGAAGGAAAAGTTTGCTGAACCCTGAGCTAGATTTACAGAGGTGGAAAGGTCCTCAAAAGTCACTTAGTACAATTCCATGCCAACGCAGAAATCTGCTATGTCATAGAGGTGCCAGACAACCTCTGCTTTGCCTGGTCACATGGCAACAGTCTATACTACTCTCTGAGCCTTTTGGTACCTTTTTCTGATCTGGTTGTGGAGGTAGAGGGTAGCAAATCAAGTGGAACTAATATAAGATCAAGGTAATGACTGTTTTCTTGGAACATCTGTGTCTTTCTCAACACATAGCAACTCTTCGTTTCAAAGACTTCCTTCAGCAATTGCTCCACTTAGCCACTGATCTGAATCTGCCATCTGGAGTTTGCATTTGTTACTCTCAGTGACTTTCAGCACAATATTTTGAGACAGCTCACGATAAAACCGCTTCCTGACGCTCGTCGCCAAACAAACTTTTCCACGGGATGCTCTGCCTGGTGCAAACGTGAGATCCTATGGAAACAGCATGCCAACAGCCAACTCTTGAGCAAAAGCTGGAGTGCAACAGAAATGACAGCACCACAGTAGGCCTAAAAGTTTCGCCTAAAGGAAAATTCAAAGCTTCAGCACAAGGAACCATTTCTGGGGGGATTCAAGGGGATTTAAAAGAATGTTCAAAAGAATGGTGAAATTTACTTGGGGAGGGAAAATGCACATCTCAAACCAAACACGGAAACTGAGATACATGCTATATTCTTCTTGTGTAAAGTTTGTTTAAAACACAGAGCACTCAAAGGATAAAATTTACAGCCTGTAATGCTTTGAAAGAGAATATGATGAAAATGATGTATAGATAGTATATTATAACAGTGAAATTAGCTAAAATGTAGAAGACAAATGATAAATGTTGGAAATGTAAAGAAAAGGAAGGGACATTTCATAACATCTGGTGGGAATGTAAGAAAGTAAAGAACTTCTGGGAAATTATATATAATGAGATGAAAAAAACAGAAGCATTTTTACTTGGTATTATAGGCAAAGACATTAATAGACAAGATGTCAAACTGTTCTTATATGCAACAGCGGCAACAGTATTGTTAGCCCAGAAATAGAAGCAAGAAGAAATTCCAATGAAAGAAGAATGGCAGATGAAATTAATGGACTATGCAGAATTGGACAAAATGACAGGAAGGATTCGAAACCTGCGGGACCAGAGATTTTCAGAAAATTGGAAGAAGTATAGGAATTATTTGAAGAGCAACTGTAATCAACAAATTACGCTAGTAGGACTACAAGAAGTTTTGTAAGGAGAAATATACAAAGTGTTACAAAGTAGAAAAAGATAGAGATATTGGTTATGAGTTTGAAATGTAATAGGGAAAATAAGAAATGCATACTAAGAGATTAGATTGGAAAATTTTCAGGCAGGACTGATGGAAGTCAAAAAAATTGAATAAGATGTAAAAGTATGTTTAATTACTGTTGAAAATGATATGTTAAAAAACTAATAAAAATTTATATATAAAAAATAAAACACAGAGCACTCCCTCCTCAAGCTGACTCTGCACACAGAGAAGGCTGGAGAGGTTTCAACAGTTGTGGTCAGTGGGGTGGGGTGCTATTGTCTATCTGACTTCCCAAGGTGCTGTCGGTAACCAAGGGGGAGAATGGTAAATGTAAGGTGGAGGAGCGATCAGTGTGGTGCGACAACGCCAACCTCCCTGCCGCCTTGCCCCTCTCAGTTACTGGCAGTAGCCTCCATGTTGGAAAGCCAGGTGAGCAATGGCTCCCTACTGCACTTCACCCTGCCAACCAGTAGGGTTTATTCAGCTCATAGTGGTGAGGAGGAATGGAAGTTCCCCCACAATATGTGCTTTATATACATTATTTACACAATGGGCTAAGTCCGGGATTCTCCTGTAGGCCAATCAGGTTGTGGATTCACTTCCACCTGGAGCTGGATTGGGTGGCTCCTGCGGACCAATCATACTGCTGCATTGTTCTAGGACCAGTCAGACTGCTGCATTTTGGATCCTATTGTTCTAGGACCAATCAGACTGCTGCATTTTGGATCCTATTTAACTCAGTACATAACATCCCCTTTGACCTGTTTTATTGCAGCGGGGGCAAATGAAGGCTTCTGCTTGTGCCAGTTCAAGTGTACCATGGTGTTTCTTTCATCTGATCTCCTCCCAGCAATCCTTCCTCCTCTGGTCACTGCTGTAGAAACACAACCTTACTGCCTGTTGGTGTTGCCAGCCTTCAAGTCATGTTTACAGACATCTTTGCAACACGGATTTGGTCTGCCAGCGGGCCTGGTGCCTGAAGCCAGTTCCCTGCAAAGCATGCCCTTGGGGTGTTGAGGCATTGTAAATCCCAAAAAAATGAGCATTCCAGGGACATGGCAGGGGTGGAAACAGAGAAGTGAGACTTAGGCTGGATCCTAAACCCATTCAACTCAGTCATGTGACCCAGTGTGAAAAACACTATTATAAAGGCTTGATTTCCATCTGCCAGGCTTAGGCAGACCAGCAGCAGCCCCATCACAGAAGAAGGAGAAGGAGGAGGAGGAGGAGGAGGAGGAGGAAGAGGAGGAGAAGGAGAAGAAAGAAGAAGAAGAAGAAGAAGAAGAAGAAGTTGTTTTATAAATTGTGTGTCTTTGTTTCTCAATATGATCCATTTACATGGTTTTGTATTTATTGTGTTATATTCTACATGGCGACTTTCTCAAGAAGTTGAAAGATTCCATCAACGGTGTGTTCAAAAAAAAATTTACGTATTATTTGGAAAGACAGGTGAACTAAGGCCAGTGTACTGGAAGAAGCAAAGATCACCAGTGTCAAAGCAATGATTCTTCAACATCAACTTCGTTGGACTGGTCATGTTGTGCGGACACCTGATTATCGTCTTCCAAAGCAACTACTCTATTCCGAGCTTAATAATGGAAAGCGTAATGCTGGTGGTCAACAAAAGAGGTTTAAAGACTCTCTCAAGGCAAATCTAAAAAAAAAAAAGTAGGATAAACACCGACAACTGGGAAACACTGGCCTGCGAGTGCTTCAGTTGGAGAACAGTCTTTACCAAAGGGGTTGTGGGCTTTGAAGACATTCGAACTCAGGACAAAAGGGAGAAACGTGCTAAGAGGAAAACACATTTGGCAAACCCTCACCTTGATCAACTCCTGCCTGGAAACCTATGTCCCCACTGTGGAAGGACGTGTGGATCCAGAATTGACCTCCACAGTCACTTACAGACTCACTGTTAAGACCATGTTCATGGAAGACCATCTTACTTGGCTATGAGTGATTTCCAAAGAGGAGGAGGAGGAGGAGAGAAGAAGAAGATTGTGACTGTTATTGTGAAGAAGATTGTGGCTGTTATTTTTATTGATGATATTTTAGTAATTATTTGTTGTAATTGTAAAGAGTGAATTTCTGTTTATTATTTGCTGGTGTTTTGAGTATTAGTTTTATTGTGTACCACTATATTCTAATAGATTATTGAATATTACTTTATTTTATATAAGTCATTCCATTTTAAAGCTATGTTTTAGTAAGATTTTTTGTATTGGATCGGTTTATTCTAAGGTATGTGCTCTTTCTTGTATATTTTGTTGCTGTAAACTGCCTTGTGTATAACAATATTAAAATATTAAAATTAAAAGTGAAATGAAATGTGGAATGAAGTGGTGTAACTCTATGCAGCTTACCTTTACGCCAGCTTGCTTTGCACTAGCTTCTTGTGCATAGGATTGCTCCCTCAACATGCAGTTTTGAATATTTAATGCTGTAGAAACAGGCCTTCTTTTAAAGCAACGTATAATTGTGTGGGCTCTCAGGCTCCAAGTCCCTTGCACTGAGTTCACAAAGTCGTGGGGAACATTGCTTTTCAGCCAAACAGCCACCTGCAGTGCAAAACTCAGAAATGCCAATTGAAATTAAAGGCCTTTTTAATGTCATCATTTATTCCTTGTGACAAGTGCCTCTTACTGAGTGAACTTTAAGAAAGTTCGGATTTCATGTATCAGCAATGGTTTCCCTCCAAGCTAGATACAAATGGCATTTCACAATTCTTTCAGCATCCTGGACAGCTAATCTGTGAAGGGGAAATGAGACCTGGCTCCAAATATCAATTCACCTATAGTATCCGACAAATGAACTAAGTGTCAAATGTCAGAGTGGCAGCTGAGACAGCGAGAATGAGAGGAATTCAGTGGAAATGTATCTAAAGCGAAACCTTTAAGGCTATATGCAGGAAGGCAACGGAGGAATATCAATGGCTCGCATCTCATATATTCAGGCGATGCATGCTCTCATCAGGGGTGTCCCTAAACATTTGACTTGTAGAAGGTAAGAGTGAATGAGACGCTTTATTAAATATGTGTGGAAATCCCTTAAGACATTTTGCTAATCCTATCAAGTCTCTTTTAACTTTCCTCAGAATTCATATGGGTGTTTAACCTGAGGAGGACCTTCCAAATTCACTCTGAAGCTGACTGCAGCTTGAAAGTCAGCATCACACAAAGATGCACAGAACCCCCAGAGGTGGTTGGCTAATTTCATTGGATTTCTTTTGACTTCCATTAAAATCCCTGCAGCTGTTTTGGCTAAAGGCTGAACTGGATTTCACATCATTCATACAATTAGCAATTGTGTGAATTGCTTTTTTAAAATTTTATTGTAGATGCAGGGTTGAAGGACGGGGGATTGCAGTCTGTTCCTCTCTGGAATGGGAGTGGCAGGGGGCCTTGACCTTTTTGCCCCTGCTCCCCAGTGTGATCCTGATTCAGATCAGGTTTCCTTTACCAGCTATTTACATTGAGGAATTCTCCCATACACTCCAAATAAAGATTTCCCTCTGGTATAAATAGAAGGTGCAGAGGATACGATCCTGACCAGGACAGCAGATGGGGGCAAAGAAGTCACCCAGATCCAGTTCTCTGTGTCTACAGATTCTTATTCTGCAAGCCATCCATGCAATTTTAATTGCATCAATGGTGTCACATCTAGTTCCACTTTCTAATTCAGGTCCTAGGTGTACTACACATTTAAAGCAATATCATATCAATTTAAACAGTCATGGCTTCCCCAGAAGAATCTTAGGAACCGTGGTAACATAAAGGTTTTTAGAGTTGTTAGGATATCCCTATATTCCCCCAGAGAGCTACAATTTCCAGAGTTCCCTGTGAAGACAGATGGTGGTTAAACCACTTTGAGAACTGACACTTTTAGGTACAGGCACACAAGTATCACGTCCTCCTCTCTCTAAAGAAGAGATGAGCAGTTTATTCAAGACAGAGCTGTTGCCATGCTCTCTAGTAATTGAAATATAGTTGTCAGGTATAATACTGGTGGAGCACCTAAATCAATGATGGTTCCTGTAGGGCTACCATACGTCCGGAAAATCCTGGACATCACTGGGATTTCAATCCCTAAAATGGCATCTGGGTGGAATTAGTTATGTCTGTTCTGAATGTCCGGGAAACCCGAACATAAGCTCGCAAACACATCAAGGCGTCCCACACTTGCTGGAGCGTAAATTATAGGTACAAAAATGTCCCTTATTTCGGAAGCTCCTTGTTTTCCACAAGACAACTGTCTAACTTCCACTCTTCTTTTGCCGGTTTTCTTAAAAGTAGCCAAAAAAAGAGCCCCCCCCCCCCAAAAAAAAAATTGAGGGGGGAACTTTTTTGTCCGGATTTTCACTTTCTGAAATATGGCAACCCTAGGTTCCTACAGAATTAATGAAATACTTGGTGAAGAAAAGACATAACAATATAAATCAATAGCAAGAATTCGTTTTTGAATGACACATTACAGAAGAGATTAGCATGAATTGTGCCCACTCAACTCATGGTAAATGGACTATTTGATAGGGAATTAATTCCCTGACTGGGAAACTCCATTTGGATGATACAATGCAATGGGCAGATATAACTGCATAAACTTATGTAGGTCTGCAGTATCAGCATAGAAAAGGGAGATGGAACAAGTGACTATTACTCATCTTCCATTTTCCTTCCATGCAACTGGCCTAACAATATCGTCTCTAACAGTGCTGTGTTAATAAGATAAGGAAATATAGTAATATACCTAAGCCTTGAACATTAGCTGTGCTATGGATAAATCAGACTCTAGAGATAATGATTATGGAGCAACATCAATAAATGATTCTTAGCTAGGGTCAAATTAATGATTTGTTCAAGTTGCCAATGCAACTTCCCTCCCCACTTCAATTATCCAGTAATACATATAACCCTGCTACTGTTTTCCTTCAGGCAGGGTTCAGATCATTTCACAGAGTTCCATAAGTGAAAAGAGTGAGGGCTTTGGGTGCTGTTTCTTTAGCTCTCTTTGTGTGTTACTTCTCTGTAGGCCAATTGTGTGATGACTGTGGAGCAGGGATGAGCTTTTAGCCCTAACTCTTGACTTTGCATCTACTTCTTGGAACAAATGTGTTGCATGTGGTTGTGAATGGAGCACGTGAAGGAGAGCAACAGGAGATGAGCTCTGCTGCCTACATACAGCAACTCCTAGATGGCATTTTGTTCTTGAGCCAGCATGGTGTAGTGGTTAAGAGCAGTGGACTCGTAATCTGGTGAACCAGGTTCACTTCCCTGCTCCTCCACATGCAGCTGCTGGGTGACCTTGGGCTAGACACACTTCTTTGAAGTCTCTCAGCCCCACTCACCTCACAGAGTGTTTGTTGTGGGGGAGGAAGGGAAAGGAGATTGTTAGCCATTTTGATACTCCTTAAGGGGAGGGAAAGGCGGGATATCAAGTCCAAACTCCTCCTCCTCCTCCTCCTCCTCCTCCTCCTCTTCTTCTTCTTCATGAGCCTGAGAAGGTGACGATACAAACTGACCAAGGGAGACTGGAGTGCTGACAAACAGAAGTGGAGCGTGGACATTCTGGATTGGAGGAGGTATTTATTGTTTATTTTCATTTGAACTGGAATGGAGACTAGATAGGTCATCTCAGGAGGATGGGATGGGGGCTGCCTTGGAGACTGAAGAAAAAACACTGGGTTGGGAAGTTTCCAGTTCCACTCCAGCATTTTGCCCTTCAGCCTCCAGGACAGTCCCCTCTCACTTGCTTTTCCCTGAAATAATCCAGTTGAGAACCAAAAGAATGGGCATAAGAAATAACTTTGGATATGGAAAAGAATGCAGTGATGAAAGGAGAGGAAGTGTGTTTAAGAAAAATGGAGTTTTCCACAGTAACATTTGGATTGAAGACACAGCTATATTGATTCACAAAAGGGCCTTCTGCTTCACCACCTACCTGCCCCAAGAAGACAATGAATAAACATTTGCTTTTTAACTATTTGAATCTTGAATTCAGCCAAGTATGAGCATCTGAACAGAACTGTTAAATCACTTTTGACGCCCCCATATGACACCTACGTCTTGCACTGAATATAGTATTGCCAGCCTAAGCAGGTGAAAGATCTTCTGTAGCATACCTGCTTCACAACTCATGAAACTCAAATTCTTTGCATGAGTTAGGGTTGCCACTGTGGAAGAGCAGGGCTCATGTGCCTTTCACAGCTGTGTGATGGACAGAAATGAAGCAAGGCAAGGCTTTTCTCATATGAGAAATGCTTCCCCTGTTGGCATTTTATATGTCAGGTACAGTGGTACCTCAGGTTAAGTACTTAATTCATTCCGGAGGTCCAAACTTAACCTGAAACTGTTCTTAACCTGAAGCACCACTTTAGCTAATGGGGCCTCCTGCTGCTGCTGCGCCGCCAGAGCACAATGTCTGTTCTCATCCTGAAGCAAAGTTCTTAACCTGAAGCACTATTTCTGGGTTAGCGGAGTCTGTAACCTGAAGCGTATGTAACCTGAAGCGTATGTAACCCAAGGTACCACTGTATCTTATGATTTGAGTTTGACCCCTGAGTTATTTTGGGGCACTCCACCCCCTCCACCTGCAACACAGGGCAAAAAATTTGCATACAACATAAAGTTTATGTAAATTTTATGCAAACTTTCTTCCCCGTGTTTTGAGTGCAGAAGAGGACTCAGCCCACATACAGTACACTGTGAGCAGAGAGCCCAGTTGGAAAGCCTGCCTCAACCTTCTTATTGAGCATGGATGGTGCTATTTTAGCTACAGAAGAATCAGCCCTCTGAGAATAAATACATATGATGTTTGCAGGAGATTGGCAAATATGAAGGAATTACTTCCAGATCCTTTGAATGTTTGCTGATAGCAGGCTGTTGCTTTAAGCTGGTTTCTTCTTTCAGAATTCTAATTCTTAAAATACTTAATATCATGAAAAGTGCTTAGGGCTTTAATAAGTTTTGTTTATCATTCCCCAGACTTTGCCCTCATCCGGTTTCATAAATATGCCCGAGTCATTCATGTGATGTGCTCAGCTCCTGATCTGGGAGCTCTCTTAATGCTCTGCAAGCATCTTGTTTTCTATTACTGGGATTATTATTTTGCTGTTACAAGCCGTTAATAATACCTTACATTTATACAGAGCCTTGTATCTTGAAAGCATTTTGTAAATTTATATATGCAAATGATAAGGATTTAGGCATACTTTTTATTTTGGGGGAAAATCACTGAGGATTATATTACGCACTCCAGGTGTGAAATTCAATAGCTCGTTCACTATATGCAGAAATAATGGTGCCACAGGTACAGCAATATTGGGATCATGGGCCACTGAAACCCGGGTAAATAATATTTGGAATGTGTCTCTATCAGATCACCTTAAAAGGTAAAGGTAAAGGACCCCTCACAGTTAAGTCCAGTTGCAGATGACTCTGGGGTTGCAGCGCTCATCTTGCTTTACAGGCTGAGAGAGCCGCCGTTCGTCTACAGACAGTTTTTAGGGGTCATGTGGCCAGCATGATTAAGCCACGTCTGGTGCAACAAAACACCAAAACCAGAGCAGCACAAGGAAACGCCGTTTACCTTCCCGCCAGAGCAGTACCTATTTATCTACTTGCACTTTTTCGCGTGCTTTCGAACTAATAGGTTGACAGGAGCTGGGACGGAGCAACGGGAGCTCACCCATCACGGGGATTTGAACCGCCAACCTTCTGATCAGCAAGCCCAAGAGGCTCAGCGGTTTAGACCACAATGCCACCCTCGTCCCCTTACTAGCTATAGAAGGATAATTAATTAAAGGCACTTCAAAGATTTATAAATGAGACAGAATATACTTTTATTCCACCCACAACACAAGAATCTCTGCAGAGAGGATACTTGAATTGACAATACTTAAACATACTTAAACGTATTGCTTGTATACTGTGTACTGCATATGAAACTTAATAAGAATGTACCACTGGACAAGCTACTGTAGTTTTTTGTTGTTCTTGTATTTACATGAAAATCAATAAAAATATTGGGATCATGGGCTGTGGTTTACAATGTGCTAGCCCTGATGCTGCTACAATCCCAGAAGACCTGGTCATTCATTAAACACTAGGTTGAATTGTTTGTTAGTGCATGTAATCAGCACTCCATTCTAATGTGGGGCAAAGACAAACTGGCTGGCGGGTGCCATCTTGTGAGCCTGATTTCATAAAATATTTTGATATCATGTTAATATGTAAAGGTAAAGGGACCCCTGACCATTAGGTCCAGTCGTGGCTGACTCTGGGGTTGCGACGCTCATCTCGCTTTATTGGCCGAGGGACCCAGCGTACAGCTTCCGAGTCATGTGGCCAGCATGACTAAGCCGCTTCTGGCGAACCAGAGCAGCACACGGAAATGTCATTTATCTTCCCACCAGAGCAGTACCCATTTATCTGCTTGTACTTTGACGTGCTTTCAAACTGCTAGGTTGGCAGGGACCGAGCAACGGGAGCTCACCCTGTTGCGGGGATTTGAACTGCTGACCTTCCGATCGGCAAGCCCTAGGCTCTGTGGTTTAACCCACAGTGTCACCTGTGCCCCTATGTTAATATGTAGGTGGCCACTTACCACGTTGTCTTAGGGCTAGCTTATATATATATTTCAAGCATCCAATAGCCCCTCCTCCAGCTGAAGCCCTCAGAGGAGCATCCACTATTAAAACAATGGGGAAATGAACTATCTGACAATAAAACACATCGGAACAGGAGTAAAATGAGGGCTGCTATACGTCTGGGATAATCCTGGACATTACTGGGATTTCCATTACCGTGTGGTGGGAAGGTGGTGGTTTGTCCTGGATCTTTGGCAAGTCAATCAAAAAAGAGTAACAACAACTTGGGGGTTTGTCTTAAAAAAGCTCAACAATTTTCGGGATGTCCTGGTTTTTACTTTTTGAAATATGGCAACCCTACATATCAGAAAACAGTGTACTGCTATACATGCCTGCTCAGATGTAAGTTTAAAGGGAATTGTATATCTTTTGCATGTTCTTGAAACTAATTCATTTTTAACATGACCCATACTGAATGGGATTGGGAGGATTTTGTCCATGTGTGTAATCGCATGTGTTTTACTGTCACACTTAATGCTTGTTTTAAAAAGCACCAGCATAAAGACAAAGTCCAGCAACAATCATATTGTGTACTGCTAACCTGACTTGGCACCTACAAAGGTGACTGGGTGGAACCCGGACTTAATTAGAGATGGCCTATTGATTTCAATTGGCCTGCTTTAAATCTGGATCAATTCACTGTTGGATTTTAAAATGAAATGTTTCAGCTGAATATGAAACCCTTTGATAGGTTTACTAAATTTTGTTAAGAATTTGTTTAAAAATTCCATTTTGACATTTGTAAACTGCTTTGAGAGAGTGTGTGTTTTTAACAATCAAGCAGTGTATGAATTTTATGCAATAAATTAATCAAAACAAATTGGCAATTAAATAACAACAATTATATGGACACAAAAAGAGACAGGTTTCATATATTCTGACATAATCAACAGTGATGGGTTGTATCCAACGTTGGGCATACTCAGAATAGACTTATGGGCATAACTAATTAAGGTCCATTGATTTCAATTGGCCTATTCTGAATAGGACTTACTTGGACCCAGGTTAATATTTGGTACATTTAGGAAGAGCTGCCCAAGCTAATAAAAGTTGATATAGTTAATAAAGAAGAAAATATGAAGCAGGAGAAATAGGTGACAGCACTAAGGTACAGGAATTGTTATAGAGTAACGCTGAGAAGCTGAAAATTAGCAATACTGTACAATATATTAAAGGGTAATTGGAAATTAAGGAAAGGGAACAGAATATGTGATGTCATAAAATAAGCTGAAGGATATGATGAACCAGTCACTTAACAGATCATTGTACTGAGGTCTGTTCACATAACTGTTGATATATATCTTGCAGTTTCATAATCAATCAATATGATTGACTCCTTTGAGAGTGGTTATTACAGCTGCATCTCTGCATCAAAAGTGATTGAATGATCCAATCATACCCAATTATACATTTAAGCCAATTTCATGGCAAGATCATTTACACACTGTAAGAGGCTACAGGGAAGGGCGGCCAACTAGGGTTGCCATATTTTTAAGAGCAAAAAAGAGGACACATTTGCCAGCTTCTACTTTTAACTATGGGTCACTATGACTACCCATGAAAAAGAGGACATGCCCTGGAAAAAGAGGACATATGGCAACTCTAGGCTCACAGGAACCTTTCATTATTTCATTTATTTATTCCTTGCTGCAGTGCATACAGTTTGGGAATTCTGGAGCTAAAAAACCCCTTATGCCCCCCACACCGGCAGTTTCGGAGCAGTCTCATTACTGCCTTAGTAATATGCCTTCTTCTGTCGTCCTTTCATTACCTGAGTCCTAGCGAACCAATGAAAATCTAACCGTTACAAATACCGGGGCGGGGGGGGGGGGATCCTTAGTCTTTTAATTACAATGGTACTAAAAATAGCATCCTAGTTCCAGGCAAATCAAAGTTCTTTGTTTTCCTTTCCAGTGTGCACTTCATGATAATCGTGCTGCTTGTTGTAAACAGTAAACTGAGCCAGCTAGTCAATTAGCCAAGCACTCTATTAATCTTTTCATAGAAAGAAACATTAAATTCAATTAAAATCCCTCCACTTAAAAATGGTAATGAGCACCCTGATCCACAGATATTTTGTTTAAGAAGGGGGATCTGGATTTAAGCCAATTTCATTCCCTTGAAGTTTACGTATCTGAGGGTTCATGTGACATAACTTGATACAATCCAAGTTATGCTAGTTAGTCCATTTCACCATGTTGCATATTTATGCAAAATAATCAATTAACATATTTATGCAAAATAATCTATTATTAATCATCTATTTTGGTATCATAAGTCAATACAAAAACAGGGTAATTACAAAAATAAATTCATTTCTATTCTTATATGATGGCATTGTGTATTCCAATAGCTAATAAGTAGCATCAATTTAGTAGATCAAACAGATTCATATCTTGGATCAATTAAATCACTTATTTTTTTCTGTTTCCATTGATGCCATTTGCTGCTTTCTTGTGACAGGAGGAGTTAGGGGTTTTTAGTCACAGGTCCAAACTGTATTTAAAACCAGTAATAAATTTATTATAACAGGTTTAAGAAACAAAGACTGTTGTATTCTGTTAAATAAAGCTGCCATTATAGGGTTCAAAGGCAAGTTATAACCCACTGAGATGCAGCCCCTAAAACCTGAGTCTTTGTGCCATTTGATATCTCTGCTGCAGGTGGACAAAATCTGAACAAAGCACAGAGCACTTCCAGCAATGAATGTGGAAAACATTGTTTTTGGCCTTGCCAAACACTGATGAAATAGGAACTTGCATTGAAAGTTGGATCATCTTAAAAGATGGTCCTGGTTGAGGGCAGGCCCTCAACACAGCTCCACACTCCACCCCGGCGTGGGTGGAATGAGGCTTTCCATGCCGCGGTGGCACCACGATCACCCCAGGCCTCCTTGGCCAATCACTTTGAGTGGGGTGATCGTAGGGAGGTATATAAGCGGCAGCGCGTCATGTGCTGTGCATCTGCTTCACGCTGCTGAACACCCACCCGCCTGCCCTTTTATTTTAGGTCTCCTCTGGCCTTGCTTTGGACTTTGGTTGGTCACCTGTCTTGGGACGGGGGACTAGTAGGAATTTTTCCATTTGGCAGATTGGCATTGGCCACTGGGTTTTCGCCTACCTCTTAGCAATCGTCACAACTTTGTAAGGTTTGGCACTTAGGCATTGTGGGGGAGGGGAGGTCATTGCCTGCCCCTCCATGATCAAGGATATTCTGTTAAAGGAATCCGGGGCCTGGATCCTGTCTGAAGTCCGCTTGAGGGGCTAGGGCCATGCCAGGCCTCTGGGAACACTGAGGAAAGCTGCAGGCGGGTTCCCCCAATGAGGCTACCTCTTTGGGTGGTTTACCCTTTCATGACTCCCTGCAAGGTGGGCAGGTGTCAGATATAGTCTATTACCAATGCCTAAGCCAATACCACTCACATTTGCTGTAATCAATAAAGTTGTGGCCTAAATTTTGCCCATTAACCCTAAACCAAAATTCTGTGTCAGTGTGAATTTATTTCTTATGGAGGGCTGGTTTGGGGCCTTGACACGCAATTCTCTTGGAGCAGGGTAGAGAACATGTGGCTCTTCAGAAGCTATTAGACTCCTCCTACCATAAATACCAGGGTGCGGGTGGCGCTGTGGGTTAAACCACAGAGCCTAGGACTTGCCGATCAGAAGGTCGGCGGTTCAAATCCCCGCGACAGGGTGAGCTCCCGTTGTTCGGTCCCTGCTCCTGCCAACCTAGTAGTTCGAAAGCACGTCAAAGTGCAAGTAGATAAATAGGTACCGCTCCGGCGGGAAGGTAAACAGCGTTTCCATGCACTGCTCTGGTTTGCCAGAAGCGGCTTAGTCATGCTGGCCACATGACCCAGAAGCTGTATGCCGGCTCCCTCGGCCAATAAAGCGAGATGAGCGCCACAACCCCAGAGTCGGTCATGACTGGACCAGGGGTCCCTTTACCTTTACCTAAACACCAGCTAATGGTCAGGGGTTATGATAGTTCATCATCATTAGGGGGTCACACTCCTGTCTTACAGACCCTACTGGAAGAAAATGTTCTATTTAATATTTTCAAAAATCAGCAGTTAGGAAAACCTCTGGGGTCATATTTTAAGAACAGCTTTTATGGAATTGTATTTTATGAACAGCTTTTATGAACCATTTTCTTGAGTCATCTGAAGCAAAATGTTCTGCAGCCAACCTCTCACTACCCAATGGTGCTGTGATGTCATAATGTCCACTGGATGATCTTTGACCCATATGACTAATCCAGGAAGAGAGAAGAAACAAGCTGACCTGAAAGAGAGAGAAAAAGAATTTGTGCAAAATTCACACAATCTTAGTTATAGGGGACAGTGTGCCACCCCAATGAAATTGCTAGTTTCTACCCAGCATTTAAACTGAAGAATACTTAGCACAGTTTTGATATGCAAATTATGTAGATACTTCTACTCTTAAATGGGTCATACTTCACTTGGATCAAGACAAAATACACTCTGATTTCTATAATTGGCATTATCTTCAGTTTGGGAACAACCTATAGGGTTTACCATTACAGTGGTACCTCGGCTTACAGATGCTTCAGGTTACAGACGCTTTAGGTTACTCCGCTAACCCAGAAATAGTACCTCGGGCTAAGAACTTTGCTTGAGGATGAGAATAGAAATCGTGCGGCAGTGGCAGCGGGAGGCCCCATTAGCTAAAGCAGAACCTCAGGTTAAGAACAGTTTCAGCTTAAGAATGGACCTCCAGAACGAATTAAGTTATTTTTACACTTTACACTTTAAACCTTTATTAGGCATTATGCAGGTAAAACCATAAAAGGAAAATAACATATAAAAGCCTTGAGATATATATAGAAAGGCAGGAGTTGGCTACATACAAATATAAATATATACATATAGAATCAGTGGTTTTCCTTGTTAACCTGCTCCTTGGAGGACTGCTGCCAAAAACTCGGCTACCCCCGCCGTTACCCTTTGGTCAGCGTCGGATAGGTAGAGTCCCACACATTCAGCTTGCTGGGGTTCCAGACCACCCGAAAGGGGGGACAGCACGCGTTGACGGAGCGTACTGTACAATGGGCAATGAAAGAGGATATGCTCTACAGTGTCCGGGACATTCATAGAACATCTGCAGAATCTCTTGCTTCTGGGAATGTTTTGATATCTTCCCCAGACAAATGCTGAGGGAAAAACATTCAAACGGGCCAGCATAAAAGCCCTACGTTGGGCTGGGATTATTAATTTAGAGACGTAATTGGCTCTGCAATCTAAGATATTTAAATCGTAGAATCTGGGGGAGCAAATTTTGTTTACAGCTGCCGTAATATTTTGTCTCTCGACATCCTTTAGTCTAGTTAGGATATTATGGAGAATATATTGCTCATTAGAATTGTACAGGAGCTCCAGCTCGATGCCTAAAGATTCAATTTTTTTTTCAAGGTGCTGATACCATCTTGATTTATAAGGGTCTTTGAGCAAATCAGCGAGCAGACTTGATGGAGGGCAGCGAAAATGGCAGCGTAACCAATACTTTATTGAGGTGGACCATGCCCAGTATTCCATTGTGTGTATGCCTATTTCTGCACACATTGTTTCATATTTGATCATAAGAGGGAGTCCAAGAATACGTCTCAAAAAGCTGGAGTGAATCTTTTTTATATCACTGTTATATGCTTGGACCCATAGCGGGATACCATAGAATATCTGGGATTGCACTTTTGCTTGAAATATCTGATTGGCCGCAGGAATAAATTGATTACCTTTCTGATAATAAAAACGGGCAACTGCTGATGAGATGCACTTTGCCTGTTTTATGGCATTTGTGCGATGGGTTGCCCACCCTAAGTTGCTCTGGAATAAGATTCCCAGATATCTATGGATTTTCACTTGTTGGATTTCTTGCCCTCTTATTTTCCATTTCTCTAATTTCCAACCATTCGAGAAGACCAAAATTTTTGTCTTCTCATAATTTATAGAGAGTTTGTTACATTCGCAGTAAAGGATCAGTGAAGATATAAGACGTTTCAGACCCAAGCTCGTTAGTGATAGTAAGACAGCATCGTCTGCGTATAATAAGAGAGGAACTGGTTTCTGATTGAGTTTAGGGGCATGTGATTCTATTTTTTGAAGGTAATCTGGCAAGTCTGATAAAAATAAATTAAATAGAAAGGGGGCAAGAATACACCCTTGTTTTACCCCTTTCGAGTTTGGGATGTCTGAGGAGAGGTGACCTTTGGTGTTAAGTTTGACTTGACAGGTATTGGAAGAATGTAGATTTTGCATTAGAATCAATAAGCGCTGATCAATTTTTTAATTCTGTGAGTTTCCTCCACAACTTTGGGCGGTCAATTGAGTCGAATGCACCACGAAAATCTACAAAAGCAGCGTATATCTTAGATTGCCTTTGGGATCTGTATTTTTCAACCAGATGCATAAGTGTAAGACAGTGGTCTAGAGTAGAGCAACCTTTGGAGAAACCTATTTGTTCTTTCCCTGGTAAATTTAGATTTTTCATCCAGGTAAGAAGTTTAGATAAGAGGTGCTTAGCGTAGATTTTCCCTATCACTGATAGTAGGCTTATCGGTCTATAATTCCTTGGTTCTTTTGGGTCGCCATTTTTAAAGATTGGAATAATTATTGATCTTAACCATATCTCAGGTATGGTCCCATATTTATCTATAAGAGTAAACAATTGAGCTAAGGGTTCTGCCCACCAATCTATATAGGTCTTAAATAGTTCTATTGGTAGACCGTCTGGCCCAGGAGATTTCCCCGATTTGAAGTTTTTAACTATCTCTCTAATTTCCTCTTCCTCTACCCTTGGCCACTCCTGGAGTTTATTAATTTTATTTTTAATGGTTTCATTTCCTTTAAGTTCACCGTGTAGATTGTTAAATACAGATGTAAAGTATTGGGACCATTTGGATTCTGCAATTGGTGGCAGAGTTAGTTGATTTTCGGCTTTCAGTCCTCCGTACACTAGGCTCCAGAACGCTTTGTTGTTTTTACTCTGAATTGAGTCGAATAATTGTAGCCATTTTTGGGTTGCGTATTTCTGTTTCTTTTCGGCCAGAATATAATGGTATTTTCTTTTTTCATCAAGATAAGAGGGCTCTAGTTTAGTGCGATTATTTTTAAATGTTTGGCGCAGTTTTCTTTTTAGCTGGAAACATTCATCATCAAACCAAGGGCTAGCGCTATATTTAAGTTCCCAAACTTTAGGTGGAGTACTAAGCTCTACAAGCATTTGGAAGATTTCATTATAAATTTTAGGAATATCACAGTAGGAATTAGTGGTCTTTAAGTTGAATAATACTTGTTTTCTCAGGTTAGCTGTAAGTTTATGCCCCACTTCTGCACTCATTTCCTGGGACCATTTTAATTGGGTCATTTGTTTGTATTGAGAAGGTTCTATGATATTGTGCTTAGTTATTTTGGTTTCGTCCTTTAAGCTAATAGACAGCAATAATGGCTGATGATCGCTTTCAGTGCGCGTTCCAATTTTGAGGTCCATGATCGAATTTATAATATTATAAGGGACAAGGATATAGTCGATGACACTGCATCCTCGGGGGGAGAAGTATGTAAACTCCCCGCTTCTATCGCCATTTGTTGAACCGTTCACAATCTGCAAATTAAAGTTGTTACATAATTCAAGTAGGCGTAAGCCTTCGTTGTTAACAACCCTGTCTCTGGAGAATCGTCCTATTTTCAGGGCATGTGCGATATCATTATCAGTATTCCAATTTAGTTTGCTACATAGTTGTTCATTGTTGGTTCCCACTCTGGCATTAAAATCACCTGCTATTATCAGTGAGGCATTTGGGTATTTATCGGACAGATTTTCTATATAAAAGGTTAGTTGTGACCAATTTTCACTACTGATGTTGTTTTTGGTTGGGGGGATATAGACATTTACAAGTAGCAAAGAGTCTTTTTTTTGGGTTAAAAGTAGAGCTTGTGCAAGTGGTAAACATATTTCTAGTTGCTTGATTTCAAACCCTAAGTTGTCTTTGATCATACAACAGAACCCTGCTTTCGGCCGGCCCTTCGTGTTTGTTTTCAATGCGGGTTTCGTATAGGAGATGAATCCGTTAATATTAATATCTCTAGTTGACCATGTTTCTTGTAGGAGTATTAGTTCAAAATCCTTAAAGAAGTTCATTAGGTCTGGGTCTCCGTCTTTGTTTCCCCACCCTGCGATATTCCAGGACAACAGGCGTAGGATCCGTTTTTGGGTTGGTGGCTGGTTGACAGCATTTAGTCATTCTAGTTCTGTCATTAAGTCCAGCGAGGAATTTTTTCTTGTGCAGATACAGCCATTTGTCGCTTCTTTCGGTGGGGGACGTAATGGTGGATCTTTTAGATTCTTTTTTAAAGTGCGGGAAATTAGAATTTCCTCCCTTTCTTGATTTTCTTCCTTAACTGTTCCTTGTTCCTGAGAGATTTCTGTGGTTGGTGGGCTATTATGGACAGTAGGACTGTTTTTAGTCTCTACTTCCATTTCTTTGGCCTCATTAGGTGTTGAGCTCGGTGTGTCAGGTCTGTTGGAGGTCATCTTTTGTTCGGCAAAGTTCGAGTCCTTTGTGGTACTTAAATAAGGGGTACCTATTTCGTTTGGAGCTAGTATTTGATATCTCAGCCAGGAGTTTGTAGTCTCATTACTGGAGTTTTTCCTTGCCGTTTCATATTCTAAAGGCGGCTGGATTTGTAGCTCTGCATCTATACATTTGAAAGTTCCATTTGCAGCTCTCTTTTTGACTATGCATTTTGGGGAAAAGGCTGGCAAGTGTAAAGTTTGATTGTGTATTGTATCTACTGCATTTTGTTGACCTTGTCGGTGAATTTCAATGTCCACTGGATGATCTTTGACCCATATGACTAATCCAGGAAGAGAGAAGAAACAAGCTGACCTGAAAGAGAGAGAAAAAGAATTTGTGCAAAATTCACACAATCTTAGTTATAGGGGACAGTGTGCCACCCCAATGAAATTGCTAGTTTCTACCCAGCATTTAAACTGAAGAATACTTAGCACAGTTTTGATATGCAAATTATGTAGATACTTCTACTCTTAAATGGGTCATACTTCACTTGGATCAAGACAAAATACACTCTGATTTCTATAATTGGCATTATCTTCAGTTTGGGAACAACCTATAGGGTTTACCATTACAGTGGTACCTCGGCTTACAGATGCTTCAGGTTACAGACGCTTTAGGTTACTCCGCTAACCCAGAAATAGTACCTCGGGCTAAGAACTTTGCTTGAGGATGAGAATAGAAATCGTGCGGCAGTGGCAGCGGGAGGCCCCATTAGCTAAAGCAGAACCTCAGGTTAAGAACAGTTTCAGCTTAAGAATGGACCTCCAGAACGAATTAAGTTATTAACCCGAGGTATAGTAAACTGGGTGTTATTAATACCCTTAAATAGCTCGTGCGAATCTTGATAAAATGCTAACTCAAAGTTCAGAACTAAGGTTATTTCATATATAAAGGAAAATATCAGTGCTTGCGGATAAGACTAATGATTCAGAATCTATGCATCTAATGGAAGACATCCAAACCAGATTACTAACTCCTATATGCCTAGTTTTATGGTTATATGACTGAACCACTTCATCCTGCACTTGGTGACTCAGATTCAAATATGTCATCTCCCACCTGCAGTCTCAAATGGAGCAAGCCAAATGCTAGTTTAACAGTGAGAACTAATCCATGGGGACAAGGATGAAGTGATCGTGACTTGAAAAAGCAAGGACTTTTAAAAGAATAAATTTGAATATAACTTAACTACACTACACTTTCATACGTCATTAGGCTAATACTCTGCTTAAATATGGTTATCCATCATTTCCTGATTAAAGCTTTTGTGCTCAGTAACATATGCTTATGTGAAGCCAGTACGTCCCCCCATTATTTATGCCATCGATTTTTTGAAAAATATAGAGAGAGATATTCATTTGAGAAATTACTGTGCTTGCTGCAATCCTAATCCCAAATGGTGAGACTCCAATTACATATAATAGTTCAGGATAGCTGCTTGGTTAAACCACCATTTAAAAAAGATGGCACAACCTGCCTTGTTGATGCCACCCCTAAGTCTGACATAAATTTCCTGGATTATTTTCTTTTACTTTTCTATATGGTCTGTCTTTCCAGGCACCTATCACAAAGTTCCTCCCGCCACCAGTACTTGGCCCCTTTGAAACAGAACACAATACACCCTTTTTATTTATTCATTTTTAACCATCAAAATTGCGGCTCGGTAGCTTCGATTTTCCCCATACCCAGGATAAAGACTCTACACATGGCTATGGTAAAAGGACATATTTAGGAAAATACAACAAAGACAACATGCACCAAGCCAAACAAAATCTTGTGCCTCCTTCATCCAAGCTATTGTGAAGGGAGGCAAAACCATTTTCTCATAAAGGAAGCCCTAGGTGTTTGACCTGACAGGTGCCAGTGCCAGCCCCAGCCTCAACCTGGTCCTCAGTGATCATCAGCTGGCACCTGACAGGCTCCAAGATCATCACACCAAGCATCCCCTTCCTCAGCCGGTCAACAATAGGGGTCGGTTAGTGGAGTAACCACTACCCAACACCTCAGACTGCTGGTCATTATCTAAACCTCATACCTGCCCACACTAAATGCCAATAAACCAACCAGCCACATTAAGCACTATACATAAACTCCACCTCAAGGCAATCAAAACCCAGGCCTTTGCTTCTGAGCCAACACTCAAACCACTGCTGGCACAAGATCTCATATTGATTGATACCATCTCCCTACAAATTCCTAACAAGCATCCCAGCATTTAAATGTAGATGTCAACCAGCATGAGGCGGAGGGGAAATAGAGCTCAGCTTCATCTCAGAGCAGAATTGCCATGGGTACCAAGTTGTTCTGGAACCAATCAGTTGAGCAGATAGGAACATAATAGGTAGAGGTAAAGGATCCCTGGGCAGTTAAGTCCAGTTGAATTTGATTATGGGGTGTGGTGCTCATCTCTGCTTTCAGGCCAAGGGATCCAGCGTTTGTCTGCAGACAGCTTTTATGGGTCATGTGGCCAGCATGACAAAACCACTTCCGGTGCAACGGGACACCGTGATGAGTGCCAGAATGCATGGAAACACCGTTTACCTTTCCGCCACAGTGGTACCTATTTATCTATTTGCGTTGGTATGCTTGCAAACTGCTAGGTTGGCAGGAGCTGGGACAGAGCAACGGGAGCTCACCCCGTCGCGGGGATTTGAACCGCCAACTTTCTGATCAACAGGTCCAAGAGATTCAGTGGTTTAGACCACAGCACTACCCTATAGGAACATAATAACCACTGGAAGATAGGACCAAACCACTGATATGAATATGCGTCTCACTTCCCCCAGTGCAGGCTGCCTATCATCCAAGGAAATTTCAGTGACTGCTCTGTACCACAGACTATATTGAAATGGTTTGGATAAGGAGTACTATCTCATAGGGCCTGGAGTTGAGTCTCCATGATAAAATGATTTGGAGGAGCCTTGTTCTACATTATGCTGTTTATTGTGATTAGATCACAGGGAGCATGGTGTAGAGCCTTTTCCATTATAGTAGCCAGTGTCATCCTGGTATCTGATAAGCACTTCTTCATACATTCAACAGGTGCTACACAGCAGCACTTTCCACAAAGAAAATTCATAACGTGTTAAGCAGACCCACAAAGTGTGTGATGATTCTGAGCTGGCAGTCCTACCGCTCAAGCAGAACACCCATTCAGCTCCTGGTTGCAACAGGAGTTGGCTAGGTCTTCATGAGATGGATGTGAATAAAGCCGTGTCTATGATGTCTTGGCTATGTTCTGCTTCCTTGGCAGCAGCAGCAGCAGCTAGGAAGTTTCAAAAGAAGAAACTGAATAGATTTTTTAAAGGCTGTTTGATTAGCTTTGATTGACTTTCATCGTGCATTCTCTCTATTCTTCTCCTGATCAACTGACTATTAAAGCTAAAGAGACAAGCAGCGAAAACATATCAGATCCTAGATCCATTATATTTGTTGAGGTCATTAGAGAGATGAGCATATTAAGCAGACCAATAACTCTTAGGTCCATCCATTTCCGTTCAGCTATTTTAATTTGCCAGCGTATCTTGGCAAGGGAGGCTGCGGGTTTTGGATTCCTGCATTGATTCCAATTTAGATATCTAAAGTCACTATGGAGAGTCAATGCATTCTACAGTGCAAGGATGGGCAACCTCCAACGTATGAGCTGAATTAAGTCCACCAGGCCGCTCCAAATGGCAGCATGTTTACTCATGGGGCCCTGCATTTTGAACATATTATGGCAGGTGTTTTTGCTGGCTTCCAGTGTGTTTTCAGGCCCAATGCAAAGTGTTGTCTTTAACCTATAAAACATTATATGATTTAACCCCTGAACGTGGATGGTGCTGTGGGTTAAACCACAGAGCTTGGACTTGCCGATCAGAAGGTCAGCGGTTCAAATCCCCGCAACAGGGTGAGCTCCCGTGGCTCGGTCCCTGCTCCTGCCAACCTAGCAGTTCAAAAGCACGTCAAAGTGCAAGTAGATAAATAGGTACCGCTCTGGCGGGAAGGTAAACGGCATTTCCATGCGCTGCTCTGGTTCGCCAGAAGCGGCTTAGTCATGCTGGCCACAGGACCCGGAAGCTGTATGCTGGTTCCCTCGGCCAATAAAGCGAGATGAGCACTGCAACCCCAGAGTCAGTCATGACTGGACCTAATGGGCAGAGGTCCCTTTACCTTTACCTTACGTGAATGAAAATCAATTGTTGTTGTTGTTATTATTATTATTATTATTATTATTATTATGATGATGATGCTTAAATTCCACCATTTGTATTTTATGACCCCAGGGCAGGTTACACTATAAATATATTAAACAATCCATAAAATACATAATTAATTGTAAGTATTACTTGACTACCCAGGCCTTAAGATCATCTCCAGAGCCCTTCTCACAGTGCCTCCTCTGTCAGAAATGTGAAATGTGGCAACAAGAAAAAGGGGTGACTCCCAGCCTATGCAACACTCTCCCCCAGGGAAATTTACTTGATATCTTCTGTACAATCCCTTCAGTGTTATGCAGAGACAGTCCCCACCCCCCATACAAGAATGTGTGTGTGTGTTAGTAATTTTCAGTTTTCACAGGGGAAAGGATTTTAGGGTTTACAGCTAACATCTCCCTCTCAATGACAGTTTTATCGTGGTTGCTATTGTTGTTTCTAGTACTGGGAAGCATTCCCGCCCCCCATCTATTGTTTTGTGTAATGGATGGGTGGGTCATTGATGTTTTTATATGAGATGTAATTGTATTTTGTATTTTAAATCATATTTCTTATTTGTATGTCGCCTAGAGGCTTCTGTGTAGGCAATGCACAAATCAAATAAATCATCATTATCCTGCTAAGAACAACTGTGCTTGCATTTCTCCAGTTTCATGGAGAACCAGCTCTCAGATAAGGCAGAAGTGTACAAAAAGCCACTTCATACAAGTAGTCCTAGAAGATAGATAGGTAGATAGGTAGATGATGATAGATAGATAGATAGATAGATAGATAGATAGATAGATGATAGATAGATAGATGATAGATAGATGATAGATAGATAGATAGATAGATAGATAGATAGATAGATAGATAGATGATAGAGATAGATAGATAGATAGATAGATAGATAGATAGATAGATAGATAGATGATAGATAGATAGTAAGTATATGATACTTTATTCACGATACAGTGGTGCCCCACAAGACGAACGCCTTGCAAGACGGAAAACCCGCTAGACGAAAGGGTTTTCCGTTTTGGAGGCGCTTCGCAAAATGAATTTCCCTATGGGCTTGCTTCGCAAGACGAAAATGTCTTGCGAGTTCCTGCGGTTTTTTTTTCCTCCCCCCCCCTTTTTCTAAGCCGCTAAGCCGCTTATCAGCTGATCTGATAAGCCGATAAGCCGCTAAAAGCCGCTAAGCCGCTAATAGCGCTAATCCGCTAAGCCGTCAATGGGCTTGCTTCGCAAGACGAAAAAACCGCTAGACGAAGAGACTCGCGGAACGGATTAATTTCGTCTTGCGAGGCACCACTGTATATGAAAAACAAGTGAATTGCACACTCCTTAGAATTATTCCATCTAGAATGTTCTTAAAACTGTAAGATACGCTCACAACATTCATTTGAAATCCCAACTGTGTTATAAAGAAAGGCGGAAGTGGAAACATTTAACTAAGCAGTTCCAAATCTATTCCATCTCTCTCTCTCTCTCTCTCTCTCTCTCTCTCTGTGTGTGTGTGTGTGTGTGCAAAAGCCACAGCCAATACGGCTTGTATATTGCCCTCTGCTTCTCCTCCCTAAATTAGTCACACGGGGGCTCTCACCCAATCAAGGGTCATAATCTGATCAGCCTACCAGATGACATCGATTTGGCCAAGTGACAGTAAAGGAGGATCCAAAGAAACAGGCAAACCCATTGAAACAAACAGCCAGCCTTCAGAATTGCCAAAAGTGTTTGCTAAAGAATAGTTTCAGCTACGCTAAATAATATGAATGAATGAATGAGCCCCCAGTCTTTCTAGAAGCCCTTTAAAAATTCCACAATGCTCTACTAGGTTAAATGCTAAGCATGTTAGAGAGATACGTTTGTTGGAGGGGTTGGAAAAACGGTTCCTCCACATATCTCTTCCCAAACTCAGGGCAAGCAAAGATCATCCCTCCATGAGTGAAAGATTGTGGTTCACTGGCTCCATTTGTCATCCTACTTTATCCCAGTCTTAAATTAATCCATTAGGCTTCAGCATATCCCAAGATAGGACAAGTGCTGGATGAGCCACAGCTTGAAGAGCATCTGAGAACGATATCTCAATAGAACAGCATTCCCTTGTGACGCATTTAAAGTGGTTGTCTAGGCAGCTGGGCTGCCCATGTAGCAATGTTATATCCGGCATTGCAAAAATATTTATAACATGTTGAGTCATTAAGGGCTGGGCTGCACGAATTAATTTATATGATATGTCATAGCATTATGTAACTGTTTGACAATGGACCTACGCCTTCCTCCTCGAAACTGCTGAGCATCACTATCACTGATTATTTGACCAATGGTGCACATGTACTGTACTTAACTGGGTGACAATGGGTATACAGTGGTACCTTGGGTTAAGAACTTAATTCGTTCCGGAGGCCTGTTCTTAACCTGAAACTGTTCTTAACCTGAGGTACCACTTTAGCTAATGGGGCCTCCTGCTGCCGCCACACCACCAGAGCACGATTTCTGTTCTCATCCTGAAGCAAAGTTCTTAATCCAAGGTACTATTTCTGGGCTAGCGGAGTCTGTAACCTGAAGCATATGTAACCCGAGGTACCACTGTATCTTGTCTTTGGGTTTCAGTATATGGAGAATACAAACTCACTGGTCATCACTGGAGCCAGTGTGGTGTAGTGGTGAAGAGCGATAGACTCGTAATCTGGTGAACTGGGTTCGCTTCCCCGCTCCTCCACATGCAGCTGCTGGGTGACCTTGGGTTAGTCACACTTCTCTGAAGTCTCTCAGCCCCACTCACCTCACAGAGTGTTGTTGTGGAGGAGGAAGGGAAAGGAGAATGTTAGCCGCTTTGAGACTCCTTCGGGTAGTGATAAAGCAGGATATCAAATCCAAACTCTTCTTCTTCTTCATTTTCGATGGGATTGTTAGGGACAACTTTGGGGGCAAGCGCCTGGAGTAGTAAAGTTAGGGTTTCAATTTCTGAAATATTAACCCGAGCTATTATTGGCAGTGTTATTAGTCTGACAACCTGAAGAAGGAGAATCTGGTCAGCTATTACCTTTTTAATTCTAGGTATTTTAAGCAGCCATTGAGGGATTACAAAAAAAAAAAAAAAGGGGGAAGTTGGCTTTTATGGCAGAACAGTTATTTTCAGGAATATGCCTGAATGTCAGCTAATAACACTGCCGGTAAAAACTCAGGTCTAGACAGTGCTCCATCAAGCACTTGCAGTTTACTCTTCCATCTGCAGAAACCCAAGAGCCAAAGTTAATTCTGTACACGTTGCTTTCCTAAACACTGGGAGATCATCTCGGCACGCCATTTTGCCTGTGGGAACCAGGCAATGGATTCTTGCCACTGAGCAAATTGTCACAACCGCATTATCTCCTGATAACACAAGGCAGCACAGCTTATGTCATTCAGACGGGCACCCGGAATATTCTATGTAAAGGCTTAAATTGAATAATTCCCCTCCAAGGTACAGCATTTCATCATGTTATTACCTTTGCTATTCACTCTTATCACGCAAGCATTTCCCTGCAGCTCTTCTTAAGATGCACCCATTCTAGGATAGCTTGAATCATTGCGTACAAGTGATGCAGTTTCCATTTAGTGTGTTCATTCATCCACCACAATTACTTCTAAGCAGTCCTAAGAATTATGCAACAAAAAATTGTGTTATTGAAAGTGAGAGAGAGAGAGACAGAGAAAGATTGGTCTGCCGGGAAGCTGTTAATGGAACACCCTTTCTCAACTACATCATTAGCTCGATTGGGAATGAATACCCATTTTCCAGGCAAAGTTCTCTCTTTTGTTTGAGAAAGAAAAGTGATTTACAACACAATTCTCTGCATGTCTACTCAGAAAGAAGTCAGATTGAATGCACTAGGTCTTGCTTCTGTGTAAATATGTTTAGCATTGCACTGTTAATTATTTAAAGCCACTTTGGCTGTCGGTTCTGCATTTTAACATTCCTACTTAAAGTTGGGAAATTGTACCAAACACATTCTGTTTATCTTAAGGCAGTGTTCGTGTTAAAGCCACTTCCAAGCTGGAGAGGAGGTGGGGTTGTGGGCTTCACACCTTCCCCACGTGCGCGGGGGCTGTAGGCCAGCCCCCGCGAGACTGGGGGAATCCTCGGACACGTCATCTCCTTTGCCAGCCAATCAGCTGGCCTGGGAGGCGTGGCCAGTGCTATTTAGGGCTGACACGGCCAATGATTTCCCTCTTTCTTTGCTCCAGCTGCCCCGGTTTCCCACCCTCCCACCCTTTCAGGTTTGGCACTCTGACATTGCTATGGACTTCGCTTGGTCGCCATCAAGGGGCCTGGTAGGAATTTTTTCCACTTGGCAAATTGGCACCAGCCATTTGGTTTTTCACCTGCCTCGTAGCAAATCGTCACAACCTCCTCAGCACTGGCGGTTAGGCATTGGTGAGGGTATTGTTATGCAGATGAGAGGGGGGAGGTAGCGCCATCGCCTTCCCCCATATCGAAGGGTAGTCTGGTAAAGGATTCCGGGGGGGGGGCGTTGCCCTGTCCGAAGCCTATGGAGGTGTGGGCCTAAGGCACACCCCTGAGCGGTGACCCCGGGGGAGCTCCTAGTTGATGTGCATCAGCAGGACTCCCCCTACTGGTGGTAAACCCTTCAAGCAATCAGGCTGAAGCCGGTTAGTCGATAGGACCAATGCCTAAGCCAATATTGCTCAATTCCTGTAATCAATAAAGTTGTGGCCTATTTTCGCCCATTAACCTAAAATATTGGTGTCTTGTATCTATTTCTGATGGGGAGGTGGGAACTCGCCACGCACTTCTGCATATATAATGTTGCTCTGGTTGAATGTTTGGGGGGTTTTCATTGCCTGCTAGAAAATCTCTAATGTGGACAATTTGAGAGGAAAAGCTTTTGTAATGTATCGTTTCCCTTTTTATTCTTCTTTTGTTATTGCTTACTTTTCATATTATCCCAGAAGAGAAGAGCTGAATACAGCTCAAAATGTACATGGCTTCATGTTATTATTATTATTATTATTTTGTAATCTATAGGGATGCATGAATCTGTCAAAGCTGGTTTCTCTCAGTTTCTCATTTTTCCATCCTCAACTTTAGTTTGCTGTATTCCATAACAGTTTATGATTTATATATATAGCAAATTTCTTCCTGAAAATCTGCCAGCATTTTAGTGTGCATTTCTAATACACACATTTGATTTGTACAGGTAATTCTGCATAATATGCAAATATTTTTCTTTAATATAGTGCATTTTCTATGTTGTTGTCCCATAATATATGCATTTTAGAACACATTACTTAATTAGAGACATAGAATTAAGAGACATAGCTGTGTTTAAGTCTGCATGGTCAGATTTCTGGAGGTATGAATTTCTCTTCCATCTCTTTAAATTCCTAAAAATTTGCCTTTGCCTTTAAATATTAGCCACACTAGTCATGGTAGAGAACAAAGAGAGACACAGATAATAGGCTTGTAGCTGAGGTAAAGGGACGTGGGTGGCGCTGTGGTTCAAACCACTAAGCCTCTGGGGCTTGCTGATTGGAAGGTTGACGGTTTGAATCCCCGCAACAGGGTGATATCTCTTTGTCCCAACTCCTGCCAACCTAGCAGTTCGAAAGCACACCAGTGCAAGTAGATAAATAGGTACCGCTCCAGCGGGAAGGTAAACAGTGTTTCCATGTGCTCTGGCTTTAGTCACGTTGTTCCGTTGCACCAGAAGTGATTAAGTCACGCTAACCACATGACCCAAAAAGCTGTCTGTAGACAAACGCCAGTTCCCTCAGCCTGAAAAGCGAGATGAGCTCCACAACACCATCCAGGGGTCTTTTAACTTTTTACCTCTAGCTGACGAAGGAGCCGTATGCAGAAACTGAATGCGATTTCAGTTACATCTGTAAATAGGAAATTGTTATAACTTTCCTGTTCTTTTGACATCCTAATGCTAGTTACTATTATTATTTTGTTTGCATGCTTTGGGGGGGGGCAGGGTGGGAAACCATAAATAAATAAAGAAGCAAGCAAACTAAAGTCACGTGTCATTCACCTTGTGTGTACTAAAGGTAAAGGTAAAGGGACCCCTGACCATTAGGTCCAGTCGTGGCCGACTCTGGGGTTGCAGCACTCATTTCACTTTATTGGCTGAGGGAGTTGGCGTACAGCTTCCAGGTCATGTGGCCAGCATGACTAAGCTGCTTCTGGAGAACCAGAGAAGCGCACGGAAACGCCGTTTACCTTGCCGCCAGAACGGTACCTACTTGCACTTTGACGTACTTTCAAACTGCTAGGTTGGCAGGAGCAGGGACCAAGCAACGAGAGCTCATGGGGATTCGAACCGCCGACCTTCTGATAAGCAAGTCCTAGGCTCTGTGCGTACTATGCAACTTAAAATGTGTATCCCTTAGCCATTTTGCATTTACTAACTAGACGGCTCTGGAAAAGCCTGATTTGATCAGCCTCATGAATAAATAAACCCTATTTGGAAAGAATGGCAGATGAAGATGATGGATTTTTCGGAGCTAGCCAACCTAACCGGAAGAGTCCGCGACCAGAAGGAGGAGGAATATCAGGAAGAATGGAATAAATTTAATGATTATTTAGTTAAATTTGTTAAGTTAAATTAACCAGAAATAGCTTGCAGATACTTAATAGGCCTAGGATTTTATTTATGTTAAGTGATGAATTAATATGTTTAATTATATAAGGTGAAGATTTAAGGATGTTAATGTTTAAGTTAAATTTCATAAAAATTGGGATTTGGAAAACCATTAAAAGGACATGCAATGAAATTCAACCAAGGGGAAGCGAGGAAGTCACTTAACAAAGTTAATAACTGTAATTTTCAGTAAGGCTATGATTTATGTTTGTTATGTTTGTTTGTTTGTCTTGTGTGTTTGTTTGTTTGTTTATAATATTGTGAAAACCAATAAAAAAGTAAACCCTATTTGAAAAATCAGTCTTCTGCAGCTCACCTTTTAGCAAGACTGCTGATGGCATCCTGCCAGCCACTGCTGACATTCTCTTTAAACATTTCTTGCATCAGGTTCCGAAGCAGTCGCAACTTATCCCATGTCAAGGGCAGTAAATGCATCATTTTAAATATGTCTGAAACCTCTGCTAAATAACCATATCAGCATGAAGCTGATAAAACGGTGGGGTTTCCTCCCCGTCTTCCAAGATGTAATGTGCCTAGATGATGTGTCAAGATTAAGCTCTCCATGCTGAAGCAGAGCTTGCCACAAGGTGACAACAGAGTTCATCAAGCTGCAAATGAATTCAGTCTCTTCCTTTCCGAAGTATCTTTAGCATTGAACACTGTAGGAAACATAGGGCTGCCATACGTCCGGATTTTCCCATTCCTGGGATTTCAAAGGTGTAATTGATGTCTGGGGGGAATTTCCAAAATGTGGTGCTTTGTCCTGGATCTTAGGCAAGTCAATCAAAAAAATCATGTTTCGATTTCTTTGGGTTTTCCGGGGGGGAAATTGAGGTCTTCCTTAAAAAACTTCTGGAGTGTCCTGACTTTTACTTTTTGAAACATGGCAACCCTAGGAAATGTACAGTGGTGCCCCGCAAGACGAACGCCTCACAAGACGGAAAACCCGCTAGACGAAAGGGTTTTTCGTTTTGGAGGCGCTTCGCAAAACGAATTTCCCTATGGGCTTGCTTCGCAAGACGAAAATGTCTTGCGAGTTCCTGTGGGTTTTTTCCCCTTCCCACCCCTTTTCTAAGCCGCTAAGCCGCTTATCAGCTGATCCGCTAAGCTGCTAAAAGCCGCTAAAAGCCGCTAAGCTGCTAATAGCGCTAATCTGCTAAGCCGTCAACGGGCTTGCTTCGCAAGACAAAAAAACCGCTAGACGAAGAGAATCGTGGAACGGATTCTTTTCGTCTTGCGAGGCACCACTGTATTTTGCAAACCTGTCTTTTGCAGTTCTCGTGTCCTAGAATGTGATGGGTGGATAGTCACGACTATAGTGAGAGGGTCACTTCCCCTCCAGCCTGAGAACTGATTTATTCTTCTTTCTTAGCGAAAAGTTGTTGCGATGGTGGTAAGCTGAAAATGCCTAGTCTGGTCACTTTAACAGCAGCAGCACACACCATGGCCCTGATTCAGGCACCGTAATGTGCAGCAAGGCATTCATAGCAGAGCTGGCAACTTGAGCAGAAGATGGGGGGGGCAATGACACATGCATGATGGGATTCTGGGAGGAGCCAAGGGGTGGAGCCAAAGGTGGCAGCAGCAGGCTACAATGGCTGCTGGCTCCTCCTTTCTGGCGCTTAGCCTCCTCTTCTTCTTCCTACCACTGCCACCGGCCTGGGGCTGCTTCCCCCTTCCTTTCCCTCAGGATAAAGAGGAGCCAACAGCTACTGAAGCCACACCACATGCAGCTCCCCACACAGCCTCGTCTGCCCCCCTGATTGTTCTCAATATTGGGGGGTGGTCGTCCAAATATTTTATTGGGACATGGGCCCATTCAGTTGGTGTCTATGAATCATAGCCCAGGACAACTTTTTGAGAAGAAGGAGGGACAGTCAGACTCTCTTGGGAGGTGGCAAGCTCTCCTCCATTGAAGGTGTTTAAGCAAGAAACTAGGTGGTTGTCAGTCAGGTATGCTATAGCTCAACACTCTTTGACCTGGTATCTTTCATATGTTTTGGACTACAACTCCCATCAGCCCTAGCCAGCATGGCCTATGGGTTCCTCTTCTTTGGCGATCACTCATAGCCGAGTGAGGTTATCTTCCATGAACACAGTTTTAACAGTGAGTCCGTAAGTGACTGTGGAGGCCAATTCTGGATCCACACGTCCTTCCACAGTGGGGACAAAGGTTTCCGGGTGGGAGTTGATCACGGTGTGGATTTGCCAAGCATGCCTTCCTCTTTAATCTTTAAACTTCTTTTGTTGACCATTAGCATTACACTTTCCAGTTTCGAGTTTGGAATAGAATAGTTGCTTTGGAAGACAATAATCAGGCATCCACACCACATGACCAACGAAGTTCATGTTGAAGAATCATTGCATCCCTATGGGTAGGGATGACTGGAATTGTAGTCTAAACCATCTGTAGGGCATGAGGTTGAGGAAGGCTTACACTGCAGATCCTACACTGGGCTGGGTGGCTTCCAAAGTCTCCTCCATGATTCTATAGCTTGGGTCATGTGTAATTTCAGCCTTGCAGTTGGAGGTGTGAATTGACTCAGTTGAAAAGTTTGGGGTGATTTCAGGTGCTGTGACTGTTCCAACTGTGACAGACCAGCCATACTTACGACATTTTTTGATATTAGAATCAATATATGATGACCATGCATGTGTGAACCAGCAATTAAGAATTAATTGTTGAAGAAACATTCCTATTCTTTACATGTTGCTCATTATGTGTATAGCAAATGTGTGTAGCAAAAACTGAATTCAGGTGCAACTTTCTAATTGCTTTTTACCCACCAAAAAGCTTTGCAGCACCGAAGAATAATATCTGTCAAATGGTGCCTTGTTTTTCTTTTAACTTTCCCAGCATGACCCTCAGGGATGAAAAATAAATACATTTCAAACAAAATCCTGGAACAAGAAGTCCCATGAAAATCCTAAGAATTACAAGCCACGGTTATGAAAATTATTGTGTATTTTTCAATAAACCCCAAGTATGTAAAGGGCATATTTCAAATACCACAGCTAAAGTACATAAAGCTATACAGGTTAGACCATCAGTTGCTGTAATTCATCATAGCTTTATTGACTTCTGTGGCCAAGCGGCTGAATATATCTTTTGTAACAGTATATAACTTGCTTCTTAAAACTTCTTCAGTCCCATTTGCTTCCTATTGAATTAGTTATATGCTTTGGTTTCGGAAATGCACGTTGCAGCTAAGGTGAACTATTGAGGCCATTTCATAAGGCTGCATAGCTCTTTGCAAATACAATAACCAAACACAGAGGGCATTTTAAAAGCTCGCTTTTGCAGGGGCAGATCATCAGTGCCTCCCTTCCAGAAGTCTGGATGACAGAGAGTCTTCTCAAAACTGGGCAAGGGCTGAGTGCTTTGCTTGCAGAAGGTCCCTAGCATCTCCTGGCATGGCTGAAAATGTCCATCGTCCAAAACCCTGGAGAGACACTGCTAATTGGTGTCACAGAGCGTGCCAATCAGTAATCACACAGTCCACAGTTGAAGTTAACTCTTTATTAGCAAAAACTCAATCTCCACAGACTTTGCAGAGTTTTGGGCCTAATATCAGGCTTCAGTAACTCAGCTTCCTTCCCACCCCCCTCCCTTTGGCAGTAGATAAACAGAACAAAGCGAAAGGAGTCTCTTATCAGTTAGAAATTTTAATGATCACAGCAAGAGAACAAAGAAACCATTCCTAGGAATGAAGGTGCTCCCAATTAAGGATTTCACCCACTTCCTCCCTTGTCACCCATGTCACTTCTGCATCTTTCAACTTGATCGTGCAACCACTGTGCTTTCTGTGCTGCCACCTTATCTGCTCTCTTCGACCTTGGGCTGAGCAGATGGACGCTTTCCAGCAAAAGTGAGTCTGCTAACTCTCTCTCTCCCAGTTCTTCTTCTTCTAGCTGTTCACCACCCAGTTCTTCCCAACTTCTGTCTTCTGAACTATGCCCCTCTGCAAACCACTGTTCCAAATCTATACAGTCCCACTGCTCCTGGGAAGATTCAGGATCCTGCTCAGGAGCAGGGGGAGGGGAAGTCTCCCACGATTCCTCCTCAGTGCAGCTCTCCTCAGCACAGTCCCTGACACCTATGGAGCACAGCAGCTCATTTCCGGTGGGTCTTCCTCCATTAAATCAGTTGCTTGGCCCTCATTCTCCTTGACCTCTCTGCTGCCTTTGATACACTAGATCTCCCTCTCTTCCCCTTCCGTCCATCCACCCTCTCTCCAACTTACATCCAAAATCTCTCTTATTCTGTCCTTAGATGCTTCTTTTCCTACCCCTCTAATTAGGAGCCTTTCTGAGAAGCTCTGTCTCTGCTTTCTCTCTTTCTACTGGACCAAATGACCAAGCATAAGTTAAGAGTGGGGTGGGGTGGAACTGTCTTCCTGACACTGGTGTCACTACAGCTTACCTGGATGGGGGTGGGGCAGGGTAGCAGTGAGTTTGGGGCTGTATGGATGCACAACTTGTAGGAACACCAGGTTGGCTCCATGGATTTCTTTCTATGTCCTGGATTCTTCAGTACCCAACATCCATCATGCACGCAAAGTTTATTCTTCATATCTAGCTGTTTATAAAAGGGGAAGGTAGCCTTATTTTTCTTTTCAAAAATTGTTTCATCCTCACCAGTCTTTCTTTGGACAGAAATCTAATAAAGTTTGTTTTAGAGAGAGAGAGAATGACTTTGTGGCTACTTTGACAGGTCGAGGTGCAGCTTAGCTTGTCAAAAGCAGACGTACCCAGACACACCGTGTCAACTTTTGAGCTGGTTTTAATGTATGTCCAGAAATTATGACACCTGAGTTATCAAAAGGAGACAGTTTCAGAATTACCTGGTCTATTACTCAGTTGTACTTGAAACAGCAGCAGGGGGGAAATTAGCTATGCATCATCCACCTCTGTGATTTGCTTTCTCAGAACCAACACCTCCTCTTTGAAGTTTATTTTAAAAGAGCTTTAGGGTGACAACGGTTGGCAAATGGCTGTCTGATCTCATCATACCTAAAGTTAGGCGTAAGAGGATTGCAAATTCAGCTTTTACTGACATTGTGGACAACATTATTATTATTGGGAAGATCATTTTTGTCATTGAGAAAGTCATGGAAACATAAAGAGCATATTTGCAATTGTGAAGTGACACTTTCCATTTACACATCAGCCAACAAAAAATGCTGTTTTACAGGCAGGAGAGGAGATTCTAAGTCTTAAGAAGCCTTATTCAGCAAGCACTTTGATAATAATTATGTCATAGCAGAGACCAATTTGACTGAGCTGGGCCCTCTGTCAGAGACCTGCTGCATACCCAATTGAGAATGTGGACCAACAGCCATTGTGGGAGGGCATGTTGCTCAGTTTCTCTCTTTTTCAGGTGGGCAGAATCCGTACAAAGCCATGTGAGTCTGTAAGGTGCATTCATGTGAAGACATAATGTCAAGGCCTCTCCCTTCCAGGCAGGGCGCATCAGCGAAAGGTCACAACACCCAGCCTCTGCTTTTTAGGTAGGAAAATCATCATTAAGTTACAATCACCAGTTTCTTTCCTTCAGACAAAATGCACCAGCACAAGATCACAAAAGCCAGGCTCTCCTCTTCTGGAAAGCAGCCTCAACAGAAGGTCACAGTGACCTTGGAAGTCACAATGGCCGGTTTCTCTTCTAGCAGCAGGCAGCATCAGAATTGAATCACAATGGCCAGTTTCTCCTCTACAGGGAGGAGAGCATCAGAATGAGGTCACAATGGCTAGCCTCTCTCCTACAGGCCGGGGAGCATCAGAATGAGGTCACAATGGCTAGCCTCTTTCCTACGGGCAGGGGCGCATCAGAATGAGGTCACAATGGCTAGCCTCTCTCCTACAACCAGGGGAGAACCACATTGCCCAGTCTCTCTCACACTGTTCTAGACAGCAGCAGTACTACTGGCACAGTGCCTCTTTGTCTTTTACTGAGAGGGGCAGGAGCAGATGGGCACCATCTCACTTCTCTTCTTGAGGTGGGTAGCTGCAGTATGTGGGCACAGCGGCTGTCAGTTTACCTCTGACTGAAATGGCCAGTCGTGTGGGAGCAGAGAAGCAGGGTCCGAAGATAAGATGCACAGAGAGGTAAGAAACCCCAGCTATCAGACAGTTTCGGATACTTACTACCCAAAGAGACAGAGATAAGAGAGGGGGACAAAAAGAAGAGGGGGGTAATGTTCAAGAAGATCAGCTTTGTCCACTGTAAGAAATGGGTCCTTTTAAACATATTTTTCAATGAAGAAAATGTTTAAAAGCACCTTTCCAAAAAACAAAACAAAAAACAGAGTCCTTTTCATTGGGGATAATTCAGATGGAAATTCCCAGGTGTCAAAAAAGGTTATTTATGTATGCCACTATGGCAGCCAGTGTTTTGTTAGCCCCAAAATGGAAAACCCAACCAAAGAAGAATGGCAACTTAAACTGATGGAATATGCGCAGCTTGCGGATCTAACGTAGAGAATATGAGAACAAGAAAAACATTCATTTAAAGAAGGTTGGAAAATGTTTATTGAATACATGGGGGGGGGTTGTGTACGCTTAAAAACGTTGGCTGCATTGAGATAAATTCAAAAGTGTCAATAAGTTTTGATGGATGCAATAATGGAATACTGAATAGTTTAGTTTATATAAAATATGCAAGGATTTATGCTATATAAAATGAAGCATGGAAAGATAAGAAGGGAAGTCATTGATGTTTTAAGGTTTCTTAAATGAATATAAAAAATAAAAAATAAAAAAATAAAAAAAAATAGTGGGTCCTAAAACCCTTAATCCTGCTCCTTAAAATACAATCTGAACAAAATTGATGAAGCAGCAAAGTGTTTATTTGGTACAATACATTCTTGCAAGAGCAGGTGTCCAAAGTAGGCAAAACCCATTGTGGCGTCTGCCCTCCTATGTGTGTGACATCATACTGGGTTCATAGGGAAAGCGTTAACTAATTGTAAAATGACTAACCAATCGGAACCCAGGGGACAGAGTTAACTGTGTATAAGGTTTAAGCACAGAGGTTTTTTAGGGATTTAGAGTTAGAGTTAGAGTTGTTGAGAAGACAGTGTGAAGTTAGAAGAGACAGAAAAGATAAGTCTGTGAGTTGGGCTAGTCTGGTGTAATAGAGTGAGAGAATTTGTTAAGAGGAGTCAGTCAAACAGTTGAGATAATCAGTCAGAAGGTATTAGGAAGGTATAGGCCGGCAAAGAAACTAAAGTTAAGATACTGACAGGAATATTATCTGAGAAACCATAAACTTGTTAATGTTTGTAAAATAAACTTGGTTTTTTTGGTTCACTTTTAACAACTGACTGGACTCAATGTTTTACCAGAGAGTAACTGGTTGGTTGCAGCGGGGAAGCGAGCACAGTGGGGGCACAGGGATCAATAGACAGTTAAACGTCCGGGGACCCTGTATAATCGTCACACCGAGGCTTTGGCAAAGCATGAGCTTATATTCCCTATACAGTGGTACCTCGGGTTAAGAACTTAATTCGTTCTGGAGGTCCGTTCTTAACTTGAAACTGTTCTTAACCTGAAGCACCATTTTAGCTAATGGCGCCTCCTGCTGCCACTGCGCTACTGAAGCATGATTTCTGTTCTCATCCTGGAGCAAAGTTCTTAACCCGAGGTACTATTTATGGGTTAGTGGAGTCTGTAACCTGAAGCGTATGTAATCTGAAGCGTATGTAACCCAAGGTACCATTGTGGTTTCATGCAGAATGTTGAGCAGAAGAGGGAACAAAACATAACCTATACACCCCAAATAACCCCCTTCTTAAACCCGCCAGACATGATAGGTATGGAACCATTGAAGAACGGTGCCCCCAGTTTCCACATCCCACCATTTCAAAAGGTATTTTTAAAGCAATTTACAGATTTTTAAAAAATACTACTACTAAACAACGCACAATTAGTAAGAGCATCAAGATAAAAATAGCAACAAAATTAAAAACCAGCAAAGAAAATAATCCAGTTAAAACTCTCCAGTCATAAAGCAATACAAATTAAAAGCTCTAGCAGTTTCTTTCAGCTCAGAGAAGTAAGTTATGTAATGCATCTGTGAAAGAATGAAGATATGTGTTAGGAAAGCGCAAAAATGTGCAGCTTTCTTGTAAGAAGCAAGACCAGCGGCATTTCTTTAATCCAGTTATGCTGCTTGAGACCCTTCTAACTGGAAATACCTGATAATCTCTACATGCAAAACTGCAAATGCCCCGCTGTCAAGAGATTGTCTCTACTTGGAAATTAGTTGTTTGACCAAATTTATGTATGTGACCAAATTTAGTCAAAATTACTCCTGCAGCAAAGAACCAATATAAAGATGTAAACTCTTAGTGTGGTGGTAAATGAAGACTAGGAAGTTGTTGTTTAGTCGTTTAGTCGTGTCTGACTCTTCGTGACCCCATGGACCAGAGCATGCCAGGCACTCCTGCCTTCCACTGCCTCCCGCAGTTTGGTCAAATTCATGCTGGTAACTTCGAGAACACTGTCCAACCATCTCGTCCTCTGTCGTCCCCTTCTCCTTGTGCCCTCCATCTTTCCCAACATCAGGGTCTTTTCCAGGGAGTCTTCTCTTCTCATGAGGTGGCCAAAGTATTGGAGCCTCAGCTTCAGGATCTGTCCTTCCAGTGAGCATTCAGGGCTGATTTCCTTCAGAATGGATACGTTTGATCTTCTTGCAGTCCATGGGACTCTCACGAGTCTCCTCCAGCACCATAATTCAAAAGCATCAATTCTTTGGCGATCAGCCTTCTTTATGGTCCAGCTCTCACTTCCATACATCACTACTGGGAAAACCATAGCTTTAACTATACAGACCTTTGTTGGCAGGGAGACTCGAGTTCAAATTCCCACTTGGCCGTGAAGCTCACTGGCTGACCCTGGTCCAGCCACCTCAGTCTGACACTGCATACATATGCTGCCTTAGGCTTCTTGAAGGAAATGTGGGATACAAATTTAATGACTGGCTGAATAAAATGCATACGTTATAATGTAAATTTTAAAATGATACCCCCTGAAATCACAGTAATTCAAAATAACACGATTTGAGAATAAAATAACTAGACAGTAATGGAAACGGAAAGAGAAGATCTTCAGTAATGAGGTACCAAAGGACTATAACATATATTTTTCAATATTTTACACGTTTGGCTAAATCTCAAAGAGTCAAGTCAAGTAGTGTGTTTTTTTAAGGTAATATGGAAGATGTAGTATTTTCATACGTTCTAATTTTTATTGTTTAATTAACATTTCCATAACACTCCTACATCTTCAAGTTTTAGAAAGGCCACTGAAATTAGGCTCTATTCAGTGTCGTAAATCTTTGCCGGGGATTGCAAATTTGCCCTTAAATGCAAAACTTAGAAACATTAAACCACTGGGCTATTTTTTTAAAAAAAAAGTCAATTATTTAAAGTTTATCTTTGGGTGGATGAGAACAAAAGAACTTATATAGTATTCTCTGAGAAGGACTAATCCCTAGGAAATTCTGTAAGCCTCCTTCATTGTAAGAGACTTTTTAAAAAAATTCAGTGTAATTTCACACGTGCCTGGCTGAACGACGACAGGAATGAATACGTATTAGAGACAAGGAGCACACGTTGGCATCGCATGCCTCCGAGCCAGAGAGCCTTGCGGGGTTATTGTATTACTGACAGATGACTGATCAAGTTTGACAGCCTCAATCACTTCTCTGTGTAGTAGATGGAATGTCTGAATTCCACACTCTGTTGACATCTCACTTAGACCATAACGTATGGTATTTGGGTCTGCCCTTGAAGACAGTTTGAAAAAGGCAGTTAGTTCAAAATTCAGCAGCCGGGATTTTGACTGGGAAAACTCATGGGATATGTATCTTGCCGTTTTCAGAGATCAAAAATGTTTATCTGTTCACTTCCAAGTAGGGGAATAGGAGTGTGGCGTTTGCCTCCTAGGACGGGTCATAAGGAAAGGGATAAAATGGGTGTGACGTGATTGGCCAGTGAGAATGCAAGGGGGGAATAAAAGTTAGAGTGGGTGGTTTTGAATGTCAGTCTAGGTTTGGAAGTTGAAGAAGGAAGAGGGAGGTTTAGGTGTGGGTTGGTAGAGTTGTATTGTGAGAGAGTGAGAGGAATTGTTAGGTGGAGTCAGATAGATAGTTGGGAATAATCAGTTTGAAGTTGTTAGGAACTAAGATTAAGAAACTGTCAAGAAAAATTAACTGAAACCATAAGCTTGTTCCTGCATTTAAAAATAAACTTGATTATTTGTTTATGTTAACAACTGACTGGACTCCGTGTGTCCCCGTGAGATACGGGGTAGTGGCAGCGGAAAAAGCAATCGCCATGGCGGCACAGGGTCAATAGACTGTCAAATGTTCGGGGGCCCTGTGTATGATCACCACTGGGAGAAATTTGATTCAGTTTGCATTTAAAGCATGGGTAGGCAAACTAAGGCCCAGGGGCCGGATCTGGCCCAATCGCCTTCTAAATTCGGCCCGCAGATGGTCCGGGAATCAGCATGTTTTTACATGAGTAGAATGTGTCCTTTTATTTAAAATGCATCTCTGGGTTATTTGTGGGGCATAGGAATGTGTTCATTATTATTTTTTTCAAAATATAGTCCAGCCCCCCACAAGGTCTGAGGGACAGTGGACCGTCCCCCTGCTGAAAAAGTTTGCTGACCCCTGATTTAAAGCCAGATCTATAAAATCTGCACTTTCCAAATCAACATGAGAACCAAAACACAGTCACCCATTGAAATTTGCACATATCCAAATTTTGTGATGCAGTTCTCCAACCAAACAATGCTTATAAAAATGAGCATTTGGTGTGTGTGTGTGTGTGTGTGTGTGTGTGTGTGTGTGTGTGTGTCTTCCCTCTACATGGTTGGTCAGCAGTGGTACTTTTTATACAAACTTCTTGAATGAGCCAGTTATATTCATTGTAATTGAAACAGGCACCATTCATTTCAATGGGATTTGGGGAGACAATGTCCCAAACAACTTTCCAAGCATTTAATCAGCAAACAATACATATTTTGGGGCCCAGCTACATAGCAAACTTTGGCACCACAAGCAATAAACAAACCAGGCTTCTTGCTATCCTCAGGAAGTCTGTGCGGAAAACAGCCAGTTGGCAGTTTTATTACTTTTCGCACTAATCCAAAAAGAAATGGTGACAAATGCTATGCACTGAAATGAAGCAGAAGGTTATGAAGTACAAGGATAAGGGAGGCTCTGTTGTTATTAAAAGTGAAAGGAAATGGACCGACTGGTCCCAACTAGCCTTGCACATGGGTAGAGATTAGAGAGAAGAAGCTGTAGTGAGGGCTATCATTCCCAGCGTTTGATTTCTAACATGAAGTATCCCATCCACTTGGAAGTCATGCTTCTGAAATCCCAGATGCGTGTGATGATGATGCTCCCTACACCTTAGAGCAGTGTTCCCCAACCTTGGGCCTCCAGCTGTTTTTGGACTACAATTCCCATCATCCTTGACCACTGGTCTTGCTAGCGAGGGATGATGGGAGTTGTAGTCCAAAAACAGCTGGAGGCCCAAGGTTGGGGAACACTGCCTTAGAGCCTGCCATGTTCGTGGAGCCCCTCTGGCTCTGGTTATGGATCCTTCTACTGGTCCTGTGGGTTACCTGAGAGACGAGGTCCAAGTCCGGTCCGTGGTCAAAGGTGCAACATGGAGGCAGTCCGTAGTAGCTGAAGCTGGGTGCAGGGCAGGGAGTCGGGTGAAGTCAGGAACAGGCTTGCAAGCAAGGAGCCAGGGTGGGTCAGGAGCTCTGACAGGAAAGCAGGACAATGTTCAGGCAGGAACTAGCAACCAACAATGCAACCTGGGACTGGGGCTGGCTGGCTTTTATCTGCCCCGAGGCATAAGGCGGCCCCAGTCCACAGGTGACTCGCCTCTCCTGGCCTGGAGGCAAGCACTTCTCCTGAGGGAACTTAGTTCCCTCTGCCTCTCTGCCCTGAGCCTCTGCAGCTCAGGAGAGGCTGGAGGGTTACTGGACCCAGAGGCAACCTCAGCTTCCCCTGACGGGGCTGAGAGTGGAGCACCTGCAGGCAATGGGTCCTCCATCATCTCAGGAGCCAGAGCAGACTCAGCTGATGCCTGCACCTGAGGATCCAGCACAGGTGAGGACCGTTCAGACTCATGCCCCAGCCCCGGCTCAGCTGGTTCTGGGGGCGGGGAATCCTGTGTAGGCTGGGATGCCTCAGGTTCAGCATCCAAGTCCAAATCCCAGGCCATCGCAATCCTGCTGCTCTGGTTTCTGCACACTGACCCCCATCCTCCATAATCCTGTGAGTACTTCCTACACCAACCTCTCCTTCCCCATCTCCATCTTGCCCCAGTGTGTCTCAGTCCTTGCTACACCCCACACTGGGATCCTCTTCCTCCTCTCCGTTCATGACAGTTTATGACTGATTCCAATCCCGCAATCTTTTTCACATGGGCTATTAGCAGCAGGAACTGAAACTGAAATACTTTATTGTCACTTGTACAACTTGTATACAGTGAGCACCCCACACTCAGTTCTCGTAGTCTTAATTCCCCTCGTTACTAATGCTGTTCTTTACCTTGTTGGTGCAACTAATCATGGCTCTATATCTTCTGCCTGAGGGCAGGAGATCAAGAAAGTGCTGGCCAGGATGTGAATCATCCCTGAGAATTTTCCTCACTCTCATGAGGCAACGTTCTTCCGCTATTTCATCCAGCGGATTCACAGGACAGCCCATAATATCTTGTGCTGTATTCACCACCCTCTGTAGGCGCTTCCTATCAGTTGAAGTCAAATCAGTGTACCACACTGTGATGAAAGGACACTTTCTATTGTGGACCGGTAGAAGGAGATCATCAAATGTTGATTGACATCGTTCTTTCGCAATACTCTGAGAAGATGGAGTCTCTGTTGGGCTTTCTTAACCACCATTTAACATATCTGCATTCAATCTGCAATCAATACCTTTGAAGGTGACCCAGAAACTACAACTAATCCAGAATGCGGCAGCCAGACTGGTGACTGGGAGCGGCCGCCGAGACCATATAACACCGGTCTTGAAAGACCTACATTGGTTCCCAGTACGTTTCCGAGCACAATTCAAAGTGTTGACCTTTAAAGCCCTAAACGGCCTCGGTCCAGTATATCTGAAGAAGCGTCTCCACCCCCATTGTTCTACCCGGACACTGAGGTCCAGCACCGAGGGCCTTCTGGCGGTTCCCTCACTGCGAGAAGCCAAGTTACAGGGAACCAGGCAGAGGGCCTTCTCGGTAGAGGCACCTGCCCTGTGGAACGCCCTCCCACCAGATGTCAAAGAGAACAACACTTACCAGACTTTTAGAAGACATCTGAAGGCAGCCCTCTTTAGGGAAGCTTTTAATGTTTGATGTATTGCAGTATTTTAATATTTTTTTTGGAAGCCGCCCAGAGTGGCTGGGGAAACCCAGCCAGATGGGCAGGGTATAATTAATAAATCATCATCATCATCATCATCATCATCCCTCCCCTCTAAGTGCAGAATTCTGTCACTTTCTCACTGCTGTGGCTACTGAATAGTAAGCCTTTAAACTGTGGGAGTCCTCCTGGATAACATTCTTCTGTAATCTCTATACCTCATTGTTGGACCACACTTCTTTCCTGGTTTTTTCTGGTGTGATTCCATTATCGGAAGCCTTCATATAAAACGACTACTTCCCATGTCAGGCTTTCATACAACCCAGAAGGAAAAATAATGGCTTTCCCCCCTTTATTTTATTTTACTTTATTACTCACAAATTGCTTATTTGTACTGCTGCCATGACCCAAATGTGGTTTCTCAGGAGGACAGTCCCAGCCTGGCCCCCAGAGTGGATATGTGCATGAATTTACATAAATAAATGTACCTACACACTTCTACAATCTGATATTATTCCAGTTTATGCAGCTTCATAGGATTGTAATTAAGTTTTAATCCTGATTGCTATTAGAAGTTATTTGAGAGGTAAAGCTGTGTAGTTTATACACACGCCCTGCCCCAGGGATTAGATCTGGGTTCCCTCTTTCTCCATTAGGCTGCATCTGCACTGCACATTAGTGGCTGCTTCTGATTTTGCTAAAGAGCAGCATAAATTAATGAAAAGGCAGATTTCTATCCCTATTAATTAATGTGTGGACTGGTCATAGCAGATTGCATATTGTTCAAATAGCCTTTTGCTAATGCAGATCACTTTTTCTATTGCATATAAGGGCAGAGGAAACAATTATGATTAAAGAATGAAGCTGAAGAAGCTTTTCTCTACTTGAATAAACAGGAGCGTCATATTATTACTAGTTGGCCTAGGCTTGGGTCTTGGAGGTTTGTAGTGCTTTTTAAATTTTTGTGAGAAGAACAGTGCAATTCTCTAATGTCTACTCAGGTGCAAGTCCCATTTTGCTTTCAGCCAAGTAAGTAGGTATAGGACTGCAGCCATAACTATATACAGCATCCTGAGTGGTCTGTCATCCAGTACCTGGGTTTTTTCTCTCTCCCAAAGCTGTTATCTTAAGGTGGGCAGCTGTTCTCTCACTTGATGTGCTTTGCATCCCTTATCACACATTTATATTGTTAATTTAAATATATGCTTATTATTGTCAACTTTCCTGACCCCTGCATTCAGACTGTGTCTTTATGTGCACAGGGGACTGATGGAGTTCCTCACTAAGGCACAGGAACGGATCCTTCAAATAAGGACAATGGAGCAAAGAAACAGACTGCTCACAGGCAAATAAATGCAAATGGACACACAGGGGGTGAAATATGTTTAGATGATTGTTCAGTATTGTAAATGGGCATATCACTAAGGTTTTGACTCATCTGTCATGTGACGGATGACAAGGAGTTAACAAGCGGACTTAACAAAATGGGTTAACAAGGGTTGTGGGTGGCGCTGTGGTCTAAACCACTGAGCCTCTTGGGCATGCTGAGTGGAAGGTCGGCGGTTCGAATCCCTGCAACGGGGTAAGCTCCCATTGCTCTGTCCCAGCTTCTGCCAACCTAAGCAGTTCGAAAGCACACGAGCACAAGTAGATAAATAGGTACCACTGCAGCGGGAAGGTAAACGGCGTTTCCATCACAGTGCTCTGTTGCACAGAAGCGGTTTAGTCATGCTGGCCACATGACTCGGAAAGCTTTCTATGGACACACACCGGCTCCCTCATCCTGAAAGCGAGATGAGTGGTGCAACCCCATAGTGGCCTTTGACTGGACTTGACCATCCAGGGGTCCTTTACCTTTTTTACCTTTACTGTTCCTTAATGGCTTTCAATCTGTCTCCAACCTTTCTCTGCATTGCACCCTTCACCTGGAGGTGGGAATGGTTGAAAACAGTTTTGATTTATAATTTTGAAAATGGGTAGAGCTGTACTGAAATGAGTCTAGGAGGTTTGTAGCAGGGATGCTGTTGTCTCATGGGAATCTGAAACAGGATTACAAGTTATGTTACCTCCTTTTGGAGTCTGATTACTTCCAACATACTCTGTTTGTGCATTTATAGAGAGATATTACAAAAACACTGCAAATATCCAGTATTTCCCTTTATGTTTTACATGAAATTGTTTTTATAGACCAAACGGTTTTGTATGTTTTTATTTTTGACATTGATATTGTTAGTCACGTTGGGGTGCTTCATAGAAAGTGGTTCGTAAATGGAACTAAATTAAAAAACAAAAATTAAAATAACACCTGCAAAGGAAAACAGACTCTGAGAAAGGGGGCCACCCTTGAAACTTCCTCCCACTTAAGAAAATGTGGGTTACTTCCCTTTTTGCGACGAATGGTTGGGAATTACCATGCACAAGTACAAGACAGAGGACTGTAAACTCAGCCATACAGCTGCAAAGGAAATGTTTTAAGTGTGTTGTAAAGTGCATTATACAAATGTGATGCTAGATGGCGATGGTGAGCAATGGCAAATTCAATATATTTTTCAAAACGTTTTTTTTTAAAAGCGTGTGCACGTTTTTCATATGTGTGTAGATTCCACCTGTGTCTCTTTGCAAAAACACAGCACTAAACAGCATTACACAAGAAACTGAGCATCAGGGGGCCACAGTCTTACCTTCTGCCTGACACTAACCATAAACATACGTTTTTGAACTAGGCTTCTTAAGCAATACATAGAGTCTGAGGCCCCAGAAGAGAGGAGAGCTCCTTCATTGCAGGTTTCATATAAACTCAACCATTCAGTATCAGAGATGGTGATCATGCTCTTAATTTGAATGCTGTAAATGTGCCCCCATTTCAGTGAAGTGCAACTTAGCTTTCATCTCTTGCTGAAAATTCGCGATATGTCTTACACATTGTTTTAGTCGTGTGTGTATGACAATGGAACAACAAGACCAGGGTCACTTTTACTAAATCATTGTCTTAAGCCCAACCCCAAAATGAGTGTCAGGCAAAAGCAATGTGTGCTTTGAGCTTTAGCTGTGGAATTCAAGAAAAAAACCTGCATTCACAACCATCCTCCAGGGATCTGCAAGGAAAACCAGAAGCCAGATGTTCACCTGGCAAAAGCCTGGTTTACTTCCACTGACTGCAGCAACGCCATGCAAAACAAACCTGCTGGGAATGCAGCTGCCATTTCCTGATGTAATGAGATTTCCCCAGTGAACTAATTTTGAAAGAAATAAAATATAACCCCTGGTGTTCTCCAAATAACCTCTGCAAATACCAGCTCCAGCATAGAGCTACCACTATCCCTCTGGGGCAAGTTTGGTGCAATTAAAAGAAGACATTTTGACCCAGTTGCCTTATCTTTGCTTCAGCCCTTCTTTTTAAACACTTTAATAAATAAAACAAGTGGATTTAATTGGCTAACAAGAGGCTTGGGATAACCTGGAACTGCTTCCACATCAAGGGAAAGGAGACTTGGGGGTCACTTACAAGCTCTAAGCATACAAGTTACCTGCTAAATGTAAAGGAGAAAATTTCTCACTGAGCACTAATCTGCATTCTGGTTTAAATGAAAAATGAATTGCATCGCAAACGGCACCGCTGCCTTTTCCTTGCTAATGATGCACAGTGCACTTGTAACCGAGTTGAGAGGAAAGGAAATGAGCCAACTGCTGTGCCCTTTTAAGTGGCACTTGCAAAAAAGGAAAAGGAATCACAGTGCAGCTGCTTTCTGGTGTAGGTGTGATGATGGGGTGGGATTTTCCCTTGAGAAAGGCCCATAGCTCTGCGGCAGAACACATGTCTTGCATTCAGAGGGCCCCAGGTTGCATTCCTGGCATCCCTAGGTAAAGGGGCCCCTGACCGTTAGGTCCAATCGTGGCCGACTCTGGGGTTGCGGCGCACATTTCGCTTTGTTGGCCAAGGGAGCCGGCGTACAGCTTCCGGGTCATGTGGCCAGCATGACTAAACCGCTTCTGGCAAACCAGAACAGCGCACGGAAATGCTGTTTACCTTCCTGCAGGAGTGGTACCTATTTATCTACTTGCACTTTGACGTGCTTTCAAACTGCTAGGTTGGCAGGAGCAGGGACCGAGCAATGGGAGCTCACCCCGTCGTGGGGATTCGAACCGCCGACCTTCTGATCAGCAAGTCCTAGGCTCTGTGGTTTAACTCACAGCGCCACCCACGTCCCCGGCATCCCTAGGGAGAGCTGTGAAAATGTCCAGCTTGAAACCTTGAAGAGTTTCTGTCAGCCAATAATGAGTTAGATGGACCAATGGTCTGGTTCAGTATAAGGTAGCTTTCTCTTCTGATCACTGGCATTTTAGGACTTTGTTTGGTTAGCATACTCATGTACTGATGTTTGAGAGTGGACACCTTGCTACCGCAAACCTCCAATTGCTTATCTCTAATTTGATACCATTATGGTGGGGAAATAGGACCAACATTAATCTAGTGCTCCAAACCTGGGTGACCCAATTGGCAAACTATGCAAATAATTATGCAAGGCGGGTAAGGGAGAAAGTAAACCCATTTCTGATCTCAGAATGCTAACCGTCCCCTTTTTCTGCTATATCGCTATTTGAAATCCTGTGTTGAAAATGTTACTCTGGTGCAACCCATTCTTCCCACGTAGTTTCCCTGGGATCATTTATTGCAGAAGATGGCTGGTCCCAGGTATCAAATATCACTGAGGAAAGTAACTGAACCTACAGGATTAATGCTCTCAACCTGAAGTCACCACAGAAGTGATGTACAGAGGACATTTGCAAGCAACTACACTCAAGGAGGACTGTAAGTAGAACACCTAGACTAGGCTTCCTCAATCTCGGCCCTCCAGATGTTTTGGGACTACAATTCCCATCATCCCTGACCACTGGTCCTGCTAGCTAGGGCTCATGGGAGTTGTAGGCCTCTGGAGGGCCGAGGTTGAGGAAGCCTGACCTAGACTTTCCTATTTGGCTTCCATGCAGATGTGGGCTACCATGTGACAATCAGCCAGTTTTCATGTTCTCATGTCTTTCTTTATAATCAAATAAATGTTGTTTTACTTGTGTATCTTCTGTGACGGCAGATCCTCCAAGAGTCCCTATTTTCCAGGGACAGCTCCGGATTTACTGAAGCCTTCCTAGTTTCAGATCTGGTCCCAGAATGTTGCGCTTTTCCTTAGGACATCACTATTTTCATCAAAGAAATGTTGTAGGGTATGGTAGGACGTCCCTATTTTGATTGGTCATGGAGTTCTGCAACCTCCCAAGCCAAGGAGATAAGTAAATATACAACTTTAGAAGACATCTGAAGGCAGCCCTGTATAGAAAAGTCCCCCCCCCAATGTTTAATGGTTTGTTATATTTTTATATATGTTGAAAGCCACCCAGTCGGATGGACGGGGTATAAATAAATTGTCATTGTTAAAGAATAGGACGTCCCTATTTTCATCGGAGAAATGTTGGAGGCTATGTGAGAGTGGGAACACATTTCCAAAGACCAGTAGCCAGTGCCTCACAGACCAGTTTCATAGGAGTCACAAAAAAGAAGTTAAAATACATGACAGGAAATTCAGAGAGAGCTTCCTCCATGCTTCCTGGGCCTGGCTGGGGTATGTTGTTAGCTATTATTATTATTATTATTATTATTATACACCACCTTTCCCCCCAACATTTCCCCATATAAGGAAGGCACTTGTTTTACAGCCCTCCTGCCTCCACTTCTGACTTCGGATGCAAAAGGGACTATTACAGCTCTCTTGCTAGTTAACATTGATTAATAGTGCAAAAATGCTGCAAGATTTGGCATCGTTCTGTAGTCATTCTGCAGTGCCACAAAGTCAAAGCAATGTACTGAAGTATGAGGCCCAATACATATAAGAAAAAGAGAGGAATGGTAGCAATTTACTGGAAGCTGTTCTAGCAGAATGACTCTACATCTGAATTATTCACAAATAAAGGAAACCTCTGTATTAAAGTAGGCCATCCTGCCAAAGTAACAAGCTTCCCCTTTTTTTGCTAGCTTTTGTTAGTTTTAATTTCCTGTGCTCCAAGTCTTTATAAATAAAATTGCCACTTGCTATTAAAAGAGAGAGAAACACACCAGAGCTGATTGCAATGAACGTTATTAAAGTAGCATTTGATCTTGGTTCAGAGTGTGGCAGTGGGCCTGTGTATTGATAATGAAAGAAAGAAACTCAGCTTAAGCCAGGAACAGCCACCATAGCAAAATGCATATTTGCTCCTTTTAAAAAAGATGATCCACTATATATTCTGCTCTGTCCCACCAACTACTGGATATTTCAAAAATATAAACAGGGACCACTCTCCTCATTGTGGACTTGCCTTACAGAGGACTCAGACTATCCTTTTAATGAGAGATGCTAAGAACTGAACCTGAGGTCATCCACTGAAAAGCTTGTGCTTTATCACTGAAATATGCCCTTGCATACATTTTCCTCTTCCCCCTGGAGAAATGGAAGCAGAGCAAGGGCACAGGGTGGCATGTCAGAGGGCTGGTTCAAACATAACACTAAACAACTATTGGTCCCACATAAATCAGACCTATGCTCGTGTCCTTTCATTTCCCCTGTCTCTTCCAGTGCTGCAGAAAACCATAGATTACTGTTTCATCCAAACCAGACAAACCATGGTTTGCTCAAGCCAGTTTCAACAGGGTTTGCAATCGAGCTTTGGGATTTGTGAAAACCTTTGTTTCCCGGTTCAGATGTAATGGAGAGCTATGGTCTGTTGCTTAACTGGATGTGCAAAAGGAAATCTGAGGGAAGCAGCAGCACTGGGCTCATTCACATTTCACTAAACCATGGTTTGGTATTAAATCTGACCTTATCTCAAATCTGCCAGGTTCTCAACACTAGAAGACAGATTGTGTTCATAAGTTTACAGTAAGCTGCTTTATACCAAGTTACTCTCTGGTAACTCTTTGTCTATTTGTCTTAGCATTGCCTTTTCTGACTGCCAGGTTCCCAGGCAGGGGTCTTTCATACCACCTGCTACCAAGCCTCAACTGGAGAGGCCAACAACTCACTCTGGGACTGTCTGGTGGGAAATGAATTCTTCTACCATTGAGCTATGCCATTTCCTAGTTCTTTTTTGTTTTATTTTATTATTCTATGCTGTGTTTTAGTACACAAAACCCAATACGATAACTTCAAAATCAAAAATCTGAAGTCCGTCCCAATAATCCCAGACACCCATTCTCTCGTTTGCAAAGGAGACCTAAAGGAAATGGTTAGATAAAATTGTCTATTGCAGGCACCCCCAACCTGCGGCCCTCCAGATGTTTTGGCCTACAACTCCCATGATCCCTCACCAAAGGACCAGTGGTCAGGAATGATGGGAATTGCAGTCCAAAAGATCTGGAGGGCCGAAGGTTGGGGATGCCTGGTCTATTGAATAAAACAGCTGGAGATGCTACAAAAGTAAAATTTGATAGTGCTCATTCCTTCTTCTAGATGCTACATATCTGCAGAGAAGCAGATGTTCCTGGGCTTTTAGAGGTGTTCCAGGTTAGCAAGAACTCAGTAGATCATATGCAGATGGTAAAGAACATCCATGTTCTATACTATTAACAAACATTACAGGATAAAATACTATTAACAAACATTACAGGATTGCACTGTAAATGATTCAGCTTCCGGTATGATGGCGTCCAGCACTCTACTAACGTGAGCTCGTCGATTTTATCTTTTATTCTTTCTTACTCCTTTTAAAGACTATTTTAATGAACATTAAGCTTAGATAAATCTAAGCATCCCACCGCACTCTATCTCACTTTCTGTACTCCTGACTCTTCTTGGAAGTTTAAAGCTGAATTGACTATCTTATCGCATTGCGAAGCGTTTACAGGAAGATTCTTGGGCTGTTTCCACCACAAGTTTGGAGGCACAGACGGAGCATAATTTAGTGTTATGCCAGTAATCCTTGGCACATTACTCCCCCTTGAATAGGATACTCCCAAGGAAAACACTCCCTCGACTCTTTGAAATACCTAGGGAAGATAGAAGAGTGAGGTAAAAAGAGCGATGACTCAGCAATTCGACAGCCCCGCTGATGCGAGGAGGGGGGTTGGAAAGCGCTGCAGAGAATCTGAGGACTTAGAGGAAATGGCATGTTTGCCCCTCACTAAGCAAACTAAAATCAGCGAATTCTTTTATGGAAAAACAAAGGACATTTATAATATACCGACTTCGAATAGCTTCTCTCCACTAGCAGAGATAATTGATAAGGAAACTACACCGAAGGAACTATCTGCTAAACAACCCACTAACCCCTTAAGCAACACCATCATGAGACCAAAGGGTCCTAAAAGGGTTCCAACTATGCCCACTCAGGCGGAAGACTGCATCAGAGAGCAAGAAAACCATCTCTCTGAATTACTACTTGAACACTCTACCACATTAGACCTAGTGGCTAAAACCGTGGACTATATCTTTAAATATATAAGAGAAATCAAAGGCTCCTTAGAGAAGATTGTATCCTTTGTATCCCCAAAAGCTAATGTCAGACCCGTAGATGCTTCACCGGAGGATAGGGCCGAACCAACACCCAGAGCACCTGTCCTACTGCACTCAACTTCGCAGACTGGCTCCAAACTTGAAAATGAACAAACTATGGAAGAACTACACACCATATCTTCCTATAATCTTTCACTGCAAGCCACTAGACTCTGTTTAATTATCCTCCCCTTCAAAGGTCAGGTTGTTAACTGGTCGTCCACACATGTCGCAAGAAGACATCTAGCTGAACTTTTGGGCGTAAATCCTCTTTCCATCGATCTGAAATCCACTGTCCACATTTACAGCAAGCCACACATGCAGAGGATACTGCTCACCTTCGAATCTAAAAAGTTTCCAACCCATATGATGTCCCTACGAAGCTCCCTGACTAACTATGGAATTTTTATTACAAGAGTTTTTATCAACACTAAGATTTGCCCTCTTCTACCCTACTCTCCAGCTAAAAGGAAAGCAATTAAAAATGAGGGCACCCAACCTATCACGAGCTCTACAGCTCCACCCTCAGACTTAATTAGTTGGACAGAGACCCCCACTCCCCTCCTATCAAAGGCTACTCATCTAGAGAATTCGATGGAGCAGGAGTTACTTGTTTCCTTCTCCCATCTGCCAAAAGCCGAACAAACAGAGATAACGGACAGACTAGATGAGTTATTACTCTATCTTCGCAACTCTGAAGACCTAGCGCCCACAAATGAGGCAAATACTCCACCTAAATTGGAGCGAAAAATGGGATATGAAACTCCTCAGGTCACGTCAGAGCACACACCCCTACTCTGCCCAGCTGAAATCCACGCTGAAATCTCTGTGGCGCCCCTAATCACATTACCGGAGACTTCACCACCCAATGGATGTATCTTCCACGACTCCGGGAAAGTCATTGATGCTATTGAAGAGACAAAATGACTCTCACCTCTATTATTATCCTGGAACGTTGCTGGATGGCAATCGAAAACAATGGACAAAGACGTTCTAACCTACATATCACAGTTTAAGATCATCCTACTTCAAGAAACCTGGATGCAAAATCCTTTTGAACTACACAATTATTTTGCTTTCCACTCTTGTGCCTCAATCGGCACAAAAGGCGGAAGACCGGCGGGTGGTCTGAGCACCTTCGTATCGACAGACCTAGGAACCTCCCCTACCCAATTGAAAATCGATAAAAAATGGATTTTGGCTGTTAAAATATTCTCTACCCACTTTAAGATCATATGCATCAATGTTTATATCCACCCACTTATGAAACAAACTGATCTTAAAAACATCTGGAACGAACTGGAAGACTGCATTCTCCTTGTCTCAAATAAGTTTCCCTCTGCCTCCTTAATTATTGGTGGGGACTTTAATGCAAGGTTAGGCCATTCAGACGAACAGCTAATCAACGAAAGTGTAATGGGTCCCCTAAATGCTAATGATGAACATTGGCCCCTATTTAGACGTCATTCACTTGACCCAGTTACCAACTTTGCTGGTACATGTCTTTTTCTAATGGCACTTAGATTAAACCTTGTTATTTTAAACGGCCTCTCCTCGGGAGACTGCCCTGGCCAATTTACTTATTGGTCAGGTTTAAGGCATTCCGTTATTGACTACATTCTTGTCTCCCAAGAACTCTTTGATGAACATATTGAATTTACTGTAGATATAAGAACCGAAAGTGACCATTTACCCCTAAATCTCAAAAGGACTGAATTTTGGGAACCCTCTAGATGTGGGCTCGCCCCACAGACACCTGTTCCTAATGTTTTACAACAAATAGGCAGATCCAGAATCAAATGGTCCCCTTATGTTAATAACAACTTTAGCATTTGGACACAATCAATGGAAGGCCAACTCCTCTGGGCTCATCTGACCTCCAACAATATTGAAAAGACCTCCCCAATTGACCATTATAATACACTAATCCGAAAACTCCAACCGTTATTGTCAAGACTCAGGAGATCTAGCCACAATGAATTCCCTACCAACAAGAAATGGTTTGACCGTGAATGCATCCAGGCAAAACTTATACTCAGGGAATGCTTTAAGGTCTTCCAGCAAAATCCTAACCCTACTACTAAATTAGAGTTACAACTTAAAAAAAAAGAACTACAAAGAGTTACTAAAAACCAAAAAAAGAACCGCAGACTCTCTCATCTGGCAGGCCCTCATAAAAGCATCAATAGAAAAAGACAATACCAGCTTCTGGAAAATTATCTCCAGTCAAACCAAAGCGCCTAACGAGGGCACAATAATCCCTGCAAATTCATGGGAAGAGCACTATAAAGTGCTGTTTAGGGAACATCGACCTCCTGCGCTACTTAACATCCCTTTAGATAATGATACACCATGGCCCCCAACATCTGAAACTGAAATCACTTCGTTAATTCTACAATTGAAATCTGGCAAAGCCCCAGGAAGTGATTTCATTGTTGCTGAACTTCTGAAAGCGCAAATAAACTGGTGGGCCCCGGTTCTTGCAAATCTATTCTCATATATAGATAAGACAACCGAAATCCCTAAAGATTGGGGACTGGCTATAATTGTTCCTATATTTAAAAAAGGCAACCCCTCTGACCCATCTAATTATAGACCAATTAGTCTTCTGAATGTGATCTGCAAACTTTATACAAAACACCTATGCCTAAAATTGCGTGAATGGTTAGACCATAATGATTTGCTAGAAATTGAACAAGCAGGATTTACACCTGGACGTTCCACCATTGATCACTGCTTAGTGTTAGATTATTTTGTTTATAAGTATGTGAAACATTGGAAAAAGTCATTGTATGCGGCCTTTGTGGACCTAAAGGCAGCATTTGATTCTGTATCCAGGGGTAGGCTCTGGGCCAAATTGGCCAATATGGGTATTAACAGAAGGTTATTACTTCTGATGATTAAGCTTCATGAGAACAATACCCTTCAGATAAGAGTCGCACAGGACGGCAGACTCTCTAGAGAAATCCCAGTCCAAAGAGGAGTCAGACAAGGATGTCTATTAGCCCCATTTTTATTTAACATCTATGTTAACTCCCTGGTCACATGTTGCCATGAAATCGAAACCCATCCCCCCGTGTTCTCTAACGGCAGAAAAGTACCAGTTTTAATGTATGCGGATGACGCTGTTCTTCTCTCTCAAACCAAAGTGGGCTTGAAACGCGCCTTAGGAAAGTTTAGTGACCAATGTAACACTGAGCTGTTAACAATTAACTTTGCCAAAACCAAAATTGTACATTTTAACCGCTCCTTCAGGAAAGATAATTGGAGCGTAAAGGGAAACGCCATTGAACAGACTAAGATCTTCCAATACTTAGGCATTACTTTCTCTTATAATGCCAAATTGTCAACACACCTGACCACATCAGCTATATCAGCAGGAAGAAGTGCAAATGCCATCCTTAGATTATTCAGAAGGAAAGGAGCTGGCTTCCTCCCGATGGCCCTTAAAGTTTTCCAGGCAAAATCATTAGCCCAACTTCTGTATGGCTCTCAAATTAGCCTTTCTGCCAACCTTAAAACTCTTGAAACAGTACAATCAAAATTCTTAAGATCATTATTTGCTACCCCAAAGTGTACACCTAATGCAGTCTTAAGGCAAGAGGCAGGACTGCCCAGAGTGGAATTAAAAGTCTGGGAGCAAGCAATATCCCTCTGGCTGAAAATCCATTACAATCCTAAGGGACTGTTACCTTACTTCCTGGCCGCAGTTCCCTATCCTCCTTGGCTTATGCAAATAACTAACAAGATCAAACAAATTGGCCTAAACCCTGAAAATCTTCTTAATGGAACTCTGAACAAGGCAAAAGTAATTATCACTCAGAGACTTTACGATGTCGAATTACAACAAGAAGACGCCCTACTCCCAGAGACGTATAGATGTTTAAAAGCTTGGCCTAATTTTGCAGCTGCCCCTTACTTAACTAACATCACTAATGAAGCTTATAGATGGGCTTTCTCCAGAGCCCGCTTTGAGACAATGCCCTCAGCAGTGCTGTACGGCAAATTTACGCGGGTACCAATGCATGAGCGTCTCTGCCCCTGTATGTCTAACAAGGTAGAATCTGTCACTCACATCCTTCTATTTTGCAAATTTTATAGTGAAGAACGAGCTCAACTTATTTTGCCGCTTTTATCAAAATTTATACCCCTACAACATTATTTGGAATCCTCCCCCGAAATTCTACGAAAATACCTTCTGGAAGATTCCTCAAGTTTAATATCATATGAGGTGGCCAAATTTTGCACTTTAGCAATCAGGAAGCGTAAATCTCTTTTGTTGAATGGCACACTGCGAAGTTCCCTTGTGTAATTTTTTTTTTATGTTGTTGTTGATTTCCTTTTGTTTGATCTTGTGGTGTTCTGTGTCGCTGGCTTTTGCCGCAATAAAACTAACTAACTAACTAACTATTAACAAACATAATAATTCACTAAGCCATACTGTTTCAAAAGAGTCTTGCTTTTTTCTTTTTTCTTTTTTCTTTTTTTCTTTTGCCCACATATTCTGTGTCAGCTTTTCCAAAAGGGCAACTTGCCAAACTCTCTGGTAACACTGATCTAATAAGTCAAAAACGTAAGGTTAAAATTAAATAAAAAAAATAAATGTAGACCCTTTTCACAGTTCAGATATCGGGCATCTACCTGCTCTCCCTGGGTTGCCCAGAGCAGCGGCGTAGCGTGGGTTGTCAGCACCCGGGGCAAGGCAAGTAATTTGCGCCCCCTAACCCGGGGCAAGGCAAGTAATTTGCGCCCCTAACCCCTAACCCCTAACCTGCCGCCGCTGCCAGCTTCTTCTTGCTGCTGCCTGGGCTGGTCGGATGTGGTTCTCTCCCACGCTCAGCGCTGCGCTGGGCAGCCACTGCACTGTCCCTCCCCCAGATAGTCCCTCCCTCGCTCTCTCTCCGCTCCGCACAGCAACGCATGCCTGGCACCCTCCCCCTCCACAGTGGGCTGCGACCCGGCAGCTCAGATCGGATTCGCACAGCCAGCACTGCAGTGAGAGAGAGTGAGTGAGCCAGGTCAGGGCAGAGAGCTGCGAGTGCGAGCGCCCCCCAAAAAAATGTTGCGCCCGGTGCGGCTGGCCCCCCCTGCACCCCCCATGCTACGCCACTGGCCCAGAGTGCCCTGGTGAGTAGCTGACTCTTTCATAGAATCATAGAATTGTTGATTGGAAGCAATGCAGGAATCTAAACACGTTGTCCCCACCCAAATATATGAGCAAAACTAAGATCCAAATCGCCGGTCAAATTAGGATAAGCAGGAGAGAAAGTCCTCTCCTCCATTTGGTGGCAAACTACTTCAGATCAGACATTTAACTGAGTGGAAGATTTCTTTGTTCCATAAAGAGCACCCTGTGAGCACATAACCAATAAGTGGCCAAAAAATTGTGTTTCACATTCTTTGATTTTTGCCCAGTTTACAAAATAGAGTTGGGTTTGGGTTTTATTTTCCTCTCCAGAAAAGAGTTAGTTGATTATCAGCATCAAGTTAATTATCTAAACATTCATTTCACGAAACCTAAGTAGAAGACATTCAAAAAAAGGCTCTTGCAAGTTTCACACGTTGTCTACTTAATAGCAGCTTGCTGTTTTAAAAATCCATCCAACCAAACCATTTCTCAACTGAATAACAGCAATGTCTTTGAAATACCCCAGACAATACAAGTGGATGAGTGTTGGAGGATTCTTCCAGCTCTGTTTCAAATTAATTGCACTTGGCAATGTTCATTCCACATTTGAAAAATGAGAAAGCTAGCAAGGTTAGCTAACACATAAACAGAATAAGGTGCAAAGTTTTTTTTTAATTCTTTGACCTGCTAAGTCAATAACAATGTGATTCAATAATTCAGCCTTCTCACCTTAATTCAGTGGAGCAGAATACCAACCGAAGTAATTAGTCTTTATCTGGATGCAGGAAGAAAAGAGAAGCTTGAACTGTTTTTTTTGGGGGGGGGGGGCGGGACCAAACCTTTAGCACTTCAACTACCAGCACATAAATAATTATTATGTATTTTGCAATGGATATTATGACAAAGGATTCATAGGGAAGTTTTCCTGCATGAGCTTCCTTGAAATGAAGGTGAAGGCACACAGAAGCATTGCTATGCAAACTGCCATATTGCAAGGATTGAGTGTCTATGAGTGTGTCAACCTCCTTTGTAACTGACTTTTTCTTCAGGTGATCTGTTCTCATGCAGGACTAAGCCTTCAGCAAGTATTTGTCCTTCTCTCCAATACATACCGCAAAATAAACAAATGCACTGAATAATTGTATCATATAAACTGATCTATATCACCCTGCTACCTAAGGTTTATTTAACTGGAAGGATCAGGGACTAAATGTTGAACCTTTGGTATGCAATGTATGTCTTCTTCCACCACGAGGCCTCGCTCTAGTATCCAAAACAGTGCAAAGTACTACTAAGTACAGTGGTACCTCAGGTTACAGACACTTCAGGTTACAGACTCCACTAACCCAGAAATAGTACCTCAGGTTAAGAACTTTGCTTCAGGATGAGAACAGAAATCGTGCAGTGGCGGCGCAGCGGCAGTGGGAGGCACCATTAGCTAAAGTGGTGCTTCAGGTTAAGAACAGTTTCAGGCTAAGAACAGACCTCCAGAACGAATTAAGTACTTAACCCGAGGTACCACTGTAATGCCTTCCATCAATGCAAGGATTTCTGCATCCACAATGGGACTTCTCCCCACTTCTTCCCCATCATGCATCCCCTAGAACAAATTTAGGCATTCCTCCAATCCTTTGGAGAAGATTTGGGGAGGGTATGGGATGTGCATTGGTGAAGGAGAGAGGAAAGTCATGTGTCACAAGTGGAAATCCTTGCACTGTTGAGATACATCAGTTGGATACCACCCATACTCTCTTGTAGAGTAGACTATGTAAACTTGTAAAGGTAAAGGTAAAGGTACCCCTGCCCGTACGGGCCAGTCTTGACAGACTCTGGGGTTGTGCGCCCATCTCACTTAAGAGGCCAGGGGCCAGCGCTGTCCGGAGACACTTCCGGGTCACGTGGCCAGCGTGACATCGCTGCTCTGGCGAGCCAGAGCTGCACACGGAAACGCCGTTTACCTTCCCGCTGGTAAGCGGTCCCTATTTATTTACTTGCACCCGGAGGTGCTTTCGAACTGCTAGGTTGGCAGGCGCTGGGACCGAGCAGCGGGAGCGCACCCCGCCGCAGGGATTCGAACCGCCGACCTTTCGATCGGCAAGCCCTAGGCGCTGAGGCTTTAACCCACAGCACCACCTGCGTCCCCTGTAAACTTGTAGGCATCCATCAACCTTGAGAGACAATCAGGGCCGGATTTAGGTTTGATGAGGCCCTAAGCTACTGAAGGTAATGGGGTCCTTTATATGTCCAGCTGTCCTTTGTCAACAACAAATTGTCGCTGGTTTTGGTGTTGAATACATGCTATATGGTAATTTATGGATCTAATAGGTATCTAAAGCCATTTGCACATGCAGAATGTAGGCACCCTATATAAACCAGTGATATTTTAGGGAGCAGGTTAGCAAGCAGGGCCCATTACTTACATTCACAGGAGCCTACACAACACAAAACACTGTTACTGTATGTAGGTTTTATTGTATGTCCAGGGGTGTTTTCCTTTAAATTTTTTTGGGGTGCCCCAAAAGATTGGGGCCCTAAGCTATAGCTTGTTTAGCTTATATGTAAATCCAGCACTGTCTCAGATAATGGATTGCACCTCTGGGGGTGAAGTTAAACTGCTGTGTTAGTAGCATCCGTGACCTCCCCAGGGTCCAAGCCTGGACATTGTGTATGGAGGTTCTGGACTGCCCTGCAGAAAGACACACACCCCCAGCTTCACTGATGTGGTCCAAAGGAAAGCAGAGCAATACATCTGGCACGTGCTTGGCCGCAAGACTTGCCAGAAGGAGCCGTGCAAGGTGCCATCCAGCCATCCTTGGGGCTCCACTCTTGATTTGTGTAGGCTTTACTCCTTAATCTTTTATTCTCCCAAAGTTATCTTACAAGGCAGCGGATGTTTAGGATCCTTCTCCTAGATGGGTTGCCTTCCCAGGTGGATGAGCCCCATCTGCCCCCTCTACAGCATGTGCAGATACCACCTTCTTGTCCATTAGATGCACTACAGTGGTACCTCGGGTTACAGACGCTTCAGGTTACAGACACTTCAGGTTACAGACTCCGCTAACCCAGAAATAGTACCTTGGGTTAAGAACTTTGCTTCAGGATGAGAACAGAAATTGTGCAGCGGTGGCGCAGCAGCAGCCGGAGGCCCCATTAGCTAAAGTGGTACCTCAGGTTAAGAACAGTTACAGGTTAAGAATGGACCTCTGGAACGAATTAAGTTCTTAACCCGAGGTACCACTGTATTGGTCTCATCCGATCAATTTGCCGGAGCCTGTCTTCTCCTGCAGGAGAAGGCCCTAACTCATTGAGACCAACCAGCTACCCTCACCTGGTTTAGCCGGCCAGTTGAAGCCATTCTCAAAGTGTTGCTGCCGTCACATGCTGACAGCTTCTAGGAGCCACAGGTGAGAGCTGAGAGTGTATGGGGTGTTAGGAGATGGGTAGTACGTCTGGTGGGAAATACATTGTGCTCCTTCTGGGGTAGTTTGTCAACCTTTGGTCCTCGCACTGCACTCAGCTCTCACTATGTAAACTATGGCTGACTTCTTGGAAGAGTTTGAGTTCCTCAGCATATTTGGTTATTGACAATGTATTCACCTGTGAGTCTGGTCATCAAAGCAGTAGCTTTTCCATCTGGGAATGATGCATAGCTTATTAATGATACAAAGCATCTTTGAAATCTCACACAGGCCTCATAAGAGGCAGCGCTTGCTGTGTGACAATAGCAAGAAACGGCAGCTTTCACTTTGGGATATCAGAGTTTCATAAATATAATGTGACATGTTTGCTTTCTTTTTCCTGAGATGTTTGTGAAAAACCCATCTGCAATTCCTCATCCACTGGAGAAGAGACTCGTATCTGATCTTCAGCAAAGCAGACTGCTGTTGGCTTCGGCCTCCTCTGCTAAGATCCAACAGCAAAAGAAAAGCAATGATGAAACCAATTAAGCACATGTGCACATTTCAGCAGCAGTGATTTCAGGATAGAGACATTGTCAAAGTTTGTAACCGTCGAGTTTGGAATTTGAATTTGTTCAGCTGGTAATGCCCGGCGATAAAACAAACTGAGCAGTGTGTCGCCAAGAAGTAGTTTTCTTGCTCAGAATGTAAAACAAGTAACTGCAGATATCCAGGCAGCATGACTTGCCAAGCTGCTTTCTGGATATGTGATGAAAAGTTATTCAGTGTTAGCCCCTTGCTTTCATTGAAACCGCCTTGGGTTGCTGCACATAATACATACCCTCCAATTAAATACCCTCTATTTTCCCGGAACAGTCCTGGTATGAATAATAATAATAATAATAATAATAATAATAATAATAATAATAATAATAATAATTTATTATTTATACCCCACCCATCTGGCTGGGTTTCCCCAGCCACTCTGGGCGGCTTCCAACAAAATATTAAAAACAATACAGCGTCAGACATTAAAAACTTCCCTAAACAAGGCTGCCTTCAGTTGTCTTTTAAAAGTATTGCCTTGACATCTGCTGGGAGGGCGTTCCACAGGGCAGGCGCCACTACTAAGAAGGCCCTCTGCCTGGTTCCCTGTAACCTCACTTCTCACAGTGAGGGAACTGCCAGAAGGCCCTCAGAGCTGGAGTTCAGTGTCTGGGCTGAACGATGGGGGTGGAGACGCTCCTTCAGGTATACAGGACCAAGGCCATCCTGGCTTCTGATTTGATCTTGGAATGTCCCTATTTCCCCTGCCAGCTTTGCCAAACTCAGGGAGGACAAGGAGCTACTGCTTGTCTTGAGCTGAGGCATCCCGTTGCCTCTCCATTGTCTCTCCATGTCCACTGCCACTGGCCTACTCCCTTGGGCAGTTGGTTTTTTTTATTTTTTATAGGATATTTATTGAGATTTTCCAGAATAATACATTATAAAACAACAAAAAAGAAACACAAAAATACAAAAATACAAAAAGAATACAAAAACCATTTAAAAAGAAAAAAAAACACATAAAATTTCCCTTTACTTATTTTCTTTTAACTTATTTTCCGGACCTCCTCATACCTCCCTTTCTTATATTCCAATTCAAATTATTAATTCAGCAAATCCTCTCTATTAGTTTTTGCTTATTTCAAAACCTTATTTTCCCTATCTCTTAAAGCATTACAGCTGGAAACCACTTGATTTCTGTCCAACATCATTCTAACATTCATTAATTTTACAATATTTCTGCAAATAGTCTTTAAACTTCTTCCAATCTTCTTCCGCCGACTCTTTTCCCTGGTCTCGGATTCTGCTGGTCATTTCTGCCAATCCCATATAGTCCATCATCTTCATCTGCCATTCTTCCAGAGTGGGTAGATCTTGTGTCTTCCAATATTTTGCGATGAGTATTCTTGCTGCTGTTGTCGCATACATAAAAAAAATTCTATCCTTCTTTGGCACCAATTGGCCAACCATGCCCAGGAGAAAGGCTCCCTTGGGCAGCTTGTAGCAGCTGCTGGAGAGAGGCTGTGGCCAGATGCCCAGCCCCACATGATGCAGCAGCTCTGAGGTGCAGGAAGAGGGCAGGGCCACCCTGGGTGGGAAGAAACAAGGAGAAGAGCTCAATGAGTCTTGATTTTTTTAAAAAATGGTTTGTGCACCTGTGTCTAATCTTGCCCCTTTCTAAAATTTATTTGTAGGAAGGATTCTAAATTTGTAAATCTACCAAAGAATAAAATAAGATCAGGATTAAGGGGTGTGGCGTTAACATATGAGAATGCTGGAGGTGAAATAGTTAAACAGGTTACCCAATCAGGACCCGGGGGTGGAGTCAGTGGGACTATAAAACCAGCTCTGGAAGGGGCAAAGAAAGGAGTTGGTTGGGAGTTGGGTGGTTGGTTGGAGTGGGAGTGAACTGGGATAGAGTCTGTGGGGAGGTTGAGTTAGTGTAGCGAAATAAGCTGAGTCTGGAACAGTTAGGGGCTAGGAAGACAAGTAAATATCTGAGAGGTGGTTTAGTGAGTGAGAGCAGGTAGCGGAAGTTATAGGATAGGCACCCTATGAATGTAATTGACCGATACTGTTTATGAAACCACACGCTTGTTAAACTGCAATAAATAAACAGAAGTTTATGTTCCAATTTAACCCTGACAGGACTCAGTATCGCACCAGGTAGGGCCTGGGTGGTGGCAGCGAGAAATAAAGTGGTGGCACAGGGATCAATAGACGGTGAAACGTCCGGGGACCCTGTGTGATCGCCACCAGGGGTTTTCTCAGGATTGCGGAGGGAGTGGGTGCTGTGTCGAATTGGTGCAGTAACGGTGGAAATACTCTGTGGGGGGATAGGACAAAAAATGGGGGGGACAAAGAGGGTCAGTTGGCAGGGGGCATGAGGCATGTCCCTATTTTCATCTGAGGCATGTTGGAGGGTGTAATATCAAGGTGTTGCAACCCTCCTCTGGCCCAAATGACTTCTTTGAAGTTGCTACATCTCCACTCTCATATGTGCACCTCACTCATACAGAATCTCCAATACAGTGGTACCTCAGGTTACATACGTTTCAGGTTACAGACTCCGCTAACCCAGAAATAGTGCTTCAGGTTAAGAACTTTGCTTCAGGATGAGAACAGAAATTGGGCTCTGGCGGCGCGGCAGCAGCAGGAGGCCCCATTAGCTAAAGTGGTGCTTCAGGTTAAGAACAGTTTCAGGTTAAGTACGGACCTCTGGAATAAATTAAGTTCTTAACCTGAGGTACCACTGTACCGGCTGATTCTTCCAGCCTTCCTAGCTCCACGGCAAGCACAAGGCAGGACTGCATATATAAACACAACAGCTCATGCCAGACTTCTGCCCCAGGAAACCCTTAATTATTAATTATTACAATTCACCAGGAGGAGAAGCGAGCAAGCAAAAAAGAAACGCAACGTCACTTGCCCTCATTACTGGTCCTTCTGCACCAATAGCGGGGAAGTTCTTCCAACTGGAGGTCCACATTTATTTATTGTTTTCTGGGCAGCCTTCCAGAAGCCACAGGCCAGAGGTGTAAGGGCCAGAGGCAAAAGGGAGCAGATAAAGTAGAACTTGGCTTTTGTACAGTAGGCTAGTTTCAGCGCACACTCACCAATAACTCTCCATCCAGGAAGCCAAGAAGTATTGTCGTGGTTCAGGAATACGTTGCAAGCTGACCCAAAACACTTAAGGGGAGAGCAAAGAAGGGCCAGTAAGAGAGGCTTGCGGAGAGTCCTAGGGGCCAGCCAGAGACAGCAGCGTAGCGTGGGTTGTCAGCACCCAGGGCAAGGCAAGTAATTTGCGCCCCTAACCTGCCGCCGCTGCCAGCTTCTTCTTGCTGCTGCCTGGGCTGGTCGGATGTGGTTCTCTCTCGCGCTCAGCGCTGCGCTGGGCGGCCGCTGCACTGTCCCTCCCCCAGATAGTCCCTCCCTTGCTCTCTCTCCACTCCGCACCGCAACGCATGCCTGGCACCCTCCCCCTCCACAGTGGGCGGCGACCCGGCAGCTCGGATCGGATTCGCACAGCCAGCACTGTGAGAGAGAGTGAGTGAGCCAGGTAGGGGCAGAGAGCTGCGAGCGCGCCCCCCCCCCAAAATGTTTTGCCCGGTGCGGCTGGCACCCCCTGCACCCCCCACGCTACGCCACTGGCCAGAGAGGATTGTGGGGGTGCATTTGGCCCTGGGTATGAAGTTCCCCATTCCTTCTCTTTACCAAGATTGCTATATACATTGCAGGGATAATGCAGGCCAGTTTGCTCACAAGGGCCTGCTTCTAGAATCATAGAGTTGTAGAGCTGGGACTTCAAGAATCAGCCTTCTGCAATGATGGAATCTCAGCTGAAGCATCCATGACAGATGGCCATTCAACCTCTGCTTGAAAACCTCCAAGGAAGGAGAGACCACAACCTCCCGAAGGAGACTGCTCAACTTAAAACAGCTCTTACTGTCAGAAAGTTCTTCCTGACATTTAGTCGCAATCTCCTTTATTTTATTTTATTTTATTATTTTAAAATCGCAAAAAAAAAGAAAACCAAGCTGTATTTTTTCTAGTACTTTTATTTCTGTTTTTATTTTTGCATACCAGTTATCAGAGTAAAATGCAGTCCCCGCATTTGGGGAAATCGCAGGGGTCACCACACCCACAGTGCAGTGGATGAGCCTCACCCTGGGAAAACCTCCTTCATGATCAAGGCGTCTCCCCCCCCCCCCCCCGCAGGTAAGTATCGGAAGCTCCTTTCTTGTAGCTTGAAGCCATGGGTTCGAGTCCTACCCTTCAGAGCAGGAGAAAGCAAGCTTGCTCCATCATCCGTGAGATAGCCTTCTTCAAATATATAAAGGACTATTATATCTCTTCTCCATCTCTTTTTCCCCAGGCTAAACTTGCCCAACTCCTTCAACCATTCCTCATAAGGCTTGGTTTCCAGACCCTTAGCCATCTTGGTTGCCCTCCTCTGCACACATTCCAACTTGTCAATGTCCTTCTTAACTTGTGTTGCCCAGAACTGGACACAGTATTCCAGGTGTGGTCTGACCAAGGCAGAGTAGAGTGGTACTAAAACTTCCTCAGACTGTATTAAAAGCGTAGCCAGGGAATAGGTATGAATCTTTTCAGTGTATGGTTAGGGACAGCATATTCTGGAAAGCAAAACCTTTTAACAATATGCAAGGCCTCCATGATTACAAAATTAAGGCATTTATTAAGTTCATATAAATGTCACCTGCTGACCATCATAACCATTTTTCTTTAGGGAACATGAATAGACAGGCATTTATTAATTTAGCATGTACAGATAACACTAAATGCAGCAAGTATTGAAAAAATCAATGAACTTAAAAGTGTGTTTTTTTAACTTCTATTTTGCAATAAGCTGTTCTCTTTAGAAGGGCCTCTTTGCAAAACAGAAGTAATTAAACAAGATTTAGAAACTCATTTGTATTTTAAAACATTCTTAAATGGAGATAAATAATGTATTTTTGCTGGAGAAAAAACTGTACCAGCTAAATGTAATTTATTACTTTGTTTAGTTTCTCAATAATGTGCTGTTCATCAAAAGGCAGCAAGAAAAATCCATCTCCTGAAGTCATAATACATGTGCCGGAACTAATTGTAGCACACAGGAAAATCCATTTCAGATTCCAGAAAGTGTTTTCATGTCTGGAATATAAAAGAAAAACAGTTAAGCTCAAATATGTACACTTGAACCCAGTGCTTGATTTCTAAACAAAGACAAACTGGACTTCAAGCCAGCCTCATCCCAGATGTATTATTATGATTATCACCATTGGTTTATTAATTGCCTTCCAAACAACCATATCAAGGCAAATTACACATAGGATTATTTAAAACAGAACACAAAGGCATCAAATACATTTGAAACAAAACCAAAACCCTAAGAACAAAGATATTCATGGTAAAGACCCATTCTGAGAGCAAATGTAAAATGCAGATATAAGTCCTAGGGGTGGAGCAGTTTGATTCAGTTCACAATATGCAAGGCCAAACACATCCACCCTTCAAAATCCACAGTTCTCCAGTTGTTTGCAGTGCAGTTTTCCAGCCAAGTAAAAAAACGCATATACTATGGTAAAGTGTGCATATAAATGAATACATTTGTGAAAATAAAAGCAATGCCTTATACTAGGGGCAAATGCCTTGCAGCAATGTGTACATTAGAGGAAATTGCACCCCGAAATGTGTATATCATGAAGACTTTTCAATGTGGAAATGTGAAGAACTAGATTTAAGATGGAGGAACAGAGAGAAGTTGAACTTGGTGTGTTTGCCCACCCCTGCATGACACTTAGATATTGTGATTGTGCAATTTTAGATTATAAATGCAGGGCCACATTATTGAAAAGTGTGTGGGTGTCCCCTCTGCCTCATATTCTAGTTACTGAAAACATGGGCATGGAGATTTTTGACACAAGGCAAACTTACAAATATGCAGTCGCTCGCATCATGCATTTCAAAGGAGGTTGTATCACATGGCCTATAAAGGGAGCCAAGAGCAGTTTAAAACAATAAATACCAGTGTGATTCTTTGCATATCGACACAAAATTTAATTCTACAATATTCACTGGAGAATACTCCAGAGGTAGATTTAGGGCAGTGATGGCGAACCTTTTAGAGACCAAGTGTCCAAACTGCAACCCAAAACCCACTTATTTATCACAAAATGCCAGCATGGCAATTTAACCTATATATCTCATTTTTTCTGTGTGTTTCACGTTTCTTCTTTATGACTGCTGTCAGAATAAATAATCCTTCATTACATTCTTCATTAAATTATCTTTCAATTGATATATAATTTTATGGTATAACTCAGTGCTTTTTTTCAAAAAAATAATAATTTAGGGGTACTCTCATTTTGACTCAAGAAAATCACCACCAGGGGAAAAATAAATACAGTGGTACCTCAGTTTTCGAAGAGCTTAGTTCTCAAACTACTTGGAACCTGAACACTTCAAACCCAGAAATGAGTGTTCTGGTTTTGGAACTCTTTTCGGAAGGTGAACATGCTCTGTTCTGAGTATAACTTCCATTTTGACTTAAACCAGCTTTAGTTCGGCAACTGAGCCCTGGCTGAGCCAGAGTGAACAAGTTATGTTAGTGTTGGGAGATAACTAGCCTCACATAACCAACATGCTTAAGTCTAATTAATTCAGGAAGGGGTTAATTCCATAGAGTAAGCTGTCCTGCTAGACTTAGCTAGGTCACTCCCCCTCACCTTAGGAGGAAGGTAATCAAGCCTATTGTTGTACCTCAGTCCACCAGAGAAGCTCAGCAAGTCAAGAGGTCTGAGCTGGTTGCTCCAAGTTCAGACTGCATGGCTCTAAAAAGCCACTCTTATTTAGGAAGTGTGGAACTAATTAAGTTTTATTGCCTGTGCAACATTTTCTGAATGCTTTATGGGAAAGCACCTGAAACTGACTTTTGGAGAGTTTATAAGTAAATCATTTTTTAACTTACCAAATATGTGATGCATTTTTTTCCTATGCTAACTGAAGAGGGAAGTTTTAGAACTCACAAGGGCATATTTTAAAGGTTTAACAGCCTCTATTTCCAGGTATGATGGCCTGGGAATCAGATTCAGAGGCTGAACCTGAGGAACCCCACCCTGCACAGGAGTCCCTGCCTCCAGGACCAGCTGAGCCGGGGCAGGGGCTTGAATCTGAAGGGCCCTCACCTGTGCCGGATCCTCAGGAGCAGACACCAGCTGAATCTGCTCTGGCTCCTGAGGTGATGGAGGACCCATTGCCTGTAGGTGCTCCACTCTCAGCCCCGTCAGGGGAAGGTGAGGTTGCCTCTGGGTCCAGTAACCCTCCAGCCTCTCCTGAGCTGCAGAGGCTCAGGGCAGAGAGGCAGAGGGAACTAAGTTCTCGCAGGAGGAGTGCTCGCCTCCAGGCCAGGAGAGGCGAGTCACCTGTGGACTGGGGCCGCCCTATGCCTCGGGGCAGATAAAAGCCAGCCAGCCCCAGTCCCAAGTTGCGGGATCAACATTGTTGGTAGCCTGTTCCTGCCTGCACCCTGTCCTGCTCTTCTGCCAGAGTTCCTGACCACACCTGACTCCTTGCCTTGGACCCCGCTTCAGCCTTGACAGACAGCCTCCATGCCACACCCTTGACCTCGGACTGGACTTGGATCACGCCGCACGGTAACCCCCCGGGACCAGCACACCATGCTTTGCTGAATATTTTGTGATTTTCTATCTCTGCTGTGGTTCTCCCACCAAAGAGTGCTTGCTCCAAACTTCTATTTTGGCATCCATAAGTTCTCCTTTTTGTACCTACATTTCTCCTTGACACCAACAAGTGTATATTTGGCTGAGCCGTGGTTAGAGACTTAATGCCGGCTGAGCCAAAAATCCACTGCATTCAAAGCAGCTCGTTCCAGGAGAAATTGTTATAGGATTGTCCCTCGTGTAACCCACATAAGAGTTGCCAATTCATTGCAGTTCAACTATGTGTTTAGACTTTTCAACGTTATAACTGAGAATAATGCATTTCTGCAGAATGCCAAACAATTATAAAAGTTTGTTCCCCCCCCCCAAATGTGATACTTTATAATGATGACTTCACACACATCACACGCCCAATTGTTCCTGTGGTATACAGAACAGGGTATTATAAGTCCAACAGCTTTTATCACCTAATTCTTCACATCCCAAAATACATTTTGGACACAATGTCATGCTCCCATTTTCTCCACTGACATTTCCGAAACAATTCCACCAGCATAAAATTCCCCAAGCAATCTGACAAGTGTAGATCTTGCTAATGTCTAAATTATTGTAGCAACGAGAAGCTGTGTGTTTTGTGCATTAAGCTTTAAACATCATCCATAAAAGCTCAACTGCATGCCTGCTTAAATATGGGTTACGAAAATATCTATTATCAGAAAGGCTCAAATGGGATTTAACATTTGGTCTTCGGTTAAGTTGATGGTAATGCAGACTCCTTTTGTTTGTTTGGCTTTTAGGTGATAAAACTGAAAACATGAAGACAGCTTTAATTACAAGCATTCAATAATCCTACAGTATGTATGATAAAAAGGCACTGAGATTTGTTTTTAATAGCCCGAGGGGCTATTTTGACTTCTCTACTCATTTCTCTGTGTATTAAAAATGCATTATTAGTAGCTTTCACAAGATTGCTTAGAAGTCTGGGCTTTTTATCCTCCTCCTTTATTTTTTGTGTACTAGAATTATATGGTTTTCTTTTCTATTCATGCATTTAGTTAGCCTGATTCCTTTCAATCTTCAGTTAGAAGCTTATATATCTGAAATATTCAAGGATGGTTGAAGGACCAGATAATTTAGTACCAGCAAAGTATGTACTTTGGGCCAAACTACACATGAATTTAAATGGGCTGTTCAATTTCACGTGCAGCAGGTGTGAAGACGGAATTAAACCCCTCCCCTATTGCGATCCAGACAAAAATCCCTCTTGCACATGAAGAAACTTGTCTGCAAGGGAGAAGCAAAGGTAAGAAATTTGCACACATGCAGCTCTGCATAGCAGACTTTGTGCAGCTGAGGAATGCTACAGTGTATGGATGTCTAAATGTCTCAAGCTTCAGCAAGACCATGATAAAAATATTTTTCATTCATTAATTGTTATCTTTAACTTATCACAGCCACCCCATCAGAGAATTTGATCCCTTTCTGTATTTATTACAAATGTTTTATAGTTTATCTCTTTCATGGAAGGATAGTTCTCTTCTGTTCGCTCCCTGGAATTACAAACAGTGCCTTTGAAATCAAGAACATAGCAACAAGCTTCCGTCGTTCTTAACAGTGGTCCATCAAGCCAACATCTGATGTCTTCCAGCAACCATCTCTCTTCGTTCTCCTAGGCAGTCATGAACTCTAATATAAGCCATGAGTGAGGCAGTCACTTTTCTTTCATTCAGTATTCGGATTATAGTTACCTAGAAGCTTTCTCCTGTAGCATAATTATGCCATAGGCTATAGGATCAATTTAGTTGTGTAAAGCCAGTAGACCTGAGAAGTTGGTAAATGAATGGAGAACTGAACTTGAGGCAAAGAGTGAGTGGGGAGTAGAATATACCTAGCTGTGTGTATGGTTTGGGAGCTGCACGGCCAGGGAAAAAACAATGCTGTCCAGGGTTGTAAAGACTGCAGAGAGAATAATTGGGTGCACACTTCCCACCTTAGATCAAGTCTATGCTGCCAGGTGCCATAAGAAAGTGGCAGAGATAGCGCAGGATAGTACGCAGCCCGGAAATGATCTCTTTCAGCTTCTGCCTTCTGGAAGAAGGTATAGGGTTATAAAGGCCAGGACCAGCCGCCTGAGAAACAGTTTCTACGCAAATGCAATTCTGCTTCTAAACACAGCATAAGGGGTCTCTATAGTATAGTGTATTTTATAGTATACTATAGTGTATTTTAAAATGGGGTTTCAGAGTTTTTAGGGGTTTTTGAATGTTTTATGTAGTTTTTCAGTTTCATTGTTCTGTATGGGACAATGGCAATAAAGATATCTATCTATCTATCATCTATGTTGTCACCATTCAATCAGTATTTGTTTTGTAAAATCAGCCCTGAGTGTACACACACACACACACACACACAACCTATGGAGAGCCTGTGTTATTTCTGCACAACCCTGCAAATACTAACAGCTTCCACTTTGGGGAAATAAATATTTTTTTTAAAATAAAAACAAAACATGAAACTGCTTTTGGATTCAGCATAGTTAACATGCTCTTTCTATTTCAGGCTTCAATAACTGGTCTGTTGCTATGTTCTCTGTAGAGACATTCGTAATCTCTTCCTGTTCATTGCACTAAGCAAAACTGCTGATTCTTAATACTTGGGTTATTAAGGGGGAAATGGGCAGTTGAAGCTCCTTAAAATGACAGAGACTTCTTTCTGTATTGTCTTAATAAAAAAGATAACAGTATTGAAATCCCAAAAAGCAATGATCCCAGCAGGAAATCATTACTTATACTGTAATATTTAAAAAAAAATAATCAAATATTGCTCATTCTCAAGGACTGCAATGTAACTAAAAGAACTCTCCTGATAGCCAATAAATTGATTCCAGTCATTCTACGGCTTGGGCCAGAGAAGTGAACAGGAGAGAGGGGGGAAGTAAGGAGGAGAGCCTTCAACATCTCTAAGCATCTACATGCAGCGCCTCCCTCCTGCTAGGCTTGCACCTGCTTCTAGTTGCCCATACCAGCAGGCAAGCCTCTCACCATTAAGCAAGCTAGCCAAGCAGTTGAGAGAAGCAGCCCTAGAGACCTCTTCACCTGCAGCCAATTTACATCTCCTAGCTCAAGAACTACAACTCCCATCATCCCAAGCTAGCAGGACCAGTGGTCAGGGATGATGGGAACTGTAGTCCAAAAGCAGCTGGAGACCCAAGTTTTGGAAACATTTGTTTAATATTTCTGAGGTGTCCAGTGTTAGAGCCTGTGGTGTGCCAGAGAATTTCTAAACCTTGGGTATGAGGTGGGGCAGGGAAGGGACTGTGAACGCCCCAGGTGAGAGATGGGGTGGAATGCCTGCCCCCCAATAGTTGTGTTCTATTTCTCAGCTGGGGGCTTGACATATTTATGTTGAGCTGTATATGTGACCTAGTGTGGATTGATGTCTGCAGGGCCTGGTGGTATGGTCAACTGTGTATTTCCTTTCTTTCTTTTGCAGAGTGTTCCATACACAGAGTTTGTCTTGGAGGAAGAAGAAGGTCATTGGGCAACCTATCTTAGTTACTCTTTCAAGGAGTGAGAGGCGTTTGAGAGGGAGGCGGTGTTATTTGCCTCTCACTCCTTGAATGAGTAACTACTCTTAGAGATGGAGATACATAAGCTTTACATTGGAATTGGCATAGGATACAGTGGTACCTCTGGTTACGGATTTAATTCGTTTTGGGGTGCCATGCACACCACGAAAAATCCACAACTAGAGGCGCCACTTCTGCGCACACGCGCGGCGTGATAGAACGCTTCTGCGCACGCACGCAGAGCGCTTCTGCGCATGCACAAGCAGCAAAACCGGGAAGTATACTCTTCCAGGTTTGCTGCGGCCGTAACCTGAAGATTCTGTAACCTGGAGGTTACGCAACATGTGGTACCACTGTATAGGAATTTCCCTGCTCAAGTGATTGATTTTCTTGATATTCATGCAAATCCTACTGTAAAAGGAAACGGGTTTAATTCAGTACAAAGGAGAGCTCCCCAAATCTCAGGTCCTATGCAATAACCCTTGTACAGTGTGCAGTAAATGTACTGCACTAGCAAAAGGGGTTTGTCCCCCCCCCCTTTCTTAGTTATATCCTATACTGGCACCTCTTCTGCTGCTGCTCAGGAACAGCAAAGGTGATGAAAAATCAGAGGACCAGATATTATAGAGAAGCAAGTCTATGAGAAAGGGAAGGCCAGCAAGTAAGCCAATTTGAGAGGTGCATGAGAGTTTACTGGGAGATCTGAAAGAAAAGGGATAGCAAGTGAGTGGACCCCAGAATATGTTGGTAAAATGGGACCAGATAAACTGAGGCAGCTCTATCCATCTTCATACAACATAAAGTCATTAGGAAGTCTGAAGAATATTGACTTGAAAGAGGAACTGGTATATAGTGCCTAGGGACGCGGGTGGCACTGTGGGTTAAAACACAGAGCCTAGGGCTTGCCGCTCAGAAGGTCGGCGGTTCAAATCCCCGTGACAGGGTGAGCTCCCATTGCTCGGTCCCTGCTCCTGCCAACCTAGCGGTTCGAAAGCACATCAAAGTGCAAGTAGATAAATAGGTACTGCTTCGGCGGGAAGGTAAATGGCATTTCCATGTGCTGCTCTGGTTCGCCAGAAGTGGCTTAGTCATGCTGGCCACATGACCTGGAAGCTGTACGCCAGCTCCCTCGGCCAATAAAGCGAGATGAGCGCCACAACCCCAGAGTCGGTCATGACTGGACCTAATGGTCAGGGGTCCCTTTACCTTTACCTATATAGTGCCTAGGATGTGCCTAAAGTATCAGAGACTGTGCCTCATTATTATTTTTTAAGTATTTTAAAAGAGAGTGAACTTTAGATTCTCTAAAATGTTTTTGAGGAAAGGCTTATAGCAGTGTTATTCAGATCTCGCCTCCTGCCTTGTGTTCATAGAAACACAAGGAGAAGCCTTAAAAAGAGGTACATATGGGCAAACCCATCTTCATGATGACAACAACTCAATCCTAGAAATGGCTACTGTTTCCTCTTCTGACTCTTCTTTTTTGCAGCTTCTGCACAAACAGGGGGAAATGACCCCTCGCCAGTTGACAGAGTGATTCTTCTTCAGAATATGCAAACCGTTTGTTTTAGAGTGTACATATTTGCACAGTATACATCTTTTTCTGCTTTCTGAGGGTAGTCACAAAACAATGTAAAATAAATATTGTAAGCACATGGTTTAAAAATAAACCTTTTAAATGTCATAAAAGCAAAAAGAAGAAATATCATTTTTCTGCTCTATTTGTATCATAACAAGGTATTCGTTTCCAGAAAATACCATTTTGCCAGGGCTGTGTGTGTGTGTGTGTGTGTGTGTGTGTAAAGCGCTTTATTGTCATGTTAAGCAAAATTTTGCCAGCTAAAACTGCTACTAAGCTACAGCTATGCCTCTCATCATTTTCTTGTGATCCTCCCTGGTTTCTAAATATCCTTTCACTCTTACATACACCTCTCTGTTTCTATTCCTGCTTCTCTTCTGTCAAAGAGTAACCTTGAAATGGCCTTTCTGCACCATAGATTCTTCACCATAAGAGAAATTCCTTTCCTTGGGCTCTTGGCTTCTTTCCCACCCTCCCTTACTTTGAAACTCCTTTGGATTTAAGGAAGAGATACACTGCTGGTAGAGTATTAAAGCACCTTTTCCTGCTATTATTATGTAAACTGCACCAACCAGCAAAAAGGGACGTTTTTTAGGACTGAACTAATGTATTAATGAAAATGCACATAAGCATTTTCCACACAGTTCTGTTAAGCCCCATCTACAAATCCACAGTTGGCAGGTGTGGATCAAAGTACCAACCCGCCAGACATCCACTTCATTGAACATTCATCATGATTTGGGCTCTTGATGTTATTAAGGAAGTTGGCACTGTGGGTTAAACCACAGAGCCTAGGACTTGCCGATCAGAAGGTCGGCAGTTCAAATCCCTGCGACGGGGTGAGCTCCTGTTGCTCGGTCCCAGCTCCTGCCCACCTAGCAGTTTGAAAGCACGTCAAGTGCAAGTAGATAAATAGGAAACGCTCCAGCGGGAAGGTAAACGGCGTTTCTGTGCGCTGCTCTGGTTCGCCAGAAGCGGCTTAGTCATGCTGGCCACATGAACTGGAAGCTGTACGCCGGCTCCCTCGGCCAATAAAGCAAGATGAGTGCCACAACCCCAGAGTCGGCCATGACTGGAGCTAATGATCAGGGGTCCCTTTACCTTTTTTAATGTACTAATGAAAATGCACGTAAGCATTTTCCACACAGTTATGTTAAGCCCCATCTACAATCCACAGTTGGCAGGTGTGGATCAAAGTACCAACCCGCCAGACATCCACTTCATTGAGCATTCATCATGATTTGGGTTCTTGATGTTATTAAGGAAGTTCTGTGCAATCACACTTTCAGTACCATTTGTGCCTGTATAGGTTTTGGGGCAGCCATACAACTTCATTTGCAATAGGTGCCGGCCCTATCATTTCTTGCAAAAGTCCTTTCTCTTTTCATACCACAAATGTTCCTCTTTTTTGTCCCACTTTTGTTGTGATATATAGGGCAAGGGTGCCTCTCCAAATTTCCATTTTTGCAATAGGATTGGGCACATTTCAGAAGCCAAATGATGTCTGTGCATTCCCGTAAAAATCCACTATTATTACACTAGTGGCATTGAGAGAGACACCTGCCAAAAAACACCAGGCAGAGTGGGAAGGAAATATTTTTCATTTTAAAGTTAAAATCTTTTATATCAGGGCAGCCAAGACCCAAGTTTGTTTACCTGGTAGTACGTACCAATGATACTTGCACCCTAATAATTGTTCTTAGGACTGCATTACTTTTATTGACTCTGTTAGCTTTGACTGATCATTAATATTTGCATTTCCTGAGGATGCTGCAGTTATTAGCAATTTTTCTTCCAGGCACGCCTGGAAGAAGCGGACCATTTGGATCCCTTCCAGTCGGGATTCAGGCCTCATCATGGGACTGAAACTGCCTTGGTCGCACTGGTTGATGATCTCCGGCGGGCTAGGGACAAAGGTGAGAGCTGTTTCCTAGTTCTGCTGGATCTCTCAGCGGCGTTTGATACCATTGACCATAACATCCTTCTGGACCGTCTTGAGGGGCTGGGAGCTGGGGGCACTGTCATACAGTGGTTCCGCTCCTTCCTCCTGGGCCGTGTTCAGAAAGTGGTGGTGGGGGATGAGTGTTCAGACCCCTGGGCTATCACTTGTGGGGTGCCTCAGGGTTCTGTCCTCTCCCCCATGCTTTTCAACATCTACATGCAGCCGCTGGGAGAGATCATCAGGAGGTTTGGGCTGGGTGTTCATCAGCATGCAGATGATACCCAGCTCTACCTCTCTTTTAAATCAGAACCAGTGAGGGCAGTGAAGGTCCTGTGTGAGTGCCTGGAGGCGGTTGGAGGATGGATGGCGGCTAACAGATTGAGGTTGAATCCTGACAAGACAGAAGTACTGTTTCTGGGGGACAGGAGGCGGGCAGGTGTGGAGGATTCCCTGGTCCTGAATGGGGTAACTGTGCCCCTGAAGGACCAGGTGCGCAGCCTGGGAGTCATTTTGGACTCACAGCTGTCCATGGAGGCACAGGTCAAATCTGTGTCCAGGGCAGCTGTTTACCAGCTCCATTTGGTACGTAGGCTGAGACCCTATCTGCCTGCGGACTGTCTCGCCAGAGTGGTGCATGCTCTGGTTATCTCCCGCTTGGACTACTGCAATGCACTCTACGTGGGGCTACCTTTGAAGGTGACTCAGAAACTACAACTAATCCAGAATGCGGCAGCTAGACTGGTGACTGGGAGCGGCCGCCGAGACCATATAACATCGGTCTTGAAAGACCTACATTGACTCCCAGTATGTTTCCGAGCACAATTCAAAGTGTTGGTGCTGACCTTTAAAGCCCTAAACGGCCTCGGTCCAGTATACCTGAAGGAGCGTCTCCACCCCCATCATTCTGCCCGGACGCTGAGGTCCAGCGCCGAGGGCCTTCTGGCGGTTCCCTCATTGCGAGAAGCAAAGCTACAGGGAACCAGGCAGAGGGCCTTCTCGGTAGTGGCGCCCACCCTGTGGAACGCCCTTCCAGCAGATGTCAAAGCGATAAACAACTACCTGACATTCAGAAGACATCTTAAGGCAGCCCTGTTCAGGGAAGTTTTTAACGTGTGATTTTACTGTATTTTTGGTTTTTATGGAAGCCGCCCAGAGTGGCTGGGAAGGCCCAGCCAGATGGGCAGGATATAAATAAATTATTATTATTATTATTATTATTATTATTATTATTATTATTATATTGTTTGCTTATTTTTCAAAACAGCAGGGGTAGCTTCTCCCTCTTAGATCAGCTTCCTCTTTTCCCCCCACAGTATCTTGCTGTGGGCTCCATACAGTGGTACCTTAGGTTACAGACCCTTCAGGTTACAGACACTTCAGGTTACATTGTTGTTGTTGTTTAGTCGTGTCCAACTCTTTGTGACCCCATGGACCACAGCACGCCAGGCACTCCTGTCTTCCACTGCCTCCCGTAGTTTGGTCAAACTCATGCTGGTAGCTTCGAGAACACTGTCCAACCATCTCATTCTCTGTCGTCCCCTTCTCCTTGTGCCCTCCATCTTTCCCAACATCAGGGTCTTTTCCAGGGAGTCTTCTCTTCTCATGAGGTGGCCAAAATATTGGAGCCTCAGCTTCAGGTTCTGTCCTTCCAGTGAGCACTCAGGGCTGATTTCCTTAAGAATGGATAGGTTTGAGCTTCTTGCAGTCCATGGGACTCTCAAGAGTCTCCTCCAGCACCATAATTCAAAAGCATCAATTCTTCGGCAATCAGCCTTCTTTATGGTCCAGCTCTCACTTCCACACATCACTACTGGGAAAACCATAGCTTTAACTATACGGACCTTTGTTGGCAAGGTGATGTCTCTGCTTTTTAAGATGCTGTCTAGGTTTGTCATTGTTTTTCTCTCAAGAAGCAGGCATCTTTTAATTTTGTGGCTGCTGTCACCATCTGCAGTGATCATGGAGCCCAAGAAAGTAAAACCTCTCACTGCCTCCATTTCTTCCCCTTCTATTTCCCAGGAGGTGATGGGACCAGTGGCCATGATCTTCATTTTTTTTTATGTTGAGCTTCAGGTTACAGACTCTGCTAAATGGGATCCTCCTAAATTGAGGGTCCTGGTTCCGCTCGGGCCCCTTAAGCCACCCCCGTGGGGTGAGTTGTTCTAGGTGTGGCCCAAGCCTTGTCAGTTGGGCCCTGGGATCGTGCCTGGCTGTTTGGGCCAATTGGGGCAAGTGGCGTGATCCTGGGGACCACAGGAACCCCGGGGTGAGCTTCAATCAATCTTCACTGATGTTGCTCCCTCATTTGGTGTTTACCCTTTCAGACTGCCAGCCAGAGAGGCTGAAGTCAGTTATAGTCTCTGACCAATGCCTAGGCCAATACCGCTCAATTTGTTTTGTACTCCATAAAGTTGTGGCCAAAATTTTGCCCAAAAACTTAAACTAAAATTGTGTGTCCCTTTGAATTTATTTACTGGGGAAGGGCTTGGGAGGCCTCGCGGCGCAACCCAGAAATAGTACCTCGGGTTTAGAAATTTGCTTCAGGATGAAAACAGAAATTGCATGGTGACAGTGGGAGGCCCCATTAGCTAAAGTGGTACCTCAGGTTAAGAACAATTTCAGGTTAAGAATGGACCTCTGGAACAAATTAAGTTCTTAACCCAAGGTACCACTCATGGAAATGAGAGAGACCAATCTGCAACTGCAGACTATTAGAATCAACAGATGCATTTCTAGAATTGAATTATCTTCGTAACTGGACAATAGGGTTACACACGTGTAGTGTTTAAGATTGCTTTATCCTCCCCCTCACGGCTTTCGAACCATGTAATGTTAGATTGTTTCATGTACCTACTTGAGCTATGTTTTGTATCCATTTTATACATTTTAGACAGCATTTTTACATTACATTCCAGTAGGTCTCTCTCTAATTGTGATATTTGTTCCCCAAACCATCGTGTCCTATCTTTCTTAAATACTTCATTCAAATGATGATATTGGATCCATGTTGTTTATTTTCCTGATAATTCCTTAAATTCTTTTAATTTATACTCTCCTCCCTCTTGTTTCAATAAATTTCTATATGTTGTCCACCCTTCTATCATATTCTTTTTCTTTACTGTTATAGCTTCGAACGATGAGAACCAAAGTGGTGTTTTTGCCACTAATAAATTCTTATTTTTATCCCATACTGTATACAAGTTTTCCCCAATTATGATTTGTAAATCCTTAGGAACCTTTGCCTTTTCATACCATAGATAAGCGTGCCTACCGTAAATATTGTCATGATCTTCTAAGTCTAGAATATGTGAATTTTCTAATGTCATCCATTCCTTCAATCAACAAAGACAGGATGCCTCATAATATAGTCTCATATGTGGCACCAGAACAAAAAAAGACTTGAACCATGTACTTGAGCCATGTTTTGTGTTGACAAATCTTTTTGAAGTTTACCTTGGTTAACAAGTCTTTTTTCGTTAACAAGGTTAAAAATTTCCAAAAGATATGTCAACTCAAAACGTGGCTCAAGTACATGCCTCAAGCCCTTTTTTTGTCCCGGTGGTGGTTGCTTGATTCTTGACTGATCATTTGTCTCCCTTTGTCCCCCATCCCTTTGTTCCATGATGCACCAGCTGAGGGACCCATATTTCTGTTTCTATATTGTCCATGTTCAGATCCAAGAGAGACGGTTCTCGGGCCCACCACAGCCACATCCCATAGCTCAGGCACCCACCAGCTATGCCGGTTTCACATTTTGACATTGTCCAAAGGGGCAAGTGAACTGTAGGTGAAACATGAAGGATATTATGGGTGTGTCACTGCTCTATGTATGAAGGCAGAGACACACACTCCATGCATCTGTATCTCCCCCAAGAATAAGATAAAGACTCAAGGATGAGAATCACTGTTGTATCCTGTTATTTTTAATTAATTATTGAACATTTATGAATACAAACAGCAAAAAAGTGAATAGCTTTGTAGAATATAAAATGTATTGTATTTACTAAATAATTGGAGAGCTGCTTCTGTAGGTCAGCATCTTGACCATCAACAAGCCCCACAAGTCCATCTGAAAATCCATAGGGAAGAGCCTGGAATCTGTACTGTGACCTCAACTGTCAGGGGCCATATATTGCCTCCATATACTTCTGTCATAAATGCAAGCCACTTAGAAGGCCAATCTCAGCTGGAAATTATAATTCATAAATACATACACGCTTACAACAGTTCACTTTAGTTTTGTATAATAACAATTTAATGGAATTGCAATACTCGTCTACTAAGAATTTGTCAACTGGCTCATACTGTACTCTGCTTCTTCTTATGACTGAAAAAAACTCATTTGCAGTGATGAATCTAAAGTTTGTTTAAATTCTAAAATAAATATACTTGGGTTTAGATTTCTCCAAATTTCTCCACATTTCAACAGTATTTTCAAATGAGAAACCACATTTTTGAGGCATTATATAACCCTTTAATCCACTCCTGAGTTACTAACAACAGCTGTATCTGCTATGACTGTTTTAGCAAACTCTTCAGCATACCTTTTGGGTGGTTTACCCTTTGTGGCCCTTTCAGATCTGCGTACTATACACAAGTCTTCCATGCTAGGCTTCTTCTCTTTAGGAGAATGGTGGGCAGGGTGGAGGCCTGGGTCGTCCTCTTATATACCTGCTGGGATTGACATGGCATCTGACCCTCACCTGAATCTCATAGCTCTCCTGTAGCTGCCTCTGATTAGTTATCATTTAACTCTTGGGGAAAATAATTAGCATCACACGTCATGTGCATGGAAGTTGCCGAACCAATTAACCAGCTAGAAGGATTACTGTTTGTTGTTGTTGTTGTTTAGTCATTTAGTTGTGTCCGACACTTCGTGACCCCATGGACCAGAGCACGCCAGGCACTCCTGTCTTCCACTGCCTCCCGCAGTTTGGTCAAACTCATGCTGGTAGCTTTGAGAACACTATCCAACCATCTCATCCTCTGTCGTCCCCTTCTCCTTGTGCCCTCCATCTTTCCCAACATCAGGGTCTTTTCCAGGGAGTCTTCTCTTCTCATGAGGTGGCCAAAGTATTGGAGCCTCAGCTTCAGGTTCTGTCCTTCCAGGGAGCACTCAGGGCTGATTTCTTTCAGAATAGATAGGTTTGATCTTCTTGCAGTCCATGGGACTCTCAAGAGTCTCCTCCAGCACCATAATTCAAAAGCATCAATTCTTCGGCGATTAGCCTTCTTTATGGTCCAGCTCTCACTTCTGTTAAGAGTGTACAAAAACAAGACTGGGTGCAGGTCTGGCCAGGACATAGGCGTCCTGGCTGTGACAAAGGTGACCTGTGTGCTTGCTTGCTTACTTGATTAACAGCTGCTGGGAATTTCAAGGTCCCTGCTCTCCCTTCTTATGGTCTTTGTACTGCACCTGGAGACTCCAATAGACAGCATTCTATGTCAAGAAGGAGGTTAAATGCCATGAAGGCTGAACCTGATTCCTTAGAGAGGAACAAGACATGGGAACTAGTTCCAGGCCTGCCCAGGCCACAAAAGGTTTACAAAGTTCAGTTATTGCAAAAGTTTTTCAGTGTGAATTTTATGCATTTTTTAAAATAGCCACTGTATTTAACAATATCTTATGTCCTTTAGAGGAAAAAATTGTGAATTGTAGAATTTTAAATACCCATCATCATCCTTGGCTTCACTAAGATCCTCCCTCTATTGTGTGGGCAGGTAATCCCTCCCCTACCTGGCCTGGTCTCCTTGGCAACGCTTCCCCCAGGTGGGATTGGACAACTGACTGAGGTAGGCGGAGACCTCCAGGCATCCCACCTGAGGGAAGGCAAAGCCAAGCCTATGCTGTTGGAGCCGCTCCAGATCTAGGAGTTGCATGCGTCCACGCAAAGGGCGCTCCCCATTTTAGGCGGGGAGCGGTCATTATCACACTCTTCCATTTTCTTCTAGTGGTGAGGGTGGGGGATGGAGGAGTAGCCTAGGGTCTCTCTCCATCTAAATTCTAAATTAAGGGAATACATAGAACAGATTTTGTGGGGTGCATGGGGGAAGATGAAGGACAGGAAGTTCCAATGAGCAAGCAAAAGTCCTTTAGCGAATGGGATGTTTTCTTTGGATACAACTCTTAGGTTGAAATTCTAGCATGACTTATCTAGGCACATGTTAGTCCCATTGGAAAAGACAAAGGAATGGTGCATAGGACTGAGTGATCTAAGTGCCATTGATTTCAGCTTGCAGATTGCTTTTGCTGGGCTTTTTGTTTATTTTTACTGGGCCTAATTCAGAGGTCCGCATTCCAGAGTGGCACACACCTCGCTTTTCCATGACTACAGGATCATCCAACAGCACAATTCATTCACATAGGTCTCTTTCTATAGACAAATTGCCCTTGCTGGATCAACAGTGAGTGGATTTCAGCAGCTCACATGAGGGTGCTATGCCAGGAAAAATTCAACCACAGAAAAAGTTGTGGTGTTCACAGAGCACATGACTGCAAAGCCTCTCAAGATGGTTCAGAAATGGCAATAACATTCCAGTTCTTCTTAAAATAGTATTGTGATGGAAAGATTAATTCCCCATCTTTCAGATTAGTATTTTCAAGAGTGATAGTTTAATTTGCTTTTAAATAAGATGTAGCTAAAATTACCCACCAGGAACCAGAGTCTCAATACTCTTATTTTAATAATTCAAATCATTAGTATTCAAAATATATTGCCGCCCGCTACTTAAAGGAGATAGAGAATGTATACCCTAGGACAAGAGTGCATTATCTCCCAATGACACATTTTCTTTATGTATTATCAAGATATGAGGGGAAATTCCCCCACATTTGATGTACAACTAATAAAACATTAAACGACAGAGCGATTCAAAAGGATCTATTAAGTACAACAATGTCTCCCATTTCAAAAGGATTGATATATCTGAATCATGAAAGAGTCTGAAACAAAATTTTCTTATTACTTCAACAAATGAGATTAAAACAGTTAATTGCATTAATTATGTGACTGTGGATTTTCCTTCTAATATTGGCCTGAGCTGTTTTCTGCATTTAAATCTATCCAGCTTAAAGCCAAACAAGCAGATGGGGGAAAGCGATGATCTTTTTTCCTATATATAAAAAACACCCTTGATAATTAAATGGCATAATGTCTTCATTACTAAAAAAGCAACTCATTTCCAATTTTTATTTTTTATTTTTATTTTTTTGTATTGAAAATACATTTTGCGCTCCTGCTCTGCTCCAACTTATGAATAGTGGCAGAACTCACCAAGCCAACCCCATCAGCTAAAGCTCTGAACTAGGACTTCCACCTGTACAATAGGGGTTCCCCCCCTTAACCCCCTTAAATTATCTGGAAGGGACAGGAGAACCCCCCCCCCCAAAAAAAAAACCCAGTTTGTGTGGGGAGGAGGGGGGTTGTTTCATCTGGCAAGAGCATGATAACAGTATTGAAATCTGCCCTTCAGAAAAGTCATGAGGTAGAATTCAACTATGTCATATACTCTAGGTATCAGCCCACTGGATTCAGTAGGTCTACAATGAGTGTGACGAGTACAGATACCGTAGGGAGCGGGTGGCGCTGTGGTATAAACCACTGAGCCTCTTGGGCCTGCTGATCGGAAGGTCGGTGGTTCGAATCCATGTGACGGTGCGAGCTCCCATGGCTCTGTCCCAGCTCCTGCCAACTTAGCAGTTTGAAAGCATGCCAGTGCAAGTAGATAAATAGGTACGCCTGCAGCAGGAAGGTAAATGGCATTTCCATGCGCTCTGGTTTCCATAATGGCATTCTGTTGCTCCAGAAGCGGTTTAGTCATGCTGGCCACATGACCCGGAAAGCTGTCTGTGGACAAACACTGGCTCCCTCGGCCTGAAAGCAAGATGAGCACTGCAACCCCACAGTCGCCTTTGACTGGATTTAACTGTTCAGGGGTCCTTTACCTTTTTTAGCTTTTACTGTACAGATGCCACTCTTCTGCTCATAGAAATCATACTGAGATACACAGATCAGAGGGGGAACTGGCTGCTTCTCCAAACCAGGGGCTGCATGCCAGTGGCAGGCAGGAGCAGAGATAGAAAAGTGTGTGGCACCAGAGAAAAAAAGTGGTTGGAGCAATGTGGCTCTTACTTTTGTACAGAAGCTTATACAGTCATACCTCGGGTTAAATATGCTTTAGGTTGAGCGTTTTCAGCTTATGCTCTGCGGCGACATGGAAGTAATGGAATGCATTACTTCCGGGTTTCGCCACTTGCGCATGCGCAGATGCTCAAAATTTCTTCACACGCATGCTCAGAAGTGGCAGATTGCGACCCGCAGATGTGCAGTCGTGGGTTGCATTCTACTCAGGATGTGAATGGGGCTCCAGAATGGATCTCGTTTGTATCCTGGCTCAGTGTGCACCAGGAGAAGTGGGGTTGGAGACAGTCACGGAGGAAGGGGCTTTGGTACCCGGGGCGGCGGGGGCATGGCACACCGCATGTGGTGGCATGGCACATAGCGTGGGAGCATGGCACATCGCACGCATGAGTGTCCCAAGGGGAAGGTGCCCGCCCATGCGAGCGTCATCCCTGTTGGGTAGGCACCCGCCTGTGTGAGCATCCCAGGGGGGAAGGCACCTGCCTGAGCAAGCGTCCCGGGGGGAGGCGCCCACCCATGGCAATGTCACACACACACCGGCTGACACCCAGGGCCACTGACCCCCCCCCCGCCCCCTTCCTCCGCTGCTGGTTGGAGACTGACTTGGAGCAGTCACCTGGGGGAGCCTGTAACAGCCAGGAGATGATAGGGTCAGGAGACGCTGCAGGATTAGAGAGTGAAGAAGAGGGGCAAGAGGGATAGATCAGGCTAGTCTAGAATCAAGAGCTTCCACACCTCCTCCTCCACTGTCTTCCAGGACCAAAAGAGAATTGATGAGGGATTCTTTGCCTGCTTGCGCACAGCTCAGGTGGAGGGAGATACCTGAGGTTGGGGGCAGGGTCCCTCTGTTCTGGCAACTGCCTCATCAGGTGCACACCTAGGAATAGCAGAGAGAGATGTAGGACTGAGAGACATGCCTTTCCTAACTTCTAACTTTATACAATTGTCAATTCCTCCCTCTGGACATTCCTTGCCTGGCAGTGCTGAGACACACACAAACATGGAGCTGTGTGTCTAGACAAGCAAAAGGCCTTGTCGCAGTACAAGGGGCCATTCCAGCCAAGAAATACCACTGAAGGAAGACGGAGAGCAGGGTTGGCAACAAAGGCATACCTAGGCTCCATTGAGCTCTTGGCAAGGAGATATTGGCCACCAAGAGCACAGGAGGAGCTGCCCGGGGAGCACGCAGATAGGTGCGCAGGCCAGAATGGAGAGCCACAATTTTTGTGCTTCCCTGGGCCTGAATGCTTGAAGGGGGCCAAACCCTAGGAGAGCAGGTGTGGCTTGGGGAGAGTTCTAAGAGGGGCTGAAGCATCACATTCCAATCCTCCCTCCCCTTCTAAGTCACAAAATATTTTTATATTGAACAAACACATTTTTTTATTAGGCAAACAAAATCCTAAAGATTTCATAAAGGGTGTTAAAATAATCCCCTTTCTTGAGCACTCCAGCTCCGGCCCAGTCTATGCTAATGTAATACAAGCACAAAGTAAACTTAGTACAATACTTGTTTTGTCTCAGAGGTTTATATTTTTCTTGGACGGAGCGCTTCTCTTCGTATTGATCACTCTGCATTTACAAGCTGCCTTTTTTAAAAAAAGAAGAAAACTGATTTGATGCGTCTGAGAACAATATTCTCACAGCTAATAAGGATAGCTTCCTTGATGCTGAAAAGGTGAGCTCTGCTAATGCAGTGTTTGGGAAGGAATGGCTGAAGTGTCTCGTCCATTTCCTGGTAATTGGTAGGCTCCTACAATTGAGGTGCAAATAACTCCTTGCCTGAACTAAATTCTAGAGGAGATGCTGAACATAAGTGTGGCCTTGCTGAGTCAGTTACACTAAATGTTAAAAATTGAAGCATTCCAGCATGAAAGGAGGGACTGAAATATTCCCCTCAAGCCCCTCCAGTCTTTATTTTATCGTGCCTGCTTGATGATATTCACAGCCCTTCCAGATTGCTGCTGTCACCTTCCCATGTCCCGTTCTAAGCTCCATCATTGCTTTTATCATTGTCATCAGCTTGCTAGAGATACAGTCCATTCAATGAGGGATCACATAGCCAGTAAAACTCCAGCTCAACAGCACGTTTAGGTTAGGGTGTGCAGTGACTTCACAAAGCCTAAATCAGAATAGACTACATGATGGTATCAGTTGACTCGGTATATGGACAACACTCTAAATGGGTGTCACAGAGTGCTACAAATATGTTGCCACACTGGGTATTTTTAGGGAAATGCTTATGAAGGGCACAATCCTGCATTTTGGCTTATTTCTGGTGCCATTACCTTTAACCGTTGTGAATAAGAACAGCACACACACAAACCCAGAAAATTTTAGCATAAATACATTTCACCTGATACAATTGGCCTGCTTAAATGGTACCCATAAACAATATCAGAAGTTAATTATGTGAAACAATGTTTGTTATTAACATATGCCTGCTGGCTAGTTCCTCATAGATCTCTAACCATAAATTGAAAATCAATAAAGCAAGAAACCAAATTAATTGTTTTTCCTCCCAAATCTTCTCCGTCTTGTCTCTCACCGTCTCTGGGTGATTCTGTAATTCATTCTGCACAGCAAGCGTGCCGTCTTTGAGTTCTTTCTGACAGGTTTCTCCATCTCTCATCTTTGAGATCCCTGCTCCTGCTAAAACTTGACAGGTTTTCCTTTTCACTTTTAGTTTGTAACCATCCATTTCTATTAAAATACTTATTCATTCTCATATTGTCTTGAGAATTGATGTAATGTTATTTTACATGGTCTGAGGCCTTCATTTCCCCACCACAACCATGAATAACACGCTGGTCCTTCTGCTGCTCACTTCAGTTTTCTTCCCTCTCATTTTGATCACCTGTTCCTTTTGCTTTATATTGGTTCTTCTTCACTAGATTAAGCTTAAGCTTCTTTTATCTGTTTTTCAGTGTCTTCGTGATCTGTGTCTCTGTGCCCCACAACTCTGCTTTCTCTTCACACACCTTCTCCGTCTCTCTGTGATTCAGTTTTGTTTCAAACCTCATCTCTCATACATCATTCCTTGGATTTGTTCTTCGTACCTTGTGGCATAATCTGCTGGTCCACCACCAACACGACTGGCTTTTCCCATCATTTTATTTAAGACGTTATTGGATCTCTTCAGTATTGCTTTCCCTTTCTGATTTTTCTTCGTAGGTCACAAACACCCAATTCACATTTAGTACATTACCCTTTTCCTTCTGATTTCTTTTCCTTGTGTGCTGTGTTTTACCCGAGTGTAAGACTGCAGATAAGCAAATAAGTTGAAGCTAGACTTTCCCTCCATGAATAATAATAATAATAATAATAATAATAATAATAATTTATTTGTACCCCGCCCATCTGGCTGGGTTTCCCCAACCACTCTGGGCAGCTTCCACAGAGACCAAAAATACACTAAAATGTCACACATTAAAAACTTCCCTGAACAGGGCTGCCTTAAGATGTCTTCTGAATGTCAAATAGTTGTTTATCGCTTTGACATCTGATGGGCGGGCGCCACTACCGAGAAGGCCCTCTGCCTGGTTCCCTGTAGCTTTGCTTCTCGCAATGAGGGAACCGGCAGAAGGCCCTCGGTGCTGGACCTCAGCGTCGGGGCAGAATGATGGGGGTGGAGACGCTCCTTCAGGTAGAAAAACTCCTTCTGATTGTGGAGAATTGGGATCCAGCCAAGGCTCCCCACTGAGGGAAGGGAGCCTACATTTTTCCTGTAGAAAAACCTCTCACGGAATAAAATTGCGCCTAGTTCTGTTCGCATTCCTCTAATACTTTACCTGGATGCCACACTGGATATTTCCATGATTGTGATCGCAGTGCAGCATGTGTTTTGTCTTCTTCAAATCCTGTTTAAAACTCTCTTGAAAAATTCTGTTTAAAACTAGATTATAGGAGATGCTTTAGCATGAAAGGAGTAAAATGTGCAACTTCAGATAAATTGGAGGCTTAACATTGTTGGTTTCTGCTCTCTTCACTGTGCAGCGAAAGGCTTGTCACAAGACAATGTTTACATTCCACAGACAGCTTTACTGTTGTGTTTCCCACGGGAAAAGGAGACTGGATGTGACGTACACTGGTTTCCTGTTTTTCACTGTTCTTTGCAGTTCAGTGTGATTCTCTCTGAGCTTCAGAGGAGAGAGGATGCAGTTTTCTGCTCCGGCAGAGACAAGATGGTTTTCTGTAACCTACCAGCTTTGAAATGTAAATAAAGCAATATAGAGCATGTTGGCACGTATTCCTCATCATTCCGCTGTGCACTTGGATGCTACAAATCAACATTTTGGTTATGGCCCAGAAGACGCAGTCATTGGAATTCCGGAAAAAGGATCGGAATGCAGAGGGACGGATCGGACGGTATCTGCGCGTCAAGATGATTGATGAGGTATGTGCTACTGCTCCGGGCAGCCTGCCAGCTTCTATTTAATGGCTTTATGGCTGGACTTTGAACTTTTAAAGCCGTTTGCCGGATACAGGCGAAGGCTATGCTGGGGAAATCGAAAGTAACTTTTAAAAGGGCTGAAGCAGCTGCAGAAGTGACGCAGCATGATTTAAGGCAGCTGCAGTTAAGCAGAATGGCACAGACAAAGCTGTTTTGAACTTGCCTTTGGAATGAGGCTTGAAGCAGCAGAGATGCAGCTTGTGTAAAGCAGCTTGTTTAAAGCAGCAGAGACGATGCAGAAGGCTAATGCCAGAGTCATGATGGCCCTTCAGGATGCTTGTGGGATTCCCAAGCTCAATAAGAAAAATTATACGGACTGGGTTATCTATGCAGAGGCTATTCTGCGGAAAGAGGGTCTGTTTGAAGTTATTACAGACACCCCCCCCAGCTCCAGTTACAGATGCATGGAAGGCTAAAGATTCCAAAGCAAGGGGAACTCTTACATTGATAGTATCCCCAGAAGAGCTCTGTCTATTGCGTGATAAGACCTCAGCCAGAGAAATTTGGGGCGCTTTGAGAGAGGCACACATGAGGACAGAAGCTGAATCTTCTATGTTTTATTTTAACAAGCTGCATAAGATGGCTAGCTGCAGAAGGCTGGCTGATGCAAGTGGGGAATCTGATGCCAATCAGCCACATGCTCAGCTCAGAGTAGCCTGTGATACTGCCATGATTCAGGATGAAGCAGATTGCCAGGGTGATAGCTGCATGGGAAAGGGGGAGTCTTCACAGACGTCATCCCAGAGTGCAGTGGAACCACCAGATGGCGCCAAAGCTTTGAAGGCAGTGAAATGCTACTCCTGTGGACGTCTAGGCCATATGAAGAGGGAATGCAAATATCCCAGGGCCAAGACAGAGCAGCGCAGCGAAAGCTCATCGCGTGGAAAAGGCCAAAGCAGAGGCAAAGGTCCGGTGTCCAGGACAACGCAGCCCAAAGCAATGGTCTCACGCTTCACTCCAAAAGTTGCAGAGGTCCAGAAGACGTCTAGATCTTTCTTCGTTGTTGATTCAGCGGCAACGCACCACATGTGCAACGATAAGCGACTGTTCGTGTCTTTTACACCGCAGGAAGGTGCGATTCACCAGGCGGATGACCACACAATTCCCAGTAAAGGCTACGGAACTGTTGTTCTTCACAGTTTGGACTTATCGATACAAAATGTACTTTATGTGCCGGATGCCAAACATAATTTGCTCAGCGTTGGACAGCTGAATGAGCGGAACATTGACGTTTCCTTTAAGAACAAAAGGTGCATCATCACAAAGAAAAATGACTATGTATTGTATGCTGAATATGTTGATCGTTTATATGTTTTGTATTATGATGATGTTGTGCAGGATGACACTTGTTGCATTGCAGGTTCTAACGAAAGTTTGCATGCAGAATGTATTCATGATTTTCATCGAAAATTTGGTCATTTGGGTTTTGAGGCAGTATCTAAAATGCCTGCCTTGGTTGAAGGTATGACTATTAAACCCTGCAGGTACCACATGAAGTGTAAGGCATGCGCAGCAAACAAGGTGAAAATGGCTGCGAAAGGTAAGGTGTCTAGTAGGCAAGCTACAGAACCATACCAAATTGTTCATGCTGATTTGGTTGGACCACTAGCGCCCTCTTTGGGAGGAAATAGGTACTTCATGGTTCTCATTGATGCATTTTCCAGGTATATTCATGTGTACAATCTCAAGCAGAAATCAGAGGCTTTTCCTAGGTTCAAGGAATTCTGTGCTTGGTTGGAAAATGTGCATGGTAAGAAGGTAAAAATTCTTTTCACAGATCGCGGGGGAGAATTCACTTCTCAGCAGTTTGAAGCTTTTCTGACTGAGAAAGGAATTCAACACGATTTGTCTAGTCCTCGCTCGCCATGGCAGAATGGGCTTGCAGAACGAGCAAATCAGACATTGCTTCAAGGGTTAAAAACCTTGCTACATGATGCAAATCTTCCAGAGAGTTATTGGGCCGAAGCTCTCTCATGTTTCACTTACAGTTATAATCGCAGGTTATCTTCAGCGATTGGTTGTACCCCCTATGAGAAGATGTTTGGCAAGAAGCCATACATCAAACACATGAAAATTTTTGGTTCTGACATGTGGGTTCACTCACCACAAAACTCCAAGTTAGACAAGCGTGGTTTGCATGGTATCTTTCTAGGTTATGAGAAAGGTTCTTACAGAATAAGGATGACTGACTCTAAGACCATTAAGCTCACAAGAAGTGTCGAGTACAATGCCAAGTGGGGGGAGAATGTGGGAATTTTCCAATGTTATCCTGATGACAGTGATGAGACTGAGGATAGTCAAAAGCAACCACAACAACACACACCCACTGATGAAAGTTCTGATTCTGAGTCTGAAACTGAATCAGGTGATTCAGAGGATTTCAAGAGTGCGAAAGCCTCTATGCGACCCTCTGAAAGCTCTGATCAAGAATTGGAGGAACCATTGTTCACAATAGGTCGCTTTTCTCCCAAGAAGGAAGAGGAGAGTGTTGAAGACCTAAGGCTAATTCGCAGGTCACAAAGAGCCACAAAAGGCAGACCTCCAAAGAGATTTGCTGATGAGTTTGCTAAGATAGCAGTAACAGCTGTTAAAAGCTCCAAGAAGGTATTTGAACCTTCAAGTTTCCAAGAAATCCAGGATTTGGATTCAAAGGAAGCTGAACCATGGTTAAATGCCATGAAGGCCGAGCTTGATTCCTTGGAAAGGAACAAAACATGGGAACTTGTTCCAGTAGTTCCAGGAATGAAACTGCTTGGAAGCAAATGGGTCTTCAAAGCGAAGACTGATCAAAATGGCAAGATAGTCAGACACAAAGCCAGATTGGTAGCCAGAGGTTTTGCACAGGTACCAGGTGAAGACTATCACGAGACCTACTCACCCACAGTGAGGTATGAGAGCATTAGGCTTATGCTCAAGCTAGCTGCAGAGGAGAATTTACACATTAGTCACCACGACGTGAATACAGCTTTTCTGTACGGATCTCTAAATGAATCACTTTATATGCTTCCACCTGATGGCGTACAGGTAAAACAGGGATTTGTTTGTGCTCTGAAAAAATCCCTTTATGGTCTCAAACAAAGTGCACGATGTTGGCACACAAAACTCACTGAAGTATTGTTTTCTCTAGGTTTTAAGCAAGGGAAAGCTGATCCATGTGTATTTGTCAAAGAGGAGGGGCAAAAGAAACTGTATTGTTTGTTTTATGTTGATGATCTATTATTCTTTTGGAAAGATGTCACAATGTACAATAACGCCCTAGCTCAACTAAAAGAACACTTTGACATGAAAGATCTTGGTGAGGTAAACAACTACCTATCTCTGGAAATAGAGAGAGATCAAGATGGTAACATTCTAGTACACCAGTCACGGAAAATTGCTGATGTGTTAGGCAAACTAAACCTGATGGATGCTAACCCTGTAGACACACCAATGATAACAGGTTATCAGGTAGATGACACTGAAGAAGCATTTTCTGACACTACACTGTACAGAAGTGTGCTAGGCAAGCTAAACTTCATTGCCAGATGTTCAAGACCAGACATTGCTGTTAGCTGTAATTTGCTAAGCAGACAAGTCAACAATCCTACTGTTAAGGATTGGAAAGCTCTGAAACGCATAGCGCGGTATTTGAAAGGCACTATGCATTACAGACTGAGATTTAACAATCAGAAGTCTGGTGGTCTTGAGATATTTGCAGATGCAAGTTTTGGAAGTGACACTACAGACAGGAAAAGTACGTCTGGAGTTTGCTATATGTACAATCAGGGTCTATTTGATTGGTCATGCAAGAAGCAAACAACAGTTAGCTTAAGTACTTGTGAAGCTGAACTGAATGCACTGTCTTATTCACTTAAGGATTGTGAATGGTTGTTACAATTGTGCAAAGACATGAAAATTCCTGTCAAATGTCCAATCCAGGTTTACCAGGACAACAAAGCATGTTTGGCTTTGCTGAATTCTGAAGGTTGTAAGCAAAGCACGAAGCACTTGCAATTGAAGGTGCAACATGCTAGGGAACGTATTCAGAAGGGACTCGTAACGGTGTCCTATATGCCAGGTAATGAAATTCCTGCTGATGTATTGTCCAAGATTGTATCAAGGGATCAACACTGTACCTATGTGCAGAAGTTGGGTTTGTACTGATATTGTACGAACACGCTGCCCAGTGGTGTTCACAGAAAGGGGGAGGATGTTGGTTTCTGCTCTCTTCACTGTGCAGCGAAAGGCTTGTCACAAGACAATGTTTACATTCCACAGACAGCTTTACTGTTGTGTTTCCCACGGGAAAAGGAGACTGGATGTGACGTACACTGGTTTCCTGTTTTTCACTGTTCTTTGCAGTTCAGTGTGATTCTCTCTGAGCTTCAGAGGAGAGAGGATGCAGTTTTCTGCTCCGGCAGAGACAAGATGGTTTTCTGTAACCTACCAGCTTTGAAATGTAAATAAAGCAATATAGAGCATGTTGGCACGTATTCCTCATCATTCCGCTGTGCACTTGGATGCTACAAATCAACAAACATATCACAAAAATGTAGATATCACAAAAATCATCATTTGTCATTACATGCGGCTTAACACAATATAAAAGGGTGGTTGATACAGTTAATTTCAGTTTCCCTGCCCATCGTGCGTCTTCATGCATCAAGCCTAAAAATTCCTTTGATTATGGTCCTTGAGTTCAGATTCATACTGTAATTTATGTACAGAAAACTTTAAAACAGAAGCCATTTATGAAGTGTGCAAATTTGCAAGTATTTGCATTGACTGGTTTGTCGTTTTGTTACCCATTCACCCTGTCTAGAGGAATCCACCTTGAATCCTTCACAGACCATTTAGGAGTTCACCGTCCTGAATAATTTGGCATAATCTGCAAACTTGATTACCTCACTGTTCACCTCTGACCCCAGATAATTTTCAGACATTAAGTAGCAGCAGTCCCAATACAGAGAGACCCTTGTAGAACTCCGCTGCTTACTTCCCATGGTTTAATGCACTTAAATTGGTTGCGTGTCGAGGTCCCCAAGCCACCCCCCAAATAACTCACAACGCACACTTAATTTTTGTTTAAGGTTTTTGGCATAATTTTGGCCACAACTTTATTTAAATACAAAACCATGAGTGGTTGTTTAGGCATTGGTTAAGACTATCTGTCCCCCTGCCTGGGGACAGAACTGACTTCCGGGCACCACCGAAAGACAGTGCGGGGGAAAGCAAGTCGGGGAGAAATGGAGCTGAGTCACAGACCCTCAATTCTCATCCGCATGCTCCCCGAAGGCTTGCCCGCCCTAGTCCCATTCCAGGGATTGGACAAAAAGATGGCAAGCCCCAGGATTCCTTTAACGGAATTCCCTTTCCGCAGCAACCATGGAGGGGCAGGCCCAGCCAATCCTAACCCCTCCTCCACCAATTTATAACCAATGCCTAACCGCAACCTTACAAGTTGTGACGATTTGCTACGCAGCAGGCAAAAACCAAATGGCCCAGCCAATCAGCCAGATGGACAAAATTCCTACCAGGCCCCTGCCCCAATGGCAGACAACCCCATGACAGGCATAGCAAGGTCAATGCAACAACCCCTTCCTCAAGGGCGGGTGGGCGGGTGATCCGTTGCACGCAGCAAAGAGAAAGCTCCAGGCTGCGTGCAGAGTATTTAAACATTTTACCCCTCCCACCAAAATTGCAACATAACTTTTACCCCAGCAACCCAGTGAACCAATCACTGCCCCAGGCCATCTTTAGAGACCCTGCCTGATAACAGAGGGGTGGCTCAGCAGACCCCACCGCAACACGTGCTCTCCATGAAGGAGAACACGCTTTGCGGGTGTTTTCAGTAGCAGTCAGGGGTGTGCATCTGTGCTTAATGCAGAATACAAACTGAATGTGCACACATACACATATACAGATCATTCTGGGGCATACATTTATTTATACCTAATTCTGAAAGTCGCCCTCCTCAAGATCAGTTACATGTTTGTCTGCAACATACATTAAGGCTGCAATCCTATGACCCAGGAGGAAGCTGCAGTGGACTTACTTCTGAGTAGACACCTATAGAATTGTGCTGTAAAACAGCCTTCCCCAGGACCTGTTGCTCTCTGGGTATTTTGGATTACAACTCTCTTCATCTTTGACCATGTTCATGCCAGCCAGAGCTGATGGCAGCTGTCCTCTTAAACATCTGGAGAGTGACAAGTCAGGGAGGGCTACATTAAAAGCTGATTTTGAAGTATTCCTTGTTGCTCTTTAGAATATTTAACTTCCAAATGTGTACACTCAAGGATCATCTTGTTTTAAGCTTTTCCGGTATCTTGGAATTCATTTGGGCACCCATATAATGCATATACAAGTGGATCCCACAACAGAAGTGCTGTTTAGTTCTTACTAACACTTTTGACACATCCTGTCAGGGAACTGCCATTGGCTCAGGGGCAAGAGGGGGAAAGCAGGATGGATTACAGCGAGCCCCCAAAGATCGTGGGACGCAGCATCTCCTCAGCGGAGGAGAGTAACCACGCCTCCAGTGGAGAGGAGCTTCAGGGCTCGGAGGAGGCGAGGCGATGCCAGGACACCTTGCCTGGGCAAAGCGGGGAGGAAAGAGGTCCTCCGTTGCCCACACCCTCCCTGCGCAGTAGGCTTCCGTGCCGAGAGGGGAGGCGCACATTGGGCGTCAGGAAACTACTCTGCTGGGGAAGGTTTAAGGACCGCCCACTCATAGATTCTGCCAGTGAATGAGCGAGCCACGGAAGAGTGGCACTCTGCATGGTGAAGGGTTTTTGGCACCAATAACGAGGCTTTACAGCCGACCAGGGAGGCATTTGCCTGATTGCTCTTGAGTAACCCCCTGATATCCTTACACATCCCATTTCGAAAGGACCTTGTTGTTGCTGCTGTTTTCCTTGTCCGTATTCCGGCTCAGTCTACACGAACTACGGCTTTTCTCTACATACAGGCAGGTCTGCAGAAGTACTGCATGAGATGCACTGCTGCTAATTTGTCAAGGTCAATCTGGACCTTGCTCCAACTTATATTACTACATACTCCATAGACTATTGCACCGCCTAGTCATGCATATGATGCATCTGGGCCATCCGTCAAAATTAATCACTTTCTTCATTACGCAAATCATTAAGGATCGGATTGTTAAGGGGATGCACCACATCCATCCTTCTCATCACAATGAGGCATGGCAAGGGAGGTGTCAGAGTTAACAGGATGAGCCTGAAAAACTTCAAGAGATGAAGTAAAAAATTATTCCATCAAACCATTAGCAAGAAAACATAAACATGATACTTCTAGTTTAAAATATATTATGCATGCTAAATTGTTGTTGCCCCCGCCAGGAAAAACACACCATATCAATAGTATATTTTCTATTACATTCCACCAGTATAGCAAGCCAAGATTAATTGAAGTTGCCAGCAAGTTTTGTCTAAAATGAGTTCTAAGGTGAAATTGAAGGATCCTGCTCCGTGGGAACACTGGGAGGGGTCAAAGCTCGGAGCAAGAATACATGATTTGCATGTAGACCTTGTCAAGTTCAAAGACTAGCTTGAAACGCTCAGGTAGCATGGCTAGGAAAAACCTTTACTGGAGTCCTTGGGAACCTTCTGCCAATCACCGTAGACAGCGCTGAGCTACACGATCTGACGGCATATGACAAGTTAATATACACATACACACACTTTCAGTAGGAATGTCAAAGCAAGTTAAAATGAATGTTGATTAGACTGGCAAGAATTCTCGATGGGTGGGTAGCTCACTGCTATCCCACCATTCCTTCTAGGTGCCATACATGGAGCTATATCACTTTATCCTTGTAATCATCCTGAGAGGTTGGGAGATGGGGACCTCCCTAAACTTACCCAGTGAATTACATGGTGAAGCAGAGCATTCAACCGAGGTCAGTTCATTTCAAGTCCAATATTCTGGTCTTGATGCGAAGTGTTATTTCCCTCTAGGAACCATAGGACTTGGGGAAAGGGTCTGGCAGGAAGGTCTGGGTATTGGTGGGGGCAGGATCTGAGCTCCTATCAAGCCATGCCCAATGCAAGGGGTACTGGACCAACTCAAAATGAGGTTGGGCTTTCTGACTGAGAAGGAACCCGCATTTTGAGCTCTTTTCCAAAGCATTGCCCCGCCATAATTAGAACTGATATGAGTCTAACCCTATTTGCCAGATTCCTAAACTAAATCAACAAGTGGCTCCTATCTGAATTGGGGGGGGGGCATCAATGTGAAGATTTGTGCTTATTGCCAAGTCAGATAAAGACAGACAGAGAATGAGCAATCGGAGGCATATGGACAATACCCAAACCGTTAATTAGTTGGCAATATATTCCCCAAGAGTGGAGGACCACACTGTAAAATATTCAATTCGTATTTTGTATATGCTGTTTTTCACTTTAGTGGATGCAAATAACATTTGTGCTGCAAAATATATATCCAGCTAAGGATACTCAGCAGATGATACCCATTGATGTGAAGGGGGGGCATTTTAAATGCTGCAAATTAATCTATGCAGTGGTCTATTTTTATTTTGCATTGGTTCTCAAACTTCATCCGTTCCGGAAGTCCGTTCCAAAACCAAAGTGTTCCAAAACCAAGGCACGCTTTCCCATAGAAAGTAATGCAAAACGGATGAATCTGTTCCAGACTTAAAAAAAAAAAAAACCTAAAATAGCAATTTAACATAAATTTTACTATCTAACGAGACCATTGATCCATAAAATGAAAGCAATAATCAATGTACTATACTATAAAATAAATAAGATAGTATTGTAGATGATAAAAATTATTATTATTTTCTTACCTGCACTGATGATAGTCATTGTTTGGATGGGGGGCTTTTATCCATTTCTGCAATCACATAATCAATCAACCAACCAATCAATCAGTAGCTGAACCGGGCTCCACACAGTCACAAAAACGAATTAACTGGAAAAGCCTCAAAAACAAAAACGCAAAATAAATAGCAAAAACAAAAGCACCAAACTTAATCCATTCCGGAAATCCGTTTGACTTCCAAAATGTTTGAAAACCTAGGCGCAGCTTCTGATTGGTGCAGGCGCCTCAGAAACAATAGCTGACAGCCACATCGGATTTTGGCTTCCGAAAAATGTTTGAAAACCAGAACACTTACTTTCGGGTTTTCGGCGTTTGAGAACCAAGGTACCACTGTATACTACTTCCAAACACATGTGTTTGTCGCATGTTTCATATCATAGGACTGTAGAGTGGGGATCCATGATATTTTGCCATTCTTCACCAATATTTTTTCACAGGAAACAGTGGAAATGACCAGGCTTGCAACTTAAAAAAGAAAAACAAAAAACCCTGGGCCATGACTCAACTGCACTTGTGCACAGAGCTCTTATCAGATCATTGGCATTCAGAGAGGGGCGGAGCCCGCTGCTGTTCCTCCCCACAATATCACAGTTGTTCTAACCAGGGCTATGTACACAAAGTTCCAGTTGCTACATACGCACAACCTTCACATGCAACATCCACAACTGCACATAGCTCTACACCTAGCAATTAGGTTTATTTGCATAAAGGTCTATTAGGTAGGTAAGTAGGTAAACAGGCAGACCCTTACTGAGGCTGGAACATTTCTGTTCCTATAGGTCTATGATTCTCTCGATAAAGAAAAATGAGGGGATCAGGCTTAATGCTGAGAATAACATTACTATTCTGTAGAAGTCTACAAACACCAACTCCATGGTGTAATGCTGGAAATGTCAATCACGTCTCCTACTTGGGCAGTTGACTATCAACAAGGGCCAAAATCCAGCATCATCTGAGCTCTGCGAGTGCAGCTTTCTCCCAATTGAAGTGCAGAGTGTTTGAGGACCAGGACACCAAAATGCTTGTTTACAAAGCTATTGTATTACCAAGCTTACTGTACGCTTGTGAAACATGGACCACTTATAAATGCCATCTCCAACTCCTCTAAAGATTCCATCAACGGTGTCTCTGTTACACGGTTACACATCACTTGGGAAGACAGGCAGACTAATGCCAGTGTACTAGAAGAAGCAAAGATTGACAGTGTTGAAGCGATGATTCTTCAACATCAATTTTGTTGGATTGGTCATGTTGTGTGGATACCTGATTATCGTCTTCCAAAGCAACTACTCTATTCCAAACTTAAAAATGGAAAGTGTAATGCTGGTGGCCAACAAAAGAGGTTTAAAGACTGTCTCAAGGCAAATCTTTAAAAATGTAGTATAAACACTGACAACCTGGAAACACTGGCCTGCGAGAGCTCCGGTTGGAGAATAGCCTTTACCAAAGATGCCATGGATTTTGAAAACACTCGAACTCAGAACGCAAGGGAGAAACGTGCTAAGAGGAAGGCACGCTTGTCAAATCCACACCGTGATCAACTCCCGTCCAGAAACAAATGTCCCCACTGTGGAAGGATGTGTGGATCCAGAATTGGCCTCCACAGTCACTTACGGACTCATTGTTAAAACCATGTATGCGTGGACAGGCGGAGTCCCCAGATCCCACGCAGTCCCCCCCGTCATGTGGAATAACGACTCAAGACAACGTACTATGGGATTAAATTGGCCACAACTTTATTAAATTTTCAAATGTGGGTAGACCTTGGCTCAGGCATTGGGCGTTCTCCCTCCCCAGTCCCCAGCCGGGGACCTAGGGAGCATCAGGGTTATCCAGTGTGTGTGTGTGGGATAGGCCAGCTCTGGAGAACATATGTTCAAGCAGAGATAGGCCGCCCCCGTTACGCCGCCACCACAGGGGAGAGCAATGACGACCTTTCAGCGTACTGTCAAAGCCTCCCTTCAGAAACCCCTTTAACGGGGAACCCTGGTATCGCCGCCGCAAAGAGGAAGATGGACTAAAGGATTCCGCCCAAGGCCTGATACCGCCAAAGTTGTGACGTTTTGCTACAGGAAAGGCGAAACCTGCCAATGCAGGGAAATTCATTTCCGGCCCTTTAACAGCGACCTTAACGTAGCAGCGCCCGCATACCTGTGAAGAAAAGCTAACCTGCAAAACCTGTGAAGAAAAATTAACCTGGAAAATAAGACATTAACTGACGGTGGGTAGGGTGGGAGAAGCTCTGGAGCCAAGTGAGGATTCCCAGGTAAGATCCTCCCTCTATTGAGTGGGCAGGTAATCCCTCCCCTACCTGGCCTGGTCTCCTTGGCAACACTTCCCCCAGGTGGGATTGGACAACTGACTGAGGTAGGCGGAGACCTCTAGGTATCCCACCTGAGGGAGGCAAAGCCAAGCCTATGCTGTTGGAGCCACTTCAGATCTAGGGGCTGCGCGTGTCCACGCAAAGGGCGCCCCTCGTTTTAAGCGGGGAGCGGTCATTATGGAAGACAATCTCACTCAGCTATGAGTGATCACCAAAGAAGAAGAAGAAGAAGATGGTTCCATTTCTCAGAGGACTGTTCTGACTGCCAGAAAGCATCATGAAAAGCAACCATTTTGCTAAGTTTCTGTCGATGGTACTGCAACTCCCGTTAAGAAGATTATAATCCATTGCATTTCAATTGTATTGCTTTGCAATGAGGTGGCATCTGTGACACTTGTGAAATTGACCATTGGACCAACTCTTTGCTTTGCTTTTCTGTCAGCCCGGCCTCTTATTTTCTTTGTATTAAGATAAAAAATAAACAGTGTTTGGAAGCAACAAATGACACTGCTCTGCACTTTTCCTAGCTGCACTTGTAAGAAGCAGAGGCATCGTTAAAGGCAATGGGAACTCATCACTGTGAGTGAATTTGTTGCTCTCGCATCCATTAATGCACAGGTAAATGCAGACTCTTGTTAGTCTGGGATATTACAAGGTTCCACAAAGAGCATGCTAAACCAATCAAAGGGTTTGTTTTCTTTCTCTGCTTATTATTAGAAACAATTACAGAAGACATGTTATTCTGTTTATTTCAACCTGAGGTTACTGAAGGAAGAAATGAACCCTTTCCAAAAGTCAGCATAAATGAGGCTACTTACTTACATTTGAGATAAAACCAGCATTGGCTCATTGATGTCTTTGTTAATTTGCCTGTTGTAATTCAACATAGGAAGAGCACCAGTGGCAGAGCAAGACGCCAACTGAGTGAAGTGGCAGCGCTATTGTAAGAGCTCTAGGACGATGACTTTTTGTTCCACGAATTTGTGTTTTGGAAAACAAACTGAAAACCAAAGCTGTAAATCCAGCAACCAACCCCCTCAGCATGCAAGGAGCAGCATATCACTTGCCTACCTGCTCCCAGGTAATGTCTCTTCCTGCTCCCTGCATCTTACATCACAATGCCGAGGTTCCAGTCTCCATGGGGACAACTATGATTTATGTTTTGAATATGTGGTATCACAGCTGCAGCTCTTGAACTGTAACTCCCTACAGTGCACTTTGACTTAAAGTTTCCTGATGCCAGTGAGTTATTGTGCATTGTCCATTGCAGAATAAATTCGACTGAGCTTACCAAGAAGTTGATGGACTCTCAAGCTCCTGTGCCAGAAGCGGAAGGAAGACCTGCCCCACTGGGTATGTGAAGAAGAGAGTCTGGCAATGGAGGATCAGCAGCATGGAGAGAAGGCAGAAAACACTATGAATTGAAGGTGTTCTGGTGAATGAGGATTAAATAGTGGGAAATGATTTTGTACATGCCTGGGTTTAACAGAGGAAGGTAAAAAGACTGAAAGGAAAGTCAAAGGAAAGCTTAGAGAATATCTGTGGGATACTTGGCAGAGCTGGGTGTTAGATTTACAACAGGACAACTTTTATGCCTATTGTGTTTTGCAGACCAAGATTCTTTTTGGCAAGGATGGCCAGTTCTAATTGCTGAGTAACTACTTGTGCCAAAGCAACTAAAGTTGTCAAGAGCTGATTTATAGGATTGGAACTTGGGATCTTTAAGATTACTTTGAGCTGAAATTTCAGTAGCTTTTTGACGAATTAAGTTCTCACTTCCAGGAGACACAATTTTCCTGTTGCTTCAGCCGTGCTGGCCCTTCTATATAGTTATTTGACATATTTATACATTGCCTAAAATCTTTCAAGGCGACTTCTGCTTCTGCTCAGAAAGCTAATTCACACATACATGTACGCAGATCACTTGGTTCCTCGCTGCAACATCTAAATAACATCCATGAGAGTGAGCCTTGATAGATCTAAAACCACCAGCAGAAGTTTTATAATGCGCTCAGTGTGGTGCTGCCCTTGAAAACAGTTCAGATATTTCAACTAGCACAGAATGCAGAGGTAGGAGTGATGGCAGTTGCTTTGGGTCAGAGTCATACAACACCAGTTCTGAAGGATCTGCACTGGTTGTCTATTTCCAGGCCCAATTCAAGGTGATTACACTAACATATAAAGCCCCCAAAGGACATGGGACTCATATCTTCAGGAACTCTTTCTGATCCATGCATTAAGTTTTGCAGGGTTCCAAATCCACTTGTGGTTCCATCATGACATGCAGTTCAACCAGTGGTGGCATGTGAAAGACCTTCACCTCTGGAATGACCTCCATTCAGAGATGCATCCAACACAGACACTACTTTCTTTTTGTTGATTGGGGAAGATGTGTATCTTCCCCAAGGACTTTTGGAGGGGCTGAGATTTGTCACAAGATGCTGCCAGTTAAGAACATCATCATCATCATTTTTAATTTGTATACCATATTTCTATCTTACAATACTCAAGGTGGTTTACAAGCTGAAGAAACAAAAAATGTACATCTTATAACAATCTAATGCAATACAAAAATGTGATAATAAAACATAACTTTAAAATAAGCAACCTACATCAGAAAAGTAACATTCAACAATCATTAGAATAGTATAAAATAATAATATCAGCATATAAAAGTTAAACAGAAATTCACCCTTAACAGCTGCTATAAATAATTTCTAAACTATAATCAATAAAACAACGGCAAGCCACAGTACATGAAATAATACAGTGGTACCTCAGGTTACAGGTGCTTCAGGTTATAGACTCTGCTAACCAGAAATAGTACCTCGGGTTAAGAACTTTGTTTCAGGATGAGAACAGAAATCGTGCTCCAGCGGCGCAGTGGCAACAGGAGGAGGCCCCATTAGCTAAAGCGGTACCTCAGGTTAAGAACAGTTTCAGATTAGGAATGGACCTCCAGAACAAATTAAGTTCTTAACCTGAGGTACCACTGTACAATAGAAATTTAGAAGCAGAGACTAGAGGTTGGAGCAAGGCAGGTGGAAGAGAACCTTGCCTGATGGAGTCTCTCCCCTCACGGTTCTTCCTCCAGGCACATCTTCCTTATGAGGAGTCCCAGGGCCGGGGGGTGGGGAAAGGCAGGTGGAAGAAGGCCTTGTCTGATGGAGGCAGCACATAGTCTTCATTGATATCCATCTCCTCCATGAATTTGTCTAAGTCTCATTTAAGGCAATCTAAATTGGTGGCCATCGTTGCATCCCGTGATGGTGAGCTCCATATGTGATGTGTGAAGAAGTTGATCTTGAGTATCTAAGGATCTTTCCATTATTCTTTAATTAATACTTATTATGCTATTGTTTTACTGATGTGTTGTTATTGTACTTCTGTCCAGTGACCGGTTGGTGCAGGACAGATTAGAAATACAATAAATTTATTTTTATTTTTATAATGATTTTTATTGAGTTTTCCATATTTAATTACATTTCATTACACAAATCTATAACATAAAGCATTGCTCAAACAGAGCATCGACTTCCTTCCCTCCCTCTTTCTAACTTCCCAAAATCTTTTAGTAAATTCTTCGCATTTCTATAGCCACTTTTTTTACCTTCTTTTAAAAAAAAATCACCTCTTTATATGTAAATCGGTTCCTTATTTTCACATTACAAGGCATTTCAATTCAAACCTACAAATGTTTTCAAATGTTTACAGTTTTCTTTCATATAAAATATAAATTTGCTCCAGTCCTTCTGAAACTGTTCGTCTCACCGATTCCGGATCTTCCCCATCAGCATTGCCATCTGCACATATTCTACCATTCTACAAAAAAGAAAAAAGAAAAGAAAAGAAAAAAGAAATACAATAAATTAATAAGTTGAATTAATCACCTGTCATCTCCTTTAGAGCATTATTTTTCACTGGAATTAATACAAATGCCCATCTTCAGGGCCTCAACTGTACAGAAACAAAGCAAGGGACATTCATGTGTGAACCAGTCAACAGAGACTGCCATAGCTACAAAAATCAGTGATTACTCACCCTTTTATCCAATCTCAGCAGTTTTATACTTGATAAATTTGTAGAAAGAGACAATAATTGACTTATTCTGTCTTTCAGAATTATAATAAAACAAATGCTATAAAATATTATAATCTGAAGTATTAGGATCTAAGGGACGCAGGTGGCGTTGTGGGTTAAACCACAGAGCCTAGGACTTGCCGATCAGAAGTTCGGCAGTTCGAATCCCCGCGATGGGGTGAGGTCCCGTTGCTCGGTCCCTGCTCCTGCCAACCTAGCAGTTCGAAAGCACGTCAGAGTGCAAGTAGATAAATAGGTACCACTCCAGTGGGAAGGTAAATGGCGTTTCCGTGCGCTGCTCTGGTTCTCCAGAAGCGGCTTAGTCATGCTGGCCACATGACCCGGAAGCTGTACGCCGGCTCCCTCAGCCAACAAAGCGAGATGAGCACCGCAACCCCAGAGTTGGTCACAACTGGACCTAATGATCAGGGGTGCCTTTACCTTTATTAGAATCTGAAGCAGTTATGTCACATAAGAGTTTTCATGTCCTTGCCCTCCTAGGTTGTAATATAAACAGCACAGAAAATTAAAATAGGAAGGGGGTATTATTATTATTATTATTATTATTATTATTATTATTATTATATACCACCCATCTGACTGGGTTGCCCCAGGCACTCTGGGAGGCTCCCAACAAAATATTAAAAACACAATAAAGCATTAACCATTAAAAGCTTCATTGTACGGGGCTGCCTTCAAATGTCTTCTAAAAGTCAGATAGTTATTTATCTGTCTGACATCTGATGGGAGGGCGTTCCGCAAGGCAGGTGCCACTACAAAGAAGGCCCTCTGCCTGGTTCCCTGTATCCTCACTTCTCACAGTGAGGGAACCACCAGAAGGCCCTTGGAGCTGGATCTCAGTGTCTGGATGATGCAAGTGAAGATACTCCTTCAGGTATACATTTATTTTAAAAATGTATAATTGTAGAAAGGAGGCCTTCCTGGTATGAACTTAGTTATCCTTTTGGTGCCACACAAAAACGTTTCTGTTTACCAGGGTTTTAAAAATTATAAAAAATTCTAAGGTTTTGAAAGAAATATTTTATTCTGACTTTTTGTATGTTCTCTTCCTCTTGTCAACCACTCTGGAAGTATTGCTGAAAGGGGGGGGTATGTCTGTGTGTCTGTGTTCAACAATAAATAAAGTAATAAAATAAATAGGAAGGGGTGAAAAGTTTGCAGTTTTCTGTCACTTTGCATTTCTTAGTGCAGAAAGTATTGATCTGCTGTTTAGAGATATTTCCTATTCTACTTAATTCAAGTGGGTTCTGGAAGCTTCTCTGTGTGAAAGAAGCAAGGAAGCAGGTTCATGATGTTTGGGTTATTCCTTCAGAGAAGCTGAGGGTTCTCTTATCTCTTTCTGTCAAGGTCATGCTGACTATAAAAGTAAGGCCAGAAGGAGCCTGGATTTCGCTCTTTCTGTCTCTTTTCCTTCTGATGTGGTGTTCTGTATGCTTAGTGTTAAGGTTTTAGACTTATTATAAGTTACTGTAAGTTTAAGTTAAGTCTGCTGCAACTGGATTTCTTATGGACAGTGCCAATCCTGAATGTATTGCTCAACTGCCTTCACCAGCATTAAAGCTCTGCTAGATGAAATATTAATTGCCTCTGGTCTGTTTCTTGGGAATCCTGCAACGTGTTTAAGTTTTTACTCTGCTAACTATACATTGGAGTTCTGCTCTGGATCACTACTGAGTAGAATTTCAATGACAGTTTCTTCCTCATAAACAGCACTTGGGAGGACATTCCAGAGAGTGGTGTGCAGCTACTGAGAAGGCTCTCTTTTGGGATGCCATAAGGTGACATTCATCAATTGTAGCATGATCACCAAGGCCCCTTCCAGAAGACCAGAAGATCGACCAGAAATCTGACACACAGACTTCCGGGTTGGCGCCAACGCAGAATGGCGGACTCCCTCCGAGCTCCAGAGGGAGCCTGCCCGGCAGGGGTTGGGTCTCGCCGCGCCAGCGACGCGGGGACCCTCAAAAACCATGGGCACAGAAGCCCATGGACCTGGTGACTCGGCGGGCACCACTTGCGCCCCCCCGATTCGTGAAGAAGCCTTTTTAAAGGCTTCGGAGCGAGGGACGGGGGGTGGTGTGGTGCTATGAGTCCTCCGCTCCCCCTGCCGAGCGAAGCCGCATGCCATTCGACGGACAGCGCTGACTTCTTCCATTGAAAATCTGGACTAAAAATAATAACCCGTGAGTAATTGGGAAATCGTATCTAAAAGGAAATAATTTTTTTTAATTCGGAACGAGCGGGGGAGGTGCAAAAAGGAAGTCCGCCTCCCCCCTGTTGTAGAGGATTTAAAGCAAGGATCTGACAACTAAGATCGAGAGAAGGGTCTGCTTTTTATTGATAAAAGTTATTAATTTCACGATAGGAAACTACAAGATAGTGCTGGAGGAGAAAAGTGGATTGTATGAGCTAAAGTGCAACCCCCCCGGGAACCGGGAGTGATCCGTGAAAGAGCCTGGAGAGGAGATATAGAGATTTTGACAGCTGTCAAAGCAGCTGTCAAAGTTGGAGCATAAAAGGAAACTTTGTTACGATGACTTTGCCGGTTAGATTCGTTACAATTTGGATATAAATTGTTGAAAACAAGGAATAACAAGTTAGTTTGACTTTTGGGTGTGATCTGGGAGGAAACTAAGTTATTGTAACCCCTCTAGAGGGAGCTTTGGGACACTACAAGAATCGTTGTAAGTGGAAAAATACTCGTGGAACTGAACAGGACTTTTTTCCCCTGGGAAAGCTGCAAAAACGAAACACTATTTTGTCTACAGAGGTCTCTACACTAAAGGAGACAATAGTTATATCTATTGAAGAACGGAAGGGACTTGACGCAAGTTTTTGTTCCTGAATAAATAAATAAAGCCTCTGTAGAGGAACTAAGCTTTTGGAATTAGAATGTTTTTGCAGCGGAACAGGAAAAGAAACCTGAGGAAAGTGAGGAAAGAGAACAACAAGAATTGGATCAAGCTGGAAGTGGGAGCATTTGGGACATCCAGACTTAAAAGGATTAAGAAACAAAATTTGAGTTTTACTCTTGAATATAGAGATCTGGATGGAAGAAAAATGGACCTTCTTGAGATAAAGCTTTTCCAAGATTGGGTGTTCGAAACCAAAGACTATTAAAGACTATTAAAAAGACGGCAAAGACTATTAAAAAGACGGCAAAGTGGAGCTGAGAGAGATCTGGACATGGATGTGGGGTCTCCAGGAGGACAGTAGATATGGACGGACAGTGGGGATCGAAACCGGGAAAGGGGGGAGGGAAACTCGGAATCCAAAGGGTGTAAAACTATATTCTGAATTATGTTTTCTTTATTTTTTCTGTTCTGTGTATTAAAGAGCGGAGTTCGTGGAAGGGAACAGGGGTCGATCTTAGGTGGGGAAAAATTTTAAGCTGAAGGACGGTTGAATTTAAAGAGAAAGTGGTCATATAAGATGAATTAAATTGAATATTGGGCTAATTATAATAAGCTTAAAATTTGGGGTAAGAACTTGTGGAACTAATTTAATGGAAATAGAATACAAGAGGGAGTGGGGTGGGGAAGTCCTGGAAAGATGTTAATGAAAGTAAGGCCTAAATGTAAATGTTTCCTTCCTTCTTTCTTTTTTTCTTTTCTTTTTTCTTTTTCTCTTATATTTTGGAAATTCTAATAAATATGATTTAAAAAAAAAAAAGAAATCTGACACACAGCACACATTTTTTTCACATCAGCCACATGTGAGAGGAGGTGGAATCACGTGACTGGGAGTCACATAGCACAAACACTATGCATGAGAACTTGTCAGTCAAAGGATTTAATTTCCATTTCAAAGTATACGCTTCCACTCTCCATCGTTACAGTGAAGAAGTTATACTCATCCTACCCTCTAGCCATGCAATTATGCTCCCTCATTTCTTCCGTGAAATGTTATTCACAGCGAACAGAAACATCCAGTCCAAAAGGATATTTGCTGGCCTGCTTAGTGTGCACACACAGAAGGAGGCCACCCATGTTTACCCTGTTCCTCAATACAGAAGCTATTTCTGTCCCTCTCTTTTTTTTTCCTCCTCCAAGAAATTTTGGTCTGATATTCCCATTCTAATTTCAACCACCGTAAATAAATCTTTTACATCTCCGTATTTCAAACAACTGTGGGAAATTGAAGGAGCTTTGCCAGTCCAGTTTCTGAAACCTGCACATACAGTATTAATTTCGTTAATTTGTCCTGCGAGATGACCTATTTTGATCCTTTTTAATTATTTTTGCTTCCTCCTTGAATATTTTTTTTTATGACTTCATGATGTAATCTCAGAATGACGGATACCAAACTCTATTATTTCTCTTGATTAAAAAAAAAAAAAGGCAAGGCAATAACCGAGTTGACCCTGACTTTCAATCAGGATTATCACACCATGCTTATTTTCTACTCATCCGCCATAGCTGAGATAATGGAGAAAATGTCCCTTTCTATATTGCCAAGTTCTGAAAGAAAGAAAAAAGGAAGACAATCTGCTCAACATTTGGGGTTGAACTATTGGCCAGTTATGCTGAAAGAGGGAAAAACAAGTACAGCTGCATTGCAAACACCAATTCAATTAAGTCGGGCTTGTGGGACTCTCAATTCCTTAAAAAGTACAGTGGTACCTTGGTTCTCAAACTTAATCCGTTCCACAAGTCCGTTCCAAAACCAAAGCGTTCCAAAACCAAGGTGCGCTTTCCCATAGACAGTAATGCAAAACGGATTAATCCGTTCCAGACTTTTTAAAACAACCCCTAAAACAGCAATTTAACATGAATTTTACTATCTAGTGAGACCACTGATCCATAAAATGAAAGCAATAATTAATAATAATAATAATAATAATTTTTTATTTATACCCCGCCCTCCCCAGCCAAGGCCGGGCTCAGAGCGGCTTACAAGCAATAATAAAAACAAGATGAATGATTACAAACTTAAAAACAAAAATAAAATACAACATTAAAATAATGGAACATTAAAATATTAAAATGTAGCCTCATCGCAGGAGGAGAAGGAAAAGGAAAAAAAGAGAGAGAGAGGGAGGGAGGGAGGGAGGGAATCAAATTGGCTCCAAGCCAAAGGCCAGGCGGAACAACTCTGTCTTACAGGCCCTTCGGAAAGAAATCAGATCCTGCAGGGCCCTGGTCTCATGAGGCAGAGCGTTCCACCAGGCCGGAGCCAGAGTTGAAAAGGCCCTGGCTCTGGTCGAAGCCAATCTAACTTCCTTAGGGCCCGGGACCACTAGGGTGTTGTTATTTATGGACCTTGAGGCTCTCCGTGGGGCATACCAGGAGAGGCGGTCCCGTAGGTACGAGGGTCCTAGGCCGTGAAGGGCTTTAAAGGTCAAAAGCAGCACCTTAAATCTGACCCTGTACTCCACCGGGAGCCAGTGCAGCTTGAAAAGCACTGGGTGAATATGCTCCCATGGCAGAGACCCCGTGAGGAGACTCGCTGCAGCATTCTGCACCCGCTGGAGTTTCTGGGACAGCTTCAAGGGCAGCCCCGCATAGAGCGAATTACAGTAGTCAAGCCTGGAGATGACCGTCGCATGAATCACTGTGGCCAAGTCAGGGCGGGAAAGGTAAGGGACCAACTGCTTGATGCGGCGAAGGTGGAAAAATGTCGCCTTGGCTGTTGCTGTAACCTGCGCCTCCATGGAAAGGGAGGTGTCAAGGATTACACCCAAACTCTTAACAGAAGTCAATGGCACTAATTGGGCCCTCGCAAGAGAAGGGAGTTGGTCCCTCATCCCCATGCCATCCCTCCCTAGCTATAGGACCTCTGTCTTCGAAGGATTTAGTTTCAATCGGCTCCCACGAAACCATCCAGCCACAGCTTCCAAGCATCTGGTCAGTGTGTTCGGGGTCGAGTCGGTGTGGCCATTTATCAGCAGATAGAGCTGAGTGTCATCAGCATATTGGTGACAGCCCAGCCCAAAGCTCCAGATAATCTGGGCAAGGGGGCGCATAAAGATGTTAAAAAGCATCGGGGAGAGAATTGTGCCCTGTGGCACTCCACACACCAAGGAGTGGCGAAATGACATTTCCCTCCCTAGTGCCACCCTCTGTCCCCGACCAGAGATAAAAGAGCACAACCAGTTACGGGCTATGCCCTGTATCCCCACGTCTGTGAGGCGGTGGTCCAGAAGATCATGATCGACCATGTCAAAGGCAGCTGGCAAATCTAAAAGGATCAGCAGTCCTGACCCGCCTCGATCCAGTTGTCTACAGAGATCATCTGTTAGGGCAACCAGAGCCGTCTCCGTCCCAAAACCAGGACGGAAACCAGACTGAAATGGATCTAATGCCGATGTTTCCTCCAGAAACCTACCAAGCTGTTCAGCAACCGCTCTCTCAATTACCTTACCCAGGTATGGAAGATTTGAAACTGGGCGGTAATTGGATAGGTCTAAGGGATCTAATACATGGGACGCGGGTGGCGCTGTGGGTAAAAGCCTCAGCGCCTAGGGCTTGCCGATCGAAAGGTCGGCGGTTCGAATCCCCGCAGCGGGGTGCGCTCCCACTGCTCGGTCCCAGCGCCTGCCAACCTAGCAGTTCGAAAGCACCCCTGGGTGCAAGTAGATAAATAGGGACCACTTACTGGTGGGAAGGTAAACGGCGTTTCCGTATGCTGCGCTGGCTTGCCAGATGCAGCTTTGTCACGCTGGCCACGTGACCCGGAAGTGTCTCCGGACAGCGCTGGCCCCCGGCCTCTTGAGTGAGATGGGCGCACAACCCCAGAGTCTGTCAAGACTGGCCCGTACGGGCAGGAGTACCTTTACCTTTACCTAAGGGATCTAATGAGGTTTTTTTTAAGAGCGGACACACCACTGCTTCCTTCAGTTCCCCTGGGAATGTCCCCGTGTCAAGGGACAAATTGATAATTTCAACCAGGGGGGTCCGCGCAACATCTGGACACTCCCTAATCAGCCAAGACAGGCACGGATCAAGGAGGCAGGTGGTGGGCCTACCAACTTGGAGGAATCTATCCACATCAGTAGGGAGTATCCGATTGAAATGGTCCAACACTGGACCTGAAGTCAATTGAGGGGCCTCCAGTTCAGTCACTGTATCTAAATTGGCAGGGAGGTCACGGCGGAGCAACAGGACTTTCTCTGCAAAAAACTCGCGAATGCCTCACAGCTGTGGGTCGAATTTGTACTTAAATTTGGTTGTCCTCCTAAGGACGTTATTGACCTAATTATTCTAAAAAGTTGTGCCGGGCGAGAGCTAGCGGATGCAATGGAAGCTGCAAAATAAGATTTCTTAGCAGCTTTCATAGCCACCTCATAGACTTTCATAAGCGTCCTATAAGATGTTCTTGAGGCTCCATCACGAGTCCGTCGCCATACTCGCTCTAGCCGTCTGAGATCCCGCTTCATTTTCCGGAGCTCCTCAGTAAACCAAGGGGCCCGGTTTCGACGGGGTCGCAGAGGGCGCTTAGGCGCGATCTCATCTATGGCTGCCAAGAGCCGGTTATTCCAGTCCTCAACAAGGTCATCTAATGTGTCGCCAGGAGGAGCAGGGTTCCGCAAGGCTTGTCGGAATCTATCAGGATCCATCAGTTTTCGCGGACGAGCCCAAATAGGTTCACCACCCGAGCCGGGGAGGAGCGGGAAGTCAATCTTGGCTTTCAGAGCATAGTGATCAGACCATGGCACTTCCACAGCAGGGAGCATGATCACATCTATGCCAGCCCCAAAGATCAGATCCAGCGTGTGGCCTGCTTGATGAGTGGGGCCCAAAACAACCTGGGAGAGCCCTAGTGTTGCCATGGAAGTCACTAGGTCCAGAGCCTGTGAGGAGGGAGTGGCATCAGCATGGACGTTGAAGTCTCCCAAAACCAGTAGGTTTGGGAACTCCAAGGCCCAGCCTGCCACCACCTCCAGCAGGTCTGACAGGGTGGTTGCAGGTGTGCTGGGTGGTCGGTACAGCAGCCAGACAGCCAAGCTCTCCTTGGTGCCCCACATGAGACCAACACATTCAATGCCGGAGATCGCCGGTGATGGCAGAGCTCTGAAAGAGCAATCCTCCCGGAATAACAACACTACTCCTCCTCCCCGACCCACAGTCCGCGATTGATGGAGGACAGAGAAACCTGGGGGTGTTATCTCATGTAGGGAGACTACTTCGCCTTCCCGTACCCAGGTCTCCGTCACGCAAGCCAGGTCAATCCCCTGCGAGACAAAAAAGTCACGCATGGTGGCGGTTTTGTTGCCTATCGACCTGGCATTGCACAGCACCAATGACGGAGGTGTGTAACCCTTGCTCTTCCTACCCTCATCCCTTGGGATGGGGCATAGATTGGAAGGGGTTCGAGGATCACTGCATCTCGAAACCCTTCGCCGATAGAGATATCTAGCCCCACCGCCATTCCTCCCTAGCCCTTCAATTGTGGAAATCCCAGATCCCATACTAGCCTCCCCAATAGATGGGTAACATCCCCTCAATAACAAGTCATCCTTGGGCCAGGACTCCTGGGTCAAAATGGTATGGGAAAGAGGTGGAGGTCTGATAGGGTAAGTATCCCTAGAAGATAAAACCCAGCCAACCGCACCCCAAGCGAGGGGGACAGTCCCATGGTGTTTCATTAACTGTCAATCCCCCTCTCCCTCCTGGGTTAATTGGAGGGTTGTTGGTTCTATCTGTGGCTGTGGAAGTATTAATGAGGTATGTGTTATAAAATGTGGATCACTGGCCAATAGAGTAATGAAATGTACTATAAAATAAATAAGACAGTATTGTAGCTGAACTGAGTTCCACACAGTCACAAAAACAAATTAACTGAAAAAACCTCAAAAACAAAAATGCAAAATAAATAGCAAAAACAAAAGCGTCCAACTTAATACATTTCAGAAGTCCATTTTACTTCCGAAATGTTCAAAAACCAAGGCACAGCTTCTGATTGGTGCAGGCGCCCTGGAAACAATAGCCGACAGCTGCATTGGACGTTCAGCTTCCGAAAAATGTTAAAAAACTGGAACAGTTACTTCCAGGTTTCCGGCGTTTGAGAACCAAGGTGTTTGAGAACCAAGGTACCACTGTATCTGAAGAACTGCCTGTGTGAATCAGACCAAAGGGATTCTATCCCAACAGCAGCCAACTATTTGTCTCTGATAAATCATAATCTGGGCATAAAAGTAATAGCCTTTCCTTATAAGGCTGTTTAAAGAAGTGGGATTAAAAATGCAAAGTACCCTCCCATTTCCACTAATTTTCCCCTTCCACTGATGCCCCCTCCAAAGTCATTCAAGAAAGTCCCCCAACTATTAAGCATGCCTTTCAGGATTTCTCAGGATCTGCAGTGGGAAGAACTGGGCAGAAAATAAAAGGTAAGGTAAAGGTTAAGGGCCCCTGGACGGTTAAGTCCAGTCAAAGGCAACTATGGGGTGCGGCGCTCATCTCGCTTTCAGGCCAAGGAAGCTGGCGTTTGTCCACAGACAGCTTTCCTGGTCATGTGGCCAGCATCACTAAACAGCTTCTGGTGCAACGGGACACCGTGACGGAAGCCAGAGCTCACAGAAGCAGTGGTACCTATTTATCTACTTGCACTGGTGTGCTTTCGAACTGCTAGTTTGGCAGGAGCTGGGACAGAGCAACAGGAGCTCACCCTGTTGTGGGGATTCAAACCGCCGACCTTCGGATCGGCAAGCCCAAGAAGCTAAGTGGTTTATACCACTCACTGAGTGAGCAGAATTCTTCTTACACATGTCTGCATCCAACCCTACTTGTTTGACTTCAACTGTTTGATAATCTGATTTAGTCTGGGAATTATCCCACCATGGAAACCCTGATTTTAATCCCAGACCAGCCACACATTTATTTTAAGGCTACAGAAATGATCTTCTATCTCCCAAAATCATAAAAACCAAGGACCCAACTTTGCTTCCACTGTAATGAACATGCTCTAAGTCACCCCCTGAAAATGAATGGATTCCAAGAAGAAAATAGAGGATGAAATGAACAGGATATGCGAAATGAAAAGAGTGGTGTGAAGAAAAGGGCACTCAATCTCATACTAAAATTCACCTTGAGAAAGTTTCCGCTTCTGACTAAATTCTTCTATGTGTTTGAATATCAGAATTCTGCTTTCCCAGCTACCTGTAAAAATGTTGTAGGTCATTACTATTTCCAGGTGGATGACTGACACTTAATTACTATTGAATGCAACCTTCCAGTTGACCTTTTTGAAAGAAAATAGTTGTTGAGATTTCTTGGAAAACCTCCTTGAAGATTATAGCAAAACGCCTGTTCATCTCCATGGAAGCAATTCAGCCCTTGCAAGCCATAAAATTATATTATTTTCTTAAAAAGGGTGAACTTTTCCATGGAACCTACTGTCTCTTGCGTGACATGTTGTCTGTAATTATACAGTGTCTGTTTTCCCGTATTTTTGCACTTTACAATTATCGCCTCAGTATACAATGCAGCACGAACAGTTTGTTCCTCCATCCGAGGAAGTATATGCTATTGCAGCCAATGGGGTTTACATTCAAGTAAATATGCTTAGGACTGCTCTGTCAATTTTATAGCCAAAGCCCTGAAACTGTTTACTCTGGAACAGTCACATGAAGTGCATGGTAGTAAGAATTGGAAAGAAAAAAAACAAATCCTTCTAGCATTCAGAAAAATATGCTAAAGCAAATATGGTGAATGTTGTATGTTTCTAAAGCAGGGGGGTCGGCAGTCTTTTGGGGCTCATGTGTACATTTCCAAGCCTGAAAAACAGTCCTGGGCAGCACAGTACAACAGAAGAAGAAGAAGAGTTTGGATTTGATATCCCGCCTTTCACTCCCCTTCAGGAATTTCAAAGCAGCTCACATTCTCCTTTCCCTTCCTCCCCCACAACAAACACTCTGTGAGGTGAGTGGGGCTGAGAGACTTCAAAGAAGTGTGACTGGCCCAAGGTCACCCAGCAGCTGCATGTGGAGGAGCGAGGACGTGAACCCGGTTCCCCAGATTACAAGACTACCACTCTTAACCACTACACCACACTGGCTCTCACACAACAACAACAACAACAACAACAACAACAACAACAACAACAACAACAACAACAATTTTTATTTGTACCCTGACCATCTGGTTGGGTTTCCCCAGCCACTCTGGGCAGCTTCCAACAAAGATTAAAAATACATTAAAATGTCACACATTAAAAACTTCTCTAAACAGGGCTGCCTTCAGATGTCTTCTGAATGTCAGGTAGTTGTTTATCTCTTTGACATCTGATGGGACAGTGTTCCACAGGGCGGGTGCTACTACCGAGAAGGCCCTCTGCTTGGTTCCCTGTACAAACACATGCTGCACACATATGGCAGCCATTTGCATACATGCTCATACCACACACACATACCCCACATCCATGCATACTCATGCTCCTCACACTCCTTAATGAGGTTCAAATAAAATATTTTGTTTTGATTTTTTTCTAGACTAATTGGAAAGGGCTTGAAGTTAATCAGCTGCCATCTTCAGGAAGATCACCACAAACACTATGTAACAATTCTTTTGGAATGAATAGAAGGGTCCCACCATCACCACACACACACACACACACACACACACACACACACACAAACCTAATTTGAGTGAGGAAGAGGCAGTTGCCAAATGGTCTCAGCTGAGGAATAGAAGGGTTAACCCTTACAGCCCCAGTTGCAACCCTCAAACACACCCCTCCACCATCTCAATTAGAGTTTTTTATTGCAACCAAAAGGCTTTTCTCAAGTCTGGCTGGGACAGTGGGAACCATCTTCAATGTGGGTGGTCACAAGCATGACTTTAGTTTTCTTGTAATTCACAGTTCTCTTTGGCAGTATCCTGAGAATGCCCTCATCAGTCTTTTTAGGCCTACTCTTGTTTGAGATAGAAGTACCACATCATCTGCGTAAAATAATATAGAGAGGGCTTTTGTGGCAAGTTTAGGGGCATGATACTCTGGAGATGTTAAACTCTGTACAATATCATTTATATATAAATTAAGCAATGCGGGAGCTAGGATACAACCTTGCTCAACTCCCTTTATGGCTGGTAAGGATCCTGTGAGCTGCCCATTTGTAGAGCAACACACTTTCAGCACAGTGTTTTTATACAGACATTTAATCAAGAACAATAATCTTTTATCTATACTTGAAGAGTTCAACTTATCCCGCAACTAGGGAGGAAGAAGATCATTTTCCCTTCCCCATCTGTGACTTCACTGAAATCATCCATCATCCATTGTGATTAGGCCCTTCCAACATTCTAAGACTACACTGGCTTCATAGACCTGTAGACTTAAAAGCACTGTATTAGCAAGTGGGTATGCAGCCCATTCTCTTAAAGCACAAGCCTTGCCCTTAAAGCAGAGAGAGAGGGGGAGGAGGAGGTTTAAGAGTACTGTTGCACACCACCCCAGTCTTCAAGCACTTCTTCATGCTTCCTTTTGGAATGAGGCACAGCAGAGACTGTGGTGTCTTTATGATATATGGCTTATTTAAACATATAATCAACCTGAGCCTATGATGGATGGGTTCACAGCATTAACACCCCAAGAAGGCCTTGATTCCCCCATAGCCACAGCCTTGGATTCAAACATTGCTCCCACTCTCTCGCTTCTAGCTTGCTCCTCGCTTCTGGCTCACATCTCTCCAGCTTTCTGCTCTCAACTCTCTGCCTTTGTCCTTTTAACTATTCCAAGTTGAGCGAAGAAGCCTCAGCCATTTGACTTCCCACGCAAAGCTCTTTCATTTGTTCTAGTGCTATTTTTCTAGAAAAATAGGTGCCAGAACTCACCATGATCAGCTCCCTTGTTCTCTTATAATGACAGTGGTGCCCACCTGAGAGGTGCTGGAACTGAGTTCCGGAGAGTTCCGGCTGAAAAAAGGCATTTTGTTTTGTTCCATTAATGGCCCATCACCTCAGGAGGAAGCTAGCTTGGCTAAGCCAAGAATGAGAGGCAGGCAGACATTAGAAGGGTCTGAGCATACAGTCTACTCCCCCCCAAAAAAACCCCCCTTCATAACAATATCATACTTTATGTAGGAAGTGGAGATAATAATACAGGAATGATGCAGAAATGAAGTTGTGTTTATTTTAAATCCACTGATTAAAATGTTCATACCCCACCGCTCACTCAAAGATTACCAAGCCACCTAACAACATTTTTTTAAAAAAAGTAACGCCGTTCTAAATTCCACAGTAAATTGTGAAACAAATAAAAGCAGAGCAGATAAATCAACACATTAGCAACAACATTGTGACGTGCTCTCTGAGGGGCTACTCTTGGGCTTGGTCCAGAAGTGCCAGCTGGTGAACAATGCTATAGCTAGACTGTTGGTGGAGGCAGATTGCCACCAGCGAATAACATCCATGCTTAAAAGCTTGCACTGGCTGTCCATATGCTACCAGGCCAGATTTAAGGTTCTTGCATTCATTTAGAGGGCTCTTAACAACGAGGGTCCAGGCTGAGATCTTCACAGGAGTCTCTGTTGGTGGTCCCCCATGGCCCAAATGCATGGCTGCACATTCAGTACGGCGAGTTCCATTCAACAGAACTCCATTCCAGTTGAGATTACACAGGCCCCCAACACATGTACAAGTGTTTACATGAAAGAGCATGCCCTTGTACAATTCAACCCCTTGTGTACACAGGTTGCCAGAGTGTTCACTCATATAATGTAACGTGTGAACACTCCTACTGACTTTGTTGACAAAGGATTTGGTTGTATGATTGTAGATATTCAGTTGGTTTTATATACCTCCAAACAGTCTACCCCCAAATATAAATCCATGCCACTATAAAAAGCGGAAGACAATAAAAGTGTCTTAACTGATAGGGCTCCAAAATAGATAAATGATTTTTTTAGTGTATTAGGACAACCCATAAAAAGAAAATGGGCTGTGTTCGTTAGTTAGTTTAGATTAGATAGATAGGTAGCTGGATAGACAAATAGATAGATAGATAGATAGATAGATAGATAGATAGATAGATAGATAGATATCACTGAGAGACTTGATGCGCTTATCTTAAGACTACCGGAATTTTTAAATCATCAGCACATTCTGACCTATTGATCTGCTTTCCGACTGCTGACACCATTTACTACCATGCAGAGCAAAATCAATAAAATAAAAAAAGATACCTGTTTCTTTACTGACTTGGTTATTTTCCAGCAACTCTAAAGTTAAAACTGATTTTTTTAAAAAAAATCAGAGGTGGGGGTTAATTACAATTCCAGTTTTATGGTAGTACATGAGTAATATGGTAAATAATAAATAACAACTACAACAACCATATTCGCCTCAGTAAAACAGACCAACAGTTCACGTTCCCAGAAACTGGAATAAATCTTCAAGATTTCCATAGTTTCTTTTGGGTAAAGTATATAGTTACATGTACAGGCAAACTCATGCTGGTAGCTTCAAGAACACTGTCCAACCATCTTGTCCTCATGGTTCAATGTTACTAGTGAGCAAAGTTACCCAGTCAGGATTTGAATCTTGGTCCTAACTTTTGGGGTTAAGTTTCTATTTAGCTGTCCATTAATACTGACAAACCGTATCTCCCATTCATCTCTCAGATCCCCTTGCAAATCTAAAGTACTGACCTCACCACATCCTGCGGTAAAAAAATTCCCCAAGTTAATTACACATTGTGTGAAGGTAAGTGTGTGAAGCTACAGCATTCCTACTATCAGCTTAAGTGACACATTCTCTCTCTCTCTCTCTCTCTCTCTCTCTCTCTCTCTCTCACACACACACACACACACACACAGAGAGAGAGAGAGAGAGAGAGAGAGAGAGAGAGTAGAGCCCCTCTGAGCCAAAGGCCCAAAGGTAGAATGCCCAGCCAGCAGCCAAACGAAGCCTCAAGCGGTGGTTCCCACAGCGCAGCAACCCAGCAAAGGGATACAGCAGCAAGGAAAACCACCGTCACCATTCTGCTGAGAAGTGCTGAGCAAAGGCAAGTCCCCAGGCAACGTGGCCGATTTGATCAGCACAAGGCATGCAAGCTCCACCCCCCCAGTCGTTCTCAGACTCCTTACTGGGCAGCCAAGCAACGCAGTTGAGGAGCCTCCCTGGCTGGCAGGGAGCCGGCAGGGAGAGGAGCTGCTTCCTTTGAAATCCGGGAAATTTACGGGATATCAACAATCCGGGATAGCAGCGGGAAACAGCACTGGAATAAGGGAGTTTCCCGCCAAATAAGGGAAGGTTGACAGCTATGCAAAAGGGAGATCCTGCAAATGATATGGGAGCTGTTTGAACTCAGCTGTGTTTGAACAATCTTTCCTTAACAAAGAACATTAATATATCAGGGCGATGTTTAGATCTAGGCTTCCCTTGTCTCAGACAAGCGAGTTCAACATGTAAAGGGGGTTATATTCACACATTTTATTCCCTGCAACCCATCAACCAGTAAGTACATCACATGGGGCTGCTGTTTCTGCTGCTTAACTCTCATAGCCATCTTCTAGAACAGTATGTCCCCAACTTGGGTCTCCAGCAGTTTTTGGACTACAGCTCCCATCATCCTTGGATAGCAGAACCAGTGGTCAGGAATGAAGGGAATTGTAGTCCAAAAATTGCTGAAGACCCAAGTTGGGGACACACTGTTCTAGAATCATCAACAATAACAACAACAACAACCACATTGCACAAGATTATGTCCCTGCCTATACAGGGGATTTACCCTATCATTTAATGTGTACCGCAAACAGATGGAGAATAGGTGAACAAGTGTGTGCCACTCAGTAGAATAAATGGAGAAAATGCCTTCATTATTTCTCTTACCTTTGGCAGGCTATAAACTTTTAAATGCTGTGAAACCAACAGGGTTCCTTTAATTGGGCACAGTACAGTGTTATTTCAAATGTCAGTGGACTGATTGAATCAGCTAGTGGCACTAATAGAGTTAAATTGGTTTCAAAATACCAACAGGAGGCATCTACAGAAAAACACGTCAGCCAAAATATTGGCCAGTTCTACCACACCTGAAACAGGGAGATTCTAGACAGAGGCTTAGGAAGAATTTTAGTAGATCACCATGAAGAAATAAGGGAAGAAAGTCAAGGTCACTGTGAACCATTTCTGCGATGTCTTTATTTAGAGTTTTCTATAGGTAAAGGTAAAGGGACCCCTGACCATTAGGTCCAGTCATGGCCGACTCTGGGGTTGCGGCGCTCATCTCGCTTTACTGGCCAAGGGAGCCATTATTATTATTATTATTATTATTGCCTTATTATTACCTTGCCCCTCTGACTGGGTTGCCCCAGCCACTCTCTGTGGCTTCCATCACATACAAAAACATTATAAAATTATACAGGGCTGCCTTTGGATGTCTTCTAAAAGTTGTACAGAATGATGTCCTTGGCTTGGCACCACGTAACTCCAAAGCCTCCCACATTTCTCCAATGAAAATAGGGACATCCAAAGGAAAAGCAAGACATCCTGGGATCAAATCCAAAACTAAGACGTCTGTAAATCTGGGATGTCCTTGGAAAATAGGGACGCTTGGAAGGTCTGGATTTTCTAGACCCTTTTCAGTCTGGTTTCAGGCCTGTTTTTTGCAGCGAAACAGCCTTGGTCACTCTGATGTCCTTTGTCAGAAGGGAGACAGAACTGTGGCCCTGTCCATTTTTACTGATTGCTCAATGGTTTCTAAAGTCATTTTCCTGTGTGTCCTTCTAAACAACTCAGGGAGTTGGAGACACTGTGTTGCAGCTGTTCCACTCCTACCTGCAGGACTGTTGACAGAAAAAAAGCACCTGGAGAGTGTTGTTTCAGCCTATGACTTTTCAATTCTGGGGATTTGAAGCATCATGTCATCAGTATGCTGGTGACACATAGCTGCATGAAGGTGTTGGACTGGAAGCAGTGCTGGGCTGGTTGAGGGGCAATAAACTGAATTCTGATAAGACAGAATGGGTGAGAATTTTAAAAGAAATCATTTGACTTCCTCCTGCCAAATCATAAAAGCATTGCAATAACTCTTACGTACACACTTGTGTCCATTAGACACATTATGCTATTTGCTTTTCTGGTCCATTTATGGTGCTAGATGAGTGGAATTTAAATAGCCTTCCACATTTTTATGAACAGGTGTCATGAATTAATAAATTAATACTTAATTTACTGTGTTACAATTCTGTGAACCTGTGGGAGAATAAAACAAGTTACTTGAATGTCAAACTTAGAATAAAGTCTCCTAATATCATTTGAACTGCTATGTCAATCTACAATGTGTTAAGCCTATATACACATCAAATAGCCTCACTGTTGTCAGTTTCCATATTCATGGGGGCCACTCTGTGCTCCAGACAGTAAATGTACGGTATCTTGTTTTTTAATGGTCAGGCCCCATAATGAAATTAGCACCATGTAGCAGTCAGATCTCATATCTTCCAAATGTTCTCAATTCCCGGTTTTGTCTTCTTGAAGAGATTTTGGATTTGCCTTAAAAAGAAAAAGATTTGTTAAGGCACACAGGGAGACTTTCAGCAGAATGCAGTATGCTTCCCTTACACACAGATTTTCTCTCATTAAAACACATGCCTACTCCAATAGTAAATGTTGCAGAACATTTTTAAACTGTATCAGCTACTCCAAGTACAAATAGATCCACTTAGATTTTAAAAGTCCTATTAAGCATTCGTATATTCCCAAAGGAAGATGATTATGGTCCGTTTTACTAACATGCCCTGGTTCAGAAGTCAGTGAAAGAGAAGGTATTGCAAGGTGTAAAGCACAAAGCAAGCCAAGCAGTCTTTGACAAAACGTCCCACAGTAAAAAAGGTAAAGGGACCCCTGACCATTAGGTCCAGTCATGACCGACTATGGGGTTGTGGCGCTCATCTCACTTTACTGGCCGAGGGAGCCGGCGTACAGCTTCCGGGTCATGTGAACCAGCATGACTAAGCTGCTTCTGGCGAACCAGAGCAGTGCACGGAAACACCATTTACCTTTCCGCCAGAGTGGTACCTATTTATCTACTTGCACTTGACGTGCTTTTGAACTGCTAGGTTGGCAGGAGCAGGGACTGAGCAACGGGAGAATAATTTTAATAAATTGCCATTGTTGTTTGGCTACTTGCAATGTGCCCCTATTTATTCTACATCAAGCCGGATGTTATGAAATTTAACTTCCTTCTGTGCTTTAGCATAGATTGCCATTCCTGGCCTTCAAAATAGGATGGCAAATGTAGAGTAAACAGTCAATACTATCCCTAACAATATGCTGTAAGGTGAAGCTTTTGTACACACGTTACTAACAGTCTTAAGGCTGCTATTCTATGCCCACAGTGGGACTTACTCCCAAGAAAATGCGTACAGGATTGCAGTGTAAAGCTCCTGCTCATCACAATTCTCACTCTTCCTTAGCCTGCAGAATTATGCTAAGAGCTGCTCTAATAGAATATTACTGAGAGATTTCACATTTTAAAAAGTCAAAGAACTCGTAGCTATGTGGTTCCCACAGAAACCACTACACTGTGAATATATATTATGGCATTAAAATTTAACACCATATGGAGCAATCCAAAATATTATCCATGTGAAATGTGGGCAAGTTGCAAGTGCCAAGGGAATGATTAGCTTGAAATCCCTTTACTTCTGTGTAAAATTTGAGTAATGTCCTGACATAAAACGCAGATTTGGGGATATTGTCTGTACATTACTTTTTCTTTCAATACAATAAGATTTCTCTGCTCCTCTGATATCATCCACCATTTGATCTGAGTAAATGTATGGTGGCAGGAAATTCTAACATTTGGCAGTGCTTGAACTAAGATGGAAAGGTAGAGGTTCCCTTGATATAATCCACAGTACCCGCTCCCTTAATTTTAGCCTAATCATGACCATGGGACCTCCTGAGCTACTGACATTAATCCCACAATTTTCTCTTGTGTGCATGGTTTTTTCTTGCAGAAATAGTCGGCACAGGGATCCCAATCTGGATTAGGAGGAGCTTTTCCCCTTTGCCTCCTAGTGCAAAGATTAGCCCTTGAACCCGTAATTCGTATGGGAGAGGGAAGACTTCCAATGGAGCAAAAAACATGCTTTATTCCCATGCAAACTGTAGACATAGTGCTTAGTCCAGCTCTGGACTACAGTATGGTCGGGGGGGGGGGGGGGGTAATTTACCAACCCACCATCCAGGGTTCCAGGGTATTGCAAGCCACTTTGAGTCTTATTGTACAAACCGATACAATCTGCAGTGGCTGAATCATCAATCCTTCCATTGTTAAATGTCAGAAATGAGCCAGCTCCAAGCAAAGGTTTGCAGATAGCAGCCAGGAACAGAGAGGCTTTGATGTTAGTCAGACAGTGGAGAGCCGGCAGCTGCAAAATTCTGCTCTTCCTGACCTTGACGGAGAAGCTGATAGTAGCTGAGAGCAGGTTAGAACACAGCCAAAGCTTGCCAGAAGCAAAATCAGGCACGAATAAACTCAGAGATAGCCTCTCAGAAGTGGAAGAGGTTGGAGCTGATCCAATCTGAGGAGTCAGCGAATGGGAGGGTTGTTAGACAGGAAGCAAAACAAGAGAAGTAAGGGTCGTAAGTTCAATATCTGCTGGAGACGCTGGAAGGAGTCTTCAGAAGGGTCATCTTGAGTGATGATGCCAAAGGCTTTGTTAGAACCATCCAGAGCTATCTGTTTTTGCAATAAATCCTCCTTTTAAATTAGCTATGCTTACTGTGTTATCAGTCTGGGAACCTGGACTCCTGACATTAAACTACTCTGGGAATTGTAGTTTTCTGAGGGGGATTGGGCTCTCCTAATAACCCCCATCCCCCTTAGCTAACTACAATGCCCAGGATTCTCTGGGAGAAGCCGCTGAAATTAAAAAGTATACTCTAGGTGGCGGTCTAGGATCCGAAGAAAGGTTAAAATTGCCAATCAGCTGGCACACCCAACTTGCCCCAGATCCAAAGACCCCTGGAACTGGACACCACTATTGCCAAGCCTTTAAGTGGTGTGCATTTGACTGTCATGTTCCAAAATTGATATTATATATAGTAAGGTTGAGCTTTTACAATAAAGAAAATATTACTTACTGGATATATATCCATTTACAAGAAATGTTAATTCCATGTTTGCTATGAGTTGCACCAGTGGAGTTGTTCCTCTTTGACATCCTCCTTTAATAACGACTCCAAACAACCAACACTGATGAGGGACAAAAAGTTATCCATTACTCAGCCCATCTGTGCAAGGCAATTGGCAAACTGTATACCAAGAATTTATCCCCATTTATAGAGGGAAATGAAATAGATAACAGGAAGAAATAAAAGACAGAATGAAGGGGTAGGGTGGGGAATGTAGTAATGCACTGTTGAGAAGAAAAATTGCTGCTATCAGTCTTGCCAGTATATGAGAAACTGAGCTGCAATTCATGAATGTGACAAAACACATCCCCTTTACAAAACAATAAAACATAAAAAGGACAGACAAACAGGGATGCTCGTAAAACGTGTCTTGCACAACTTCGAACAGGGCGGATTCAAACGCAGAGGTGGATGTGGTCCTTAATTATAAATTTGTCGTTAAACAAGGTCACCCAGGACAGGCAATGTAGAAACATGGGATTTGAGGTTTTGGTTTATGGAAGTGTGAAGACAATGCTGAATTTTGCTTCATTCTTAAAGATGCTCCACACACACACACCCCCCCCCCCCGAAAAATAACTGGCCAGGAGACATATGTGGTTGCAACTGGTCAGGGAAAAGCAGAGCTTTAAGCGTATGACTGTATGTCTTTTAATTATGTTGTTGTTCTTTATTACAGTGGTACCTCGGGTTACATATGCTTCAGGTTACATACGCTTCAGGTTACAGACTCTGCTAACCCAGAAATAGTGCTTCAGCTTAAGAACTTTGCTTCAGGATGAGAACAGAAATCGTGCTCTGGTGGCGCAGCGGCAGCAGGAGGCCCCATTAGCTAAAGTGGTGCTTCAGGTTAAGAACAGTTTCAGGTTAAGTACGGACCTCCGGAACGAATTAAGTACTTAACCTGAGGTACCACTGTACTCAGTTTCCACATACGTTCGAAGCTGATGTACAAAATAGAAGAAAAATGCAGCTAAAAACTGTTACAAAAAAAAGCATATGATGTGCATAAAAACAATACCGAAAGGACACTTTGGGGAGAGATCTATGGGAAAGCTTGTTGGAATTAAAAGGTCTTCCATTGTTTCTGGAAAGTGCAAATTATGGACACCTGTCATATCTCAACAGGAATGCTGTATTTACACAGATCAGAGGCAGCAACACTCTCTTTAGTGAGAGATAGACAGCCAGTGTGGTGAAGTGGTTAGAGTGCTGGACCTGGGTGATCAGGGTTCAAATCCTCACTCGCCATGAAGTTCACTGGGTGACTTTGGGCCAGTCACTGGACTCAGCTATACAACTTCAAAGAAAACATTTTAAGTGCATTATACAAATGTGGCACTAGATGGTGATGGTGAGCTATGGCAAGTTCAATATATTTTTCAAAACATGTTTGTTTTTTTTAAGCAGTTTCACAAGGTTTTATATATGTGTCTAGATTCCACCCAGGACATTCAATACAGGATCTCAAAGCAGCTGTCTTATTACAAACGAATTTCAGAAACAGACTTGAAAGAGAAGTTGCTGAATTACAACTTATCACTAAACTGAAAACTATGGAGAGACCTGGTCTTAATAGAGATAATGGATTCCTGACTCATTACATATGCCAATCATCTGCATACTATCCCTTGCTTTTTCCTGTAGGACTAATTGCAATCATTGTTAACAGGTTTACCATGACAATTGAGTCAATACCCATCTCCTACTACCCTCCTGAGTAAAACCCCACCCCACCCTCCCACTATATATAAGGGTCTGGTGACTTCTGATTCAGTGTATCTGAAGAAGTGTGCATGCACACGGAAGCTTATACGAAGAACAAACTTAGTTGGTCTCTAAGGTGCTACTGGACAATTTATTTTAATTTTTTTATATATTTAGATTCCACCACTCATTCTCAGCCTATCCTACCTCACATCTGATGCTGTGAGGATAAAATGGGAAGGAGACGTATGTGTACCACCTTGAACTACTTGGAGGAAAGGTAGGATATAAACATAATAAATACATAAATAAGTGAGCTATAATCTTGATCCAACCCTCTTCCCTCTAATTTGCTGTACGCAACAGTTGTCACTTCGTAAGACATTCCAATCCCCCAGAGTCAAGCTAAAGGAAGCTATAACATACCACTCCAGAGCCACATATTCATTCACAAATGAAACCACTAAAGCAGAGCCCCATAAAAGCACTTACCAATTGTGATCAATGCCAAAACATCAGGAAATAGGATGGGGAAAATCCTAGCATTAAAAGCCAGTCACACCAATGGCGAACACAAGCAAATGGAAGTGAGATTTCCCATAACAATAAAGGTCTATTGAACGGCGTACAGATTTTCTCACGCCTCCATTATTTTCTCACCAGCCAAAATTTCCTGTTCTATGATCAACAGAAGCACAGAAACAGCATTCAGAATGGTTACTGATCACCCCTAGCCTTAGATGTAGTAAAATATAAGGGGAAAGTTTCCAAATGACATCAACTTTGCAATCACTGGTATTTGACCGTAATAATAAATTATTATTATTATTATTATTATTATTATTATTATTATTATTACTTTGCAGTCTCACGACCCTGAGATTAAATCTCATGCTTTCCCAATTGAACTACCCAGATAACTAGGGTCTTCATAAATAGAGCATATAGAGTTGGATCCAACCAAGTCCTACTCAGAGTAGACCCAATGAAATAAATTGAGAGTCATGTCCATTAATTTCAATGGGTTTACTCTGAATATAATTAGCACTGGATACAACCTTAAGATACTTGAATGTAGGTCCTATTGAAATCAATGAAACAAGTTAGACATGACTTAACAGAAGTTTCACTATTTACAGTAGAAATTGAGTGCGAATAATTTACTCTGGATCCAATCCATGGTGTTTAATATCTTCAGTTGCATTGTTATCACAATTACTGTGGCAAAAAAAAAAAAAAATGGAATTAAGTAGTGGAAATGTCATTTCCTGAAAGACTGCATTCAATAATTTATGGATCAGCATCAGGCCGGAAAATAGTTTCTTGCAGGGTACCATAGAGATCAATACTGGGACTAGCGCTACTCAACATCACCATTAATGACTTGGATGAAGAAGTGAATAGTACATTTGCAAATGAATGATATAAGATGAATGATATAAAATGTTAGGGAAGTGCAAAGAACAGGCTAAAAACGATTACAATAAAGGGGATAAGAGAATTAGTAGTGATAAATCAACAAAGACAACTTCACACCTGATGTCTAAAAACAGCCTCCACATGGTTTGAAGTCTTCAGCTGACTCTAACAGTTGCTGATTCTGACAGATATTATGACAGTTAGCCACAGAGCATTGCTCTTTTTTTTTTCTTTTCTTTTTTTTTGCAATAAATGCTCTCACTCAGCCACCAGTCTCCATGCAATGCTGCTTGAGAAAAATAGATATTTCCTTCTTTAAATCTGGCATTAAATCCTTCTTTAAATTAGGCATTGAAAAAGAAGAAGAAGCTCTAGACACTCTATATTTTACCCATGAAATGTTTTACCACTCCCCTAATGAGCTTGTATTTTATGAGTACTTAAGTGGTCCACTCACACTCCTAAATTATTTGCATTGTTTCAATTTCTGCAGTTGGGTAATTGTCTGAGCATTCAGCCAGATGTGCATTGACTCCCATGCGGTATTGTCATCTCTTTATGATGATGATCCTTTCAAACCAATAGATTTCACAAAGATGTAATAACTCACAGTGTCAACATCTTGTTCAAAACCCCACTGAACGTCTGGAGATATTGGAAAAGCACACAGAAGGCTTTCTCCATTTCTGAGCATAGTTGCAAGAAACCAGGGATCTTAGACAAATCTAACTGGATGGGCTTTGGGAAGAGAGGGGGACAACAGCATGGGACAAGCTGATGCAGTATCAATAAAAGGGGCTTCCAGATGGAAGTGCTACAAAATTGCTGCTTTCCCACTGTAAGCTACAAATAGAATTGCAATGGACTTCTTCCTCATCCTCATTTACATGTGCTGTTTATACCAAAATAAACTCTGAACTGACTTAACAATGTAAAATATAAACAGATAAAATTAACCAAAGACCAGAAAATGCTAAACAATTTACATATACAATATTATTATTATTGTTATTATTATTATTATTATTATTATTATTATTATTATTATTATTATTAAATTTATATACTGCCCACCATTCGTAACTCTCAGGGTGATTTCTAAAACATTTAAGTCCTACCTATGCCCACTACTGGGACGCGGGTGGCGCTGTGGTCTAAACCACAGAGCCTAGGGCTTGCCGATCAGAAGGTCGGCGGTTCGAATCCCCGTGGCGGGGTGAGCTCCTGTTGCTCGCTCCCTGCTCCTGCCAACCTAGCAGTTCAAAATCACACCAAAAAGTGCAAGTAGATAAATAGGTACCACTCTGGCGGGAAGGTAAACGGTGTTTCCGTGCACTGTTCTGGTTCCCCAGAAGCGGCTTAGTCATGCTGGCCACATGACCCAGAAGCTGTACACCAGCTCCCTTGGCCAATAAAGCGAGATGAGCGCCACAACCCCAGAGTCAGTCATGACTGGACGTAATGGTCAGGGGTCCCTTTACCTTTATCCCCACTACAACACAAGCACCACAGTACTGCAGAGGTAAACATCCTGCAAATTAAAGCTTCAGCACATGACTTCTCTCCAAGAATCCTGGGAACCATAGTTTGCTATGGGTGCTGGGGGTTGTAGCTCTGTGAAGGATAAACTAAAGTCCCCCTTATTCCTTTGGGGAAGCTGTGTGCTTCATATTCTTTAATTATATGGCAAGTAGCACCAGCAACACCTTGTCACTATGGTCAGGAAGCAGGTGGCGCTGTGGTCTAAACCACTGAGCCTCTTGGCCTTGCCGATCAGAAGGTCGGCAGTTCAAATCCCCACGACAGGATGAGCTCCCGTTGCTCTGTCCCAGATCCTGCCAACCTAGCTGTTCGAAAGTACACCAGTGCAAGTAGATAAATAGGTACTGCTCCAGCAGGAAGGTAAACGGTGTTTCTGTGCGCTCTGATTTCCAACACAGTGTTCTGTTGCACCAGAAGCGGTTTAGCCATGCTGGCCACATGATCCAAAAAGCTGTCTGTGGACAAACGTCGGCTCCCTCGGCCTGAAAGCGAGATGAGTGCTGCAACCCCATAGTCGCCTTTGACTTGACTTAACTGTCCAGGGGTCCTTTACCTTTTTTATAACCTTTACTATGGTCAACATTTTTCATTTTTATGTAAAGATTCCAGTAAGCGCTGTATCTTCTGAGACATCCTCAAATACCAGGTTTCCCAATTCACATTTCCTCTTTGTGAATGTGGCCTGATTTTCACTGGTGTGGTAAACCTGTATCCAAATTTCACTGCCTCGGACTTGCAGGTAGGAACTACATGACATAATATTTCTACACACACACACACACTATGGAGAGAAGTTTATAGAGAGAGAAGCAGCCAGCCATCATGTTAACTTCTCCCTGCAGTTTGAAATAGTGCAACCCAGAAGCAGGTTTGCTATTCTTCCATTGAGAACTAGGTTCTATCACGCCGGATTTCCAATAACTACCTTGCCTTTTCTAGCTAGTGTTGCAAGGACATACCCATGACAGAGGAGGCAATTTGTCTAGCAGGCCCAGAAAATCTCATCAACAGCCCTCATTCTTTGATCCACATAATTAAATGCTAGTCCCGAGAATTCTCCAAAAATCTTCGGGCTTTCTCTTTTCTAGCAATATTCCTCATTATCATTGCATGCACACATCGCATGCTTCAAATTTTATTTTATTGTAGTAAGCATATGGGCTTTTATATTATAATTTTAACACCTCATTGTTTAATCATAACTTTATTGATGGGGTTCCTTAAATGGCTGTCTGGGTCTAGATTTGCAAAATAAAACGATCTCATTTATCCATTAGTGGAAATAACTACTTTTGTAAAACAGATCTATAAGAAATTACATGTGGTTTCCATCTTCATCCCACCTATCTTTACAAATTTATTGTAGCCTCACTGGATAATTAATGGGCGTTTTTTCCCCCTCTAAGGTTCAGACCAGTGATCTCATAGATCCACATGATTAATGTACCATAAAAATGTAGTTTAAAAAGGTAGAATCTATTACATGTCATGCCTCTAATATACTGCTAATATTTAGGAAACACTGATTACAGATGCCAGTAAACACTATTATTTGTGTGCTTTTTATGTAGAGGCTCCCTCTACGATGCCAACAAAAATAAGGTATGGTGGGGAAATGCAATTAATTCAAACACACAGTAGGATAATTCAGCATGGGAACCAAGACAAACGCTGTGAACAGACCAAAATGCTAAGAATATGCTGCTAAGTTGAACAGTGTGAATGGAGTCAGAAATTGGATCTTATGGGAGACTGAAGGAGTAGGGGATGGATTTGTTTGATCCACTTCTTGAAGTGAATTGATGCAATTCAACATTCCCAAACTTGCTTGCAGATCAGAATGCAACTTCTCCAGATTCCACGATGCAGTTTTAGTCCCAAAAAAGTGTGTTTTCCATAACAACACATTCAAGTACATATTTTATGAGGGGAGCAAATATCCTTGGAAAATGTGCATTTTATGGGGAAAGTGTTAACCAAATGAATACAAAACGTGCAGATTTTATTGTGCCTTCTTTTGGGAAGACCACAAAAAAGAGCAAAGAGCAAAACTGACATGGGACAGATTTAGGCGGGTTGGTCCATTCCTAAATTTAAAATTAAATAAGAGGTTAAAAACTTGAGATAGAACTATACTAGGGAATTGAGGGCACAGCAAAGAAGCAATAACTTTGTTCACACTTTGCCTCACCTTGGGTTTACAAATCTACGCACTGATGACTGTGATTGTGCAACCAGTGGTGAAGGTGCATGCTCCGCTACCAGGGGCAGAGAGCAGGCAGGGACGTGGCGCCTCCCCCAGGGGCGTGGCGCGCATTCCAGGGGCATGGTATGCCCCCGCGAGGGCTTAGCACGCCACTTGCAGGGGTGTTGCACGTGTTCTGGGAGCGTGGCGCGCCGCCTGTGGGGGAGTGGCACCCGGCGCGGGAGAGGTGCGGCATGTGTCCGGGGGGGGGGGGGGGCTGCGATGGCACCCTACCAGAATTGTGCGGTCCGCTCCCTCCACACCCCCGTTCCTCCGCCAGTGTATGCAATCACCATTACACAAAATTAGAACACGAATAACAGTACAGTGGTGCCCCGCAAGACGAATGCCTCGCAAGATGGAAAACTCGCTAGACGAAAGAGTTTTCCGTTTTGGAGGTGCTTCGCAAAACGAATTTCCTATGGGCTTGCTTCGCAAGATGAAAATGTCTTTCGAGTTCCTGCGGGTTTTTTCCCCTCCCCCCCCTTTTTCTAAGCCGCTAAGCCGCTTATCCGCTAAACCGATAAGCCGCTAAAAGCCGCTAAACCGCTAATAGCGCTAATCCGTCAATGGGCTTACTTCGCAAGACGAAAAAACTGCTAGACGAAGAGACTAGCGGAACGGATTCTTTTCGTCTTGCGAGGCACCACTGTATATGCCATCAATGGCACCCCTGTCAGCACATGAACAGACATACAGTCTGGGTAGCACAATGCTGTACACAGCAAGTATAAACCCAAGGCAGTGTGTTTTGAATTCCACACTCGAGTGTTATAGCCACTGCAGGAAGACAAACAAATCACACAGAGTGTGCAGGGGATGAAATGAAATTGAGATAAACAGATCAAAGCTAGAGGCAATACATGAATAATTGTCCTTTTCCAATCTCCCATGTTTTAAGGAAGTATATACTCCCCCCCCCTTTTTTATTCTTTTGCTTCTAGTACAGTATAATTATAAGGCGATTTCCTTATCACATTTTTGTCTTTTTTCTTTTGAACTAAGATACATCTTCTTACCTACATGTTAATTCACACATCCTTAAAACTATGCAAAACGTTTCTTTTTGTAAGTCTGCCCTTTTATTAAAATTTTATTTGTTTAGTTATTCATGCATTAAAATAGTAACCATTGTCAGTTCTGTTATTACCTTATTCCTTTTCAATATTCCAATTAATTTTTGTTTTTTGTTTTGTTTCCCAGTGGAAACCTAGGTGATCTTCTGCCTGTGTTTTCTATCCAATAGGCCAGAAAGTTCTACATATTCTGCTGCCCCTCTGAAATATCAGACCTGACACATATCAGACAGATAAGTAGAAAAATATGGGCACAGACACAGCACCTAACAAACCCAACCATAAGTCAAACTAAATGCTATAAATCAGTAGATCCCATTGGTGGTCCATGGAACCCAGGGGGTCCACATAACCCACCCAGGGCATCCGTGGCAACCTTTGCATAACAAAAAGTACCACAGAGATATGAACATTTTCAAAAGTAGGGGGTCCATGGTTCAGCTTTTGAAAAATGGGGTCCACAGTACTTAGCTACTGTAATTGGGAACCACTGCTATAAATAACTTAGCACAAGGGAATTGGAAAGGCAAGAGAAACTGTGTTGGTTGGGAATACTTAACAGAACTGTAATAAGTGATTGACTGGGAACTCTTTTTTGCATACGTGCAGGCTCCCATTCCCTGTTCTCCACCATCACCACCACCCCCGTTGTTGTTTAGTCGTTTAGTCGTGTCCGACTCTTCGTGACCTCAAGGACCAGAGCACACCAGGCACTCCTGTCTACCACTGCCTTCTGCAGTTTGGTCAAACTCATGTTGGTAGCTTCGAGAACACTGTCCAACCATCTCGTCCTCTGTTGTCCCCTTCTCCTTGTGCCCTCCATCTTTCCCAACATCAGGGTCTTTTCCAGGGAGTCTTCTCTTCTCATGAGGTGGCCAAAGTATTAGAACCTCAGCTTCAGGATCTGTCCTTTCAGTGAGCACTCAGGGCTGATTTCCTTAAGAATGGAGAGGTTTGATCTTCTTGCAGTCCATGGGACTCTCAAGAGTCTCCCTCAGCACCATAATTCAAAAGCATCAAGGACTGTATTATTGTTGTTGTTGTTTATTGAATTTATATACCGCCCTATACCCGGAGGTCTCATGGCGGTTCACAGAATAAAATCACAATACAAAACCACAAAATACATAATCAAAATAAAAACAACAACCCAATAACCCCCCACCCACCAAAAAACACATTTTTGAAGGGCATAGGAAGGATCCTCACAACATTTAAAGTAAGACCATTAAGAAACCCGGTGTGATGGCCTGGGAATCCGATTCAGAGGCTGAACCGGAGGAATCCCAGCCTGCGCAGGAGTCCCCGCCTCCAGGGCCGGCTGAACTGGGGCAGGGCCTTGATTCCGAAGCGCCTGCACCTGTGGAGCATGTGGAGCCTCAGGAGCAGGAACCAGGTGAATCCACTCTGGCTCCAGAGGTGGTTGAGGACTCAGTGCCTACAGGCGAGTCTCTCAGGGCAGAGAAGATAAAGGCCAGTCATCCCGGTCCCAGGTTGCGGGAGCAACGTCGTTGATGAGCTGTTTCGGCCAGCATCCAGTCCTGTTTCCTCCAGAGTTCCTGTCCTTGCCCGGCTTCCCTCTGTGGACCCCGCTTCGCCCGAGGAGGACTGTCTGCCGACCCTAAACTCAGGTCCTGGGCCTCGTCCCACGGTAACCTCCCCCCTGGACCAGCACACCTGGACAGTAGCCACTCGTTGGAAAGACCATGATCTCAGCAATTATTGTAGCAGTTTTGACAGCAGCTACAGCCAATGGCGTGGGGGGGGGCACAGAGAGGCCATAGCCCCAGATGCAAATTTCTGAGAGTGCACAACCAGGCACCCCCCACAACAAGCTCCCTCATCAAGACTGGGAGGCAAGCCACGCTCAGGCCAAACCTTCAGGGCTGGAGCAACACCTCCTTCTCTTCATGGATGGCGAAGGGATGCCTTGACTGTGGACCAGCCAAGAGGGAGGGAGGAGGAAAACACTGCTAGAGTCATGTGTGCTGCCCAGAGTTCCCCACTGCAAGGCAACACAGCAGCACTCCTGGCTCCACGTTTCTCTGCCTTATCTCTGTTCCCAGGTTGGGGCTAGTTTGCAAGGAGAGATTCCATTGCTTAGGGCCCTAAGGAAGCCAGACTATCCTCCACCAGGGCCAGGGCTTTTTCAGTGACGGCTCCGACCTGGTGGAATGCTCTGTCCCATGAGACTAGGGCCCTGCAGGACTTGATCTCCTTCTGCAGGGCCTGTAAGACAGAGCTATTCCGCCTGGCCTTCAATTTGAATTAGCCTGATCCTCTATTCCCTTTTCCCCTTTTCTCTTCTATGAAGAAACCCTTTCTGGGACCCCACATTTAAATTCTTCCCTGGTCTCCTTGCTGGCCCTAGTAGGACCAACTTAGCCAGTTAGCCCTGGTGATCATTTGATGTCTACTGACTGGGTTTTTTCTCTTTCTCTCCCCCCACCCCAAGACCCCTGAATTTTTGAATTTTATTGATATTGATGCTGCATTTTATGTTGTATTTTGTGCTGTTTTATGCTTTTTTAAAGTCACATTTTAATCAATGTTTTATATTTGCTGTTAGCTGCCCTGAGCCCGGTTTTTAAACTGGGAAGGGCAGGGTATAAGTAAAATTATATTATTATTGTTGTTGTTGTTATTATTATTATTATTATTATTAGACGCTGGCCAGTGAATGGACTGGCCGGGGCACAACCCTTGCCCAGCCCTGGGCACCTGCAACCCATGCTATGTTCCTGGCTACAGCCATCCACAAAGAACCATCACCCAGCTATCTCTCACTGCTGCCAGCTACTGCTCACCCTATAGAAGTGTCTGGCTTCTTTTTGAAGAAAAGAAGAGGAACAATGAAGCCACATCGAAATTGTGCAGAGCGTACTCTAGGAGTATCAAGAGTAACTCTGGGCACCTATCTCTTCAAGCTACAAATCTGCAGCAAAGCTGGCAAATTTTTCCTTGTTTACTTTGACAACAGATGTACTGGTTCAGCTTCGGGTTAATATTTTATTGACAGGAAATAATTAGGAGAACTAAGCTGGAAAGCAACCCTTGCGGAACAACAGAGGTTTGAATTTCACCATATCCCTTTGAACCCTCTTTTTGTTTCTGTTTTTAAAGGGAATATAATATCTGTATCTTTTCCCCTCCTGCAATACTGATGAGGTTTTCCAGCATACATTTGCATAGAGCTCTCCTCATTACTGTTTGTGTTTTTAACAGCCACAAATGCACTTGTTTTTCCACAGAAAATAAGCAGAAAGTATATGAAACAAAGAAGTTAACAAGCACAGAAACAAAATATGGAGCCATTGAAGCAAACTTTACATGATAGCATTGTAGTGCCCTTGAGTCAAAAAATGACAGAAAACTTTCCTTTACACCACAGTGGCTGATTCTTCTTCAGTATGTGATCATGAATATGCATTATTAACAAAATACATATGGAATCAAATTACCTGACTAGATAAGGTGTCCTGAGGCCAGATCTGTTTTCAAATAACCCAGTTCGATGGGGTTGCTATTATCTGTAATAAAATACTAAAACAGTGAAACTCCCTTGGTTTGTTTTGTGCCTTCCTCTCAAATATTCCTAACAAGATGTTAACCAGATTAATCAGGTGGGAGTGGGGGAGGAAGCAGATTTTTTAAAGGAAGGTTGAAGACAATATATTATAACTCAGGCATATGCACAAGCAGGGTGAGAGTCTAAAGTACCTATCATTTGAGCTTAAATTATTTCCGTGCATGTAATATATTGATTTTCAATTGCAGCTGCAGCTTCTTGCACTGTGTTGGCTGCCAAAGAGACAATGTCCATACCCTCCAACATTTCTCTAACGAAAATAGGGATGTCCTATTCCATATAAGGATAATTTTACTATTTCTACCCCACCATCTGACTGGGGGTTTCCCAACGTATATAAAAACATAATAAAGCATTAAACATTGAAAAACCTTCCAATATAGGGCTGCCTTCAGATGGCTCAGGGGTCAGATAATGTCATCCCCTCCAACATTTCAATGAGAATAGGGACATCCATAGGAAAAGCAGGACATTCCAGGATCAAAGCAGAAACCAGGATGACTTCTGTAAATCTGGGACTGTTCCTGGTCAATAGGGACACTTGGAAGGTCTGAAGGCCTGCAGTGAGCAGAGGATCCCATAAAAGCTCCAGTGTGACCTCACATAAAGACATGCGTGTCTGCAGGAAGGGCAAGGGGTGCCCTGCTAATCCTAAATGTATGTATGTATGCACTTGTTTACATACTTATTGTTTTAATAAACAAATCCATCCATCCAACCAGGGCCAGCCCTACCATGAGGCAAAGTGAGGCAGCTGCACAAGGCGGCAAATTCTAAGGGGTAGAAAGTGGCTAGAAAGGTGCACCATACGTTATGCCCTGCAGCCCCTAAGCTAGTTTGTGGTGCTAACATGGCCAGCGCACCAATGAGGCAATCTGAGGCAACCAGCCTGAGGTGGCATTCTCCACGGTGGGCAGAAGATCCTGATCTGGCCTTGCCGGTGCCACTGAAAGCTGAAGCTAGAGTCAACAGCAGCAACACCCACCTTTTGGCAGAACTCTTGGTGAATAGGGGGCGTTCCTGCAGAGGGGATGCATTGCTGCTGGCCTAACTCCCACCCAGGGCGAGGGAGAAGGCATCTGTGTGGCACGTCTTGCCTCAGGCACCAAAAGGTCTCAGGTTGGCACTGCATGCATCTAGTCAACAAGAGGTTTGCAGTGATCTCTCAGACCACTCCAATTAAGAGTGGCTGTCAGGAGAGCCTTCCTGGGTCAGCAAGCACTGGTGTGAATGCTACTAGCTGTGTCCTAATGATGCTGCTGCTGTAAATCTTACATGATTGGGAAATCCTAGAAATGTAAACAAAGGAGGCGAGCAGCTTGCAGTGCTGCTGCACCTGACCCTGCTTTTGTGAGGGGGGTGTCAAGAACAGAAACCAAAAGTAACCCAGCAGAATAGAAACCTAAAGTACTGACAGGGTTCTCAGGAGATGTGTACCGAAAATCATTTCCTGGGGAAACAGAAGCTTAATGCTCTTGTTTTGATTGGTTGACAGTTGAAAGAAATGCACAAGGGTTTTCTATATAAGGTTGCTAGAGAAAAAACAAGCAAAGAAGCCGAGCTGTTTTTATTTGTTTGGCTATGGATATCCACAACTCCTTCAAAAAGCAGAAGACAGCTAGTCAATCCGAGACATACACATACGATAGTACTTCATCAGACATTGTGCAAGGAGCACGCAATATATCCACCTCGAAAAAGACAAGAAATATCCAGGTACAGGCAGGGGCAGGTCATGAGAGCATCCTACCTGAAAATACTAAGGCAGTTACCAGTACCATACAACTTAAATTTATTACAAGAAAAACTGCATATAGGAAATTATATAACGAAAGCAAATGCTCCATCAGTCAAATGAGTTAAAATCTGTGCTGCCTGATGCCTACAAAACATTGTGACTTTAGAAATGATAGCATGGGTCCAAGGATATTTTGCCATGTGTGTCTTTCTTATTCTAGGTTAACATACTCTGCTGTTTTGAAAAGACTTGTATGCTAGGTTCAGTTCAGTAAGTTTATTGTGCTAGACAAAGGCCATGACAGAAGCATACAAACACGAGCAATTTCAAATACAAAATATAAATCGAGGCATCTACTAAGACAAACAGAACCATCAATTTATAGCTTTGGGAAATGTGTACGGGTTAAGTTCACCTCTAAATGAGAAGGAAATCACATTTCTCCCCCATCTCTGCCATAAACTAAACCAAACTACCTGGCAAATATGAGCAGAAAATACATCTGTAACTCTCAGCCTGCCCTTTCCAGATACATCAACATCCACAAAACCTTTCCTAATCATCGCTTGCATGTATTTTGAAGGAAAATGTCAAGAGTTGTATACTGGTATGTCCTTTTTATGTAGTGCAAGAAGCACATTTTTATTTATTTATTTATTCTTCTTCTTCTTCTTTTTTGTTCTCTGGCATTAGAGCCTAAGTTCAAAATGTCGTTTAACAAGCAGGCCTGAGAGGGTTTCCTTTATAGAACCAGATGCTTCCATATCAGCAGATTGCAGACTGATTGAATTGCCCTAGCGGCCTGGTAAGCACTGGACTGGACTTCAGTTTCCTTTGTACATCTCAAGCTGATATGGGCCGTATGTATTCTTCCCGCTACAGAGACAGAGAGGGGACAGAATTTTGTGTTTTAAATATGTTGAATAATGTAAGACTTCCACTACTAAATTATAAGAACTTCATTTTGGCTAAGATCCATTTCAGATTTTTTGTTGTTGATGATGATGTGTTGGCACTAAACAAGTCATACAAGAGTGATTTTGCCACAGTCTGCATTTTCAAATGCTCCAGTGTTTGTATCATAAAATTCTGAACACGTTCCAGAGAACTATTATTTAGACATATTTAGCTCTTTGCTATCAGTATAAATAAATCATAACATGCAGGTTATTCTTTCTACAAAGATGTACATAGCACGTCATTTATGAATTATACATTATTTGCTTAATTTAAAATAAGTACATAGAGCTGGCAGAGTTCTCAGTCAGGCTCTCTGTTAATGTGTAATCTGATTCGGAGGAAAGTGATGCCTTAAGTTAAATCTGTATGGCAGCCTGGTCCAAGCACTGAAGATGCAAAAATATCAGTGATTTACTAAGAAGGGCAATAAATATTTTAAAGGAAATCGTGCAATGGCAGTTTACACGTTTGGTGGTGGTCAAACACCTATAGCTGAAATATACCGCACATTAAAGGAATCTTTAAAAGGGCTGTAAAACTGTGTTACTGGTAAACCTAGAAAACCCTTGGAATGATAGAACATTCCAAAATATCAATAAACATAAATGTAGATAGAAAGTGCTATGAAATTTCTTTGAAAGCCCAACTAATCAATATGAATGCCTAATGGTGATGGAAGGATTGACATTTGAGTTCCCCTCTTTCTTGGAGCATTGGTACAAGCCCAATAGAGAATATGGTTTTCTCACATTGGACACAAGCCTTCATTTTCTGCCTTGAGTCCTCAGCCTCACGGTTCCCATCAACTCACCTAGACTTTATTCTAAGACATGGATGTCCAGCTTACAGTAGCAGCTTACATGCCTCGGGAGGGTGGAGCAGGATGAAGGATTTTCCCCTCTTATGTAATCATGTAAGTAAGAAAGGCATCTTTATATAGGCTTGGCGGCAGCTACAGCATTCAAGAGTCATGATTCAGGAGTTCAGGAATCAGGCAAGATGTTCAGAACTGGACAGCAACAACAAAGGTGTCCCAACATTTTTCACACCCCACCCACTGAGCTCAGCCACTCTGGGCGGCTTCCAGCATATGCAAAAACATAATAAAACATTAAACATTTTTTTAAAAAAACTTCCCTATGCATGGCTGCCTTCAGATGTCTTATAATAATAACAATTTTCACTCAGAGGTCAGGTTTTACCATTGAAAAATCACCTGAAGTAAGGTTGGGGAGAAATGAGGGGAAGGAGATTAGGAGGACTATAAAGCAAGAGTGTGTTTGTCACTGAGCAGAACCTTTCCAGTGTGGCAGCTGAGAAGTTGATGGACGCAATCCCTCCATTGAGTCATTGATGAATGAGAAAAGCATGGACCAAACTGTAGCAAAAACATCAGGTTTGGCGTGGTCTGTAGTAAGCCGGGTGACCTGAGTCACTTTCTCCTACAAATGGACCTTGAGCTTGTTTGGAGGTTCTAGAAGGGGAGCACAGCTATCGTACACCCTTGACCGATGAATGGTACACTCCTTCTATCTGTGATGGTCATCCTCTTCCACCGAGCATGCAGTGAGAGAGGAAGGGGACACCCGCCTAGCCAGCCAGATTGGAAATATAGCTCTCATTTCTCTGGATGTGAGGGCGATCTGGCTGCAACATCTGTCACCCCATTGATCGCCCGGGTTGATTCAGGGGATCTGGCTGGCTAGGCGGGTGTCCCCTTCCTCTCTCACCACTCCATGTGCATCTCTCCCGAAGCTGCACGCTCGGTGGAAGAGGACAACCATCCCAGACAGGAGTGTACCGTTCTTTGGTCAAGGGTATACGATAGCTGCGCTCCCCTGCTAGAACCTCCAAACCTGGCTCAGTTTTTCAGACAAGCTACATGCCAAATGGGCCTGTATCAGCGCTCAAGGGTAAAGTCTGACGGCATCTTGCATCCTTCCACAATAGTCGTACGGGTTGCCACAAGGAGACTACCACTTTATTATAACTTGCTTTCAGCTCCTGTTTTGGAAGAAAAGTTTGACATAAATGTTAATCATCAGCCTCATCCTGATGAGTAAATATGAGCCACCTTGGCTCTGAGGGAGGTGGAGGGGGTGGAATGCCTTCTGGCAAGGGTATTGGTTTTTGGATTCTAGGATCTGCAGAGGAGAGAAAAAGAGATATGGAAATACACTTTTGGAATTGGATGTAGAATAGCACCTGGCACAGTCCCAAAGAGCGAGCTGTTCCTTAAATTTGTGTAAATTCTTCTCAACCATGCAATAAATCTCAAACATTGTGTACTTATTTAATTAGCACTAAGTACTGGCCTGACACTGCAGTCCTTGTACAAGCAAGCCTCTTGCTGAGTTGCTAAAACCCTCTTTCATTGAGGCTTTGCTCAAGCAACAGGATGCAGGACCATGCCCAAGAGAAATGAGAGCTATATTTCCAATCTTTCACATTTGGATCAATCCGAAACAATCTGCGGTAGTAAGCATTTTAACCAATTTGTGTATGCTCTGAGGTTTTCTGTAAGAAGCTAATAAAAATAAGCTAATTTAAAATAATGATGCTGAAAAAGTCAATGAATCAATTCTATTTCAGAACATGAATATTTTTATTGCAAAGCTAAATACCAACCAAAAGAAAAGCAGCGTGTTACTTTTCATTAGCAACAAAACGTGTAGTGCAGACTGATTTGAGGATTTCATCATCAGATTAGCAATGCATTAAATTCTGATGAGCCCTAGCCAGCATGTTCGGTCATTGGTCAGTGATTACAGGAGTGGTAGTTCAGCACCATCTGGTTGCCATCCCAGATCCATCTGGTGTAACACTCTGGCTCTGCAATTTAGACCCCACCCATATTCCAATTTCAACAGTAAGTGGCACATGGACGTAAAAACTAAAAACTGATTGCCATCTCACTGACTTAAGGGTAGGTAAAAATTTCTGTGTGCTTGTTTATCTCTTCAACACATCACTACTACCTTTCAGTTGCATAGTTCTCAAGTTCCTTAAGAACAAAAGCCTAGGATACTTAGAAGAGCACAAAGCAGAGGTGGGAGAGCCACCTGTCATGGATTCTTGAGCTGAGATTCCTGCCTTGCAAGGGGTTGAACTAGATTTCACCTCTACCATTCTATGATTCTGTAGGGGAGCACCATTATGAATAATCCAGCCACAGTTAGCACTCTCAGATTCCATTATTTTCAACTGGAGTGTTTGAAAATGCTTTAATTTCATTGGATCATGCCATTTGGTGGCCTCTCCACTCCATGTTTTGCTGGATGAGGTGGATTGTTCAGATTATTCTATTTTTGCCTTGTCTAGGAACTGAGCCTTGCCTGTCTTGGTGAATGAGGTTTTCTGGGAATTTGAGAAGGGGAGGGTGTGCCTGTATTGTTTCTGCAGGACATCTCAGTAGCTTTCAATACTATTGACCACTGTATCCGCTGGGCTGTCTCATGGGAGTTGAACGTTGGAAGGATGGTGCTATCATAACTTCAGTCCTTCAGTTCCAGAAGGTGGCACTTGGGGAATTCCTGATTGACATCTTGGGTTTTGGCATGGGAGGGATCCCAAAAGCACTTATTTCAACATGAAACCACTGAGGAAGGTCATCCAGGGATTTTGAGTTCAGTGCCATCAGTATAGAGATGACTCCTCCCCACTCTCTCTTCCACTCTCCCTGTCACCCTCTGGGCTCATACTAACAAGGTTGTGGGGGGCGGGTCCTGGACTGATATCTAGAGGAAGCAAAGACTAGATATGCAAATAAATTGAAGCTTCATTAAAGCCAGGCAGCGATGCTCATGGTCATTAGAGCCAGCTGAGGAATTCACATTCAGCCACTGTTGGATGGATGAGGTTGCATTGCCCTTGAAAATGCAGGTGTGTAATACGAGATTTGTCTTACCATTCTTGCATCCAGCTTGCTTCCTGGTCATTATGTCTTAGTTCAGGCAAGAATCCTCACCCTGTTGACTATCTTGTACAGTGGGGTAGAAAAGCTGGGGGGGGGAGACCCCACTTCTGGTAACCAGTTTGGTTACAGTTCGTAGATGGGTTGGAGAGTCTAAAAAACCCAATACACAAATTTTCACAGCCCTGTAGCTGTGATGGTGGCTCATTTACCAGAAGTATTGTAAAACTATGGTTTTCCCAGTAGTGATGTATGGAAGTGAGAGCTGGACCATAAGAAGGCTGATCGCCGAAGAATGGATGCTTTTGAATTATGGTGCTGGAGGAGACTCTTGAGAGTCCCATGGACTGCAAGAAGATCAAACCTATCCATTCTTAAAGAAATCAGCCCTGAGTGCTCACTGGAAGGACAGATCCTGAAGCTGAGGCTCCAATACTTTGGCCACCTCATGAGAAGAGAAGACTCCCTGGAAAAGACCCTGATGTTGGGAAACATTGAGGACACAAGGAGAAGGGGATAACAGAGGACGAGATGGTTGGACAGTGTTCTCGAAGCTACTGAGTTTGACCAAACTGCAGGAGTCAGACACAACTAAACAACAACAACAACAATGTATTAGCTCTGGAAGTGTATACTTGATTCTGACCAAACTAAACCTCCTTATGGTTGAGTGTGAAGCTGCCTGTTTTCCCCTTGCTCCATCCTGCTATCATCTTCTTCTCTTGGTTGCTCTGGTGCCCTAAAGTTTCACACAGACCACCTTTTATTCCTTCTTGTTTCCTTTGCCCACCACCCCCATCAGGTTCAGTTGTAGCCCCTCTGATCTGCCAGGCTAATGCATATGTGTTCTCTCTATGGACTCTTCCATAGAGTTCCATAGAGCATCATGGGTTTGGCGAAAGTGCGAATGGAAAGTAGGACTGATGGGGGCAGTGCCTGAATTCATGTGGCCCAGTACAACTTCTATCATTTTTCTTGGGGGGGGGGGGGTGTAGCTCTTACATATGATCTCATTTTGTTCTTGTATAGCCTGGATTTATTTTATCAACGTATCATGACCATGTTATATTGATACTGCATGTCTTCATAAATAATATTTCAAGAGTATCTGTTGAGAGGATGTATCCCAAATCAAACAAGAATCCCTGGAAATCTCCCTCCCTCCCAAAATTATTTTTCTTCTTGACTTGGGTGCCTCTCTGTTTATCTTATTAGTTTGTTTAGGGTCCGCTGCACACTCGTCGTTCATGTAAAACTGCTTATTCCTGTGCCAGTTTGTATTAATTTTTCATTACACTAGGAACATAAAGATCATGTAATTGAATCTCCTTAGGGTGTTGAGGTTTAGATAAATGGAAGGCAAGGTGATACATCAGAACAAATGGAGCAACATATTGATTTTCACTGTGAACTCGGAAGTTGAAATAAGAAGTACTTCATCTCTAAGAATTGCAGGAATGGGCTCACTGATGGACAAGGATCCCAGTTCATTTATCCTTCCAGCTGGCAGACAGGCTACAAAGAATGAATTCTGTGAATAAAAAAAGCATAAGGAAACATGGAGTGATTTTTCCATTTTTTCAAAAAAAAGGATAGGTAAGCTACTTGAAGAATCCTGTTGGCAGAGTGTTGGCAATGCAGATCCAAACAGGCGGTTCTTTTTTTAAAAGAACAATTCTACTGTGGATAAAAGAATTGTGTGTGTCTTTCACAATGCTCATAACAGTCCTCCCAGGGCAGGTTTTATCAAAATAAGATATTATTATTTACATGACAGTTAGCCACAGTTAGACACCGCATGCATAGCTTAAAACCAGCTACCTCGGGGAAAAGTGACCTTGTCTGACCTTGGCCTTGACCTTGTCTGTCCTTATTAGGGCTAGATTAGCCCATGAGATATAATACCAATGGGTGCATTTTTGAAACTTTCCTGGCACTCAGCCAAATAAAAAAAGAACAAAGCTAGGCCAAAAACGAAACTTCATTGTAGTCTGCAAAAGCAGAATATCCAGACTTCTTCCATGGAATATATACTAGTGTTGAATAGCAGGAGAAGGGAGAACATTAAACAACTCGGCTTCCGCAGTCTGATGGATTCAAATGTGGATGCAAATTGAGGTTTCGGAAAGCAGATTTTGGGTTTTCTTATACAGATATAATAAAGCTTTTGTACTTGTTTTACTGTGTAGCAGCAGCATCACAATATGTGATCAGAAGTGAATAAGATTTTTCAGAACTGTTACAGCTGAAGGACATGTTTCAAAAGTCTGAGCAAATGTTTCCTATTCTCCACCAACAATAGGATTCTTCGTTTCTGCATGTGAATTATTTTCCTGCACACACAAGACTCAGAAGGTGTGGTGGTTTTAGGATAGAACATCTCAACTACCCCGCATATTTGAAATAAATGTAAGTCCCCTGAAATCCTATCACAGTCTGAATTTTGTCAGGCTGTGTATAGCACAGAGATAAGTGCTACTTTTAATGAGACCCAAGTTTATGAAGTGACTAGAGTGCTGAATCTGGCACTGGGTCCAAATTTCTTCTCAGCTGTGAGCATACTAGTAAACTTTGGTGCAACACTCCTTACTCTCAGCCTCAAATGAGATGAAGTATAGATTGTGAGGTACTCTATGTTGGTGACATGGGGGGGGGGAAATATGTATATAAAGGAGAATACGGACAAAGGTCCATATAGTTAAAGCTATGGTTTTCCCAGTAGTGATGTATGGAAGTGAGAGTTGGACCATAAAGAAGGCTGATCGCCAAAGAATTGATGCTTTTGAATTATGGCGCTGGAGGAGACTCTTGAGAGTCCCATGGACTGCAAGAAGATCAAACCTATCCATTTTGAAGGAAATCAGCCCTGAGTGCTCACTGGAAGGACAGAACCTGAAGCTGAGGCTCCAATACTTTGGCCACCTCATGAGAAGAGAAGGCTCCCTGGAAAAGACCCTGATGTTGGGAAAGATGGAGGGCACAAGGAGAAGGGGACGACAGAGGACGAGATGGTAGGACAGTGTTCTCAAAGCTACCAACATGAGTTTGACCAAACTGTGGGAGGCAGTGGAAGACAGGAGTGCCTGGAGTGCTCTGATCCATAGGGTCACGAAGAGTCGGACACGACTAAATGACTAAACAACAAAAGGAGAATTCCCTGGATGCCAAGATCCAGGTTTTAGACAAGTACTCTTTGGTGAGAGAACCACAGCAGAAATTTAAAATCACAAAAAAATGCAGAAAATAAGTTCAAATAATCTTTACAGGGTTCTGGGTGTAATATAACAACAGAAAAAATTCATTACCACTGCACCACTTGTCAGGGGATTAGCTAAGAAAAACCTAATTCTAGCTGGCACATTGGAGAAAAAGAAAATTCAAGAGTTCCTTGCCCACAAATCCAAAACCTTCAACAGCAGCAATTTTTTCGTGATCTGACACTTGCAAGTTTTTTGCCAAAAAACAGTAGGCGAGTGATTCTCATTTCATCAATGTATAAAAAAATGAAGCAACCTCAAACCGGAATTCCAAACCTGGGACCATTCCTTCTTATAATGAAATTTCTAACACCAGTGACCGGATGGTCTCTACATATGTTTCTGTAAGTACATGATCAAATGGGGGCCAAAGGTTATTTCCTCCATAAAGATGGTGGACATTGCCCATATTGTTGGGCAGCAGAAAAAACCCATGACCCCAAGAAAAGGGGGGAGTGTCATCTCTGCTGTTAATGCAGTGACCAAAAATCTTGGTGACGATGTGCTTCATGTAACCATTTGTCTGTCTTACCTTTGCAGCTATGAAACACAGTAACTATGCAAAAGCAGCTACGTTGGTCTGTAACTTTTGTTGCTGCTACCAGTAATTCACAGCTCATGATTATCGCACGGCTACACTTGTGCAACTGTTAAAATTATATTTATATTAATGTGAAACCGTTTTTTTTAATGTAGTAAAACCTGTGGAGTCAGTTAGAATCCCCATATAGTTTTGTGCAGGTTATTGTGCTTCACATGGTGGGATATTGTTGACCATGATGACTTGTGTGCTGTGTTCTGGTTTTATTGTTTCAGTAGGAAGGGAGAGCCTCAATGAAGGCTGGATGTGTGTGTGTGTTTATTTGCAAACGGTGTCATGCTTAATAACTTCCACCAGGCATTTTGTTTTTATGGCTGTCTTGGGGTGCAGATTGGTACAGTCGTTTCTTCTATCAGCAGAAGGTTAATAATCATCTTCCAGAATCTCTGCAAGATCCATTAGGCAGACAAGACAGGACAATTGCCCTGAAATATGTTTACATTGTTTATGCTGTTTTGGAAGCCGTGGTCCATATGTCCTGCTAGGAGTCTGCATCTACCCCCAAAGTCTGAATGCTTTCAACAGCCAACCATATTGATTGGCTGCAAATTAAGAAGAACTAATACTCATTTGGCTCCAGCATTGCATAACTCATTACATGCAGCATAAAAATGTGTGCACAAACATGTATCTGATTGTTCCAGTGGGGGGTCCAGATGATGAACAGTGTAATGGAGATTTCTAATGGACACCAACATTATCAGGGCTGGCCCCTTCCATGAGGCGGAATGAGGCAGCTGCCTTGGGTAGCAAATTCTATGGGTTGAAAAGTGGCTAGAAATGTGTGGTGTGGTGGAAGACTCTGTTCCATCACCAGCGCTGATGGAATTTGTGACCAAATCTGACCAGTCTAGTCGGATTTTGTACACATAATCGGAAAGGCAGCACCTTGTCCTGTGCTTCAGGCTTCAAAATGGCTTGGGCCTCTCCTGAGCATTCTTATGGCTTGCACATGGAGATATCACTTTCTGGGCCTAGGGAAGTTTCTCTTTTTGTTGCTTAGAGGGTCTATTAGGTCAGCAGGGAGCATTCCAGCTTCTTGTTTTAGAACCCAGCTGTTGAGAAATGTTTCCTCAAGTGTAAGATCAAAAATGTACCTTAGTGCCTAAATCAGCAAATGCCTCAACTGCCTGAAAAACTTCAATAAGACCCTCTGTGGGAATTTGGAGACCTTTAGTTTCATATCCAGCTTTTTCCTTTAGAAATTTTAGAGTGGCTTACATCAGGGGTCTCTAATTCAGGCACTAATTAGACACAAACAGCACCAAGTACTCAAACCATTCTCAGGAAGCCTATTTCTTGAGACAAGAGAGACATAAATTTGGGTCTGATGCTGAAATGTAATTTATGGCACTAAATAATCTCTTGGATTTATTTATTTTTTAATCTTCAGACTAATGCATCATCTGGCAGTGCTACTTGAGATTCATTATTTTGAAAAGAAAGAAAAGAAAATGAGCAATGAAAGATGTTGACTGTACTTTCACCCCAATGGTTCCCACTGTGGCATGGTTAGGGGGAGGATGGTGGTGTAATGGTCTGGAGGAATTGCAAGTTTTGAAATGGAGTGGGTGAAATCAGACAGGATTTAAGAGCAAAGTTCAAAAGAGGGCAAAGGGAAGAAAAGGCAGACAAAGTCAAAACGGAAGAGAAGGTTGTAGCATCCTTTAATATCCAATCATAATTTTTCCCTTTGACTCCTAATGTAGCTTGGACCAATAAGAGCCTTAAACTCTGATGTCCTGGATCTCAAATAATTCTATAGGAGTCGCATATGCTAGTACAAACTACAGAGAAGCTATTATTAGATCACAGTCTGTTGATTTTTAAAAATCAGAAGACTAAATGATTCATAGGTTGAGATTTTCTGATCTAAACTAAAGAGACAGATAAGAGGAAATGAAGATCTACCCATAGATCTTTATAACATAAAGAAATGGGTGCAGATGGTACAGATGGAACTTCTCAAAGGTTTTTTTTAGTATATATATAAAATCAGTGTTGGATTTTGTTTATCATATTGTCTGGTGCATATAGATCTATCAAGTGTTTTATTGTTTTTTATTAGATAGAAAAGATCTGTTAACTTAATGTGGTGTGTTGAATGGCTGTTCCAATAGCCATTCAGTAGAAAAATTATCTACAGATTTAAGCAAGGAGGGAAACATATTAGTGTAGAGAAGCTATGCTGCTTCCTCCTCTGTACCCTATTGTGAAAACATCTAGGTAAGGTATTTGTGAATGGGCAGAGTCTTTCTCTGCATTTTTAGATGTTAAATACTGTGGCGAGCATGGGCGTGGCCAGGATTTTAGTTGGAGGGGAAGGACTTTGTTGGGGGGCAGGACTTTTGTTAGCAGGGGGCTGAACCAACGTGATTGTTCAGTTAAGTATTTCTATTGTTTTACTTGATCAGGGGGGGCAGCTGCTCCCCCTTGGCTATGCCCATGGTGGAGAGTAATACACAGTTTTCCTACATTCCAGGGAATGAGGATGCATTCAGTGGCCATGCACATCTGAGAGATCTGCAGGTCTTGGAATACTGTGCAGGGGAAATGGGCAGATGGAGCAGAGGCATGAATCACACTATGAGTCCTGGTTTCACCTCCTTGTGAGTCTCTGCCCCCGCTTAATTATTAGTGTGAGGCACCTGAGTTACAGCAATCGAGCTGATTTTTCTGTGGAGAAATTTGATTCACATTTGATTCATTTATTGAAATTTGATTCATTTATTGGTGAATATACTTAATTAGCACTTGTGTAAATTGAAATGCAGCCATCCTTAAAAATTTGCATGTCTCTGAATTCTGCATTGCAATTCTCCAGCCAAGTCATGTTTACAAAAAATTCTTCTGCTGGGGCGAAGTGTTCATATAAAGGCATGTATTGGTGAAGATGACATGAAATTGTGGATAAATGGATTTAAGGTTGGAACAAATGAGAAAGTGAAAGAAACCCAAATGGACATGTTGTCCCATTCTGTTTTACAAACAGAATGTTAGAGTACTAAGACAGAATGCTTGGCTGAAGTTCTGGGAAGACAAGCATTGTCCATCAGCTTCCCCCCACCCCACCTTGTTCTCTGCTGGGTGTTTGTTGTTTGTGAAAAATGTTCTCTCTCACCTCCACTCCTAGCAACCCAAGTTCCTTGACCGCATGACATACGTCAATTGCCATGGAGACAAAGTGATGTAGCCCCACGTTACACATCTTAATGTCATCTATGTTATCTTGTTGTGTATTTTATACTCCCTTTGACTGAATGCGAACAAAAAAAACCCTACCTTCCTGTGTGACTAGATGGGCAAAGGAAGGCAGTCATCTTGGGTTCTCCACTGACTCCAATGGAAATGTTTCTTACTTACATCTCATTCCTATGTCTTGTTTTATACTGGTGCAGGAGTGGAACGCGGGTGGTGCTGTGGGTTAAACCACAGAGCCTAGGATTGCTGATCAGAAGGTCGGCGGTTCGGATCCCCGTGACGGGGTGAGCTCCCGTTGCTCGGTCCCTGCTTCTGCCCACCTAGCAGTTCGAAAGCATGTCAAAGTGCAAGTAGATCAATAGGTACTGCTCTGGCGGGAAGGTAAACGGCGTTTCTGTGCACTGCTCTGGTTCGCCAGAAGCGGCTTAGTCATGCTGGCCACATGACCCAGAAGCTGTACGCCAGCTCCCTCGGCCAATAAAGCGAGATGAGCGCTGCAGCCCCAGAGTTGGTCACAACTGGACCTAGTGGTCAGGGGTCCCTTTACCCTTTACCTAGGAGCAGCAGTGGCTCCTGGGAAAACATAGAATCCACGTTCTTTCTTGCCACAGCCCTGACTCTAAGCAGTTTCCTCTTTATGCTGTCAATTTCCCACCAGAATACAGCTTTTGCTAGCAGTAGCTACCATTAGTGTAAATTTACTGCATTAGCATATTCCTCTGTTCAACCCGTGTCAGGACATTTACCTGGAGATCCTATCTTACCCAGCAGGAATAACCTGAAGATGGGTTTGCTCTGCTCATTTATTATTCTGTGGGGGCATTGTTATTATTGCCTAGAGACACAATACGACACTCTGCATTTTCTGTCCATTGTTTGTATAAAAATAATCTTTGTTATAAATGATTCACCTAGGTTGGCACCTTACAGAGCAAGATATAATTGAAGACCAGGCTAAGGCACTGTGCCTTGAGCACTAGCATTTATAATGTAATCATGTAAACAGTAAGAGTCAATTTTGCAATAGCAGCATGACTTGAGCCACCCTCTTTGGCTGGTTCGATTACCTCTGAATTCCCTGAAATTAATTATAATAATGTTCATGGACTCTAGTGACAGCTCTAAGAAAGAAAGAAGCTGATCCTCTATAGATTTCCCCAGTTGCCTATCTGAATCAACATCCTAACTACGGTGAGAAAATGTATAGACCAGTGTCCAGTTTACCTGCAACATTTTGCTCAGCTGACCATATAAAGGAAAAATATACAATTCTCCATTTTTTAAAAGATGAAGGGATAGGATTGTAATAGGAGGCTGAGTAAAGGGAAACATACAACGAGGAAAGAACTCAGTTTCCAACTTCTGATCATAATAGCCATTGATTATTTATCGACTTGTGGTGGTGGTTGTTTATTCTGTACAACTGTTCCTTAGAAAACTCAGGATGGAAACATTGCAAAAAGCATGAGTTTACCACCAAAAATGCCAGCCTCTTGTCAACCCCGCAACCCCTGGTAACATCTAACATAACACTGTTTTTCTCTGGTCTCTTGCCTACTCCTGAGCATCCAGATATGTGGAGATAGAAAACCAAGAAAAAGCAAAGGATGGTGACGTAAGGAGGACACCAAGTAAGTAGTACTAGGGGAGAGGTCAACTTGATGGCAGGTTGGCAACTGAATGCCTTTTATAGAAAAGCAGCATTAATTCAATGGAAGTAAAATACTAAGTCTTGAGAGTGCACCAATTACTTTTTTCCAGGTTTAACCACCACAATTTATGCAATATTTGTTATTATGGAAGTTTTTTTAAAAAAAATGTTAAAAGATTCATACAAATCCAAAGGAAAGAAACTGGCATCCCATTAATTAATTTATTAATTTAATTTATTAATTTATTATAGCACATAATGTTGACAACAGGGGTGTCTGTACCCCCACATAACAGCTCTGAAGAGCAATTGCCTTTAGGGCAGGCTTCCTCAATCTCAGCCCTCTAGATTTTTCAAGACTACAATTCCCACCATCCCTGACCACTGGTCCTGCTAGCTAGGGATCATGGGAATTGTAGGCCAAAAACATCTGGAGGGCCAAAGTTGAGGAAGCCTGCTTTAGGGGAATGCTGCAGGCCTACTCCAAGCCCCACAAAACCCCTGATTTCTTTTAAGCAAAGAAAAAGCATTGATAGATGCAATAATGGATCTCCCACATCATTTCTCATTTCACCTAATAATATCTTTTTTAAAGCAGCAACAAAAATTGTGATTATTTTTAGTTCTCGATTCCCCTCCGCCTCCCGTCTCCAGAATTAAACACAAACAACTGACAGAGGAAAATCCAAGGGGCTTCTTATTTTTCAAATGCACATAACTTTTTTGTATTGGGGGGGGGGTTCCTCTTGTGTAGTTCATCACAATTTGGCTCAAAATTTTGTCACAACTTAAATTATGGCTTTCTAACTCCTACAGTCCAGAATACAAATGAAGCAGATGTTCAAGGCTGTTACCCTAAATGCATTTCTGCTAACAGAACTATTTCAACTTCAGTGAGATTCTGCCAGATCAAATGCATTTGGGATTGCTGCCAGAACCTTTAATCAGAAGTTCCTAGAATTCATAATGAAACAGGAAATGTTTGTCTTATATAAATGAGACATCAAAATGATATAAAAATTATGTTTTCCAGCATGTTCAACAACTGATATCAAAGGAAAGCTTAAACACTGCTTCTCGGATTTAGTTAGCTTTTTACCCTTCTACATATCAGCAAAAATACAGGATATATTTTATTCTAACCTATGTCACTACATAATAACATGCATACTCCTATAAAGACTCTCCTCCCTGAAAGAGAGGGGAGTGGTTGTGGACGGGAGCCCGAGCACCGCTCCTAGCAGGGGGCGTTGCCCCCTGCCTCCAGCACACCTGGCTGGCACTCACGCCCCCCCCAGTGGCTGTCCAACCAGGTGCCATGGGGGGCGTGTCCAGCAGCCTTTATGCTGCAGTGCCAGCCTCCCCCCCGGCCTCATTTCTCTTTGTCGTCCTGGGCGGTTAGGCATTGGAATAATGTGTTGTGGTGTGTCGAAGTGCTAGGTGTGGCCATCGCCTATGCCTTCAATTTCTAGGGGTATTCCGTTAATGGAATCTGGCGGTCGTGTATTCCGTCCGAAGCCTGCTTGGCGGGAGGCCATGGCACGACCCTCGGTGACATCAGGGGTGAGCCTATAGTTGAATTAGCATCAACAGGTGATGAACCCCTGGTGAATAAACCCACTTGTTTCGCGATCCAATGCCTAAGCCAATACCTTTTCATTGCTGTAATCAATAAAGTTGTGGCCTTTTCTAGCCCATTAACCTTATATCGTGTCCCTGTGTCTTCATTTTACTTCGCGGGGGTCGGGTCCTCGAACCACAATAAGGGGGTGGGGTGTTCATTGCTCAGTGGTACATCAGCCTCCTCCCTCTGTATGTGTTTGTGTGTTAATTTGATGACCCTAATTTAAAATGAATTCAGGAAAATAGAATACTATAGTCAAAGACATTTGGAATCTAAATTATTCCAGTATGGTTTAACAACACGGTAACTACTTTATCCACTAAGTGCTACTAAAGCCAAAACACTAGCAAGTGAAGTTTAGTCTGGTCCAAACTAAGAAACCCATATCCTGGGCATGGTCGGCCAATTGGTGCCAAAGACGGATAGAACTTTCTTTATGTATGCTACAACAGCAGCAAGAATATTTATTGCAAAGTACTGGAAGACACAAGATCTACCCACCCGGGAAGAATGGCAGATGAAGGTGATGGACTACATGGAACTGGCGGAAATGACTGGCAGAATCCGAGACCAGGGAGAAGAGTCGGTGGAAGAAGATTGGAAGAAATTTAAAGTTTATTTACAGAAATATTGTAAAATTAAGGAATGTTAGAAGGAGGCTAGAATGAAGTTATGTGGCTTTAGCAGAAATATTATAAAGGGCTAAGTAAAAATAGACTGTTAATGGATGAAAGGAGGAAAGGTAAAGTTACATTATATTAAGATAAATTATAGGATAAAAATTGGGAAGGATGGAAAGGATTTGTTGAAATAGCTAACCGAACTAGAATATAAAAAAGGGAGGTGTGAGGAGGTCAAGGAAACAAGCAAATGAAAGATAAGTTATGGGAAGGTTTGTTGTATCTTTTTTTTGTTCTTTTTTAATTGTTTCTATTTTTCTATTTTTCTGTTTTTTACAAGTTTGTGTTTAACTTGGTGTGTTTTCCTTTTCTCTTTGTAACCTTTAAAACTTTAATAAATATTATTTTAAAAAAAAAAACCTTAGAAACCCATAATTGTCTAATTCCGTGTTGGTTCAAATGAAGCCAGTCCCTTTTTACAGGCTATGTGTCCCATAGCAAACCCCCTCTTCCAATCACCAGTGTTTCACCCATGCCTTGAGACTTCTTGGCTCTGGCTATCTAGCTGCCCCTGTGTGTGGGACAGGTCCCATTTCAGAGAAAGCTACTTTGAAGGTCCTAGCATCCAACCTTGCAACCTACATTTTGCTTCCAGGACTACATGACTATAGTTTCCCATGTCATTGATGTCAACATGCTCCATGACCACTGACTCTTCCCCAGCCTTATGTGCTATGCTGGCTAGATGATGTGCAACATCTGTGACCATTTCACCAGGCAGGGATATGATTGTGTGATCTGCACACCCATCACAAACCCAGCTATTGATGTCCCCAATGAAGTGCCCACTACTAAGAGCCCCCTGCCACCCAAAGGAATATCCTCAGTGTGAGAGGATAGATGTTTCCCTCCACAAAATGGTCTGTCTTAGAGGAACAGGATCCTCTTTTTCAGAGCAATCCCCCATTCTCCAATATCCCCATTCACTGTGATGGTGAAATAATTTTCATCCTGGGATGCTGCTAACATGTCCCTGAAGACCTCAGTCACAACTTCTCTGATCTCTCAGCTTCTTTGGGTCAGCTACCTTGTCCTTGAGGGAATAAATTTGTTCCCTGGGAGCCAGGTGCCCATTGCACCATGCTCATACACACAACTTCTGTCCAGCTGGCAGATAATAGTACATGTGACATTCTCTTCAATACACTAGATAGCTCCATACCCCTGCCAGCTTTCTACTTGCATAGTTGTTATTGTTGGGTATTGAATTAGACTGCAATATCAACCCCTTTCCTGGATGTGAGCACAACTGAATGCAAAAGGACTTACTTCTGAGTAGATATAGCTAGGATTGCACTGCAAATTTGCTTTGACATAGCCTTCTCTGCATGCTACTGAACTTCCACAGCAGTCTAACTCACCTGTTGCCTTGACACTTTGTCATTGTGACTGAGATGCTTCATTACATGAGGAGCCCTTCTTGCTTGATCGTTTTCTCTATGGGGTTGCCTGTAAGTTTTCAAGGCCAGAACGTGATGTGTTCAGGTATTTCCAAGCTGCTACTAATATTTTGTAAATATAAAAGTATAATAGCTGGACTAAGGAAATTTGCTTATCAAGACTGTGAGGTCTACCTTGCATATTTAACTGGGCATTAAGGTGGGTGTTTTTGTGTGTGCACTTTAGCAAAATGGCTATTTGTTCTGTTATCATGGAAGCAAACATTGAAAAACCAAATTAGTATATTGTACAGATGAGTGCTACTTACCTCAGATTGTAATAAGCGCATGTAATTGCCTCACTTTTCTCACTTTGACTGTTCTCATGAACTGACTCCTTCAAAATGATTTCTCATTTTAATCACCCTGAACATCTAAAGGGCAACAGCAACAAAATGAACTGATTTATAACTAAAATTGTTATAATTCATGGGACCTGTTTCCCCGAACTGATGGAAGTTCAGCTGAGCATCAAGTTAGATCATGAATTGTTTAAAAAATTCAGACCATTTTTTCATTCTGTCATATTTTGGCAGCAGTTAGTAAATTCCAAATTTTGAAATGAGTAGAAATTCCAAAATCCTAAACTTTTATAAGGATGTCAGTGTAAACTACAACAAGCTATACTCGGATATAAAACAGCAGGGATACAATCTAAAAATTGTAACAGGATTTTAATGCAGAGGGAGAAATCTTTTTTTGACCCCTATTCTGCCTTATGGGCTTAACTAGGCAGCTTCTGGAAAAAATACACATCAGTGATAGTTCCCCCCCCGCCCCCCCATAATTCTGCTTGTCAAGGTCAGAAACTACATGATGATTGTCTTCAGGCTTTTCAGAAAGGATATTCAGATATGTTCCTAATGTGCATAAGTACTACAAAAAGCACAAGTCCTAGAAAGACATGTAATACTGGTTTTCTGGTAGTTATACCTTTAATCCCAAATGCTCAAAACGTATTAACGAATACATTTTTTAAAAAAAGAAAGGTCTGGCATGGAGGAATTTCAGTTGACACTAATAGGGATAAATGAGTTTTGAACTGTGAATGCTAAATTTTTGGTTTAATTCAGTTGAGTTGGCATTATAACTGCTCACACGGCTGATCGCGTGAAGATAGATCCAAGCTACACATTTGAGAAGCATTACCTAAGGCTTAGAAACTCCTGGGCTAAAGTCGTACCTTCAGCGTTAATATTTTCTCTTTGATGAAGAAGCTCAATGTATTGCAAAAGTTCAGAAATGTCAACTGGCACTCCTGTACTAAGCACACTGGGTGTGATACCATCAAAGTGAAGCGTTTGTTTCAGTGGGAATGGGTCATGTATGTGCTTTAACTTTCAAGCTGATGAGTCTTAAAATAATTTAATTGTGGCTGTACCATGCACATGCAAGCCCAGTCTTTTTGGTGGAATGAACTTACAAGGGAAGGTTCAACCTATGCATATTTACTTGAACGCAGTGGGACCTGCTTCTGAGTAAACAGGGTTAGGACCCCTCAAGACTGGTGTTTCATTGTGGGTGGGTTCCACAACATGTTGTCATCACAATAGTGTGTGTAGTGTATGCTTCAGCATTGTGGTTCCACCAGGGCAAGGATTTTTCCTTGTGTGATGGAATCTTCTCTCCTAGTTGGACAATCTAGGTAGTTGGAGAGGTGGTGGCAGAGCTTCAGATCCTGGCTTTCACATTCAATCTGAAACCCCATCCATGGGAGCAGAGATAGGAACCAACTCCATTGTGTCTGGATGCTCTCCCTCAGAATGAGCCTCAGGCCAGTTTGGAATCTACAGGGTCACTGAGCCAGACTCCTGCTGACCTGGGTCTGGAAAGGTCCTCTGAGCCTTGGAGTCACTTTCTGAATGTCAGTAGAACATTGCAGCGGTCTTTAATGGTGCTGGGACAACCAGATGCAAAAGAAGACAGAGCACATTACTGTTAGATGCAATGCAGAATTTCAGGTGTAGCTTGCATAACAACACCTGCAAAACAAGCGCACTTAAATAGTGCCAAGGGTGGGACTACCTGCACCAGACCTTAGTGTGAAAGAGAGGTGATAGATACACAGGCCATGAAGCCACAGGTTCCTGCACTGGATGGAGAGACTGTTTTTGGAGGGAGTGGGCTTTGATGCTCAGGTGCACAGGTGCTGATGCACAAGCAGTTAGGTCATCTGGGCATGCTGTTGTGGCCATCTTAAACCTCCATCAGTTAATGAGTGATCACTGGCTCTGTAGAATACTCTACCTCCTTCTTGCTGCATGTTGGCATACAAATGCAGGCGAAGAGAGAAGATGAAATAAATCAAGTTTGAAAGATTGTTGAAGGGATGTATATTTCATTAATCCCTCAGAGGAACTTTGGACAACATTAAGATTTGTAAGGTGATATCTAGGATGGATGTGTATTATTGTCTCTGTCTTTGGAATGCATCCTTGTTTGAATTATCCTTTTTTGAACAGCCTCTTTCATGGTGGCTGCTTGTCTTTGATCATTAAAGACAAATGTCCTTCGCGTGAATCTAACAAGGTTTTGTCAATGAAATAGCAACACAGGAGGGGGTGAACATTAAAGTATTCGGGTTTTTTAAGCCTCAAAAGCTGATAGAACAGAATGACAAATTAAATTATTTGATTCCTTTGCTCAGAGGAGGATTAAAAAAAATAGATTTGGAAATGCAGAAACACAAATATTGATAGCATGTATGCTGCCTAACATGAAAATGCAGAAGTACTTAATTGTTCAGGAGAAATATGAAATCGGATCTTAATTATTTGGCCCCTTTCCAGGTCCCCCCCTCCCGTATAACTTGTGTTTGTGACCTGTTTACTATTAATACTTTTCAAATCAGTTTGAAAATTTAGTCTTGGAAGACAGCTATGAAGTGTTGTAACACTTGGAACACCTGGTGCAGATATTTTTTTAATGACCTAAGCATATTTCTGAATATTGTCTCTATCACATTTACATACACTCTCTATATTTGGTTTTCAATCTTGCCCAAACTCAGCAAACACTCTCGATGTCCTTAACACATGTATAATAATGTATTTTCATCCTAAAGAAGAAACAGATAGAGCTGCTCTTCATTCTTTCACCTTAATTCTTTAGGCAGCTACAACCCCAAGCACACTTACTGTATTTTTTGCCCTATAGGACGCACTTTTTCCCCTCCAAAAATGAAGGGGAAATGTGGGTGCGTCCTATGGGGTGAATACAGGCTTTCGCTGAAGCCTGGAAAGCGAGAGGCTCTCGCTCTCCAGGCTTCAGGAAGCTCTGCACAACCCTCTGGAGCCCGGCACAAAGCCGTGCCGGCCTCCGGAGGGTCGCGCAGAGCTGCCTGCCCTCCCAGGGTCCGCGCAGCTCTGTGCGACCCTCCGGAGCCTGGCGCCAAGCCGCGCCGGCCTCCGGAGGGTCGCGGAGAGCTGCCTGCGCTCCCGGGCTCCGCGCAGCTCTGCGCGACCCTCCGGAGCCCGGCGCCAAGCTGCCGGCACCAAGCAACCCAGAGGGTTGCGCAGAGCTGCCTGCATTAGGAAGCCTCAGCGCGCCCGGGCTTCGCACAGCTGCCTGCAAGCCTGGGGAGACCGGTGCGGCTCCCTTGGCTTGCGGATAGCAGGCTCTTCTGGGGGCTGGGGTTGGGGGAAGCTCGGGCTTCCCCCACGCCAGCCCCGTGCCTGGGGGGAAAATATTTTTTTTTTCTTTATTTCCCCCCCCCCCAAAAAAAAACTAGGTGCGTCCTATAGGGCGGTGCATCTTATGGGGCGAAATATACAGTACTCTATCGAACAACGTGGGATTTGCTTCTGAGCCAAAGTGCACTGTCCAGTCTACTCTAAGATTCTGCTGTGAAATGTGCTTCAAAGATAAGTTAAGGTAAAGGTACCCCTGCCCGTACGGGCCAGTCGTGTCCGACTCTAGGGTTGTGTGCACATCTCACTTAAGAGGCCGGGGGCCAGCGCTGTCCGCAGACACTTCCGGGTCACGTGGCCAGCGTAACGAAGCTGCTCTGGCGAGCCAGCACCAGCGCAGCACACGGAAACGCCGTTTACCTTTCCGCTATAAAGCGGTATATCTACTTGCACTTAGGGGTGCTTTCGAACTGCTAGGTGGGCAGGAGCTGTGACCAAAAGATGGGAGCTCACCCCGCCATGGGGATTCGAACCGCCGACCATACAATCGGCAAGCCCTAGGCACTGAGATTTTACCCACAGTGCCACCCACGTCCTACAAAGATAAGTTAGCAGTTTCTAAATGAAGGGTTGAGAACCACCAGCATGCCTCCCAGGTTTTTATGTGGTGACATTAGTGGATCATCAAGGGTAAATAGTTGGTCTTCTCAAGAAACGGTTATCACAGCCATTCTTGGTGGGGATGCAGGAAAGGGCCTTCTCAGTGACTGCCCCCAGACCCTGGAATTCCCTCCCTGGAGAAGCTAAACTGGCTGCCTCCTTATTGTTCTTCCATTGGCAGGTGAAAATCTTATTGTTTCAAGAGGCTTTGGAGAGTGGACTGATTTTAATGAAAGGGCTGGTGCCATGCTATTTTTATTGTAATTATTTGTATGTTTTAATCAGATTTTATATGTGCATATAGTTCAAATTCTTTTAATGTTTAACTGTGTTTTGGTTAATTTTTTTCCTATGTTTTCAGCAATTCTTGCTTTTATCTGTATGTTGCCTTGAGTCCTATCAGGGGGGAAAGGTGGGGTATAAAGAAAGATACAATGATGATGATGGTGGCAATGGCAGTTTTTCTGGAGGTACTCAGGGGTACTCAGTACCAGCACCTCGTTTCCCCCAAAGGTTAAAATTGTGGCACTTACTGTAACAACTTCATGGTGAGTCCTGGCACCTTTTTTTCCTTAAAAGAAGCACTGGGTAATAGTAATGATAATATTTACTTATGAGCAAAAACACTGATACAACAATAAAGACTGCTTCTTTTAGATATTGTATGGCAAAACTGGGCCAAAATGTTTTAGGTTACAATATGGTAGATGTTCATAATAACATCATGCAGCTATTCTAGGCAGCATCAACAGAAATATAGTGTCCAGATCAAGGGAATTAATAGTACCACTCTGTTCTGCCTTGGTCTGACCACACCTGGAATACCGGTTCCAATTCTGGGCACCACAATTTAAGAAGGATGTTGACAAGTTGGAACGTGTGCAGAGGAGGGCAACCAAGATGATCAAGGATCTGGAAACCAATCCTTATGACCTAAATGTACTCAATTGAATCTTTTATCAAAGAAACGGTTCTCCAACATTACTGCGCCTACAGAAGGGGAGAGCGGGATTGTGTACAGTATTCCAAGTGGGAATCCACCACGGGATACAACTTAATAAAAAGTATAAATTAGCAGAATGACAACTAAAATTTTGCGGGGGGAGGTTGTAAACTGTAGCATCTCGTGGAATTTTACCAACAATGGGTGGTATCCAACAGATACTTGTGTGCAACAATTACTGTTAGTGCAAGGAGACTCCCCCCCCCTTCTCTCTGCCACATACCCATACCATCCTGAAATCTGCTCCGGAGAGTTGGAGAAAGCCCCAGTACAGATTATGGGGGCTTGTGGGGCAGAGAGGGGAAGAATATTCTTTTGCAGAAGTAGAAATCTTTGTGCTGATGCAACTTTAGCCTTAACCGGGGCTTTTTTCCAGCTGGAACTCACTGGAACTCAGTTCTGGGTGGGCACCATTGCCACTATAAGAGAACAAGGTGAGTTCATGGTGAGTTCTGGCACCTGTTTTTCATCTAGAAAAATAACACTGGCCTTAATGCCATGTTGAATGCCACCCAGTGTATTTTAGTGCTTGTTATGGGTCTTAAGCAATAAATTCTGAATGATCAGATGTCAGAAACTTCCAAACAACATGGGACAAAGGAGATATCCAGGTCAGGAGGTGGACGTCCATTCCAAAATTCTGTGTCTGTAAATCTCATTGGGGAAAAACTTGATAGGAATTATTTTGAGATGTTCTAACAAGTAGATATACTAATGGGAAAATCTGTCAGCTACATCGGCAGAGTCTTCCCTCAAATGCTTACTAAGAATTAACGACACAATTTACCATACAACAATACTCCCATAACACCCCTGAATTTTCACTACATTTCTCTTCTAACACCAATTTATATGCATGGTGACGTGTGCATCATACTGACAGCACTTCTCATATAACCCATGGGAAAGGATGCTAAATGTTGATCGTTCCCAAATATTGATCAACTACAATTAATGTTAATAGCATCTCTTTTTTTAACAGTTCACAGTGCTGGACAGCTTGCATAATCTGTTACTGATACAAACAGCAGGGAGAAATTATTTCTGCAGTTCTTGACTGCTAACTAGCGTAGTTATTTATTTGTTGTTTGTATAGGACTATCAATGTGTTGGCACAAAAAAGCCAGGTCTCTGACTTGAGGGAAGATTATTGTTTTGAATGAAGTCTTCACAATGCAACTTTACAGCACAAACATAAACAACAGTGCTGAAATATGGTGCAGAAGCTTCAGCACCCTTGAAAACCACTAATGATCTTTAAGAAATTTGTAACCATGTAACGTAACCTGTAAAATTTAAGGTAATGAATAAACACATGTTATATCTTTATGACTAATCAAGTACCCTAGTAAGACTAGATGAAGACAAAGAGGGGGAAGTTTCAATAACCTGGATATTTATATATGGATAAACAAAGGAGGGGACACGGGTGGCACTGTGGGTTAAACCACAGAGCCTAGGACTTGCCGATCAGAAGGTCGGCGGTTCAAATCCCCTCAACGGGGTGAGCTCCCGTTGTTCAGTCCCTGCTCCTGCCAAACTAGCAGTTCGAAAGCACGCCAAAGTGCAAGTATATAAATAGGTACCGCTCTGGTGGGAAGGTAAATGGCATTTTCGTGTGCCGCTCTGGTTCGCCAGAAGCGGCTTAGTCATGCTGGCCACATGACCTGGAAGCTGTATGCTGGCTCCCTCAGCCAATAAAGCGAGATGGGCGCCGCAACCCCAGAGTCAGCCATTACTGGACCTAATGGTCAGGGGACCCTTTACCTTTAAACAAAGGAGGGAATTGAAGGAACACCACATGGTCTTTATAGAAGATCTCACCCCTTAATGTTTTATGTGAAACATAAAAGGTGAGCCTAGTTTTTATATTGCCCAATACTGTGCATGCTGTAAATTGTTCTGCATTCCACGAGATTAATTCATGAGTAAGTGTTCAAAGCACTGAAGCCTGAGGTTGCAATCTTGCAGTCACTTCTTTTTTTACTCTAAAGTCTACTGAGCTCAGTAGCGTTGATTCATCAACAGATATATATAGAGTTACACTATTAGCTGCCCAGAACATAATAACCACCATCACTTGTTAACAGGAAGAAACCAACTTTGGTCAGAAGAAATCAACAAAACCAATAACTCTCCAATCTGAAACATACTGGGTTGTATCCAGTGGCATATTTGTGTTAGCAGAAAGAATTTCCATTTGTACAAGGCAGCGAGATTTATTTTCACTGGTCCAACCTATCCATTTCAGCACTGCTCCTGAGGGTTGTAGGACCCTCTAGATTAGTATGAAACACAACTCAGAGGGCTGAAGAAGGTATCCTGTTGTCATCTGTCTGTCTTGAGAGACAATGGATGTCCTGCAAGGCAGGGGGTAGGTAGAGGGCTGGCAAAAATAGGAAACTCACCTTGTTTAAACTGAAATGCTTTCCACTAGCACAAAAACTACTGGATACAACATGGGATATCCTTTAAAATCAGAACATAAGAGCAGCCCTCCTGGATCAGACCAAATGCCTTTCTAGTCCTTCATTCTGTACCATCAGTGGCCAACCGGATGCCTATGAGAAGCCTGAAAGCAGGACATGAGTACAGTAGCATCCACTCGTGTTCCCCAGCAATTGGGATTAAGATGCCTAGTGACTCTGATATTGGAAGTAATATGCAGCCTCCATGACTATTAACCACTGATAGGCTTATCTTCCATGAAGTGTCTCCTTCCCTTTTCAAGGCATCTAAATCAGTGACCCTCACAACACCTTGTGGTAATAAATCCATCATGTAGCTATGATGCACAGTTTGACATTGTCTATCCCAAATCTCTCAGCATTCAGCTTCATTAGATAATCCCATGTTCTAATGCTACAAAAGAAGAAAAACTACTCTGTGTGTGTGTGTGTCCATTCCCTCAACACATTGCACATTGGGGTGATTTGTCCACTACAATCCCAAGATCCAGTTTCGGTTCAGTAGGTATCTGTCCCACATCGTCTGCAGTGGAGACAGACATGCGGAATTCATTGAGTTCCTCTCCTGATCTACTTTAGCACATCTTTCAAGGCAGCAGTAGGACATAGGGGTAGAAGTAATGTAAAAAATATCACACAATGATTTATTCCACGCAACCCAATCCCATGCATGTTTTCTCTGAAGTAGATCCTCCCCCCTCCATTCAGTTGGATTTACTCCTGGGTAAGTGTGCAAAGGATTAGTTACAGATAGGTCTGCCATAGTATCTGAAGAAGTGTGCATGCACACGAAAGCTCATACCAAGAACTAACTTAGTTGGTCTTTAAGGTGCTACTGGAAGGAATTTTTTTTGTTGTGCAAAGGATTGTAGCCCTTGGTTTACCAAATCTTGAGAGCAAATCCCATAGTTTTCAATTGAATTTATTTCAGAGTAAACAAGCCTAGGATTTTTTTTGGGGGGGGGCACTGTCACACAACAAACCATAAAAACAAATCTCAAGGACCAATATTCTATTACGAAATAATCATCCAGAACTCCTCCTGACTATATAAACAGCGAAATATACTGTTGTTTGGAACAGCCGTGAAAAATTATCAAGCAAAAGGTGGCAGCAGTGAGTTTCTTTGAGATCTGATTTTACTAGCAGTTATTAATGCAGAATTTACACCATCCATATGAAGAGAGGATATTTTGGAAATTCGCCTCCGTAGAGAAAGATGCTTGCCAACTGCTGTTTGGCGTGAGATCATTTAGGCATTCTTTGAATTAAAGTTGGAATATAGATTTGGGTGTTAAAATGATTATTTTTTTTTATTACAACCCTCGGTATAGTGTACCTGGAACCTGAAGAGTTTTCATACTGAGGAGTTGGCTAACCTGGATTTTAAACGGAACATGAAGAAATCTACCAGGGAATCCTAGAATAATGTCCATTTTAGAAAAATTCCTGCCCTGTGTAGCTTTATATATGCAGTGTGTTTTTTAAAAAAACAAACAGCCTACAAATCAGCCTTCTGACTTGTTCTGCGGTGACTTTGACACCCCACAAATTTGCCTTAATGTAACCAAGGAGTTAAAATCCGCACCGCTGCCATTTTCCTCATCGTCTTTGCCAGTCCTGTCAGGAAAAGCGCGCGCGCGTGTGTATGTATGTCTGTGTTTCCCCCCCATTTCAGGATGGGGCTTTGCGACAACGTGGGAAGGAGTCCGTGAGCTACAAAAGGAACAAGGCAGCCCTTTCAGAGCTTTCCCCCCTTTTAGGCAGAGCCGGAGCTTGAATAAACCCTCTTACAGCTGTGCGAGGCAGCCCCTGAGGGCTGAACCGCCTCCCATGTCAGCGCCTGCCAAACCCTGACTGACTGAACTCTCCGCGCGAGGAGGGACAGCGACTTTGGCTGAGGGAAATTCAAGGGCATTGGCCACGCAGCCTTCCCCGCAGGAGCAATCCTGAGCCGCTGCCGCCGCTCTCTCCGGCGAGCCCGCCTCACGCCCGCCACCAGCACCTGCCAGCCCGACCTCGGAAGGGTCACCCCCCCCCCGTCTCCGGCTTCGCGCCACCCTCCCCTCTCCCCCAGCAGCTGCTCGACTTCGCCGCTCCCCCCGGGCGGAGATGGCAGCCGCTCCCTCACTTTCTCCTTAGCCCAAGCGCGCCCGAATGCCCGCCGGAGGATGGGGTGAGGCGGTGCGCGAGGAGAGGCCAAGCGGGGCGGCGGGGAGGGCGGCCGTGCGCCGGGGTGCGCTTCTTAAGGAGTCCGTTCTGAGGGCAACTTTCCGCCGCCGCCGCCGCCGCCGCGGGGAAGCCTCTCCGAGCGGAGGAGAAGCGAGGTCGCCCTCGCGCCACAGCAGAACCCTCCGCTTCTTTAGCCCGGACGGGGCAACAACGCGGGAACGCTTCTTCGCGCGCTTTTTCCTCCTCCTCCCTCTTCGCCAGGCGCAGGTGGCAGCGGCGGCGTTTCGCTGAGGGAGAGAGAGAGAAAAGAGCGCAGCCGCCTTGCTCGCTTTCCCGCCCGCCCGCCCCAGCCCGGCCTCTGGAGCAGCGGCGGCGGCGGCGGCACCAGGCGCGCGCGCTCCTGCTAGCGAAGGGAGGAGAAGGGAGCGCGGCGGCGGCGGCGGCGGCGGCGGGGGGGGGGGGTGCAGCTGTCACAGTATCTTCTCCAGCGGCGGAAGGTTGCCAAGCTGAGGTGGCCGCACTACAGAGAGAGCGCCGCTGCCGAGTCCGTGGAGAGAGGAAACGGGAGGTGGTGCTGAGGGGGGAGAGCGAGAGAGCGAGCGAGAGAGAGCCAGACGTCGAGCTTCTTCTCCCTCTGACGGAAGCGAGAGCGAGCGGGAGAGGCAGAGAGAGAGGCTGCCTCTCGGAGCCACGCAGTGTATGAAGGAGCCCGCCTCGGAGCCCTCCGCAGGCGCCCGTTTCGCGGCGAAAGAGGGAGGCGGCGGGAAGGGCGACGGCGGCGGCGGCGGCGACGACGACGACGGCCAGGCAGGATGCTGCAATTGGGCAAGGTCAGGACCTTGCACTGAAGAAGCCCGCGGGGCGCCGCAGCCACCTCCCTCCTCCCCGCCTTGAGGATTTGCCTTTTGTTGTTGGTATATGCTCGGGAAACAGCAAGCAGGGGCGACGGCGTTGGGTGAGTCGGGCCATTGCCATCATGGATGGTGCCCAGGTTCCCCCCCCCCTTCCCCCTGTGCGGAGAGGGGCTGCTGCCTATGGGTGGAGGAGGGGCCCGCACTGCAAAGGTCTCCCCCTCTTTGTGTTGGGATGGGGTGTCCTCGATTGCCTGGGATTTCTTTATTTTTAAAAAAAACCACCACCCCAAAACGCGTCGTATTGATGATCCTTTTCCTTCTGATGAGAGAGCGAGCCGGCAAAGGTGGGCTATTTCTGCCTGCCTGCCTGCCTGGCCGTCGCTTTCCCCACCCCCTTCCTTCCTCGGCTCCTCGATGGCTTATGTAGGGCATCGGCAGCGACTCGCCTTCCCCGCCGCCCTGCAATAAGAGCAGGGAAGTCGTCAAGATCGGCCGGGGAAGGGGGCGAAGGAGGCGAGCGGGGAAGATGGGAAATAGACCCCTCGCTTCCATTTAGTCTCGCACTGCTGTGGACCATGATTTTCGTGGCTTGTGTGTGTGTGTGTGTGTGTGTGTGTGTGCGCGCGCGCGCGCGCGCTCTCGCTCGCGGCGGCGCGCGCAGAATCAACTGGAAATACTTAGTCATACATCCATATCTGCTGGTGGTTCTGTGTTGCAAAGAGAGGGGCGACCCCGCCTTCCTCCCCACCCCCATTTCGTTATCTTTTAGGGGCCCGGAATAGTGTGGTTTCCGTGCGATGCTGCTACTTAGCTGCTTAGGCAGATGCGCCTCTCCACGTTGGAAGAGGATTGGGGTGGTGGCGGCGGCGGCGGCGGTGGTTCCTTTTTGTTTAGCATCCTTGTCTGCCAAAGGGCTTTCTTGAGATTTGGCTGATTTATAATTAATGGCTGAAAGGAAAGATGCCTCTCTCGCTCGATCCATTTCCTCTCCCTGTGCTGGTGCGTAATGTGCTTGCATCGATCGCTTCTAACCTAGCCTCCTCGGCGAGGCGAGTCGCTACAGAGGAGGTGCAGCAGACGCGAGACAGTAAATGGTGGTGCACAGATTCGGCTTTTGCTGGGAATGTTGGGGGTGGGGAGCTTCCCCCGAACGGGTTGCATTAGAAGCTGGGCAAAGTTTGTGTGTGTGTGAGAGAGAGATATCCCCTGCGAAGAGTGTCCTGCCCATCTCTCTTGCACATACAGCCGTTTAATGCATGCTTTCATTGCAAAGGGCGTGACTTCTTTTGGTGGCGAAATGTGCGCGCAACCTTAGCAGTTAATCTCTTCCAGGAAACTTAGCAGTATCTTACTATAGATGATTGGGAAAAGATTGATAGGCCTGTTACGAAACGGCCAGCTATTAACTTTTATGAACTGCGGGGATTGGTATTTACAAATACTTCCGAAGACAGCATCGGGGGAAGTGTATGGACAGCATCTGGGGAAGTGAAACTTTTAGACCTCGTTCATGATCTGCATACATCATATAAATAAATGATGTGTGTGACGTAATGCAGCTTGGTGCAGATCTAATTCTTAGCAAGACGTACATTGTTGTAGGGAACTTCCACTGGCAAGCAAGAATACAATGCAACCCATGAGGAACAAAAGGTTTTATCAGTGTGAAGGGTGAAAATATCTTCTAGGCAACGTTTTTAGTAGAAAGGAAGGTTCACAGTTATGCCCCAACTACTTTCTAACAGCTCTGTGTAGAGAATATAGGGGTTGATTGGTTGTTTGCAGTTGTGGTGAGAGACTGTCTGGGAGGATGGATGCATTTCGGATTTCTCCGAAATTAGGTTAGCGCCTTTATACAATTTATAGTCTCCTTGCAGGCTCTTGAGTCCCCTAATGGTTTTTGGGAACATGCATGGATCTTCTTAGCTGATCTGCCAAATTGGAAAGCATGTGATGTTTGTAGTAAATCACCTAAGCCTTTGTAACTGATTCTTTGGACATTTGGGGCAATAGTTCTGTTCTCTAAGGTTAACTGAATTCACATTTCCCCTGTTTTCAGTTCTTACTACTCTAAAATCTGCACATTTGAAAGCGAGCTTTGTATAGATTAAGCACATTCAATGGGTCTAATCAACAGCCTGAACCTGTTATACTTGAGGAACAGTTTGCTATCATAACTGCTGCAGTAGAGAAACATGAGATTCCATCTTGATCGAGTCTTCTAGAGGTGGTGTTTTTGCAGTCTGTTATATAAGAGAGGCTTTGAAAATGAAAAAGTGGACTGTGCTGTGTACACTTGCCAAAGGAAAAAGCTGCAGGTAGTCAGGGTGGGTTTGTTTTGTTTTGTTTTTAATCCTGTGAACATACTAAGTTGCATTCTTCACAGTAGGTTACAAAGTACTCAAATCTAGATAAGTATGTCACAGTAGATACATCTACTGTATCTGCATTTCAGATATTGCTAAATGGACGAATCCTTATTTTTATTCATAACACTGTCTTATGCTGTATACAGCTGCAGAGGACTGTAATGTTATTTATAAATATCTGTATGATTTTTATTTCAACAAATTGCTTTGAATACTGACAATTATCTTGATTTCTGCCACCTGTAAAAGTAACTTGTTTATGATAAAGTATGAATGAAATATCAAATGATGCTGGGGAACATAGCCCAGGTTATATTTAAGTTGTTTTACAAGTACTCTTTAAATTATGGATCTGTATCCATTATTGAAAAGGAGAGAACTTGAGCTGCAATCCTGTATACACTTACCTGAAAGTAAACACTACTGGACACAGGGAATTACTTATGAGTAGACATACAGAGGATTGTGCTGTCAGCATTGCCCTTGGGGGTTCATTCTCATGCTGCATCTCAGATAGATAGATAGATCCTCCTCCTCCTCCACCTCCTCCTCGTAATATTATAGCAGTGCATCATTTGTAAGAAGTTCCCAAGGATTTATTTTAAAAACAAAAAAATATACATTTTCAAGAGCTATAGAAGCAAATGCTGCCAAAGAAAGAAAGCACATGTGCCTGTAAAGCATTTCAGAAAATGGTTTGGCTCCTTTCCATTCTGGGAATAATTCGTTTTGAATTAACAGAGTGCTTGTAACTAAAAGCGTCAGCACTGCTCGGAAGTAACATACTGAATGAGCTGCATTTCTCAGAGGTGCAAGAAGAATAAGGTGAGTGGAAGTGAGGTCAAACCATCTTTCAAGAGCATTTCTATGCTTTTCATGTAAAAGGTTTTAATGGGGAAGCAACAGATCTAGCTCCCTTGAATAAGAGATGGAAAATCTGAACTGAAGGTTGACTGGGCTTGGATAGCATTTACTTCCCAACTTGCAGTTCAGTCCTAAACACTGGTTCAAAACAACTCCATTGATTTAAGTGGAAAGGGTTTCTGTGTTGGAATTTTGGTGTGAAATTGATGCATCATTGTTAAGAGCTCATTACAGTATGTTTTGCAAGTTGCACCTCTCACACACATGTACGCTGGGTGTGGGGTGGGTTTACTCCCTTCCAATTCCAGGAAGGCAGCCAGAGGAAGTAGCCCTATGGAACATACCACCCTCTCATATAACATCTGTACCATGTGATAAAAGTTGCACCAGTTCAGTATTTACTCAGCCCTCAAGCAAGCAAGCCCACCCAATCTGGAAGCTATGGGATAGCTAAGGGAATTTGTTAGCCTCCAGTGACTCAAACTGGTTCTTGACAGATGCTAGAACTGTATTCATTAATGTCTTTGGGGTTCCTGTAGCATTTAAGCCAGAGCTTAAAAAAAAAAAGGTTGAAACTCACCCCCAGCAATGTGGCCAACATGCAAGAGGAGCTGTTGTGGGTGCCTACTGGGTCGTGCTCATGACATTGCACCCACACCCACTGGGTGCAATCCTGTGGCCTATGGGAGGTGTCCCAGTGGACATAGATCAGACCCATCCTCCATTGTTGCAAACAGTTATGAGATCCTGAGAAAGAGATCCGATGTTGGAGGCTCCATACCACTCTGCTATTGGCTCCTCTGGTGCCCAGGCCCAGTCATAACTGGAGCACCAAAGTCAGTAGGGCTTTGCAGGAAATGGCTTTGATCCAAAGCTGTCCCAGTTCCCCTGGCATGCCCCCAAACCACGGAGCTATTTAAGTAATGTTGATGCGAAATTACCAGTCCCTGATTTTGCATTCTTCATCCACTTGCATTTTTCTAAGTTCTTCTGGCAGTCAACCAAATGGGATTTTACCCATTCCATTTTCATAGACAGAACCACAACCTGGAAACTAGCCAGGTCAAATATATTCTTATGGGTCTGGTTTGTCAATGAAAATACCATTACATCCTGGCCTTTCCAGTCTCCTTTTTTCCCTCCCACCACTTTGCTATCAATTTCTGTGTAGGGCAGCTAAATAGACTGCACTGCAACACTGTATGTTCCAGAGTTTCCATAGCTGGTTGTCCACCCTGACAGCAGCACTCTTCCAGGGCAATCCCTCTGATACAGTCTGATGCAACTAAATGTAAAACGGGAGGGGGGTATCTTGAATTATCTTCTCCACATAAATAGTTACAGAAGTGTAGAGATTAAAAGTACATTATGGCAGTATCCATCCACACTTGGCTGAAATTGCTATAATCGAGCTGATCTTAAGTTAACACTAGGCACATCTGCTAATTAGTTTCATTCTGAAATTTGATAATTGCTATCTCAGGATGCTATTTTGAGTCTTGTAGAGGTCAATCTGCAGGATTCCCAAACTGTCAGTGCTGTGTCAGGATAGTATCGTGGTAGTGGTAAGAGGGAGCCACTCCCATTGTCCTGTGGAAATACATTTTAACTTAAAAATCTCTGCTCACATTAAAATAAAGCAATAGAAACCAGGTAAGAAAATAAAGCCAAAGCCCATTTAATAACAAGTTGCCGAAAAGTCTTAACATTCTAGCAAGGGATTGTTCTTGTATGTTTTCCAAAGGGAGAATAAAATGGACAAATCCTGCTGTTTAGATAGGGTGTTCAGAAATTCTGTTACCAAGGCTTGTTGTTGTTTCAAGCATGCCCCTAGCACTTTGTCTCAAAGACCTATAAAACAAGAAGTTGCAGTGTCTGTGCATTGACCTATGCCTACGTTAATCCAGAATGAGGGACTATTCCAGTTATGCATAGCAGCCTGAGATCTTTGCAGAATATGAATGCTTTCTTTCCCTGACCTCATACTTAATTAAACCACCCAAGGCACATCCTGATTTGACCTACTTAGAGCCTTGATGGAGGAAATTCCATGTCAGATGCACTGCCATCACCAATCGCTACATTAACATCTCTTAAATATTAGAATCCTCCACAGGGACCTGTTTTTGCACATGCCACACAGTTTTTTGTACTTATCATCTATGGAAGGACACTTGGATATCAGTTTTGTTCTAGGAGAGCCCCTTCCTTAGGTTGTCAAGCATATGAGAATTATCTATTCAAAAGTTAGTGTTAGTGTTCAAAAGTTAGCCTCTGAGGGATCTTTCCTAGCATGTTGTTGTTGTTTAGTCATGTCCGACTCTTCATGACCCCATGGACCAGAGCACACCAGGCACTCCTGTCTTCCACTGCCTCCTGCAGTTTGGTCAAACTCATGTTGGTAGCTTCGAGAACACTGTCCAACCATCTCGTCCTCTGTCGTCCTCTTCTCCTTGTGCCTTCAATCTTTCCCAACATCAGGGTCTTTTCCAGGGAGTCTTCTCTTCTCATGAGGTGGCCAAAGTATTGGAGTCTCAGCTTCAGGATCTGTCCTTCCAGTGAGCACTCAGGGCTGATTTCCTTCAGAATGGAGAGGTTTGATCTTCCTGCAGTCCATGGGACTCTAAAGAGTTTCCTAGCATATATTGTTCCAAAATTGGTCAGCTTTGGCCCCCTTCCTATCTTCTCTTATCCAGTGTTATTTCCCATATATATATATATATATATATATATATATATATATATATTTAGCTGGGTAAGTTAGAGCTCCAGGAGAACCACACAGCGTACATGCCTCCCTTCATTGTAGAGTTGGTTCCATGTAATATGTGCCTCAAGAAAATCTACTAGAGAGCAGCTTCCACCTTGGGACTCAGTTACGTTGTCAACGAAAAAGCAATTTATATGTGCATTATAACACTGTGACACCAGATGGCACTGTGGAGTTCTGGTTTTGCCAACCCGATTTCTCAAGCAAAGTTTACAACCTGTTTAACTGAAACGCTTCTTTGATGTGTCTAGTTCCAGCCTTCGTCTCCCATCGTTACGGGGGTTTTTTCTAGGTGTTTCTGGATAATAAGAAACACTTTGTAGCCAAAGATTCAGTCAGTCATCCCGACTTCCAGGAATTTGTAAGGAATCGCTAAGGTAGTCCCAGGTGTCCTTGCACTGAGGACAACCTCCTGATTTACAGTGGTACCTTGGGTTACAGACGCTTCAGGTTACAGACTCTGCTAACCCAGAAATAGTACCTCGGGTTAAGAACTTTGCTTCAGGATGAGAACAGAAATCGCACGGTGGCAGCGGGAGGCTCCATTAGCTAAAGTGGTACCTCAGGTTAAGAACAGTTTCAGGTTAAGAACGGACCTCCAGAACGAATTAAGCTCTTAACCCAAGGTACCACTGTATTGTGATCCCCCTTAGTAAGAGATTCTCCTCACTCCCTACCTTGGAACAGGTAATATTTGTTCTCTACTTTTTCTCTCTAGCTCTGATGCAGGTATCTGCAGTGCCTTCTAGCAAAGTGTATTTGCATCCTAACTTGCTGCTTTAACCTAATGCATTTCTATGCATGTCCATCTGATGTCTACTGCTTTCCTTCTCTGTATTTGGTATTGGGATAATCCTGTCTTCCGCCTGTTAGGTTTAGCCTAAGAGTGGATAGTCCAGTTTAAATACTGTGTACAAAATCAACCTTTCGTTCCTGCATATTAATCAACATTTGTCTTTCGTAATCAATGGTATATCCTTTGATCTTAAGCTTTGGCCTATTGTCTGATTACTAATTCCGCTTGGTGAAAATGCAATTCCCCTCACAGTGTATTCTGATTCTTGAGTTAAAGACCTGGCATGTGTTCCTCCTATACACTTTGCATCCCCAGTACATGGAGACAAGGACATGCAGTACTACCACAACTGAAATGTGGAGAAATGTGAGAGTGAGTGAATGAATTCTCTTGTGATGCCTCGGGGCACTTCTGAATCACACCCCCCCCCCCAGTTCTGAAACTTGACAGAATCACTATCTACTGGTTTGCAGCTGCAGTTTAACGTTCTTGTAACATTCTTTAATTTAAACCCTTAAACTCAGCCCAGCATATTTGAAGGATAGCGTTTCCTATGTAAATGTCCTGAAGTTTTAGATCTGTAGAAGACAGTTAAACCTCCTAGATTTACCAATTACCAGGGCTAGGGAAACAGCTGGGCATGTTCCTGTTTCTTTAAAAGAGGTTTCAATCTATAGTAAACAGAAAATGAAGTTCTTCCATAGGACAAGGCTAAGCACCACCACCTCCTAAATACTGTTGATCAAGATATATTTTTTTTAAAGGGAAAGCTATATGTGCTGGTTCAAAACTTGGCAACCATTGTCTAGGTTTTTTTAATCCATTACAGACATGTATTTTTGGACTTGAAGCACTTAGTGAGGTGTTGAAGACAAAGTTATGTACCATGTTGTATGCCCTGAAGCCCACAAGGTAGCCTCCTGCCCTCAGGTGTAGTGGCAGACATTGGTGATGTTGACTTATGAGTCAGCTACTCATCTAGTCATCTTCTATACATGGAAGAGAGGGTACCATCTTGTCCTCCACCTAAGGCAGCAAATGACTTGCGTTGGCCCTGGGGAAGTAGGAACCCATCAGCCTATTGCCCAAACAATTGGGATGCTGCCCCAGTCCTGCAGCACTGTGTCGCCCCATGCATTCAATCTCATTTCTCAGCACCAGTTAGAATGAGGGTGATGTGAGAAATTAGTTTTGCGTTCGGTGATTTTAGCCATAGCCAATTCTGAATACGTGACAACATCACCTTCCAACCTAGAAGCATGTTTTAGCCTTTCACATGCCCGTCTTCCCCACATACATGACATACCGTTCAATAGCTGAAGTGGTTTTTGGAGTATGTGAAAATGTTAAATGAAAATCCCTCCTCTACCCCCCAGTTCAGCTTATCCCTAACATGAACTGTTTGTGGTCCTAGTTACTACTTTCATGTACTTTTGAACAACAGCAAAGCAACAGCTTTTAATTTTAATACAAAATATCATATTAATATTCAAGATGTCACAGATTGCTATTTTGTAATGGATTCATTGACAGTCCTTCCTACTGATTTTTGTTTAGAGAATTCAATTACAGTAATAAACCATAAGAAGCCGTAAAGAAGAAGAAAAAATGGAAACTGATCTCATCCTGTTCTTCGTTCACTGCATACTTATCAGAACTATCTATAGCTTTTGAATAATTACTACTCAAATTGTGCAAGACAGTTATTTTTGCCTTTCAAGTTTACAGTACTGAAGATAAATGTATTCTTGGATCTTGGTGGTTTAAAGCTCCTGTGTGCAGTGCATCGTATATGCAAATACTGATTTGAAGTCCTATGCTTGCAGAGCTGGAGGCAAAACTGTGCCACAAGAGGTATCAGGAGACCTGGAGTAACCCTGAGGTTTGCAGCTATGGAAAAGGAACTCTATAGGGCAGTGTTTCTCAAACTTGGGTCTTCAGCTATTGTTGGACTACAACTCCCATCATCCCTAGCTAGCAGGACCCATGGGCAGGGACGATGGGAGTCGTAGTTCAGCAGCAGCAGGAGACTTAGGTTTGAAAAACACTGCTCCATAATAACTCAATGGGTTGTATATAAAGCTGTATGCATGGAATCAACTCATGAATCAGAGCTTTCCCTTCCTCTTCCTGTGCCTCCCCCCATCTGATTTTTAGGGTTCAGTGTGTGCTGCAGGGCAAAAGAGGGAACAGCTGCATTGTGCAAGTGGAATGGCAGTGCTGGAAACAGCTCAACAGAATGTTGGCTGACTGGGCATGGGTGGGGAAGCGGACAACCAGGTGGGAAGAGGGGATAGAATGGACAGGACTGTGCTCTGTGTGTTCATGTACACACACACACACACACACACACACATTTTATTCTGAATAGGTCACTTCCTGATTCACACTGAGAAGCGATGGAATAAAAAGCTACCCATAGACATCAATGGAGAAAGTAAAGAATTTAATGAAGCTGAGGATGGGCACCAATGTGTCTGGTTGTAACTTCAAGTGCAATATCATAATTGGAGTAAATAGCCAACAACACATTCACTTCTTCCCCACCCATTTGTAAAAGGAATTTTTCTACCAGCCCACAACACAGGTAGTCAAAAGTTAGGATATTGGCCAATTTTAGACCCACGGGTCTATAGAACTTAAGAGCTCAGACAGTAGTGTTTTAGCTTGAATAGATATTGGACCAGGCTCATGCCTCATTTTTCAATTTATGCTGCCCTTTCTACTTCTTTTACTGCAATGAATTAGATTGCCATTCTCCAAATCAAGAATTCCAGAGACTCGCTATGTCACTGGAGGTAAAGATCCATTTAGCATGCCTGAAACTTACATTAGTCACAAAGAAATACATTGAACTCCCTATATTTCTTGGTAGTTCTTATCACAGTTTTTCTTTATATCAAATAGTAGTACAGTATGTTCTTAAGACTGAAAGTTTCAAAAGAACCACATGCCAACACTTAAGTCTCTTTTTTGGTTTGAAATTATCAGCCTAGATTTAGTACACCTTTCTTTTATTGGACAACTTGATGCAAACTCAATTTTCTTGAATAAGACTGATGTGTATAATATAAACAATATGCTTAGCCACCACTGTCCATGACCATTTGGAGAAATACTAAGTACCAAGATGTGGACAACTGAAAGTTAGCTGGGATTTTTTCTTCATTCCCTAGGAATGGCAGCTTCTCCCTCCAGGACCCAGTTGTTTTAAAGAAAGATATGGCTGACTGCTTTATCCTGGTGTGCCAAGGAAAAACTAGAGCACAGCTCCACATTCTTTTGTTACAAAGAATGAAGCAGAGGATCTCTTGTGGGCAGCAAAGTCAAAATCAAGCTGGAGCAGAGATCTGATGCAGAAATCTCAGGAGTTCTTATTAGCTGGAGTTGACAGCATGAAAGATTGTAGCACCTATTTTTCCTTCCTCTACCAATGGGAATGCCAAAGTGCAGTCTTCACTTCAGTGATGCTTTAGGAGATCTCTGTCATCAACAAAACGTGGAAATTCCAGCTGATCCCCAAGTTCTCATGGTGAAGCACTCTGGAAATGTCACACTGGTTGACCTTACACAAACTTAAAAAAATATATATAGCCCATTGTCTGTACTGGCTATCAAATTACACAAATACACCACAGTTTCCTCAGATATGCACAGCATCCAAACTATTAGACTTTTCAAAAACCTATCAGAAGTACAAAGGCATCTGAGCTGCTTTAATTACCCTGCTGGCCATTGTGGATCACACTGAGCCATGTTATTTTGCCAAGGGGGAGGAGGAGAACTGGAACAATGTGATGTGCCAATTTTTTGAGTAGGGAAGAAAGAAGCCAGAACAGAAAAGCTGGATATGATTATTTTATACTCTGCTTAAGCTGCGTACTTCTATTAGGATTTGTAACAAAAAAAGAAAATGTTTTCCTTTTTCTTGATTCAGGTGGGTAGCCGTGTTGGTCTGACACAGTCGAGATATATAATTATCCAGTAGAACCTTAGAGACCAACTAAGTTTGTTCTTGGTATCTGAAGAAGTGGGCATGCACACAAAAGCTTACACCAAGAACAAACTTAGTTGGTCTCTAAGGTGCTACTGGACAATTTCTTTTAGTTTTTTTTTATATATTCCTTTTTCTTTTAAATCAAAAAGTTCTTTTTTAAAATTAATGTTACATAGATTAGTTCATTCTCTGCATTGATCCTTGTTTCCTGTAGAGACTAAGGTGTATGTATGTATGTATACACACACACACACTTGCCTGCAGACAAGTAGAGCATCTACTTCCATATTTATGTCTAGTGTTTTTGATACTTTCTTCTGTGCTACCCACATGGTCCTAATTCTGTATTGTCTTTGGCTGTATTCGCATTGCAAGGACACAAGTGCAATTCCCTCTCCTCCCCTACCCCAAACAAGATCAGTAGTATGCACGGGAGCATCCTAAGAGCTTTCCTCCTAGATCTTTGCAAGCTTTGTGGTGGGCAGCAATAGTCGCTCAGTTAAAACCAAACACAAATTACAGAATAACTTTCAGTAGTCTTGGAAAGAGCCTATAATCCTAGTCACTGGAACCAAGTGACATTGAAATCAATAGGGTTTTCTTCCTCTCTCTCTCTCTTTGGATTGTAGTGCTAGAATGCTTCCAGAAACTATTTATAGTTTCAGACTGTCTCAAAACGAAGAGGTTCATGGAAGGAGATTGCTCCACACTGGTTAATTTTTAAATACAGATGTGCTGTTTTGGTTTGGTTCTAAACGACACATACTGGAGAGTTTTCCTATGTAATGCTACTTACGAATTCAAGGAACCCCTGCGGCATTTTGCCTGTAGCCTGACACATCCAAATGCTACTGGATCAGGTGGCAGTTTCTGCCTGTTACAGCTGGCGATGTGGCAGACTTGATTACTTCATTTTCCTTTTTAATCCATTTCAATATATTGCCTTGTCCCCATTGTGATCGAAACAATGTGCAGATACTAAGCCTCTCAGATTTCACATCCATCTGTTCAGGAAAAGGGATCTTGTCTGCCGCCATCTTTGTCTGTCTGTTCCATAATCAGTACACATTTAACACGAAGCAATGTGAAGCTCTTGCTTCAAAGAGCAGCTCCCAGTAAGGGTACATTTTCCAGCTGCAGCTTTTTCCATTTTATTCTCCAGCCCAGTGTAAAGCAGCATGAGGTTGACCTTAGGTGCACTGCTTCATGAAGTTATAAATTTCAGATACCTGAAATCCTTAATTTGCTTGCAGTCTGATGTTTGTGATCATTGTGGCTGGAAGAGGTGCAAGAGAGATTTGTAGTACATTTCTCTTGGGATCAGGCTCATGGAGGCTTAGGTCCAATGAATTGTGCAGTGAGTTTTCTTATTGGGGCAGGTAGACATGTTTCCTCCCACAGTATTACCTCAGGCTGCTTGGCAAAGTGCTTTAGAAAAGTAGGGTACATTCAACAGATGTTAGTAATATGGCACTGGAGTCTGCTGGTCAAAAAGGCAAAAAACCAAACCCAATCTTACGGTCTTCAAACAAAAACATCTTGAAGGTCCCAGGCCACAGAGAGGTTAGGCTGGCCTCAACTGGAGCCAGGGCTTTTTCAGCTGTGTCTCCGATCTGGTGGAACGCTCTGTCACAAGAGACTAGGGCCCTGCGGAAAGATGTCAAGTCCCACAGGGCCTGCAAGACAGAGCTGTTCCACCAGGCCTTTGGCCAGGGCATAGCCTGACCTCCTCCTTTGGCAATCCTCACAGAACTCTAGCCCAATGGTTGCCATTAATCTGATTGGAATTAATTTTATAATGAAATGATTTTAGAATGTTTTATCATTTTACTGTCGTTAGCCACTCTGAGTCCGGTTTCAGCTGGGGAGGGTGGGATATAAATAAATTTTTTTTATTATTATTATTAAATGCTACGCAGCTACAGGCTCTTGGATGAACCTAAAAAGGCTCTGCGAGTGCAAATCAAACACAATATTGAATTAAATAGGAATAGAGAACAATTTGGAACTGAAGGATTTTGGAATATGAACTCCTCCAATTTTGGAATTTCATTCTCCTCCAAGCTTGAGATGAGGGAGCAAACAAGAGGGAGGAAGAGCCTTTGAGCAGTAGCAAACTTTATTACAAATGAGGCCCAAATGCAGAGAATGGAATTCCAATGGCCTATCTGGTCCAGCATTCTGTTTTCACAGTGACCAACCAGGTGCCTATGGGAAAACCACAAGCAGGTTTCAAGTACAAGAATATTCTCCCTTCCTGTGGTTCCCAGCTCCAGGCAAGGTAGGCATGGCTTCCTGAAAATGTCACACAGGCCAAATGATGAGGCTTGGCAGGTCAAGTTTGGCCCATGGCCTGGAGTTCCCCCAGCCTTGCTTTAGCGCATCGTTTCCTGCAAATTGTATGCTTCTCGGTCTCATGACTTGAATTGGGAGGCATAGAATACTACAAGTTGTACATACTTCTGCAGGACATTATGCTCTTCGTTATGCTAAGGAACATCTAGGCTACATAAGCATGAGACTTCTTTTGCCTCTGGCAAGGTTCCACCTGACATACTGGTTTCATGTTGAGACCACTGTTACAGTGAAGATAATGGGGAGAGAGGGTAGGGCATAGTTTGTGAGGCATTTGCAATCCCAGTGACTATACTGGGAGCTCAGAGTTAGGAAAAAAAACAAAACCCTAACAATTTCTGATGGTGAGAGGGCTATGAAAAGCTCAGTTTGTCAAACTGAATTTTGAATTGTGCTCAAGAGAATTCACCACTCCTTGTAAACAAGTCTATTCTTTCCCCCATGGGATTCTCTAGATTATCATGGTAGTTTCCCATTAGTTTCTGTTAAAATGTTTAAATGAATCTTTGTTGTTAGCACTTAAAACTTTAATAAACTATATTGGGCACCACCACTGAAATAAGTAATTCTGTTAGTCCATTTTTTTAGTGGGAGAATTAAATTCATGATTGAGGCTGTAAGTGTAATCCTCTAAGCATGTATAAGATTGCGCTGTGAATCTCTTCATTTGAAATGAATGGGATGTATGTAGAATACTTAAGTTTGGATGAATTGTGCCCATACTTAATTATTTGTGGTGTGGGTGGGCTTGAATAACTATTTTAATTCATTTTATGTAGCTGTTGGATCTCATTTTCCTCACAAGCACACAACTGCAAAAAGTTTGGGAATAATATATGCAAAATATGTATACCATCATCATCATCTGTTTATTTACTTATTCCATTTATATACCGCCCTTTATCAAAATACCCCAGGGCATGTTGTACAACATTACAAATATTAAAAACTGGTACCTTAGTAATGGGAGACAAGCTGACTGGAGTCTGACATCTGGAATGGTATTTAAGTAATGAAACTGTTGAAGTACAGTGATTTCAGAATTATGTTCTGAA